>NC_088799.1:75999026-76649826 GCF_011386835.1 Chrysemys picta bellii
GGGAATGGCTGTTACATGACTCAATTAATAAAGAATTCAAAGAAGATAATGTAATTAATGCCAATCAATATGGGTTTATGGAAAACGGACCTTGTCAAACAATCTTTTTTTTTTATAAGGTTACAAATTTTGCTGATAAAGGTAATACTGTTGATGTAATACACTTAGAGTTTTGTAAGTCATTTGACTTGGTATCATGACAGTTTGATAAAGAAAATAGAATGATACAAAAATCAGTGTGACACATTAAATGGATTAAATAGTGGCTAACTATTAAGTCTCAAAATGTAACTGTAAATAGCAAATCATCATCGAGTGTTTCTGGTGGGTCCCACAGGGATCAGTTCTTGGCCCTATCCTATAACTTTTTTTTATCTGGAAGAAAACATTACATCATTACTGATAAAGTGAGGAGATGACAAAGATTGGGGGAGTGGTAAATAGTGAAGATGACATCACTGTTAAAGAGCAATCTGGATGCTGGGGACATGCAAACAATACACATTTTAATGCAGGCAAATGTAAAGTCACACAGCTAGGAACAAAGAATGGCAGCCATATTTATGGGAAGGGGGAGTCTACACTGGGAAGCAGTGACTCTGAAAAGGATTTCAGGGTCCTGGTGGATAATCAGCTGAACATGAGCTGTGGCCAAAAAGACTAATGTGATTCTTAGATGCATAAATAGGGGAATATCAAATAGAAGTGGAGAGGTTATATTACCTCTGTATTTGGCACTGGTGCAACTGCTACTGGAATACTGTGTCCATAGTTTTGGCATCCACAATTCAAGAAGGATGTTGATAAATTGGACACACATAGATTTTAGATAGTCATGATGGTGCCTTCTGACCTTAGTTTGACCTCTTGCACACTGCAGGCCACACAACTACGCCCAACCACTCCTGTAATAGACCCTTAACTTCTGGCTAAGTAACTGAAGACCTCACATCATGATTTAAAGACTTCAAGTTACAGAGAGTCTACCACTTACACTAATTTAAATCTTCAAGTGACCCATGGCCCATACTGCAGAGGAAGATGATGGTGAAAAAGACAGTTCAGAGAAAAGCCACAAGAATGATTAAAGCACTGGAAAACATACCTCTCAGTGATAGTCTTAAGGAGTTCAATTTAACAAAGAGAAAATTAATGGGTGAGATGGTCACAGACTGTAAGGATCTATATGGGAATATAAATTTGATAACAGAGGGCTCTTCAGTCCAACAGTCAAAAATATAACAAGATCCAATTTATGGGAAGCTGAAGCTAGTTAAATGCAGACTAGAAATAAGGTACAAATTTTTAACAGTGAAGGTAAGTAACTATTGGAACAAATTTACCCAGGGTTGTAGTGGATTATCCACCAATGGAAATTTTAAAATCAAGATTGCACGTTTTTATAAAAGATACACTCTAGTTCAAACAGAAATTTAGGGAAATCGTATGGCCTGGGTTACACAGGAGGTCAGATGAGATGATTACAACAATCCCTTTTGATTTTATAATCTACAAAACTCTTAGCTCCTAGTGACTAGTGTCATCCATTGCCATTTGCCACTGCCAAATTCTAAGGAACCTTATTTCCCTACACTAGATTAAAAAATGTACTGTAAGTCTTGCAAATGAAGAGGTATATAGCTGTACATAGTTTAAAAGCAGGAACAATAGGATTACTTACCACATGAAGAATTTTATTTTCTGTTTCGTATACTGTGCAATCCTATCGTAAAGAAAAAAGAAAGAAACAATGTGTGAGATTTAAAATCTTAGCCCTACACACATGAATGAAATTATTATTAAAAAGAAAAAAAATAACACTTTATAATGTTAGAATATGTCTCTTGCATTCACACACACATGTATATAGCGAAGTCATCTCTCCAGGGTTTATATGAATGTCTAAAGGTTATTCTGTTTTCTCTGGGTAACTTCACTGCAGTAATGTCTCATTAACCTTAGGGATCTATTCTATTTATATGACTATAGTTCTTGTTCTTTGTAATGGGAACTATGCGCCTGTATCAGGGGAGAACAGATCATTAATATAAGCAGAGATATGTATGTAGAAATGCACTATCATGTAAATGTTAAAAAGTGGGCTATAGTCCACGAAAGCTTATGCTCTAATAAATTTGTTAGTCTCTAAGGTGCCACAAGTACTCCTGTTCTTCTTTTTGCGGATACAGACTAACACGGCTGCTACTCTGAAACATGTAAATGTTAGTAATACATGGCCATTTAGACCTAGATAGACATAGCCTAGTCCTAAAATTTTCAATCAGGCAAAAAAGGTGGTTGACTTTAATATTATTTTTTTCTGGAGTGAAGACTATAGTGTCAGGTCCACAGCCAGGGAGTACCCCCTTTTTTTTTTACTAATGTACTGGATGGCAAGATTGAATGATGAGAAGACAAGTTGTTTCAGGGAATAGACATAATTTTAATGTCTTTTTTTTTTTAAGTCTTGCTTGACCTTCACCAGATTACAGGTACCATATCTGACAATCAGGGGTCTTCTTCTTTGAGCTCAAATGCATTATATATCACAATGCAATATATCACAGCAAGTTGCTATATTTTTGGACATTTACATGTGAAAAGGCAGATATCCCATCTTGAGTTATAGTTACAGATTTCTGTGAAACAAAAGCAGATTATTATTGTTATTCATTATTTATATTAACATAGTTCCTAGGAGCCCTCGTTAGGGACTAGGACCACATCTTACTAGGCACTGTCCAAACACCGAACAAAAAGATGACCCCTACCCCCAAGATCTTATAACCTAATTATGTCAGAGAAACTCATACCACTGATACTATAGTAACAATATAAAAAAACCCACATTACTTCTAAGTTCAGTTTTTCAAAAAAAACGTAATATTTTGCCTATAATTTTGGGTACACAAGGGTTTCTCAACCTTTTTTTTTAGCAAGAACTAGATGTTAATAGAGAGATTGTCTCACAGATACCTCTTCACAGACCACAGTAAGTATCTAATCTTGAGTTTAGCATACAGTGAGGCAAATTATGGTGTAAAGACATGTGACACTGTTGAGATAACAGTAATAAGTACATAAAAATAGATTACTTTTAGGGACTCTTTTTAATGGCCTCTCATTTTGCATTTAAAACACAATCATTTGCTCCTGGAAAAGATAAAATTTGTGTGCAAATGTATTTGTTCTTCCAAATCTAGCTCTCAGTTTTCTATGTGGTTTGTGCATATTAAAACTGTTTGTGTGAACAACTCTGTCTTTTGCAAAATAAATATTTGTGAAGGCAAAGTTGTGGGCACACATTTAGATGACACACTTACTCTACTTAGAAAATATTGCTCTTACAAGCCAAAAAGTAGCACAACCATACTATCTTATGATAGGTTACATCAATTTTATTCTGAAAAAAAAAATCAGAAAGAAAACCCTTAAAGCACTCAACCATAAACATAGCACAATGGAATTAAATGCACCTGGATTTGTGATGCTCTTCATTTAGAAGAGGGTTGCATTTCTCTGTCATTTCCCTGACAGCAGAGATGTTATGGTTTACAAATCCAGCAGGGTTTGCTCACACTGGAATTGAGATTGCCACTGAAAATAGTGACAACAGGGATTAGTTTTCATATTTCTTGTTGACAGATTTTTTTTTCCTAATAGAATCCATGAATTCTCCACCGTCTTATTTTAAGGTAAGTGAAATGCGGACCCTAATTAAACTACTTGGCATTGACTCTTAAATGGTAAGTGGATAGGAAAGAAGGGGACTGTCGGCTTTATTCAGTGCAAAGATGTTATAATTGCAACTGACCACAAAGACATAGGTACATTTTATTTATTTGTTTATTGGATGGATGGAAATTGCTTACAGGAAGAGAATAGATTATCTTAGGTATTAAAAAAAATAAAGGTCCAAAATGTTCCTGGCTCTTGTGCAGTTATACAGGAAGGGCTTGTGGAGCCTCTTCTCTGTGTGTCCTCTGCATGGAGCAGAAACAATTGTAGTCCCATCACTTGTGGCCCACAGAAAGAAGCAGGCTTCTCCATCCTAAGGGCTAGTGCAGCATGTGCACGCATCAGGGATCAGGCCTCCTGAAGAGCAATCTCTCCCCAAGCTCCCTGTGACAAAGTGGCTCCGTGTTACTCTAACAAAGGCCTGAATAACATAATCTGGATCAAAATCGGTATTGGCAGTAGATTTCTAAATACGTAAGAAATGCATTCACACTTCTTAGCTCATTTATCATAGCAAGGATAATGAAATTTGTCAGTCTTGGTCAAAGGCTACTAGTCCCTCAGCTCGCACTTTGATTGAATTCCATTACAGGTGGTTGGTCTGTTAAGTGTTTTTCACTAGACCAAGCACATACTTTGATTTCCAAGAATAGAGCTTAGGGAGAACATAAACCCTAATTATAAAAAATTTAAATATTGAATATTTGCAGGTCAGATCAAATTATCCATCACCACAACAATGAAACAGCCCTGTCTTCATCTCTCCTTTCATGACACTATGCTTCAGAGCAACTAGATTTCTGCCCAACAGAGTAACATACAATATTAATACCAGGCAGTTACATGCTCAGCTTGTGAAGCTGAAGACACTGGTTTTAGATAGTAATGTTGAACAGCATGGCATAAAAGTATATGGACACAGGCATGCTGCACAAGCCATAAAATACCATTTTATATCCTACTGATAGAACAAGCAAAACATTTGAGGTCAGATAAGACTATACAAGTTTCAGAACCAGTTTTTTCCCCCTTTGGTGTAATTAAACCAGTTTTGAAAATGTCACTTCTTTAAGGTTCCCCAAAAAGAGAGAGACGCAATTGTGGAATGAAGATTGCATAGATAACATTTAATTATGATTTCCTGGCCAGAAATTAGATGAGATTCTTTTAGAGTATCTTAAGTGTTTAATAAAATCTGAGTAAGAGAAAGAAATAATTTTGCTACTACACAGCTGAGGTACAATAGGGATGCTGGGGAAGCATGAAGGGGCCTGGGATGCCTCAACATAGCTAGCAACACATCTGAATTTTTCATTCTCCAGCAGAAAAAGTCAGTCCAACAGTTACATAATCAGCTCTGCATATAATTTCTTGAAAGTAGTCAGATATATTTCCTTGAATGTAAACTTTATTCTTTTACACTGACACCCACTTCAAGGTCCCTTTACGCTAGGAGGGTGGTGTAAAGGACCTTCAGTGTAAACAAGTGGTAGGCCCAAACTGCTGTATCCCATTAGAAAGGGGAGATCACCACTTCCTTATTACTAACATTGATGGTTCACTAAACGTGGGCCCTTAAATCTGTCACTGATCAAGATGTGGCTATTGTTCATCCTGTACTTCAGATCAGTAACATGATTTGGGAAAATAATATTTTCTTTCTTTAAATGGCAGCTGCTTGAAACTTCTGGTGGTTTAGAATGTTGGAAGTAGGTTTGATAGAAATAAATTTGTGAGCAGACTGTAGATTCAGGAGGTAAGAGATGGTTACTCACTTTGTGCAATAAGGTTCTTTGAGATGTGAGTCCATGTGGGTGCTTCACTTTAGGTGATTGTACACCCTGCGCCTCTATTCGGATTAGGGTGACCAGACAGCAAGTGTGAAAAATCAGGACGGGTTGGGGGCGGGGTAATAGGATCCTATATAAGAAAAAGACCCCAAAATCAGGACTGTCCCTATAAAATCGGGACATCTGGTCACCCTAAGTTGGATAATTTTGACAGCAATACCTGGCTGGGCCGCACATGCGCTCTCCTCATCTCACGCCTGCAGCAGCAATTAACTAGTGCAGTGCTGTGCGCCCCCACCCCACAGTTCCTTCTCTACCGCAGAGGAATTAATTAGAACTCCGAAGTAGAGAGGAGGAGAGTGGGTACTGGAGCACCCACAAGGACTCACATCTCAAAGAACGTCCGTTATTGCACAAGGTGAGTAACCCTCTCTTCTTCTTCAAGTGGAGTCACTGTGAGTGCTCCATTTTAGCAGTGCCCCTCAGGGGAAAGGAGGGGCTTCAGAGTTAGGTCTGAATGGACCATAAGACTGTGTGTCCCAGCCAAGTGTCAGAGGCTGAGACCTGATCAATGATGTAGTGTTGAATGAATGTGGGAGGAGATGTCCAAGTAGCTGTGTTGCATATGTCAGTAATAGGCACATTATGCAGGAAGGCAACCGACATAGCAACAGCTCTTGTGGAGTGTGTTCTAACCCATGAGGGGGGTTGCAGTTCATATTGTCAGTAACAGAGCTGAATGCAATATGAAATCCATCTGGAAAGTCTCTGCTTAGAGATGGGTTTGCCTTTGGAGCCGTCCATGGTGGAGAGGAACAATTTAGGAGTTTTCCTGAACGATTTAGTCCGTTCAAGATAAAAGGCTAGCACCCTTCTAATGTCCAGGGTGTGGAAAATAGCTTCTTGCCTGTCCTTGTGAGGGTTAGGGAAGAATGTGGGAAGATGGATAGGCTGATTGATGTGGAAGGAAGAATGGACTTTAGGCAAAAATTTGGGGTCAGGTCTGAGAGTGACTTTGTTTTTGAGAAAACCATATAGGGTGGTCCAGTCATAAGAGCACCAATTTCTCCCATGCATCTCGCAAATGTGATGGCAACTAGGAAGGCCATCTTCATGGAAAGATGTAGAAGAGAACATGTGGCCAGAGGTTTGAATGGGTGTGGTTGTGAGAGATTAAAGCACTCAAGTCAGGTCCCACTGGGGTGTTGGGGTTCTGGATAGAGGTTGCACACTCCCTAGAGGAATCTTTGGTAATTGGGTGAGCAAAGACTGAAACGCCATCCACTTTGTCATGGAATGTTGTAATGGCTGCCAGATGTACCCACAGAGAACTAATTGAAAGGCTGAATTTTTTAAGGTAGAGCATGTAGTCCAGGACCACTGGTATGGTAGAGGTGATGGCGTTGATTTGTATGTTTAGGCACCGCATCTGGAATCTCTTCCATGTATGTAGGTATGTAGCCCATGTAGTGGGCCGTCTGCTATTTAGCAGGATGTCTTTAATGTTCTCAGAATAAAGTTATCTCCTTGCCCTGGAACCATTGAGGAGCCAAGCTGTGAGATGGAGTGACTTCAGGTTTGGATGCAGACTCTGAGTCTGGTCCATGTCTTGAGAGAGGAGATTCAGAAGAAGTGGGAGGAGACACGGGGGGCATGATGATATCTGTTTCAGGTATGGGTACCAGGTTTGCCTGGGCCATGCTGGTGCTACCAGCATGACTTTGGCTTGATCACAATTCTGATCTTGTGCAGAACCCTGGACAGCAATGGGATGGAAGGAAAAGCATACAGGAGGGATGCATGCCATGGAATGAAAAATGCATCATCACTGGATTCTGGTCTCAAAAGACCCGCTCTGGAGCAAAAAACTGTACATTTGATGTTTTGTTTTGTGGCAAGCAGGTCTATTGCAGGGAACCCCCATAGTTGAAATATGCTCTGAATAATGCAGATGTTGATTTCCCACTAGTGGTCATTCGAGAACCTTCGACTTAACGCATCAGCCATGACATTCTGAGACCCCGGCAGGTAGGTGTCTGATATGGTGATGTTATGTTATATGCACTATGTCTAGAGTTTTATGGAGTCACTCCTCCCTGCTTGTTTATGTGGAACATGCAGGCAACATTGTCAGTCATGATCTGTATGTTTTTATCTTAGATCGGAGGCATAAAATGTGCAGAGGCTGAGACTTCTGCACATTTTCCTCTGCAGACTGCGCGTAGTTCCAATACATTGATGTGGAGTGTTGATTCAGAAGGAGACCCTCTTCCCTGTACTCTGAGCTTTCCTAGGTGGACACCCCACCCCAGTAGAGAGGCATCCCTTGTGATTATCAATTCATGAGGAGGCTGAAGGAAAGGGACACCAGCGCAGACATTGTGTGGGTGAGTCCACCATGGTAGTGAGTCCTTGACCTTCATTGGCATACTCAGAAGTTTGTTCAAATTGTGTTTGTATGGTGTGAACACCATCTTGTGCATGTGCAGTCTGGCATGTTTCACCACATATGTGGTCGCCATCACGTGACCTAGTAGCTGAACACAGGTCCTGGCCGATATCCTTGGGCTGTGCACTGAGGTATTGATGAGGTTCATTAGAGTGGTGAATCTCTGAAGAGGTTATGATGCTGATGCTTCTAGATAATTTAGGTGCATGCCGATGAAGTCCAGTTTCTAGACTGGAGTCAGTCTGGACATTTGGGCGTTTATTTGTAGACCGATACTGGTGAAGAGCGACATTGTCTGATGCGTGACTGCAATGGTTTCTGCCCGAGTGCGAGCCTTGATCAGACAGTCATGTAAGCAGGGGTATATGACCCCGTGCATGCGAAGGTGGGCTGCCGCCACAGTAAGGACTTTGGAAAACACTCGGTGGGTTTGTGGAGAGGTCAAAGGGTAGTACTGTACATTGGAAATGGTCCTGTCCCAGTACAAACTGAAGAAATTTCCTGTACATAGGATGTATAGTAATGTGAAAATATGTGTCTTGCAGGTCGAGGGCTGCAAATCAATCCCCTTGTTCCAGTGCTGAAATGGTTGTAGCTAATGTAACCACTCTGAATCATTGTGTTCTGATGAATTTGTTTAGCTTCCTGAGATCGAGGATGCGTCTCATCCTCCAGACTTCTTTCAGGTGAAAAAATAATGGGAATAGAAGCCCTTCCCTCTGTGATGGACCAGAACTGGTTCTACTGTGCCCAGTTGTAGGAGATGCTCCACTTCATGTCTCAGGCAGATTTCAAAATGGGTGAATGGGTGGGAAGGGCACAGAATTCACTCATCACTGAAGTGGGAACAGAGGGAGCTATCACTTTTGCTACTGCTATTTGGCTGGATAGAGTTTTCTGCAAAGTTAGATTAAACAGTACAGCAACACATTGGTCTATTTTTCAGGGTTAGATTAGGATACGGAAAAGGAAAAAGCTTGATTTTTTTTAAACTAAATGAAGCTTACAACTGGCAGAATTAAATGAAACCTAAAACAGAGGATCCAGGGAATTTTTTTCAGTGCCTGTGATTTTCTCCTATCTGTGACATTGCTGGTTTTCACATTTGCAGGATTTAGGTGTCTTTCAATAAGATGCATGAGGGAAGTTAAAATTAATTTGTCCCAGAAGCAAAACAGCTACCTTAGGTCACATCAAGCAGGGAGAATGTGCACTGTGCTGTCACAGAGAAGACAGGGTACTTAAAAACAAACAACCTCTTCCACTCCCCAAATACTCAGCAGTTGCCTAGTGAGTATATTAACAATTGGTTTTTTCAGTTGTTTATAACAATTAATATCTCCATCCCCAACCCTAGTCAATTTAAGCGATGCAAACACTTCAATGTGTGATTGTGCAAAATTTCAAGTTTCAAAATGCAATCATTTTTTTCTGGAGTCCTCTTCCAAAATATATGCTTAGAATTTCTTTATAATGATAATAATAGTCTTTTCCTACACTCCTATGACTCAAAAATGACTCAAGATGTTTTGCTCAAACTTAAAAAAAAAAAATAATAATAGGGAAAGCCCAAAGATGGAAAATTGCAGCGCAAGGGCTAATGTTGCAGAAAACGTGAATACCTGGAATTACAGTGGATCATTTTTGCAGTCTTGTATTAGATTAATCAGTATGCTCCGGAGTCACAAAGGAGACATATGCCTAGATGGTTAGACTGAGTTTATGGCTGCTTTGCTTTGCTAGAGCAGCACAAAGCAGCTGGAACTCACTGGTGAATCAATGGCATTTTTTCCCAAGTGTGTACTACCTATATTCGCTTTATTAAATATTCAGTATGCATGATGGACTACATATCCACATGCATGCTTATATCATAATATACCACGTCTGACTCACAGAGGTAATGATGTACCTTTAAAGTATGTATATTAATGAACTGACTTGTTGGAACAGATGGACAGCATGAAAAATGCTGGTTTTAAAAAGGATTTTACACATACCCCCCGGTAGACCTGAACAGTTTACTTTAAGCTGTGTTTCTTTGTCACACTAAAATAATGTCAGTTTTTCATCTTTTAGAACAATGAATGTATATATATATATATTTTTTTAAATCAAAGTTATTTACTTGGGAGATCTACGTAACTAACTATTCATTAGTGTCCTTTATTCTGCAGAGGAATTTGTGCAGTTCTCAAGTTGGTATTAATACACATTTCAAATCCCCATAGAAAAATTACATATTTTTTCACTTCTTGTTCTGACATACTGTGTAGGGATTCTGTGCTCTAGTAAACAGCTGCCATATTTTGACACAGAGATGGCAGTATTTCATTGGTGGATCTTTGTATAATCAGTTTAGTGGTAGCACATTTTTTGCTTTGGGGCGCAGCTCTTTATGGAGCTCCCAAGTGGGAAGGTGATGTGGGGATACCACTGCACCCCTTAAGCAGGAGGTGGAGCCTGAGCTCCCTTCCCCTGGGTGGTGTGAGTACAGTAAAAAGGGATATTTTCCCCCTGCCCATCCTGGCTTGGCTTGTATTGCTAGTGACTGTGTAATGCCAACAGACCCCTGTCATCGGTGAACAGGATTGAACCAGGGATCTCTGGAGCTTAGTGCATGAGCCTCTACCACATGAGCTAAAAGCTAACTGGCTCTCAGCTAGGCTGTAGAGCAGACTCATTTAACTCTAATTGGTCTCAGTGCCACTAGATGTGACACCACACCCAGAAGGCATGTGGGTTACAAATGCAACGATGACCACTGTGGCTGGCCTCTGCTCTGGGGACTCTCCCCTTTTGCTACACAAGGGCCAGTCAAAATCAGGCATTATGTGCTTTGGTATCCTTCAGGAGGAAAAGATACAGTTATATGTCTAGTTTTTAGACCACAGTTTTAAAAAATTGCTATATGCAATTGATTCTTTTAAAAATATAATAGCTAGGTAACTTATGACCACTCTCCACAAAATACCAATTTTATCCCTATTATAGACCTTAGCTTCAAGCTTTACATTTCAATCAAAACACTACAGAAATGTGTTTGCACCCACTACCTTCTAATAAAGAATTTAAAGGGGAAAATGGGACAGCCTTAATTATAGTGGTGACACTGCTGGTTATAGCAAGAGAAGTTACATTCTTATTCATGCAGCCTGTAAATTCTATGTTAAAGGTTTGAGACCAAATATATATTTTTCAGGATTGTATGTGCCTGGGGAAGATGCCCCCACTTGCTAGCAGAAGTCACAAGCATGTTTTTTTATGCACAGTAAAACTGAAGTAAGGCTATATTCACTGAATCTTTGAACTTACTATCTTAACACACTATGACATCCTTTCAGTACAACGAAGGCTTTTGTGCGAATGCAGTTATTCCAAAAGAGTCTATTTCAACTCCCATATAAACAGTTATTTCAAATAGTTGTACCTGCCAAGACACCTGCCTCAAACATAAAATTTCGCTTTTCCTTAAACTTTAAATGATATATTCTTCGGGTTGAAATGTCAGCAGTTTTCTTACGAATGAACCAATAGCCTGACATAATCACTGTCAATTTTGTGTGTGAGAGAAGGCAATCAAATATATGTTTTGAACATGGCTTTATGGGGCTGCACCAACTGCAGAGAATTTTATGGAAAATAAAAATACTGTCCATTTAAAAGTGCAATGGCGAATACATATTTTTAAAAGAAATCTACCATTTTGTTTTGAAGCTCACACAACATTTATGTAATTAACAATAACCTGTGAGAATTGCTTTGACTCATATTAATTGCACTTTTTAAAAAAAGGCCTACTTCTCATTCAGTCCCAAATCTATACCTTACAATATGATTTCTATAAAATATTTGATTTTTACTCTGCTTATATATCTTAAATAGGCCTGCTAATTTTTTTATATTTATTGAAAATTTGGTGTGATTGTCCTAACTCAACTGCTTTTCCCCTCTACAGTTCTGCAAATGAAAGAAACCCTGTGAGAATCATTGATTTTGTATGACTGTACATATCACGAAGACTTAAGTAGTGGGAGGCTCAGGCAAGCTTCTTAGCCAAAGAAACTGGACTAGAAAGAATATGAAAACCGTCATTAAAATTCCACCTCTTCCCACTTTTGGTCAGAGCATAAATTCTGCAAGAATAGCCACCTGTCATGGCCTGTACTTTACTACATGTGCTCCTGGCTCTAGCCTGAACCAGGAATTGTGAGCATAGATGAAAGTGATTATTTTTTAATTTCAAGCACACAGTTTGAAACTACAAAAAAAGCTCACTATGAATTCTGAGCAACAGTTTAGGAGGCTCTTATTTTAAGCCAAACCATGCATTTAAACCAAACCATTGCATTCATGCAGTGGGTTTGCATCTTTTCACTGAGATTTCCTTTTGTGGGTCTGTTTTTTTTCTGGCGGGAATCCAGAAATTTTGTTTTGTTTGAGAAATTAAAAGAGCTCAGTAGGACACCACCTATATGCAAGCAAGCCTGGAACAGAAACATTATAAATACAATTGTAATATTATCCAAGACGATTAAATTAGAAAATTCATTCTCCTTCAACAGTTTCTGTTGTCTTAGTATGTATTGTTTTGAAACATGTAGCTCTATGGCCAGTCTGCTGTCAAGGCAGTATTTAGTTATGCTGTGGAACCAGATTCAGAAGGAATAAAAGTGTGGTGTATTCAGTTATTACATGTTATGATTCTGTGTTCTGTCTACTATACCTTTAAATGCAGGAAATTTTCTGCTTGCTTGCCCAGAAGTGGGGAAGGGAAACAGTACTGACAGGCAACTTAAAATGATTGTTACAAAGAGAGAGCACGCAATGTATTACTTTCTGTAGTAGTCATCTTAAACTGGCATTCCGCATTGCTCCCAACAGGCCAGTAGAAGGCTCCCTACATTTAAAAGTGCAGCACAAAGAAAGTAGAAATCAGGAATTACTTCATTATTTTCAATGGTGTTGCACAAGGGTCAAACCAATCTGAGGGAAGAATCAAGTTCAGTACGTCCCTGAAGTGGGTCAATTCAACAGCCAGCTGGTCTAGTGATCATACAGTGGCTCCTCAGTTCTTTTCCATCGGCTTGTTCTAGAGTGGGCCCTGCTGAGTCATATACAGGGGAGCCTCTCCCTCCTGTGTATTCCTTCTTCTCCCATTGGGGTTCTGTCATGACAGCAGTGAGAGGGAGCAGGACCCTCCCATTCCACTGGGTCCTGACCCAGGACCCTAAAGAGATGTTGCAGTGTCTGGACTACATGTTGGTCCACCCCAAGTTACACACCCCTGGGTCACTTCCTTCTGGGCTATAGCTCTGTTAGGGGTGTGGTCACAGTTTTTTCAGTATCAGCATAGTCTGCCAGGGGGACAACATCCCCTTCTTGGAGGTCACTCTTGGATTCCCAACTCAAACCGGGAGGCAGGGGGGAATATGGATCACAGCTTCCAGAGTGGCCTTCCCAAGTCTGTACTCGCTCTTCCCATAGCTCCAGGTGTTAGACTCACTTGCTGGTGCAGCCTGTAACTGCTTTTCCCCATGCTCCTGGGCTTCCAGTGCCCTTTTAAACTGTCCCACCACTGGAACAGGCCCGCAACTGCTGAGAGGCGGGGTCTCCCTGGCCCAGTACCGCCCCATGCCTTGCTCCAATTTAGTATCTCGTATGTGAACCCCCTCTATTTACACAGCTAAAGACATCATAAAAACATCAGAAATTTTAGGAACAGCAAAATGTCATTATAGACCTACACTTAGAGCTTTTGTTTGTTGTCTTATTTTAATCCCATTTTCTGGGTTGTTCTCAACCTCCAATGTCACTGTCTTCTCAAGAAACTAACCTAGATGCCTCTAAAATTCACTTATACTTGAACTGATTTACCTAGTATTAGACCTGTGAAGGAAAATGTTCATTTCATGGGAAACTTTGCAATTTTGAATTGTTTTGGGTTAATCAAAATATTTTCTTTTGATTTGATGTTACATTTCTTTAAAATATTGTAATATAAAATAATAAAATGAAACAAAAGATCATTTTAAATCAACAAGTTCCATTCCAAAAATGTCAACATTTAATATTTCAACCTCATTTAAATGCATTTAAAAAAAATAAAAATAAAATGAAATTTAGTCAAAAAATCAATGTTTCCAGAGGAAGTCTGTTTTTGACAAAAACTCATTTTCCAACAGAAGAATGCTCCATGAACATTTTTGACCAGCTCTGACACACAAAAAATTCTTTATCAAGACCAAATTTCTAGATAATATTCCATAGCTTAGCTAATAATAATATAATAATATTCCACCTGTTAGTATCAAAAACTTCCCTCCTCATTAGTTCCTTTCCAAATTTTGAGTTCTTCTGTTGGGCTAGTTTGAAGTTTCCTCTTTTCCAATAACAAACAGCTAAAACCTCTTACTCTCTTACTTATCTAGATTCCTGAGACCTATGAGGCACAGCAAAGAAACCATAGCACAGACAGCTAAGGTGGTTATAAGCCACCTATGCACCTGCCCAATTCTGGGCTGCTCCAGGGACCACAGAAGCCCCCTGCAAAGTTTAGGGACAGCCATGGAAGCCTGTCTAAGGCTTGGTCTACGCTACATACTTCCTTTGGTATAATCATGTCACTCAGGGGTGTGAAAAATCCACATCCTTGAGCGACGTAGTTATACCGCCCCTACTGCCCCCCCACCCCACAACATAGACAGCACAATGTCAGCGGGAGAGCTTCTCCTACTGACATAGCTACTGCCTCTCATGGAGGTGGGGTTATTAAGCCAATGGGAGATCTCTCTCCCGTCTGCTTAGAGCAGCTTCACCAGATGCGGTGCATCGGCGCAGCTGCACCAATGTAAATTTGTAGTGTAGACCTGCCTAAGTTACAGCCTCCCTGGACTGCCAAGAATTTCACCAGTGCAGCATGTTGTGGCTCCTCTGCCCCACCAAACACCTCTTGCATGGCCCTGAAAAGAGAACCTCGGGAGGCAGCCTATTGCTGTCTTCCTCATTTCCTGTGCTGCGGGGATCTTTTCCTAGCTACACCTTGGACTTTTAGAGCCTCTTTACTCAGCTGCAGCCCTTTTACCTGGTGTACAAGGAGTAAGAATCTCACCATTTATGCTTAAAGGTATTGCATTATGGAGTTTGTTTTAGAGTATCAGATTTGTTTTACAAAAATTGATTTCTCTATGGACACAGTTTTGAGAAAAAATTAGTGTCAGTACAAGAAAAAAAGGTTAAAATGGAAGATGGTGAGAATCAAAGAACTTAGGGATATAGAAGAATTTCTATTTGCACTCCATGGTCAAGTATCCCTTTGATGTTTTTTCTGTTTTTTCCACAGCACAAAAAGTATTCAATTAGTGTGGCTGGCAATGCCTAAGGCAGTTTTTTCCTACTAGTTTAACATACTTCAAACAGAATATCCATTTTATTCAATACTGCCTCCTTTTAACCCTTCAAGTACCAAGACAATAAAATGATCAGAGCAAGGCTTAGAGTTTCACTTTAGAGCTAGGTTTCAGAGTAGCAGCCGTGTTAGTCTGTATCCGCAAAAAGAACAGGAGTACTTGTGGCACCTTAGAGACAAATTTGTTAGTCTCTAAGGTGCCACAAGTACTTTAGAGCTAATGTTCCAATCTAAATTATGTATTTCGGACACCTAAATTAAAATGTAAGTTTCATTCTGAGTAAACTTAATTATTTCAGGTCAAACAATAAAGGACTCGTATGTATAGTAAATCTGAAATTTCTCTGTTTTGTAGAGCAGAATGAATTAATTTTAGAGAAGAGAGTCTATGCTTATGTTGCATACTGAAGTTTATATTATAATTTAAAGATGTTCTTTTTTTAATAGCTATTGGGATACAATTTAGAAGATATAAGGTTTTTTCTATATCTGTCTGGTTTAAATAAGCATTTAAGACCACTAGGAGCATTACACTTAGGATATTATGGTGAATTATTTTCTTTTTGATATGTAGTATGCATTAGGGAAACTCGTTAAGAAGACCACAAGGTTTAACATGCATAGGGTTTCAGTCTATTTATTTTACTTAGGAAATACATGATGGCTAAAGTGTCACATTTATCCCTTGCCAAAAAAATGATTAGTGACATGTTTAAAGGTGGATTTTAACTTGGGACTTTTATATTATAGAATACCCATTATTTAGTTCTGGTCTATATAATGGTAAAATAAAGAGAACTACAAAATAGTAGTAGTAGTGTTACATATCCACATTCAAACAAGATACCAACCAGCTCTTGCATCATCCAGAATATCCCTGCCAAAGTACCTCATGCCATCACCATTCTAATTGATTAAAATACTGAATTTATTTAAATAAATAGAGAAAAGGCAAGTTACAAATATAAGACAAAGAACTCTATTTAGCCCTCAATATACGAATACACATACTTAGAACAAAATGTTTTTGATCTCAAAATGTGATCGTTAATGGGGATTCTTCAACAAGTGTGTGTGTGTGGGGGGGGGTCCTCATAGGGCGCACAAGGATTGATGCTCAACCAAATGCTATTAAATTTTTTTAATCAATAATCTGGAGGAAATGTACAATTATGATGATAAAGTTTGCAGATGACATAAAGCCTGATTGTGTGATAAATAATGATTAACAAAGGCAACTGATAGAGTGCTCTAGACCCTTTGCAAGCTTGGAACAATCAAGTAGCATGCATTAATACAGCCAAAGGCCAGGTCACTCATCTAAGAATAAAGAATATGGGGCATTTTTTACAGAATAGAGGACTGTATCCTGGAAAACAGTGACTCTAAAAAGAACTTAGGGCTCATTGTTAATCAACTGAACATGAGTTCCCACTTTGATATTGTGGCTAAGAGGGTTAACACAATTTTTGCATGTATAGAATAGGGGTATATTAAGTAGGTGTACAAAAGTGATATTACCTGAGACTACAACTAGAATACTTGTCCAGTTTTGGTATCCACCCTTTTTTTAAATAAAAGCTGCAACTTGGAGAGACACAATGAGCTAAATGAATGATTCATGACATGGAACGCAAACGCCAGTTACTGAAGTAGCTCAATTTATTTAGCTTTTCTAGGGGCTTTACTACAGGGTGGGGTAATGCTCACCATGGGAGTGAGATTTCTAAAGTATGCTAACGTGCTGCGTTAATTGTTCTGTGTAGACCATCCTGGTGTACACTAAAAGTTCCTTAGTGTGTTTTAACATCGTACTATTTCAAACAGCACTATGTTAAAATTAAATTATATTGTTTATTTTGAAATAAACATGAAAAGCACCTATCACGGGCTCTAAGCATCTTTAAGATATCTTACTACCATACACAAACAACAAAATTATACCAGATCCAGTCGGACCTAGTCTCACCACAAAGCCCAAAGGAAAATTAACTAACCAGAACATGGAAAAATACATAAATACCCTCCCTTCCCTAAGAATATGAGCTGTTATACCCTTGTCCCTCACCAACATTAGAGAAAATAGATAGGCTTTGCAGTACGACAACAGGTTTGATTAATTTGGTGTATTCATTTGTCTAGAGCAATGGCAGTCTGCTTTGTAAAGCTAAAGTGCCATTTTATCATCCAACTGAGTCAGTGGAGAGCCACAAAATATTATCAACACTGTGTCCTAATAGTGTGTTATGATATAAGATTGTGTTTTTCTGATGCATCATCTTCACATATTAACGCAACATGGGATCTCAATATTAAGATATTCAGCTATGATTATTTTGTGGCTCTATGCAATACCATTTTTCACTATCTCCCTCCTCCTTGGTGCTAATAGGGAATTAGTGAGATCAAGGAAGAGTGAGATGAGTTCTAAGTCAGACTTATGCACTCAGACTTTACTCTAGAGCAGAGGTCTTCAATCTGTGGGGCGTGCTCCCCTAGGGGGTGTGGAGAAACGTTCGGAGTGGCGCAGCTGGGCCCAGACCAACTCCCACAGGGGGCGGAGAGGGAGCACCACCCAGCTCCGCTCCTGGCTCTGGTCCCAGCTGCTGGCCTTGCGCCCAGGGATCTACTCCTGGCCGCGGCTGCCAGCCCTGTGCCTGAGGTCCTGGCTGATGGCCCCATGCCCAGGGCTCCATGCCCGGCTGCAGCTGCAGGCCTCGGTTCCCAGCCAAGGGTCTGCTTCCCAACTGTGGCCCCAGCCTGGGCTCCCTTACCCCATCCATGTCTCCCCCTCCCGGAGCCCTGTCCCTGCTCCCAGTTCCATGGGAGGTGTGGGGTAGGCGTGAGGTTAAAAGTTTGGGGACCACTGCTCTAGAGCTTCAGTATTCTTGCTGCACTTGTCTGTCAGGAGGATACCAATTATTTTCAGAGGAAACACAGCCATTGAATTGCAAACATATGATTGCCATGGAAACAAGGCACAACATTGCAATCCACATATTTTCTAAGCTTAAATAATTACTGTTGATCTCCACATTCTATTAATCACTTCCAGAATGACTGTAGAACTTTCCTTGTATATAAACAAACTTAATTTTCTGTAAGTTTTATTACTTTTTCCATGACATCCTAGGTTATGTCAACCAGGTACTAACAAATGTTATCAGTGTGTCTGAAAAGCTGTTGTATCACCCAGTCAGATGACTTCCTTGTGTGGTTTTAGCAGCACAATTCTTTAAATCTGTTCTTGCTTATTGAATAGATTTGAATTTTAAGGAGAGAAACTCAATAGTGCATATTTATTAAATAAATCTCAAAGGTTAAGATTACATGAGGCCCTTTCTAAAATCTGTAGATTTACATCAGAAAGATACCTTTTTCTGCCGATTTTATTTAGTTTAGATTAGACACTTTTGAACTGCTAGGCTCCAAGTGACAATCTCTTGCTGTCCATTTGCCAGTATAGCCCACTCATCTTCTAACTATATACCATTTTCTGCAGCTGCTTTGCCCTGTCCAATCAGGTATAGACAAGGCAAAATCTGCATCCTCCTTTGCTATCTGTGCTCTCTGCCTGCTCTTGGGATGCTGCATTAGTAATCATGATGCTTTCACTTTCTACGAACATTCTTGGAAATTTAGTCTTGCTCACAGTAATACTTCAAATTGCAAATGAAAGGGTCATGGATACCAATGAAGTGAATTGGCAGGTTTTATTCACAACAATTTTTATAAATATATACTTCTATTGTATTTGTCTAGCTCTTGTCTATACAGCCACTTTTAGCTTATCTTTGACAACATTTAGCAGGGAACATGGAATACTGTGTGTTAAATTCTAGACACCTTATTATCAGAAATATATTGACTAATTTCAGGGAGTTCAGAGAACAACAAAATGATTAGGGGTCTGGTGGCTGTCTGATTTATGATGAAAAACTTCAAGTCTAATATGTATCAGTTAGGTAAGCAACAAGAAAGCATACAGCAAGGAATCATATGCTGGAAATCAGAGAAAAAGGGGAATAGAATATGTTGGGGGAGGAAAAGGGGATGATGAAGTGAGGATCAGCTGGAGATACTGCAATAATTTGTTTTGACTTTTTGGAGAGAAAACCCATCAATATCCTTGAAAACAATTAAAATACAAACATTCTTTCCTAACATTACTAGTAAATAATTACTGTAGTTGCAACTGAGATGTTGCACACACACCTCCTCCCTCCACTCCCACCAGCCCCCAAAATGCACACAAATTCTCCTGATGAGGTGACACATTTCTAACAATTTTTGTAATATTTTACTCTTTCTTCAGCAATGTGGAAGTGATTTAGGTATGGTATACAATAAACCTGTTCTTACCTGTTGCACGATGGTTGTTAATTCCAGGCACAGTTGAACAATATTGTTTTTCAGCAGTGAGTATTCTGTCACACTGACAAATGGAGACCTGCCAGAGAGGGACAACAAGTTTGTAGGAGACTTCAGCAATCTGTGTTACTGAGCTGTACCCTCCTGTAATCATAGCATATCAGGGTTGGAAGAGACCTCACAAGGTCATCTAGTCCAACCCCCTGCTCAAAGCAGGACCTAATCCCCAATTATTATTTTTTGGCTCCCTCAAGGATTGAACTCACAACCCAAGGTTTAGGAAGCTAATGCTCAAACCACTGAGCTATCCCACAGTGCAGGCTATACAGAAACTGAGGAACCCCATGTAGAACAATGTGTGACTGCAGGATGTACCTGGCATGCTTCTAGTACCTTAGATGTTTGATATGCCTCAGCACTGGGCAGATATAATAAGTATAGCAGTCAAGTCCTTAGTTTTATGGCTTATCCAAAAGATAGCACATCAAGCAGCACTCTGCTCCTTAGGGGCAAACTATAGCCTTAGTTCAGTATTAACTAAGAGGGATGGGTGCCATTTACTGAGCTACTAACCCAACTTCCTGCAGGACCTGGGTTTTCCTTGGAGTCTCCAAGTACTGTTCGGATCTGACCCATTTGGCTTATAAAGACTGATGAGATTACATCCCAGGAGAGCTTGATTGCTAGCATTAGGTCAGAGAATGTCATCAGGGTCATAACAAGCTTTGTGAAGAATGGTCATGTCATTCATTTATATGCACAATAGTTTCAGATTTCAGCTGAAGCTATTCACTTCTATAGAGAAATGCAGTGTATGTATAAAATAGTAGTTCATACATAATCAATATTTTAACACAGTTCATGCAGAGAGTTACTTTGTAAACTGATTCCTAATTCATCAATGAGAAATCATAGCATTCTCTCACCAAGCAGTAATTAATGTGACAAGAGTGACTAATGTATGAACTGCCCTTTACTGTTAACAAAAAGTCAACTAGTAAGCTCTGAGTTTCCAGAGATAAGCAAGCAGTAGAATTTCTTTTAGAAATTATCCAAGAACAGGTATGCAGCAGGGATAGCAGCAGTTCAAATTTCCCTACGCTGCTCTCTTAATTTGCGTCAGCCCTAAATGGTCAGGACCACTCTTTGCTCTGGTTATAGGGCAGCTCAGTTTCTATGTTAATTTATCCCTTATCCTTCCTTCTGAAATTGAAACAATCCTACCATCTGTAGTGGCAATTTTTGCCATTCACTAGGAACAAGACTGAAATTGCTAATTTCACAGAAAAGAGACTCCAAAAATCCCACAGCCGGCCCCTGACCCAGGCCTATTCAGCCTGGAACTCAAGTATATAACAAAATTTACAAAGTAAAACCTATAATTACAATTCTAATACTAGACTAAGAGAAAGAGAAAAGAGCAAGAGAAAAAGAAAAAGAAACAAACAGGGCAAAATAATTACTCTTCTCCCTCTCCCCTCCCCCATAAGAATTAAAAAGCTCTAAATTACCTGTCCAGCCAGGCTAGCAAGTTCTTTGCAGCACCAATCAGGTCAACAACAGAGGTAAGAAAATCATTTGGCAGTCGTCTGGAGGCCCTGCCATCATAATGGCCACTCCTCCTTCTACCCGTTATAAAGTTCTGAAGATTTTTGGCTGAGGCATTCAGCTTGTGAGAGAGTGTTCTCAGGTTTTCTGTCTCCAAACCATAATTCTGAAAGAAAAAAGTATACATCACACAACACGTTTAAAGCAGATAGCTAAGCCACAGACTATTGAGCTGAAACATTTGCAGCTTGCTTTGATTCACTCAATTCTAGAGCACAGCAAAGTCAAGGCAAGTCAGGATTGATGAACTGTCCCAGTAGAGAATGAGTATTTAACAGCTGATCTTTCAGAGCCCTTCCTTTCCAAGCTCTTCACAGCCTCTCTCCAAGGTAGGTAAGTAATAAATGCATTAATCCCATTTTACAGAGGTGGAAATAGAGGATCAAAGATGTTAAATGATTTACTCAGGATCACATAAGGTAGAATCATAGAACTGGAAGGGACCTCGAGAGGTCATCTAGTCCAGTACACTGCACTCACAGCAGGACTAAGTATTATCTAGACCATTCCTGACAGGAGTTTGTCCAACGTGCTCTTAAAAATCTCCAATGATGGAGATTCCACAACCTCCTAGGCAATTTATTCCAGTGGTTAACTACCCTCACAGTTAGGAAGTTTTTCCTAATGTCCAACCTAAACCTCCTTTCCTGCAATTTAAGCCCATTGCTTCTTGTCCGATCCTTAGAGGTTAAGAAGAATAATTTTTCTCCCTCCTCCTTATAACATCCTTTTATGTACTTGAAAACTATTATCATGTCCCCCCTCAGTCTTCTCTTTTCCAGACTAAACAAACCCAATTTTTTTGCATCTTCCCTCATAGGTCATGTTTTCTAGACCTTTAATCATTTTTGTTGCTTTTTTCTGGACTCTCTCCAATTTGTCCATATCTTTCCTGAAATGTGGCACCCAGAACTGGACACAACACTCCAGTTGAGGCCTAATCAGCATGGAGTAGAGCCCAAGAACTACTTTTTGTGTCTTGAATGCAACACTCCTGCTAATACATCCCAGAATGATGTTAGCTTTTTTTGCAACAGCTGTTGCACTGTTCACTCATATTAAGCTTGTGGTCCACTATGACCCCCAGATCCCTTTCCACAATACTCCTTCCTAGGCAGTCATTTCCCATTTTGTATGTGACACTACAGCTGGTTAAACTGCTCATTGTAAATAATCTGATGAATTTAGCTCTTTTTTGTTGTAATTCATTCAGACTTTTATTCTTACAAGTTAATTTGTTATTCAGGACTGTTTAAAATATTTTTGTGAACAAATTTCAGAACATTGATTGATTATCCACTGTTAACTTCAACTATTCATCATTTATAGTGTATGATTGGTCCTCTATGTCATGTGGCATTATCATCCACTCAGAGAGCAGAAACAAACTTTTAAACCATGAACACAGATACTAATGAATAGTTAACAACGTATAGCTTGTTTGCATGAGAATAGAGACATATATACAAAGAACAGCTATTTCCCAAACATTAGTGAGAAGAGAAACCTATCTGTGTGACTATTCATAGCTAGGGACCAAATAGCCACGTGGAATCTGAACAAATGTTTGTGAACACTGTTTTGTAAGATTCAACTACTTGATGTCCAGGCCTGTGTCTTAACTGCAAGACCATCCTTCCTCAGAAAGTTTGACTGTTAGAAGAGGGATTTGAACTGCAGGGGTGGACTGCAATCTAAATGGAGAGGAAATACTTTATCTTAGTAGTCAGCTTTCTGCAATGTGCTCTGATTTAAAAAAAAGAAAAACAGAAATGGGTGGGGGACAGAATGCATTCTTTTCACCCAGACCTACCCTGAAATAATGTCAAAATATACAACAGGACATGGATAAAAATTAAAGACTAACTAGCAAAATAGACAAATAAAAAAACCCACTGTTTGCAATGGTGATGTAGCTCTGCTGGTCCCACAATATGAGACACAAGGTAGGGGAAGTAATGTATTGGACCATCTTCTGTTGGTGGAAGGTACATGCTTTTGAGCTACACAGAGCTCTACTTCAGGTCTGGGAAAAGAAATCAGAGCGTCTGAGCTAACTACAAGTTGAGACAGATTGTTATGCATAAGGGGTAATGCATGTTGTAGGCAGTCACCTGAGTTGAAGTGGGCAGCTGAGGGTTAGATTTCTATGCATAATGGGCTTGAAGTGGGTAGCAGAAGATGTACATAAAATATGGGGTATATCTATGCTGTAATAAAAGACCCGCAAGCACTGAGTTTCAGAGCCCAGGTCAACTGACTCAGCTACACTCACAGGGCTAAAAATAGGCCTATAAATATTCAGGCTCCTGTGCTCCAACCCACGCCCAAATATCTATATGTGAGCCCCACAGCCCAAGCCCCACAAGCCCGAGTCAATCGACCTGGGCTCTGAGACTCTCTGCTGTGGTTTTTTTTTTTTAATTGCAGCTTAGGCTTACCCATGGTGTTTGACATGGCAAACAGTTTCCTTCATTCCCCCTAAATGAGCATTATACAGGAAATGTTTGACAGTTTTACTTACCTAATACATTTGAGTGCTGAAATCCTTGTTAAAAAGCAGGCTGTTTTATATTAACTTGTCATCGGCTTAACATTTATAGCTACTCATTTATTCTTTGAAATATGTATATGTGTTCCTCCCCTTTTCTCTCCCTTTCTCTTGTACTGGGACAATAAGCAAGTGGCCCCACTAAAATGCCTATACAACAGTTAGTAAGGAAGAGTCATGTGGTTCTCCCTTTCAAGAGGAGCTTGATTTTGTCTATTCAGTAACCCATATTAAGGAGCATAAGCCAGTTCCTCCTGTTTGTATTTCAGAGTCCATATCTCCCTGTTCTTGCACTAACAGGCCAACCACTGTGCCTGCCCATAACTCACTCCTATGTAGAAAGTCTGGGAGATTGCCAACTTTCTCTCAAGAAAAGCCACTATTGCCATCAGGTAAGAAAAGGAAACAATCTTTGGCTGTTGCAATTGAGATAGGAATGTATCGGCCTTTCTAAGTCCCAAGTGCTTTTCTAAATTCCCAAGTGCTGAGAAATGTAGGCTTGATACTGGCAGCACATTCACCATGGCACAAATTTTACATTCTCATTTATTACAAAAACAGATGCAGAACTTCCTGTGGAGACAACTGAAGATAAGCACTGGTGACCAGAAAGGGTGAAAACTTGGTTAAGAACCTTGTTTTTCATCTGCATGCATAAGCTATTAGAATATAGTGTGCATGGACCATCATTAAGCTATATATTTGAATGGTAAAAATACAAACAAACCTACCATCAATGGGTCTAACTTGAGAGAAAAAAATCGTGCATTTTCTACTATTCTTTTCTTATCCCCCAAATGGTGTATGAGAAAGGTGAAAGCATATACAATTATGTTTCTTCTCTTGACATTTGAGTATAGAGCAGGATAATTTATAATGAAAGGACACAAGCAAACTGAAAATATCACATCCATCCACAAGACAGAAAATCAGAGAGCTGTATGAGTGCAAGGACTTTGATCTAAAAAAGAAAGCTATAATGAAAACAGCTGGTTTAAAATTTTGGCTTGCAAGACCCACTGCACAAAATGCAGGGTACAAAGTCAAAGACTGGTGCTCTTACTGAGGATTTTAAATTTGAAGAGAGCAATAGCTTTGATTAATAGATATACTGTGGAAAGAATAGCTTTCTATTGCAGAAAGTAGAGAAGAAATCCAAACTCCAGAATAGGATTTTGCCATAATGGGTGGGAATGTGTAAGGAGGTGATATGGTTGGTAATATTAATATTTAAACATAACTCTTTATATGCAAACACCATATGAACAGTAACAGTAATCTGCTCCAATATCCCTGAGAGTTAGGAAAATCAATATTATCATCCCTATTTAAGAAATGGGGGAAAGAAATACAGAAATGACCATGAGCAATTCACACAGTGACTCGGGTAGAGTGAGGATTAGAGCTCAGAAATTCCTGGCTTCAAGTCCCACTGGCAGCTTAAAGAGAAGCAATGGCAGGATTAGAAAGGATAGTTTCATGAGGTGGAGATTACATTAAATGCAATCAATGACTAAGGGGTTTAATCACAGAAGGGCTATACTAATGATAAGGCAAAGAGTCTAACTATGTTTGTATTGTCTAGAGCTCATCAAAACTCAATATTTCTGTTTTATGGGGAAAGTTGACATTTTGAATTTTTTTTTGTCTCAGGAAAAAAAGTCTACATTTTCTGTGAAACAGAATGTCTGGAAAATTTTGTTTTGGGAAAGATGATGTTTTGGAATTTTAAAAATTCATAGTGAATTTTTAAATTTCATTTTGAATGTTATTTTATGGGATTTTCAAGCTTATATTTTTATGTTATTTCACGACATCAGTAGTAATACGGCATATTGCACAACTGCTACTGCCATATCATAGCATAATAGGTCTGTTGTTTTTATTTCTTTTTTTAAATCATTAAAGGCAGCTTCTATTTAGTACTGGTGGAAACACCTTTGTCTTTTCCAGGTCAAGCATCTCCTGTTTGTATTTTAATAAAACAGTGTAATGCAGAAAGTGGGTGAAACGCATCAAAGTGTTTCATTTTTCAGTGAAAAATTTCCTAATAGGTCTAGTATTGATGCACTACTGACTTAGAATTATATTAATCACAGAGAGGGTTTATATTATATGCTTGCTTGACCTGGAAAAGACAAAGGTGTTTCCATATATATATTGCACTTTGGTTTTTAGTACTGGTTGGTTTTATTCTCCATGAACAGTTTGTTATTTTTAAACACATCAGTGAGGTTTTTAGTTCAAGTCCCATGTACAATTAATTTTGAGATGTCTGTTTCAAAGTTTGTTCATGCTTTCAAGTGGTTAGTGTCATTGGACGCAGCTATGGATAGTGAAGTGACAGGATTGAGTGACTCCAGGGCTTTTGCAGTTGATAGGTTTTTCAAAGTAAAGAAATAACAGGTAACTGTTGTAAGATGTGTGACAACAGCACAGAATATGGGTGGACAACAGGTTATTTGTACAACTTGAGAGAAATTATAGCCTTTATTAGTGGGTTATTTGCTTTTAAAGATGAATGACAGAGCACTTTTATGAAACAAATCTTGAATACCTAACCTTTCAATACCATTAACAACAAATATGGGTAAATGTAAAAATGACAGACATATTTCTAAAAGAACATATTTGAAAAGCAAAAAAATCGTCTTTTATTTCTCTGCCAAATATTTCTGTTTCATGGGGAAAGTTGACATTTTGAATGTCCCAAAGTGGAGGGTTGTGTAACTAGTTATCTTGCTAAAACATGGCTGAAAAAAGCACAGTGGAAGAGTGCACATTCTCTGGTTCTTTATTGTATATTTATTCTAAGATAAAAGTTGGCTTGCGAGGTACTATCCTGGGATTATTTTCTTTAAATGCATTCTTCTAAAATTCATTCAATTGCTCTATTTGTAGAAAGAGTAAATTGATCATGGGATAAAAATAACTCTTGTTATTGTGCTTGCATACTTAAGACAGTGGAATGAGGCAAAAGGTCTAATTTTTAATGTATTTTTCATAATCTTCATTGCACATCCTGTACTGTATGTGAAATCATTGTTAGAAATTTGGCAGAGTTTAATATTGTGCTATAGAAGTGTAGCAAAGAGGTTGCTGAGAAACATCCTCTCTCAAAATAGGTGTTGATTGGGAATTCCCAAGCTAGTGCAATTTTTTCTATCTATATGTCTATATAGATATATAGTCTTTTAGAGAGCATCCTTTAAGATCAAACATAGTCAGTACAAGTGGAAAAGAAAAAACTGTTAAGTACATATCAGTATGCTTGGATATTGTGACATGGAAGAAGAAAACAATGCAAGAAATACCTGTGCTACAAGAGAAGGTTAGTTTAGTTTTATAGCAAGAAGAAATACATTGCATTACTGGGTATTGACCTATGAACAATGAAGTTACTTCCACAACAGTATATTGAACGAGGTAAAATATATTACACAACTGGCATATAATAAATATGAGATTTGTGTTTGATATAGGACACAATTTTTAATTAAGTATTTTGTATCATGTAATTCCAAATAAATGAATTCATCCTAACAGACTTATTTTTAATCAAAATACAGTAGTTAGTGTTTCCTGATGCTGTCATGCAAGTAACAGAGTGAAAAGCAAAGTTTGCATAATCAGCACTTGGATGCATATTTGGCTTCTGCTATATGTGATATTTTGAGCATGTTATGGTTTTCACTGAGCTGTGAGAAATAAAAGGGCAGCGTAATGGAGCTGATTGATGAGGCTAAGGGAAACAACATATCCCTGACTGAAGATCAAACATCTTCATCCATAATCATATAAAGTTCATGATATTTAAAGTAGGAATTTAAATATTAAGCTAGCCAAACTTTTAGAATGTATTACATTTCATGTATGTATTTAAAGAATCATCACAATGTTATTTAACTTATACAGTGAGACGCTTCAAAGCAATTCTGAATCATAATTTTAAATATTTAACTGTTCATCAGATCTCTCTCTCTCTCTCTCTCTCTCACACACACACACACTTCTTATTGTGCTAATAGGGATTCTTTATCATTTCACTTCAAGGACTATCTGGAGAAAATAGTCTCCTCCCACTGTTCAGGACAAGAAGGCTACATGCTCTCTTTTTATGAGAAAAAACAGTCATCTGGTTTAACAAGGAGGATGACATACTATATGAAGGTAAAATTTAACAGAAACAAAACCACAGGCAAAGATGTTCACTATAAAAATTGCTCTTCAGTAATATCTTTCTGTCTAGGTACTTATATGGCCCACATCATCATAGTATCTGAGTGTCTTACAAACAACAATGAATTTCTTCTCACATCATTCCCATTTTACCGTGAACTTAAAAAAAAAATTGGTTCTTTAATACACGAACATTTTCGAGATTGACTTCTGGTCCCAATTTGAGATGGTAACAATTTTCAAACTCTTGCAAATCTTTGCGGGATAGGAAAATGATTTCCCGCATGTCTCTATTAAGGAACTGGCTCTCTGTAAATAGTCCTAAAGTTATCACTGTTATGTGACTTAATTAGGTGAATCAGCTGTCAAATATTTTCGAAGTTTCTGATATGATTGTACTATAGCTGAGCACTAAAGTTAGCGTGTCACTCCTTGCATCAAGCAATGGAGCATTAGTATAAAATATAACCCATTTGAAGACTTTATCCCAGAGTGCACAGAAAGTGCTGAAAGATCTAGGGTTGGTATTCTTCATGAGCAAAGCTGACACAAGTTGAGCTGAAGACAAGAACAATTTATGAGCCTCTCAACTACTGTTGTATGCATAATCTTTTTATTTAAAGATATGTCTGTTCTGAAACTCTCCTGGAATGGCATGAAGATGGAAATTTTTACTTGATCCCGTACTCTGCCTCCAGGGTCACCACAGCAGAATAATTATAGTATTCTCTATTCCACTGCAAGAGAGCTACCATTAACAAAAACTTTGAAGCAGTGTACCAAACATATGATATGCTTGGTCCATCGTGGGGCTTAGCGTAACAGAGTATGCATTATTGCCCAGGCCCACCTGCTGATTAGCAACATCCCAGTGAAAATAAAAGCTACCATGGCCACAGATTCATATGAATGACCTGAAGACACCCAGACAGACAAACTGGGCAAGAGCTTTTATTCTGATGATTGAGAAGCCCCTCCATCAAAACAGAATGAAAAAATCCACATCCAACATTGATCATTCACTCAGAAACTAAAATTCAGGACTAGAGATCTGGACATGAAATCTGACACCTTTTCTGAATGGCAGAAATGGGAGGATGATTATTACATTAAAATGCAGGCTTTGACAATGCTTAATGAGATGTAGAAAACTCTAAGAAACAGTAAAAGTGAGCTTGAAGGAGCCCTGTGTCAGGTATAATTCACACAATGTCAGTCTTGTCACTGCACAGTAGTGTTTTAATTGACTAATGATCCTAATCACATATTGTGTGGTCATAGGAATGAGATAAGAGTCAATTGAACCCAACATGACCTAATTTTCAGATGGCTTTATCACAGAAACCTACCTCCACACAATTTAACTTATCATTTTGTAGCAACTGTCTGGTGGAATTATTATAATGACTGTTACAGTATCATAAGAAAGTATTGTGTTGTGAAAATCCCAATATACTAACTCATGCAATTCAATTTATTCTGATTTTAAATTGGGATCACTGTGCCAGAATACACCAAAAAACCCAGGTGCATCAGTTAATTAATTCATTACATGAAACTCATTCGCTCTGCTCTTCATTAAGGAAAGAAAAAACACTAATATGGCCCATCTCTATGTACATTGCTAAAAGCAAATTATGCCCTGTTTTACACTCTGTGTAAGTTTAAAGAATCTGACCTTTAGTGTTTTGTAAACATCAAACCATTCCCATTAATAAGACTAATAGTATATACTATTTTTCAGCATTTCCATGAGCATTATTAGGCCACTTAGGCCATGTCTATACTTATGGCTAGATCGGCACTGCTGTGATCAATGCAGTGGTGTTGATTTAGTGGGTCTGGTGAAGACCCCCTATGTTGATGGCAGAGTGCTCTCCCATTGAGTCCTGTACTCCAGTTCCCCGAGAAAAGTAAGGGAAGTCGGCAGGAGAGCATCTCCCATAGACACAGGGAGATTTAGACACCGCTGTAAGTCAACCTACATTACGTTGACTTCAGTTTTGTTACCTACGTAATTGAAGTAGCGTAACTGAGGTCAACTTTCAGCTGTAGTGTAGACCAGCCCTGAGATATATCTTGATTCTAAAATCTGAAGTATCCCTCCCGCCTTTCTTTCTTTAAATTAAAAAAATATCAATTTCAACTACAAGTCAAATAATTTTATGCTATTGCTGCAAAGACTAAAAACGGGAGCTGAAAGATCACAGGTTAAAAACCTCTGGACCAAAATTTGTTCAGTTACAGTAATCAATCCCATTCATGTCAGTGACGTTACATTGATATAAGAGAGCAGAACGTGATCCTGTTTCAAGAACTATGCCAGCACACCATTGATAATTATCAGCAAAGATCATGATATAAGGAAGTAAAAGCTACACAATCCATTCTGGCATGTGCTCCATAGTGGAAAGGAAAGAAGGAAAAGTAATTGCATCAAGATGAGCATTGATGCTGCAGCTGTGATCTGCATCAAAAACAGCCATCAGTACCAAACACAGTATCTGTTCCAACAAGCCCCTCAGTACTGAGGAAGCCAAAGTCAGCTCTTCATCCTGAGTTTTAAGTGGTGAATACTCTGCAACCAGCCAAGGCAGTGCTGAGAACACAAAATAAATCACCACAACTCCTGAATTGAAGGGAGAGTCAGGAACAGAGAGTCAGAGCAAATCTGATACTGCCTAATACACCAGTGGAGTGGAAACAGTCAGTGCTAACACTGCTCTCATTTGGACTGGAAATACCAGATAGATGATACGGTGTCTCTTATTCCTGTCTCGGTACCAGAGAGCAGTTAAATGACCCATCTCTATCCTGCATACTGAAGGACTCCTGGTGCTAGGCTGCACTTCTGTTACAGGAGGAGAAAGAAGAATCTCTCCAAGCTTTGGAGTGACCTCAATCTGTTTTGAGTCCTTTTCCTTGGAAGACCACAGAGAAGAAAATATCTCTTTTGCTCCTCAGAGGGACATCAGAGTCTGGCTATGGAACAGACTCAACCAGCATCAAAGTTCTGAGGGACTGGACCTATAGTGGGGAGAGGCAAGCAATTTTTTTAAACCCTAGTGAGCAGTGGCGGCTCTATGTTTTTTGCCGCCCCAAGCACAGCAGGCAGGCGGCTTTCGGCGGCGTGCCTGCAGGCGGTCCGCTGGTCACGCGGATTCGGCAGCATGCCTGCAGGAGGTCCACCGGTGCTGCACCATTGGCATATCCATCGCCGAATTGCCGCTGAAACCGCGGGACCGGCGGACCTCCCATAGACATGCCACCGAAAGCCGCCTGCCTGCCGCCCTCACAGTGCAGGCCGCCCCTGCAGCTTGTCGCCCCAGGCACGCGCTTGCTGCACTGCTGCCTGGAGCCGCCCCTGCTTGTGAGGACATCACAGCAGCAGTGGTGGATTTATAGTTAGTGGTGCCCTGTGCTCAGCTTCATTTTTTGGGGGGGGCCCCCGCTCAGTACCCAGCCAAGAAAAAGAACATTCTCTCTTATCTCCCCCATCCCTGTTTTTCATTCTTTTTTTCTTCATCCTCCTCCTATATTATAAGTAATAGGAAGTAAATGAAAATAAAGTGAGGTACCTTGATTGTTTTTGTAGTCTAACTTTTTTATCACAGACCACTTGAAAATTGCTAAGGGTCTCGACAGAACACTTAATGATCTTTCCAAATATTGTTTGTACCATTAGCTAACCATTGTAAATTGCTTCGGATAAGAGTGCTTTATAAAAAAAAACCCTAAAAGAACATTGGAGTGCAGGGTCTGGCCAGGAGTTAGGGTGAGGGAGGGGGCTCAGGGCTGGGACAGAGGGTGGGGGTGTGGAGAACTTACCTGGGGCAGCTTCTGTTTGGTGCAAGGGGTGCAGGTGAGATGGGTGGGGTGCAGGAGCTCCTGTTTGGTGCTCAGGGTGGGGGTGGGGATGGGGGAGTGCAGGAATCAGGGCAGGGGGTGTGGGTGGGGCAGGAGTGAGGGCGGGGGGTTGAGGGGAGAAGCTCAGGGTCGGGGGCTGGGGTGTGTGTGTGTGTGTGTGTGTGTCTGTAGGGGGCAGGGCGTGCTGGTGCTCAGGGGCCTTGGTGCTGGGGCAATCCCAGTCGCTGGGTCACCTTACCTGGCTGGCTGGTGGACGCGTCCCTGCTCCGCCACTGCTCCTGTTCGCTGCCATAGGGAGCTGTGGTGGCAGCAGCACATGACAGCTGAGACCCCCTGGCCTGCAGCTCCCTTCCCCTGGCCTTTTTCCAGGGGTTGCCAGCAGCAGTGCACACCAGGGACTGCACCTGCACTGCCCAGTATCAAGAGGAGCAGGGCAGCAGAACAGGCGCAGACGACACCCCACCAGGGGAGCGCTCACACCTCCCCCACAGCGCACCCCCAGCCAGCCCCTCACCTGCCTGCCTCACCTGGCTGCCTGCTGTGGCTGCAGCAGGAGCCCCACTTACTGACTGGGAGAGCACACCGCACGCTGTGTCTCCAGCACGGCTCTTAAACGGCTCCCTCCCTGCTTTCCCCCACAGCTTCTGCCCCCATAGTGGTGGTGTCCCTCTCCACTCCACAGGAGGTGCTGGACGGTGCTGGGCTGCCTGGCCTGGGGGCCCCCTGTAGTTGAGGGGGTCCTGTGCCAGGGCACTGTGTATTTCATTGTAAATCCACCTCTGCACAGCAGGCTAACTCCTGTTGAACTAAATTACTACTAAATAACTAACTAAACACCCCAAGTACTACTACAACTAGCCAGCTCTATACACGAGTTCACAACAGAGCACTATGACAGTAAAGTGTGAGGTAAGACACCACACAGAATGCTCCAACTCAAGCCATGGTCGGTGACAAGGAACGGAGGCAGTCAGAATGGCACCACACTTAAAATAGCTATGGCAGGGGCTATGAGGGCCACAGGTCATGTGGTCCACCCTGACGGGTACTGCTAAACAAAAGTTCTCTGGCTTCGATGTACTGGACATGCAATTGCCAGAGTAAGTCTGCAACCTTTCGAAGAAGAACCATCAACTCATTTCACAGAGGCCATATAACAGACAACATATGGTAAACTTCTGTGGGGTGGAGAGTTAAGGAGTTGAATAAGTGACCAAAAAGTGAAATATTCTATATACTATTACCAAGTATATTCTTTTTTAAACTACATTTTCAATTAGTAGTAGAATAGTTATTTTTGATATAATGGGAAAGAGATCAGCTCTATTTATTTTTGCTCCAGACATCAAGTTCTGTATCCTCTTAGTTAAATGGACTCATTTTTTTCTATTATGTGATATGGACACATATGGCTGAATCAATATTCCATTTGCTGGAGCCGTTCAATACAGTGACTTTCACTCTCTGTGTACTCCAGTTGTGAGCCTTTGATTGCTGACAAGCCACTGGTTTATTAAACTACCAATAACTGAATTCACTAATGATGGAATTTAGGGATGCTAGTATACTGATAACCAAATTCAGGAGGGAGGAAAGGGGAGATTAAAAAGTGTGCATTGTTAACTAAATAAAGCTCCCACATTAACTATATTGTAACGAGGTGTCTGGCTATCTCCCATGAGTGACCAAAAGAATACCACTAGTGCCTAGGAAATTACTGTTTACATTAGATGGGGATCTAAATAATTTAAAGTCTGATCTAAAGTCTATTGAAATTAATAATAAGAGTCCCATCTACTTAAATGGGCTTTGAATCAGGCCCTAAGTGTTTTAACTTTAACATAAAAAAATTGTTCCGCATAGATAAATTAATGAGGTACTTGGTATCTAACAATATTTTATTGTAGTCTAACAATACATAGTATAGCAACTAACAAAATATATAGTGGACTCTGATAAAAGCCACAAAAGTCCTCATTTATTTATTTTTTAAAAGTAATCTGCAGTACAGACTGAGATGTTCTAGAACCTGGACATTCTGGCAAAAGATAATGTTTTTTTTATTATGTAATGTGCTCGCTAACTCCACATTTGTAAATCTGCACTGTAGTACATAGCACAAATTATATTAAATTTGAGCACTTCAGAATTTAGAACCACTCCTATATAAGTGGGATTGCTTCACTGATCCATTTTCTTTCTCTGCTCTGCACAAGGTTGGAGATTTAACTTTTATACTTTATTGAATGCAGCACTGAACTTTTAAGTGTCATGACTAGGGCCACCAGTTTCCAGGCAAATTCACTGTAATGAATATAATTATATGATTTACAATCTGCATTAATTGTACACTACTTGATATTGAACAACCATGAAGATGCAATAATGTATCTACCAATAAAGCATGCAATTGGACAATAGTTATTAATACTGAAACTGCATTTTAATCATTTTTCACTGCTGCTACTTCACCTTCTCTTTATACTTACAGGCATCCAACAAGAAGGAGCACTATCAAAGAAGAAAGGATACCTAAAGCATTGACATAATAATTCTTGGTTATATATGAGTCAGTGCACATCTGGCAACGTGGACTCAGTAAATTAATTTGGACATGCATCAACAGACAGTAATCAAGTTTTATGTCAGCCAACAAAGAAAAATAGAATGGCAGGCTTACAGCACTAAAGCTGCATTACATTGAACTGCTAACGCTTTATCAGCTATAGAACTTAATTCACTAATCAAGAGTCCACATACACTGCAAACAGATCACCATCAAACCTCAGAAATGGGTGCCTTGTTAACTGGAATTATAGCTCTATATCTTGAGTGATGTTTCTGTTCTGTCCAGGCTTAATGATATTTCTGTATCGCACAGATGAAAAAGTACTCACATAAAATTTCATTTGCCAAGAGGCAATTATCTAAACTAGTTGCTATAAAAAGCTCCACTATATTTGCTATATTTCTGGCATACACATTTACATTCATAATCAGTGTTGTTGGCTGCAAAGCCCTGGAAACACAAAGTGGAGTCTTAGATAAGGATTCAGGACCGTTCCTCTTTTAAATAAAAATAAGAAAAAGAGTAGCACAAGAGTAGAAGAACATTATTGGCACCTGTTTAATTATAGCATATTGAACAAAGAAAAATGTACACTCCTTTTTAAATATCACACGTTGCAACACTATGGCATAAAAGCACATTTACTCAAAGGATTAGATGTAGCCTCAGATATTCATGAGGTCCTATGTCACAGTAGGAACTCATAACAAACAAAGGCAGCTGACCTGTTAGGTAAATGTGCTTTTCATTACAGAATAGCAATTAATACTATAATTAATACAATCAATGCCATAACAAAAGCCAGGATGATCTAAACAAGGTCAATCGACTTGCCTGGAATCATACACCACAATACAGACTAGGACCGAGGCATTTCAGGACAAACAGTACTTTGCTAGACCCTCTAGATAACACAGCCAGCAAGTTTTCATTTTCACGTCTTTCAAAAAGTAAATATATGGTATGGGAATATGAACATGGAAAATAAAGCACTGCTTTGCTTCATGTTGACCAACATTTGTTCCTGTTCTGACTATAATCTTTCATAGTCTTGTTTATGGAAAGCCTTTAGCAAATGAATCACTTCCATTATCAATATCACTACAGAAAACAAAGCAAACTACTGTAGCAATATATCATCTACCAACTAATGACACAGGACACTGAAATGTTACAGGTATTTCTTTTTTCCTCCTTCCAGGCAGAGAGAAATAATGAAAAAGGAAATACGTGCCTCCCTTCCCCACAACATACACACCTCATTCTAGCTAACACACTGATTCACAGACCTTAATTACAGGTGTTAGCTCAAGTTGGCCCATGGGGCTCAGAGAAATTTCTTTAGGAGATTCCATGATACCTCCAAAATAGCAGCAGATAAAGCATAGGTTCTTTGATTCAGAGGCTGTGGAGCACCATTTAAAGTGGGGTGGGGGGGTCACAGATTTGACCAACTGCACCTGACTCTCCTCTTCTCCACTCAATGGCCCGCTCCCCACCAACAGCTTGACTCCTCTGGCCAATAACTTCCTACACATACACCCTCCCAAGGGCCTCAGCCCTGGAGAGAACCCCCACTATCATCCCCTCCCAGAAGACCAAGCTTCCCCCTTCCCGCTCTTTATCTTGTCCCTCCCTGCTGGTGAGCCTCACTCTCAGGTGATGGGGTCATCTTGCTTCTGAGCCAGTCCCCTGCACTGAGAGAAGCCACTGCAGTTTTGGCAGCCGGCAGGTGAGGGCCTGCCCCGCAGCATACACAGAGTGGGACTCAGGTGCCAGCTATAGCATGTTCCCAGCTGTAATGTGTGCAGCTGCTAGTTACAAGATCACTGCATGTGTGGCCACACATGTACACAGCAAAAGAAGGGGTTGGGCCATGACCCCTCCGACATCTGTGGCCTATGTTTTGATCTGTGGATCAAGGCCCTGGCTTGCATGTGTCCCAGGGCTCAAGAGAACCTATGGCACAGAGCTATCTGAGACTCCACCATTGGAGAAGATTGAGGCAGGGATAATGGGGATTTGGGTAGGAGCAGGAGCTGGCCCTGGCTGCCTTCTGTAGCTTCCTGTTTTTGAATGTGGCACACCACTCTATTATGCAATGAGGTGTGATCTGAAACACTGTACTAAATTTAAGCACAAAAGACAGCAAACAGTAGGATGATGGTGCATGGGGTAGCATTGAGGCTGTTGATCCCATCAAACATTTATAACATCAAGTGTGGGTAGTGGTGCTTCCACACAATCCTTGTCAGGGTCTGTGGAGGACCGGTACCAGTGACCGGGACATGGGCAGCCTGGCCTGGTGATCTGTGCTGTATTCAGGAACCCAAGGCTAATGGGCAGAGCTGGGGTCAGGAGCCAGGTGTGGGAGCTGAAATAAGAGCTGGGGTCAGACAGGAAACAGGAGACGAAGGTCAGAGCTAAGGTTGGACCTGGAGTAGTCAGACACCAGGACGAGAGGGTTTAGAGACCAAAATGAGGCTGAGGACAAGACATGGCAAGAGGGCAGAGTTGAAGTCAGGAACTTCTGGGGGAGGGATAGCTCACTGGTTTGAGCATTGGCCTCCTAAACCCAGGGTTGTGAGTTCAATCCTTGAGGGGGCCACTTGGGGATCTGGGGCAAAATCAGTACTTGGTCCTGCTAGAGAAGGCAGGGGGCTGGACTCGATGACCTTTCAAGGTCCCTTCCAGTTCTAGGAGATGGGATATCTCCATTAATTATAACTGGGGATGAGGCTGAGAGTTAGGTAGCAGATGGCAGGGTCTGTAGCATAACCAAGCCAGGATCCACTTTGTTGCAAAGACAACTTCCTGTGTCTTTTCCAGCTTAAATAGTGTACCTGGTCCAATCAGAGGCTCTGAAGAACCTCCATTCAGGTCCCTCTACTTTAGTGGAGAGTAAGGCCTTAGAGCTCCCAATTATCCAGCCACTAGTAGAGCCTTTGGGTGTTGCTGGGGATACAACAGCAGACCATGAGCTTGAAGATCATCACAGTCCCCTCCCTTATCTGAGGGAGAAGAGACCATCTCCATTCCCTGAAACCTAGCAGTGGTTGTGAAAAGACTAAGCACGAGTCATCAATGCCCAGATCACCATCACTGCAGATCCATTAATCCAACACTGCAGAGATGGAGCCTACTGCATCAGCAATTTCAGTTGAAAAGGCTGAAATTCTTAAGAAAAAAAAATTCAAACCTATCTTTAGACCTTCCAAAAAGGTCTAAAAATCCTAATTCAGATATTAAAACAAATGCCTCAAGAAATCCCCAGAACATATGCAAAAGAATACACAGAAACTATAACATATACAGACATTAGACATTGCCTGTGGATTCAATACATCCAGTCTTTCTCCTCCAGCTCTAGACACTGATGTTGGATCAGCCTATGTGGAGTTTTCTGCAGGGCTTTACCACACAGTCCTTCCCTACTCATTTATATACATTTCTGCTACAGCATTTCTCTAAAGCAGTGGTTCTCAACCAAGGGCCCAGGGATCCCTGGGGGGCCACGAGTAGGTTTCAGGGAGTCTGCCAAGCAGGACCAGTGTTAGACTTGCTGGGGCCCAGGGCAGAAAGCGAAAGTCCCACTGCATGGGGCTGAGGGCTGGGGCCCTGAGCAACTTAGCTTCATGGTGACTCCTGGGGCATGGGGTCCTGGGCAGATGCCCTGCTTGCTACTCCTTAACGCCGGCCCTGGTTTTTACGTGCAGAAAACCAGTTGTTGTAGCACAGATGGGCCATGGACTTTTTATAGCATATTGGGGGGACCTCAGAAAGGTTGAGAACCCCTGCCCTAAAGCAGCAACACAGGACAAGCATTCACTATGGTCTACTATTCCCCATCAATGAGTGCAGGTAAATCTTATTAGTAATGGGAGTAACACCCATACTGAGCAACTGAGATCCCACTGAGTTTTACCAGGCTATATCACAGGATATAATATGAAGTGATGGATTGTGTTAGTCCAGCTTATTTATTCTTTTCAAAAGTGGCTACTCTTCCTTGAGGTGAGTTATCACCTTCATAACTTGCAGGTACTGTAGGTTCTTCATGTTCACAGTTACTTAAATGCATCAATTTCATTTGGAAGAACTGTCAATCTCTACTGATAGACTTTAACACTTGTAGAGAATGTGTCTCCTTAAACTGTCTCAAAGAAGGACTATGAGACTGGGAAATCTTTCAGATGTGTCACATATAATACAAAACAGAAATCCATTTGCCTTTCACTAGTTTGTCAAAAATGTTCTTAACACATACACAATTTGCATTCAGCAATTACAGGAATTAAAACAGAAAATTCACACCGTAACTGTCTTTGTATATGGGTGATGTTATGTTAATATTATTGGACCAGCAAAACTCTGACAGAATTAGTATTAAAAATATTGAAGAAATTGGAAAAGCTTCTGATTTGAAAGTAAATTATACTAAAACTGAAATTCTAGCAATTGATATTATGCAGGAAAAGTAAATTCATATAGGCTAAATTTTTCAAAAAATACACAAGTCCCACTTTCAAAAGTGACTTAGGCACTTAGGGGCTGTTGTATTAATTTTGATGAAATATATAAGCCCAAAGGTGTTAACATAACCCAAATACCTGGAGTTTAATCTACAAAATCTTCAGCCCGCTTAGTATCATGGCAAAGATAATTAAACATCCCTTTTAACCTTCAGGGGCATGCGGAGGGTGGGGGCAAGCAGGAGCACAAGCCCCACAATAATCGGCGAGGGGTGAAGAGCTCCTCCTGCTCCTGGGCTACTGCAGGGAGAGAGAGAGAGCTTCCCTTTCCGCCCCCGGGCTGCGGCAGGGAGAGCAAACGTCTCTAGCCCTGGGGAGAAGAGCTCTCTTGCTCTCCCCATCACAGCCCAGGAGCAGGAGAAGTTCTGTACCCCTTGCCAGGGCTCCGGGGGTGGAGGAGTTTGCTTTCCACCCCCCCACTCTGCCAGAGGAGTTCTGCATCCCCTACCAGCTCCCCCCCAAAAGCTGTAAAATTTAAATTTCTGCGCACATCTCTGCTAACCTTTTATTAAATATAAAATACTATAAAAGTTAAAACATTTAAAATGTAAAATATTTAGCAAGATTTTCATTTTAACAATATTCCTTGTTCCCTTTTCCTTTAGCAAAAAGATTAAAAATGCCTTGTATAATCGTCTCTTAAATAGTATCAAAATAACAACTGTCTTCTAAATAAATGAAAAAAAAATAGTCAAAATGAGCTAAAGTTGTTGCTGCTGCTGTTAAACTCCAATCCTGCTTCATCTCACATGGTGTTTGGAGTTCAGTTGAAGCTAGTAAAAGTAGCGATGTCATCTGAATCTCTGTCTCTGGCCCAGTGAAATCAAAACATCTCTCAGACTTCAAACAATAAAAGCTCAGGGTTCCCAAAATATGGTGGGAGTGGCAGCCAGGATGGTAAAGCTTGCTTCAGTAAACTTCAGTCTGTTCTTCTCTATCTTTTCCCAAAGTCTTTCTTTAAAGACCCCCAAAAGGAGTAATGGGTAAGATAGCCTATCCCTTCAGTACTTTGTCCACCAATTAGGCTTAATATCTGACACATCAATTTTAATTCATTAATTTCTGGTTGCACATCATTTGGTTTTGGCAAGCATAATTTCAACATAGTCCTTAAATTATATTAATGTGGCCTTTTTGCTGAGACTAATGTAGTCTATCTAGTTTTTTGCACCTGTTTATATTGTTAAAAGCAACTTACCTACTTTCCATCTAATTTTGTTATTATACATTGTTATAAAATCTTATACAATTTCATGTACTTTTTGTAATTGAGCTTACAACTGAAATAAATGTGTAGGTCCAGTTATCACAACAGAGCCTAAGTCTCACTGACACTCAACAAGACAAAGGCTTCTAAGTCATGGAGGCACTTTTTGAAATGTTACCAATAGACACTTCATATTGTCATAACCGGCATCACCACATGGCATTGCTACACACATACTCTTCCAGTTTATGCAAGTATGCAAGCAAATATTCAATCTTGGGAAGACATGGTGTAACGTCATTAGTTTTTGCAAGGTTTTGTTTTGAGGCGGGGATTTTGGATATGGTGCTGTGTGAGCAGTAGGAAAGTTTGCTGTCTTTGTCTTTAGTCTTTGAGTAGAGTCAGTTTCTGCAGCAGAGCTGCTCTCTGGGAACTGGGCCTGGAGCTGGGCTGTGATTCCTAGAAGAAGGGACTGCCTGCATACTGTTTGTTTCTCCATTACAGGACTGGTGTTTATTTGTAAATAAAACAAGTAACATTTAGAATATACCCAGACTAAGTGTCACTGATTTCTCCACCCCTGTGAAACCAAGCTACAAGTCCCTCTCCCTCCACACACACCTTCTCACCCCTGCCCTCCTCCCCTCTCCCTGCCATCTCCTACTGGTTGGCAGAAGGGCAGCATTGGTGTCAGAATCGGACAGTGGTGTTAGAAGAAGGGGCAACCCTACATTTAAATAAGTGTCTCTTTTTGTGCAATACTAACAAGTGAATTATTTGAAAAGACTGGAAAAAAAAGTCCTTCCACAGTAAGCCTAAAATAATTTATATATCAACTATAAAAAAAACCACCCTCCCTAATATTTGAAAATAATTTCCAAGCCTGATGATTAACAGTGTTTATTGATTAGGCACAACATAAGCAGCAGCTCTGGATAGTCATGGAATACCTGGTTTCTCTTGCTGAAAAAAATCAAGAAAAGTATTGGGACATAAAAATTATATAAGTTTTATTGTCCTACTACTGTCACTGTAAAGATGTGGGATTCTAGCACATTCTTCTAGCACTGATATATGTAAATTAGGATTTCATTTTTTTACTAGGCTAGTAAAAAAGGAACTTTGAAGACTAGGGAAAGAAACAACAAAACACCAGGTATGTCACATATTCAAAGATTTATTCTGAAATTGAACTTGATTAGATTTCAGATTAAGAAGGAAATACATTTCCCAAGATGTTAAATATTCACAATATTTTCAGATCAAAGAATATGTCAGCAAAGAGAAATCTTTAAAGATATTTAGAAAATAGAAAAATGTATTACTCCAGATATGGGCATAAATGAGTGAATTCAGTTTATATAAAGATTTGAACAGTTTTAATGCAAAAGAATAGATTTTCATGAAGAAGAAATGATGGAGAGGAGTGGAAACATATGGAGATCAGATTCTTCATGTTCAATATGTGCTACTGCAGAAGTAATTATTGCAAATCATTACATCAATGTTACCTTACACTGGTCAGATTAGAAAACGATTTATGGCAAAGGAAGAGATGGCTGTTAGAAAATGCTGAGTGCAAAGGGATTTCATTTAATTTGGCAGCTATGTCCTAAAAATAGAAAAAAAACTGGAAATGAATGTGCAAATTAAAGATCCTGCCATCTGTTACTAACTGATGGTCCTAGTGGTCTTTTTATAGGGTCTTCCACTGTAAAAAACATAATGCTCAAAATTAAGAGAATTAGTAACCCATTCATTAAGTGATGCTAGATGTATTTCTGATACTTTCTAATCTTTTGTTTCCATCTATCCATTAATCATTATTCACTGGATCATTTCTTACACTTAGCTGAAGTTTATGAATACACAGTATATTTTAATTACATTAAATATTCTTTGCAATTAAGTATTATTTATTTTCTTTTTCACTTACTTCTGATTCTCCTCCTCCTGCTGCTCAATAGACTGCTTATATTTTCTCTTGTAGGCTGTCTGCAACATCATAAAAATAATGGCCTCCAATATCTTGTCACTTGCTTAGGCTTTACATGTATGAATTTTAATTGCAGCCTATGCTGGCTGCTAAAATACATCCCATTTATCCCCTACTGATTTTTATACATTTTATAGGACTCCATTCCCCAAGACACCGTGTAGTCCTTCAATTTGCCTTCTTAAAGTCAAATATTTTCATGCAACTGTCCCCACCAGGACGTAGGCTTATTAGCAATTTACATCTCATAAAGATTACAAGCAGTGCCCTACACGCTCTCCACTTTCAAGCCTATGTATCATACTTGGCTCATTTCCAGTGATTGGGTCCAGAGGAGGGCCTGACTATGGAGGTTTGTTCAGCCAGCTGTGATAAGGAAGCAATCCTACACCATCTCTAGGAACTTGCAGGTTCCCTTAGTTTTTTCCCCTGGCTATCATTCCAGTTATCTGAGTAATTAAAACAGCTCCTTGGTTTTATAAAATCCTCTCATGATCTGTCTTTTCAGAATGGAGAAAGAACCAAAGCTGAGACCATGGGTCACCTCATCACCTCTCACTGTACTTAACTTCAGCGCAAATAGTCTTTGTTCTCCCTGCACACCTAAGCTCCCTCAGGCATTCTGTCTTTCACTCATGCATTTATTCTCCCTAACCACTGTAACCCTAGTATTTTAAATTATCTCATTTTCTTACATACAGATTGTATACTTCTAATTCAGCATATTATCACATGGGCTCTTCATAACTGTATCAAACAAATTCCCTTTCCACCCCACATTTAAAGTAAAGGAGGAATATAGAAGGAAGTTATCTTATTTTCACCTTCCACCTTTACAGGTGGGACTCTCAGAAGTACTTATGTATTTTTTGAGTTTAGATTTTTTAAAGGAGAAATATGTTCCATGATCATGTATATTAGTGATGCTTTTCAGTTTTAAACCAGACATTATTTAGGATTTGAAAATGATACATTATCATCTTAAGCAAGATACAGATGACACAGGGAAGACCGCCCACTACCTTTTCCCACTACCTTTCAGCTATTGCAATCCTTTTTAAATGCAAAGTGGATGTAAAATTCTATCAGAATGAGAGTACAGGTATAACAGCACAAGATACAAGGCAGTGGAGAAACATGTAAATTGTTTTTCCCTTAAGTTACTTACAACTTAAAGGCCAGACTTTAGATGTCTGTGCAGATGAACAAGTGAGGAACACAAGAGGGTGTCACACCCCTCGTGATCCTGTGCAAGGGCCTGCCATGGTGTAGATGGGAGTGAAACCAACACTCGCTGTTAATGATAGCCTTTCAAAAGGGAGAAGGGTGGGGTGCTGCCCAAACACCAACGTGAATGCATGCAGAAGAGATGCCTCTGCAATGTGCATTTCCAGGGAACTGCAAAAGTTCTGGCTCGGTGACCCACATTGCAAATGCTGAGCTGAACCTATGAGGCACAATTTGGCCCTAAATAAGTCTCAGATAAATTTAGGTATTTTTGAGTCTCTTCTGTTTAGTATATTGAACAATGTGCCCGAGTAGAGACAGAATGGAATGCCACACAGATGCAGACTGCAAGCCATGGATCACATAGCATGGGCACTGCCAGCTTTTAAACAGAAATCCCCACTGAAATCAATGAAGAATTCCATCTTTAAAAAAATCAATGGTCCACAGTACGGCCCACTGAATGGATGATGTGCAGAGTATAAAGTAGAACTGATGTTTATTGATGCATGGAATTTTAAGGCCGGATTGTACTCTGCTACATTACTGTAAATTTGGAGTAGCTATACTGAAGTCAGTGTATATAGTGTTGTTGTAGCAGTATTGGTCCCTGGTTATTAGAGAGACAAGGTGGGTGACGTAATATCTTTTATTGGACCAACTTCTAAGATATTAAAAGATATTACCTCACCCACCTTGTCTCTCTCAGGTCAATATGGTAATTCAAGATATGCACAGATGTAACTGAGATCAGAATCTGTCTCTCAATGATTACATTAATTAAAAATGAAATAGCAAGAATGTACATGAGTACTCAAAATTGATAATGACAGTCTAATATAAGAAGGTTTTATGCACAAAATGTATGGGGTTTTTTTGTTTGATTAGTTTTTCTTATTCTGTTTCTCTCTTTTCTAAAGGATTATATATATTATGTTCTTTAGTATTAAGGTAGTGTAAGATACCATTATTCAAAAAGCAATGTGGTACTATTTACCTGTAAGTAGTGAAATTTATAAATGACAGGAAATAACACTTGTAAGTATGCTTTTCTGAGCTTTATTTTAATTCAGGCTCTATAGCCATGCAATGCAGCATATTTAGAAAAATCATGTAATGTATTTGTGCATATATCATAAGGGCATTTTATTTTTCAAAGATAGACAGCAAAGTGTACCTAGACATTTCAGATTAGACTAGAGCCATCAGAATACAAATTTTCCATTGTCCTCCAGCCATTATTGACATAGCTGTAGCTTTTGACAGTTTGCCTTGTATTTAAATCCTAAAGAGATGATTGAAGTGGAAAATGTCATCCTGTCCCTTTGCCAGCATGCTCCTCTGTATGATTTAAAATCCTTGCCTATCTGCATAAATATTTAGTTCAATCCCCCACATATTGGGCCAGATCATCAGCATGATAAAACAGCATAGTTCCCTATACTTCATTTTATTTACATCTGCTGATGATCCAATCCAACACTTCTAATTCCACTATTCTCTCCTGCTCACCTTGTTACTTTATAATGTACCATATAATAGTCCTTACTCCACATTCCTTCAATCTCTTCTCTATACTTTTTTGTTTGACCTACTTCTTGTTTATATAGTGATAAACAAGTTGCAAAATTTAGTTCCCAAAATTTTGATTCAGGCTGCTTTTAACAAGGTCTCTCTTAATTGGTTATTAACGAGTTTTCTATTTTTAGGGAGATGGTGTTCTCATCCACACTTTACACCTTTACAGTGTTCAAATACTAGGGTCATGAAGGCTGTATAATAACCTATAAAGCATAGCATAGCTTAGCTCCCAAGTTCTTGGCAGCAATTAAACTGAAACCACAGAACAAAGAGAAGTGTACAATTATAAGAGTGTATTAAGGCAAAAACAGGTGTGACAACTTACATGTAGTATGTAGACATTAAGGCCCCAATCCTGCAATAGGGCTCCAGTAATGTGGACTGCTGCTACCCGTATCTTATATTGTTTCAAAACAAGCACCAGTGAAGTTATGGAGAAATTCCCCTGCAGCTTCTCTTTGGATAAGTTTCCTGTCACCTACCCTTGAAGAGAAGGTCTAACATTTTGTGTGTTTAATGATTCTCACCGGAAGTTGCCAGTAATGATTTAATTTGGATCTTCAGTACCAAAAGCACAGGATTATTGCTTTACCTACAGGATTACCTCTTTTAGCTAGTAGCAGCAGTAGGCTCTTTTCCTTTATATGGACTACCCAATAGAGAGTGGAAGAACACACTTAGCCTGTGTGTTACACATTGAGATTTAGTTAGGAACCCAGTTACTTTCTGTTTCTAATTTCATAGGCTGAGGAAGAACATCAGCATCCCAGTAGATCTAATTAGGCGATATAGTTGGAATTTAACTCTCCCTCACAACTTTATGTGGTATAGCAGGTGGCCTTTCATTCTCCCACCTGTTCCTTGAAGCTACTTGTCTGGTTCATAAGTACTTCCCAAATAGGTGACACTGGAACAGGCCCAAACGCCTTCTGGTCCCAAAGGAGTTGTAAGACCTGGTCACTAAAAAAGTTTAGTGTAATATTTGCTAGTTTGCTTCATGTACCTGGTGCAAAACCCAAAATACATTTCTAGTGATAGCTATTTGTTACTGTATACTCATGTGATGCCTCATACAGAAGATGTACAACACTTTTAACATTACATCCATACAACGCCCATGTCTCAGTGGTATCGTAGTATAGGAGAGTATTGCTGCACTACGCAGATTGATATTTATATGAAGGTGTCATGTTGCTTTCACACGTGTTCAAAAAGCAGGTGCATATTACAAAGCTAGCTTTTTAGTTCTATATTAAAACACTGTTTGTGCAGACATTTCCATGGTGATTAACTTTTGTCACTATGCTGAGCACTATACTATTAATTCTGATATATGGTTTAACATAAGGTTTGATGCTAGTTAGTACATAACTTTGGTTTTGAAACATTTATTTTCAAGCCAAAGTTTACAGAGATAGCAGCAAAATGAGATGTAATTATCTTGCTCTAAGTGGGCTAGAAGTTCACAGTCATCTGCAAAGAGCAATTCTTTAATAAAAGCTTCCAACGCCTTCATTGATTAATGTCTCTTGTCTGCATGAAAGAGTTTGTATGAGAAAAATCTAACCTTTACTCCCAAGAGCAGGTTACAAGTTGCTGAATATAATAGGTCTGCAAAGAAAAGGCCAAATAGAGATTGGAGGATGATGCACCCATTGCTTAATACAATTTGCAATGCTGAAAGAATCAGTCTCTTCAGTTTGCACACACTTGCCCAACTGTATGTTAATGGAGTTGTCAGACACTGCTGGCCATCTGATCCAACCATTCACAGTTTCTCAAAAGCTACAATAAACAAGGATGGTAGATTGTAGCAAAGGCATCTGGCAAGTCAGTAGAGACTATAAGCATTTTTCTATCATTCCCATAATATTCTTGAATAGCAAAAATTCATATCAGTAGTTGTTCATTATGATTAAAGATTGCCCCATAACGCTGGGAGTACGGTGTTTGTGATTTGTCCATGGGTTGACTAAGAACACTTGTCAATATTTTGTTTGCAATTGAGAGAAATGAGATTTCTCTGAAATTACCAGTCACCTTTTGGGCCTTTTTGCTTGAGAATGGCACCTTTGACTGTTGTATTATTGTTTATTGCTCCCAAAACTTGCAGAAGAATTAGATTAGATGGTTTAATCATGATGACACATCGATATTTTTAGCTCTCACCAGGTATTCCCTAAGCCCAAGGAGTCTTACAATTTTTAATGTTGCCATGCCTTATATCTCTTTATCTTTTAGGCATTTATGTAGTACTTTTCCTTGCAACATCTTGCATCAAGTATGTCACCTTTGAAGTGCCACATATTGCCACTTTTGAAAAAAATACAGAGATCAGTGAAGACTCCTACTTTTGAGATGCTCATGTCATAGTTTTTTCCATCTTTCCTGATGCTTATTGGAAACTTAAACCACCCATAATATACAAAAGATCTTAGCCCTGTCTATAAACACATTGCAATGACTCATTTTAAACAGTAGAGAGTTGATCCAGATGCAGATGGTAGGAGCATCTAAACCAGGGATCGGCAACCTTTCAGAAGTGGTGTGCTGAGTCTTCATTTATTCACTCTAATTTAAGGTTTCGCATGCCAGTAATACATTTTAACGTTTTTAGAAGATCTCTTTCTATAAGTCTATAATATATAACTAAACTATTGTTGTATGTAAAGTAAATAAGGATTTTAAAATGTTTAAGAAGCTTCATTTAAAATTAAATTAAAATGCAGAGCCCCCTGGACCAGTGGCCAGGACCCCGGCAGTATGAGTGCCCCTGAAAATCAGCTCGCGTGCCACCTTCTGCACGTCTGCCATAGGTTGCCTACCCCTGATCTAAACACTTATTTTATAACCGTGGGTCATCTGAAGTTCTTCATAGTTTTCACTATTTCCTTGAGCTACTAATAATTTGGATTCCTGATGTTATTACTAGGTTGAAAAGGTCATGTATCAAGCAGGACTACTACAGTATATACCTTACTCAATGTGCAATATTGGTTAAATAAAAGTGCTTCTGGTAGAAGAGGTTAATAAGCAGCATTTTTCATACGTTAACAAAAATGGCCCTTCTCTAACAATACACGTGTATCTTACAATGTTTAGTGTTCATCCTTCAAACACTGAATGCTTTGAAAATATTTTATACAGAAACCACATTAGCTTATACATATTTTCAAAACCTCGGATTAGTGATTCTTTTAATCTAAATTAAAATTCCTTCCTGATCATAAACAGAGTTCTGACTGCACAAAGAATAAGAGTATGAGATTATAAAACTTTATTTTTCCATGGCACTATTATCTATAAAGCAGCCCACATAAATTAAAATAAGTAATGTACATAATAGGAATTCCTTGCTGTCCTCCACAGCACTGGTGAAAATATTCCATGCAACAATTAGATACGCATCCAGTGTTGACCAATAAAAAGTTAATTTGATAATTTGAAGATTTTAGGCCACATCTTGTCCAATACAAATAAATCTCTGTAAATATATGGCACCAAATTCTGCTCTAGTCTATACACTGCTGTGCAGACCCATTGATTGTGATAGGGAGGTGGGGAATAGTGAAGAAAGTCAGGGAATTTCATCCTTGTCTCTGCTTCCTTCCCAACTGTGCCTCCGTCCAGGTTTCCTGACTCTAAATATTCATTTAAGTCCTTCCCGGATAATATATTTGTTCTCTTCTCTGCTGCAGTCCACACCTCCTCCAACTCTCATCTCCTCCTCTCCCATTGTGTCTGCCCACTGCAGTCAGATGGCAACAAACTTACAGACAATGGATTCCTCTGTCCATGCCGCTTGATTGAGAGAGAGGAGCATGTAGCTTACAGAAACTCTTTACCCTGCAGCATCTTTCTGTAGAGGTTAAGAGGTTTTCTTTTCTTTGGTAACAGCTCCATGAAATTACATAGGATATAATGATATTAACTAAGGTTTATAAAAACAGAGAGAAGATGGGGGTGGGCAATAAGATGGGGGCAATCTTTGCCATAGGGGCTTATCTGTTGGGGGCGAGGCTGGGCTCACGTAGCCTAGTGGGGCTGTCAGTCTATTCTTGGTGCCCAGGAGTCTGGAAAAAAAAAACCCATTCCTTAACTACCAAGTCCATCAGGAGGGAACCCAGGCCACCCACTCCACTGGGTGGCAGCTCAGGGCCCTCGAGCTAGATAAGCAGGGTCATGGTTCTTCATCTCTGACAATGCCCTGAACTTCTTCCTATCTTCCCCTGGATATCTGCAGGATGGAAAAAGTTAAAAGAAGTGTTTTCAACATTTAGTTTCTGTGGTTGTGGTAGGGTTTGGCTCTTTCCTTGACCGTAGATAACTGCGGCCATTAAAGGATGTTGAAAAAAATCTTTAATGGCCCACAGCTGGGTGGATTGTTACCAGTACCGGTGAAAATTTGGATTTGATTTCCTCAATGCACAGCAGATTATTTAAGAAAGAATTACACAAGCAGTAAGAGGTTATATAATACATCTACCTAATAAGCCTCAATTCCCCAAGTGTAAACCCTCAGTAACTATGTTGGCCTTACACAGTATCTTGATTGGCAAACAAAGCACGCATAGCTACCAGTCCTAGAGAGAGAGACTTCTTTTCTTCTCTTCCCCTCTCAAGTACTTGGTTTGTCAAATGTCCCCGGAAGCAGTGACTTGGTTACCCTGAGGCCCTCTGTCTTACAGCATCATAGACCTCTTTAGTTGTTAATTGGGGAACTAACTCACTCTGTTTAGCATATATACCTCTTGTTTTCAAAGGAGTCACATGTCCCAGAAATATGCCCGGGGGGCATTTCATTACTGTTTTTTTCTAATTAATATTTTAGAAGGGACTGCAAAACAGAGACCAAAGATCAGTCAATGTTTACCCTCTCATCAATCATTCACTTGAGCTCTTAGCGTGGTGTCATCCAAAAGGGTCATTTTGATCCAAGTCAGTCTGTGCCAAGCTCACTGATGACATGTTTTTGCGTTTTCTTTACTTGGTGAGCTGGTTATCGGCTGATATGTTTCAAAGTTTCATATTGAAAACACGCACAGAGATAGAATCTCAATTAATCATTTAAGTGCAATCTCAGCACTCTCAGTAAATTTCCATATCAACTACCTGATACTAAGAGAATCCTGTTCCCAGAATCCTCTAGTAAATTCAGAGGTACCAAGCCATACCAAACTCATGTTCACCACATTCATTCATATCAATTACAGTAATTCATAATAATTTGGCACGTCCGAAGAGAGTACGTTCATAATCTTAAGGTTAAAGTGTGATCCACTCTGATTCTGAAAGGTCTACTGTTCAGCTTGATTCATTTGAAAATGTTTTCTGGGGACTGCCTGTACATGTATACTGACAAACTCCCGGATGAGGAAATGTCACTTTGTTTCTTCACATCATGTTTCATAAGGAGATGTTTGACTAGGTAGGTCACACAGAAATGCAATTGATTTTTTCCCATGTGTCAGAAAAGAGTCAACAATATCCTTGAATTCAGTCAACAGAAAGTAACATTTCTGTTCCCTCTTTATATCTTAATGTAAGAAAGGGAAGTAGCTTTTAAATGATTTAATGAATTTTCTTACTGAAACCCATCCATGCAGCCATATGAATGAGAAACGTGTACTGTGAAACACATTAAAATATTGATGCTTAACACTACATGAGCTTCAGAAGCCAAAAGTCTCCATTATACACACAGAAAATAATACAAAACTTACATGTTAGGAGGCAGATCCCCAGTTAGCTGCAATTCTGACAATTCACATCAGTTGAGGATCTGCCCCTAGAAGGTTGATCACCCAGCTACCTAATATCTTCATCCTTTTCCAACAGGAATTTATAGTATTGCTGAAGTTTTAATATTCAGAATTTCAGTTTGGAATTGTGTGTTTTGTCTTCCTTCATAACACAATGTCATTTTTATTTTGCTAAAGTGGATTTTATTTAATCTAACATCCTCCCTCTGCAGCTGTAGAATTTTACAGTAAGACTGTGATTTTTTTAAAGTGATGGACAAACCTGAAAAGATGCAGTCAGATGAGTATCCCAAAGTTTGGATGTTTCTCCACTATTTAATCAATCGTGTCTGAGCCCTTTTAGCTGAGAAATCAGGTCAAAACTACTCTGAGAAATAACCTCTTGTGCTTCCTTTTACTTCTTCTGCTTAAAGCCAAAGCTGGGAAACAGGCAGGAGAAAATGATAGTTCAGTAAGCTGCATCAAACACCAGAAATCTTTTGTTTAAGCAGGAGTAGGAAAGCTAAAAGTACACTGGGCCTGGAACAATGAAAATGTCCCCCCTCCCCTTTCTCCCAGACTCAGAAGTGGGTGGGGGAGGTGGGATGTCTGGGCCAGCAGGGTAAAGAAAACCCTTGTCTCCATTAAATTGTACACACCACTCCCCACCTTGTGGGCATTCAGTGCTCTTGTGGTCTTGTGGAGCTGGGTCTCCGGGCTGATTGGTGGGACAAACGGGTGTAGCAAAGCCTGGTGGCCCCTGTACACTTAATGGGATTATTTATAACCCTTTTGCCAGCCCTGGGAACCATTGTGCAAAGGAAGAAAAGCTTCCACTTCAGGATTAAGGATGGACCAAGCCTTTTGGGCTTTGCTCTGGGCATCGTGCTAGTTGCCTTTTGAGGCCAGGAAGGAATTTTTCCTCACTACCAGATTGGCCTAGACACTGTGGCATTTTGGCCTTACTCCTGGGTCACTATCGGTAAATTAGGTTGTCAAGTTCACTTTTTTCACAACTCTTATTGATCAATTACCTGCACTGGGCATCAGCAGAGTCCAGTTACCTGATAAACTGGAATTGGAAGCATATTAGAGGACGACATCTCCTGAAGAAGGTGAGAATGGGGTTGGAGCCCCTAATGATTGATACAGTGGAAAGACAACCTTCTCTTCCCCATCCATTACCACTCTGATGAGGCAGGGTGGTGGGATCTCAGAAATGGTGCTGAAACCAGGTGGAACATATTACAATAGGATGCCCTGCACTGTATGAATTATTGGCAGATAGTTGCCAGATGTGTTGCTTAATAAAATTGCTGCCTAATTAAACCATACTCTTGATGTCTTGTCTTTTTTTCCCCCTGTAGTGTTCAGGACAAATTCAACTCCACTTATTAGGAGAGTTGACAGTATCTGCTATGCATAGCACCACATCACAGTAACAGTTTTCACTTCATAAGTTGTTATCTCAACCTACTAGATTTCACTGCTAGTGTTATTTCCAAGTATTTATATCAAGTAGTCTGTAGTGCATTTTGTAACCCACATATAAAAGGTATTAAATGTGAACAAGAGATTTTAATCAATAAGAAGCTTCTACTGTAATTGTTGCCATGTTAACATATGAAGCTTGACATTGCAAGAAAGTTATTGGGAATCAAATCTGTTCACTTATGAGATCATGATTCAAAATTTGGATCTAGCATGATTGACTGACTCTTTTTATGCAGATCACTGGATCTTTTTATGCAGTCTGCTTGGCACTCAGCTGATTTCATAACTCAGTACAATCCAATACAAATATAGATACATGATGAGAAGTTTACATTTGTCAGTCCTATCTTAACCCCCCTAAAATTATACACTGGACGAAAAATACTAAAATGAAATTCATGTAGCATTTTATTCAACAATGAGAATGCAGGCCTATCAGCCAATCATGTGAAAAAGTCAGTGGGAGGGAAAACTTAACCTGGACTTTCTGATACATTCCCCCCAAGGGCAAACCCCGCAAGAGCCCTGTACATGTTCTGATTCTCCCAAATTTTCAAAGAAATAAGCAGATTTGAGACCACCCATGCAAAGTGCCAGCCCCCCATGGGGTTTCCCTCTTTCTACGGGCAACATGGCTCACACAAGAGCACTACTGTCATTTTCTCGGCAATCTTCAAGGAGTCTTTGTATCTCCTCCATCTCCAAGGAGGATAGCAGCTGAGCATATGATGTTAATGCTGCGATGAGCAATCATAACTTCCAGTGGAAAATGTAGCATGGATTTCCTAAAATATACTGTAGAATACAGTAGAAGCTGCCCAGCTCAATACTCTCATCCCTCTGACCTGAAACTCTACAAAGCTCTTACTGCAGTGTTTAAAACAGAGACGTTCTGTCATTTTGATGAAGTGAGGACAAAGTTGCTCCAGGCCATCTCCCTCTGGAGCTTTTGATGAAGTTTCCATTTTTTTCTTCCCTTCCTACTTTAAACTAGAAAAGGCTAACAGTGTATACAAAATTCAGAAAAAAATTGGAGGATGTCGAATTAAGACTAGAAACATTAATAACACTGGTCTACAATTTTTGAGAAGTCGTCTGCTTCAGAGATAAAATGTGCTATTTATTATGTATTTTGATGTGCTGAATTCAAATATGACAATTAAGACAACTGATTGGCTACTGTTTCTAAGATATTTAAGTTTTTACATTTTATGTCTATGTATATTGTGTAGATAGTAGAGTTTTAAACATACATTGTAAACCTAGGTCTTTTCATGTGTTTATGGTTGCTTTACATGATAATATTTCACCTGTCCTGTTTATGTAACACTTTAAAAATCAGCAAAAGGGTCATATAAATAAAATTTATTATGAAACAAAAGGCAAAAAACTATTATGTACATAGTTTAGTCCTATTCAGGGTCTACTCGGCGCTTCTTGGCTTGTCTCTTGTATTCATTAAATGGAGCATCTCTTGTCACTGTCCAGCAATAGTCTGCAAGCATTGATGGGCTCCATTTGCCCTGATAGCGTTTCTCCATTGTTGCAATGTCCTGGTGAAATCGCTCGCCGTGCTCGTCGCTCACTGCTCCACAGTTCGGTGGAAAAAAATCTAGATAAGAGTTCAAAAAAATGTATCTTTAGTGACATGCTGCAACCAAGGCTTTTGTATGCCTTGAGGAGGTTTTCCACCAACAACCTGTAGTTGTCTGCCTTGTTGTTTCCGAGAAAATTTATTGCCACTAACTGGAAGGCTTTCCATGCTGTCTTTTCCTTGCCACGCAGTGCATGGTCAAATGCATCATCTCGAAGAAGTTCATGAATCTGAGGACCAACAAAGACACCTTCCTTTATCTTAGCTTCACTTAACCTTGGTAATTTTCCATGGAGGGTTTATCAATGGCCTTGACAAAGTTCTTCATCAGACCCAGCTTGATGTGTAAGGGTGGTAACAAAATCTTCCTTGATTCACCAAGTGGTGGATGCTGAACACCTTTCCTCCCAGGCTCCAATGACTATCAGAGTGGCCAATCTTTCTTGATGTAGTGGGAATCTCTTGCACAACTATCCCATTCGCAGAGAAAACAGCAGTACTTTGTGTATCCAGTCTGCAGACCAAACAAGAGAGCAACAACCTTCAAATCGCCACAAAGCTGCCACTGATGTTGGTCATAGTTTGTGCACCTCAAAAGTTGTTTCATGTTGTCATAGTTTTCCTTCATATGGACTGCATGACCAACTGGAACTGATGGCAAAACATTGCCATTATGCAGTAAAACAGCTTTAAGACTCGTCTTCCATGAATCAATGAACAGTCTCCACTCATCTGGATCGTGAACGATGTTGAGGGCTGCCATCACACCATCTATTGCACACATATATTGCAGGCTACAAGATCACCTTCCATGAAGAAGAATGGGACAAGATCCTTTTGATGGTCATGGAACATGGAAACCCTAAAATCACCTGCCAGGAGGTTCCACTGCTGTAGTCTGGAGCCCAACAGCTCTGCCTTACTCTTGGGTAGTTCCAAATCCCTGACAAGGTCATTCAGTTCACCTTGTGTTAGGAGGTGTGGTTCAGAGGAGGAGGATGGGAGAAAATGTGGGTGCTGTGACATTGATGGTTCAGGACCAGAAGTTTCATCCTCTTCCTCATCTGACTCAAGTGAGAATGATTCTGGTGCATCAGGAACCGGCAGTCCTTCTCCGTGGGGTACTGGGCATATAGCTGATGGAATGTTTGGATAACGCCCAGTCCACTTTTTCTTCTTTGACACACCTTTCCCAACTGGAGGTACCATGCAGAAGTAACAATTGCTGGTATGATCTGTTGGCTCTCTCCAAATCATTGGCACTTCAAAAGACATAGATTTCCTTTTCCTGTTCAACCACTGGCGAAGATTTGTTGCACAAGTGTTGCAGCATATGTGTGGGTCGCACCTCTTGTCCTGATCTCCAATTTTGCAGCCAAAATCAAGGTGATAGGCTTTCTTAACCATAGTGGTTATACTGCGCTTTTGTGATGCAAAAGTCACTTCACCACAAACATAGCAGAAGTTATCTGCACTGTTCACACAAGTACGAGGCATCTCTGCTCACTTTGGCTAAACAGAAATGTGTCCCTTTGCAAAATCAAACACTGACAAATAAGAGAGCACAACACTGTCTGATTTCTAGAGCTGATATAGGGCAATTTGTTCAGCAGAGTGATGTAAGCTTCGTTATGATTGCATCATCCGTGACTTCTAGGAATAACATGATGCAATTCATATCATATATGACGCAATACCAGCTTCAGATTGCATCATTCATTCTTTTGCCTAAAAAGCAAGTATTGTCCAAACCCAGTCATAGATTTATTCATAGATCCAGGCAAAGCTGTATTTTAGTCATTTCTGGTTTAAATTGAGATCCCTTCCCTTTATAACTCACTTATCCTCTGCCATTCCCAAGTCAAGGGTCGTATATACTGACCCAATAACATATCTTGAAAACTAGAGCCAATCAACAATTTTAAGCATCACTTTCATTCTCAGTGACCCAGAGTTAGTAAAGTTTGACTACATTTATTTCAGAAGCATTTTGGCTGTAGAGCAGTGTAATGAGAGCACACATTATGCAATACCAAAGTCCCTGGCTCCTACTTCCTCCTCCCATCATCTCCTTCTCAAACAACCCCTCTACTTCCAACAACTTGCCTTATTCCAGTTAGCACAAAGATGATCTCTTGTCCAAATGAATTCAGGAATGGGAGGTGAGCTGTGTGATTACTCATTTAGCTCATGGACTAGTATTACTGTTCTTTGACTGGATAACATAATATCTAAATACTACATCTGTCTCTGCCCCTACAGTTTTATTTTGTGATTAAACTAATCTCAGATACCGGTCCAAATGATTTTTCCATACAAATAAACCTTAACTTCCCAAAATGTTCACCAAAAAAAGTTAATTAAAAGGATTACGACCATAATCAAAGCAAAATTCTGTATGTTCGTTAATGTTTTTCTTACAGCTACTCCCAGTATGTTCAACTTGCTCCCAATATGATTCATATTAATAAAATTTAAGACCAGAAGGGACCATTATGATAATCTAATCTGACCTCCTGCATGACAGAGGCCATAGAACCTCACCACACATAATACAACTAGATTGTAATCACATGCACATCCAATCAATCATTTATGTTTATCCCTTGAAATGAGATCTAAGATAGAAACAACATGGAGAAATTCTAATACTTTCTGTGTCCTGTAAATGTAAATGAACTTAGCGATTGGCTGAACAAGAAGTAGGACTGAGTGGACTTGCAGGCTCTGAAGTTTTACTTTTTTTCTCCAGTGCAGTTATGTAAAAAAATAATTATACATTTGTAAGTTGCACTTTCATGATAAAGTGATTGCACTACAGTACTATGCGGTGAATTGAAAAATACTATTTTTTGGTCTCTTTTAAAATGCAAATATTTTTAATACAAATAATAATATAAAGTGAGCACTGTACTTTGTATTCTATATTGTAGTTGAAATCAATATATTTGAAAATGTAGAAAACACCCAAATATTTAAATAAAATGGTACAGTATTCTATTATTAACAGTGGAATTAAAACTGCAATTAATCCTGATTAATTTTTTAATCGTTTGATAGCCCTAATGAAAATATTTTAATAGCACCATCCAGTGCTGCCAGAATCACCTATTGAATGGAGTACAGTCTTTACTGTAATGAAGAATATCAGCAAGATGTCTAGGACACTTGTCATCAAGACTACAGTGTCTTGGCATTTTATGAGGCTATACATATTGAAAAAATCTTGCACTGGCATACCTTTCTTCAGCTTTACACCACCACATCCAGCCTTGATAAGTACCGAAGTGACACTTCTATCAAAAAACAGTTGTTGCTTTCTGTATATGAGGTGCTACATAGCCAAAAATTTGAAGCCTGGGCTCCCAAACTATTCATCACATATAAAACATCCCCCTCTTTTTAATTACAATTTATACTCTCTTGTATCCAAGTCCCTCTGCCTCTGAGCCTTACCTGGACAACTTCAGACAACATTTGGTGGTGGTGGTGGTGTTTTTTTAAGATTGGTGCCATCACATTTAATTTTATCAACTGGTAGGAGGCATTTTAAGAGAAAAAAGTACAGTACATTACTGGCACCCAGACAACTTGAACAGGGCGTACGTAACTCAGTAACTTTTCACCAGCCAGAAAATAAGTTTGCTTCTAAACTTGACTCTTCTGCACATTAAAACTGTGCTACTACAAAGCTAGCAAACTGATCACATGGTGTCAGTATTTAATGTTTAGGGTAAAGTCTATTGTGATTTTTGCAAAAATGGTTTAAAATTAATTTTAAAATCATCTTCCAGTCTAATTAACACATCCTCCACAATTTCTGCATTAACTCCTTGAGTGCTGGCATGCCTTGCACATGCAGGAACTATATGGTTTACTGTACTATGGTAAAGTTCAGTGGAATGTGAGGGCATATGGTATACAATCATTGGGCCATAAGGATGCCAGTGCTGATCATGCACGGCATATGAATACGACACTCAAGAAGCTAAAGGAGAAGACAAAGACAATCTATGGAAAAAGACTAAAAATAATATTAACGTTTTCAGAAGGAAAATGGTTAATTCAGCTGTACTTACAGAAGCATCTGCAAATACATCCTATTTTGAAGCAAGAAGGAACAATATTTAAGTAAGGCAGGAATTGGTGAAGGTGCTGTATTTCATGCAGTCTTCATTATCTTAGCTTTGGTTAGGAGATGCATAAACCTATATTATTAAAATGAATGTCCCCAAAAAACAGCCTACTTACCAATGCACAGAGCAGATCAACTGCTTCTAAGATCAATTCTTGGTGTCCAATGCGAGTGACTCCCAGTTCTTCAAGTTCCTGATGAGTGATGTGCAACAGCTGTTCTCCATTGATTTTTTCCCTTTCAAAATTTTTAATGTATTGTTGGAGGCAGTCATCAAGGCCTAGTTTAAAAAAAAAAGCATGTTCAGAGAATGATGGCTAAGGATGTCAAATCTGTAATTCAGTCAATGTACAAATTTTCTTTGGTGCTGAGAAACACTACAGTTTTCAGATTTTTAAGGTTGAAAGTGCTTTATAAATCTAAGGTGATTAGTTGACCCTGCAGCATGGTGAATACCAGCTGACAATATGGTTTTTCAGCCAATAATACTTCACCATTTTAATTTTATTTAGATATAATTGAAAAATATCCATCGTGGGCTATGGGCACCTTAGCCCAAAATTAAAATGACCATCAAATCAAAAGGAAAAAGCAGCAGCTACGCCTAACTTACAAACGAGAAAATGACCAAATAACAAATTAAGCTCAGAAATTATTCCTTTCCTCCATTAAACATCATTTTTATAGGATCTTTGTGTCTTAGTAAGCAGATGGGCAATGTAACATGCCCTGAAGGTCGAACTATTTCTTTTCCAAATGATGGAAAAGCATTTCCAAAATGGAGGGCCCTTTATGGAGGACACTTTGCCAGAAATTCTCTCTTATGAACCAACAGAGCTCCAGTTCAATGCTGCTGCTGACTGTTTCTGTCTCAGTATGACATAGGGAGAGTCAGTCTCACCCAAAGGCACTTGGGGTACATGGATAAAAATCAACAATTTAAATTCTAATGGAAACCAATAACAACATCACAGTATTAAAAATAGTATTTGCCATTTCTATTACATTACTCCCAGAAGTATAATTTTCAATTATAATAATGCTATTAAAGAAAACATGTAACATTTGGAGGAAATGCTGTCTGAAGGTAGGCCTTCAGAGATCTAACAGGCTATCCAAAGACTAAGCCAAATCAGAGGCATATCCTTCCTGGGATCTCTTTTCTAAGGCTCTCTAATAGTTTGCACTTGAATCGTCTTTCTGTTCCTGAGACGGTGTTAGGAAGAACCCCATCATGCATACTCAGCCTATACAACAGTGTCACTATCTGCGGTGTACAGAAATGCTTTAAAGTTCAACAGACTCATTTACCAGAACTCCAGTAGCAACACTTAAATGTTAAGGTCTCTGCCAAAGACCTAGATTCTTTAATTACACAAATACTTAAGAAAATATACGTGCCTAGAATTATGATGTTTCCATTCCAAATTCAGAGTTCATCTAGCAAGAGTAATGGATTTAGTAGTAGCCATGGTATTCTAAAGCCTATACCAGCAAGAAATGAATAACTGAATCTAAGCATAAATACCTCTCAATCCTCCAAAAACTGTTTCACAGCAACATGTGCTTTAAATTTGAGGCCAGGACAGCTGTTGTGCATATGTAAAATGTTCGGAATCTAAATCAGACCTATTTCTCATCTAGTGAAAGTTCAAGTATCAGAGTTGCCTCAAGGCCTGGACTTAGAATACGGCCAGATGGAATGGTACACTGACATTGGCCTACATTTCCCCCATGTTAGACAAATTTTTTATTTTTGTTTTTTTTGCCAAAGTCCACAAAACAATTTCAACCAGCAGAGTTTACCATAGATCTCTCCAGTAAGTTGAGAGGATGTTTGCTTCTCATGCCTTCCTCCTACAATGGAACAGGCAGGGTCAAAACCCATCAATCCTGTCAGTACAAAAAACCCCAGCAGGTCCTGGGCATCTAAGGAAGACAAAATATCTTTCTGCATTACCCTCCAGATCCCATAGAATCCACAGAAGCATGGTTCTAAGTAGAAGAGGAAAATCACTGACAAAAATCAAGGAGGACTATATGAAGGTGAGAAAATAAACATATATAAATAGTGGCTGAAAAAGCATAGTAACAAATATGAGTCATTATCTGTCATTGTAGAAATGCTTTGAACTCTCTCACTCACACAATATAAAATAAATAAAGAAGTTACAGGAGGCTTCAGTTCCATGATGTATCATGCAAAGGGATGCAAAACTAACTACCATGCTTTTGGGTATCATTTTTTTAGATGCCCCTTTTTTTCCATAAACAACAAACTAATCTTTTAAGCAAGTGGTTTTATTTTAGAAATCAGAAGATGCAGTTTGGCAATGATAAACAGAGACATGCATTTCTCTGCGGCAGGACAGGCGTGCTAAATAGAATGATGAATACAGTTCTTTATGAACCTCCTAGAATGCTTCCAGCAATTGATTTCTGTCCATTAGTCTATTAATCAGTAAACCCCTTTCAAATAATAGCTCTAATTAAATGTAGTAAACTCTAGTTCATATTTCCAGATTTTTACCATGCACCACATGTATCTTAATACTTATTAGCATAAAACATTGTTGTAAGGTGTGATATAATACCAAGACATTACCAAATATCAGGGTAAGTTGACTTACCAAGAGACATTTCCCCTGAAATCACATCACCATTTGCTCAGAATTTACAAACAAAAGTTATAATCTAGAGGGATCTTCTATTGAAAATATTAGTAGAAATCTGAAGTTTAAATCTAGCTCTCCATATCTCCTTTCAGCAAAAACAGCTCATGTTCTCCATTGTTTCCCAACATACATTGGTTTCACATACAGTATCATACCAGATCATAGTGTACTATTTTATTAGCAAATAAAAATGTGACCTCATCCAGACTTATAGCAAAAGGAATCTGCAAAGTCAACATGCAAGACTAATTATACACCAGGCCTCCTAAATTAATTAAAAAAAATCAGGCCAGAAATCTATACGTGCATGCAGACAATTGCAGAATTAGAGGCTCAGTCCGAACCAAGGGTGCAAAACAGCAGTATGGCTTATATGTTAATCTTATACCTGGAGAGACTTCCATAAATAAACAGAAAAGCTACTGCTCCTCCTAAAATGAAAAACCCTAATCCAAACTAGGACAACCTGCAGACACTTGTCAAAATCCTTATATTTATTGAATTACCGATAAGAGACAACAACTTCCACTAAAAGTAATCTTCAAAGCAACGTGATTTAGTTGGGGTTGGTCTTGTTTTGAGCAGGGGGTTGGACTAGATGACCACCTGAGGTCTCTTCCAACCCTAATCTCCTATGATTCTATGTCTATTTGTCACATTCTGAGGTTCAATCCAGACTAATGAGAGATTGTGACACTTCCTGCCCTATAACCTTGGGTGCCTTAAATGTTCTGCTGCTGTGGTTCACAGCCTGGACACCAACAGCCAGTAAACAAGCATGCAGTCCCCTGAGCATCTGCATGCTTTGCAGCTCTGATTCAGCGCTCAGACCCCAGCAACTGCCTACAACAGATTCATTCTAGTTTATTGCCCAGTTACCTTATGCAGGGGTGACCCCAAACACACTCCCAGTCCCATATTTCCCCAAAACCATCTGCCCTAAAGCATCCAGCCCTTTCCTGGTACACTTAGAGAAATTATTAACTTTGCTGTTTCCTTTAAAGTAACAGTACATCAACAGTTTACCACCTCACTGGAGTTAACTAACACTTCATTCTAATCAAAGCAGTGGATTGATTTAGAGTAAGAAGTAAAACAAGTTTATTAAACAAAAGTTATAGGTTAAGTAATACCAAGCAGAAGGAATAAAGGTCAGAAAGTATTACAAACAAACCAAAGTAGGAATATGCTTTTAAGAATAAAATGTAATTTCAGCCAATTACAATCTTTGCCTAAGCAGATTTCTTGCTTATAATCAATGTCCAGAGACTTCAATCTCCCTTGGCTGAAGGACCCATCCTTCTGTGACCTCAAGAGCTCTGGCCTCTTTCGTTTTTGAAAAGCATCTCTCTCAAAGTTCATTGAGCCTGCTGCAAGAGGAAGGCTTCCTGCGGGTGCCATCTCCATCCCCAGTGGAGATTGTTAAGTCACCACCTTTCCCCACTTGCTCTCTTGGTGGCTTTGTTTACCCTACCTGTATTAATCATTGTCTCTGCCTGATGACCAGGCTAGTCAGACAAGCAAATACTCATTCCTTTGTGACCTGGACATGCTGACTGTAGCTACCTTTCATGGCTCTGTTTATCATCTATGTAAACTGCAATCCCATTGTCACTTGTCAAACCAGCTTCATTTGTACTCAAGAGCTGGGCAGACCTGTTATCTACTTCAAAACATTATAAGAGAACATCTATAACTCCACATATAGTATTAATACATATATTTCACAATGATACTAATCACCAGTGTGTCATTAGTTTTCCAATGATATATTACAGGGCATATTTTAAATACAGATCATGAAACCAATGAATTGGTGTACACTGGTCAAGACAGCTGAAATTCATTGCCAGAAAGCAGGGAGCCCCTTGCCCTCTGGCCTTGGGATGCTGTTATGGTCACATTATTTTAATCGTATGTGATTGAGTCTACTCACACTACAGAGTGAGGAAAGAGGAAAGTTAGAAACAAACGTACTATTTTTGAAGTGCAAAAACAAAGTAGTCAAGAATTGACTACCTTTCAGATCTTAGATAAAAAAAAATATATTTTGATGCTAAAAGGCTTCCAGTTCAATCCCCTCTGGCAGCTATATTGTCTGTATATGTGTAGCCAGAGTTCATAATCAAAGACTGAAAATAGCATGGAGATCTGATGTCCAAAATTCATGAAATAATGAAAATAAATTTGCTATGTGGAAAACCTCAGTATTGATGCCAAAATGGTTATTACATACATTTATAATTTATTCTGATAATGTTAGGTCATTACAAACTTGCTTGCACCTTCACTGAATGAGATACAAGTATTTTCGTATGCAGTATGCTTAGAGGATAACATGTTTGTTATTAAAAGAAATGTTCAGGCTAATTTAAAGGAACTGCTAGGAAATTTGCTTCTTTGTCATCTAGGTACAGACTTCAAGTGTCAAAGGGAGATAACACTATATTTATTACCCCAAAGAATGTTTAGCAGGCTCTGAAATGCAGTTTGTAACTTGTACTTTGCTTTAACATTATATATGATTTTCTTTTATGCTGTTTTGAAAGGCGTATATAAATATTAGTTATTGTAACTGTGCTTTGGATGGATATTGGATAGGAACTGCAAGTTGTAAATGTTATAAACTGTAGATTATAAATATAAAAACCAGTTGCTCAAAGAGCAGGCAACCAATATGATTGCCTTATCAAAACTGAAGACACAGTAGTCTGGTTAAGACTTCACAAAATATTTATGTTTTAGAAAGAAGTCCTGACTTAAAAAAAAAAAAAGTAAGGATGCTCTGTTTAGTACAAAGAGGAACGTAGAGATGTTATCAGAAGTAATAAAACTATGTTGTAAAAATGGTCTTTTTTGACCCCCTTTTGCAAGAAAAGAGTCTTTGGTAAACATACTCAAAAAGGTGCTAAAATATTTCCCTATTGAAAGTAAATTTTTATAAATATTCTAAAATCTTCATTTAACAAAAATACATATAAATGAGAAATATTTTAGAAAAAGCCTTTGTTTATTCCCTAAGGCTTGGTCTACACTACCCCCCCTAATTCGAACTAAGGTACGCAACTTCAGCTACGTGAATAACGTAGCTGAAGTTCGAAGTACCTTATTTCGAATTAGTTGAAACTTACCTTGGTCCACACTCGGCAGGCAGGCTCCCCCGTCGACTCCGCGGTACTCCTCTCGGCGAGCTGGAGTACCGCAGTCGACGGCGAGCACTTCCGGGTTCGACTTATCGCGTCCAGACTAGACGCGATAAGTCGAACCCAGAAGTTCGATTTCCAGCCGTCGAACTTGCCGGTAAGTGTAGCCAAGGCCTAAGTGTTTAAAAGGTCACACCAACTTCTTTTGAGATGTATATTTGCAAATGTTATCCAAATGCAAAGCTTCTAATATAATAACTTCCTAATATCATTGCTATATAAGTGAAAAGATGCTTTATGTACTAACATGGAATTGAATAACCTTGCTAGATTAGTTACCAATACCAGAAGCCGTTTGTGTATAAAATTATTGACATTTAATAGGGGAATGAATGAGGGCTTGTCTTCACTACCCGCCTGGATTGGTGGGTAGAAATCGATCTCTCGGGGATCGAATTATCGCGTCTCGTCGGGACGCGACAATCGATCCCTGAATCGACGCGCGTACTCCACCAGCACAGGTAGGAGTAAGTGCCGTTCATGGGGGAGCCGTGGCGGTTGATTTGCCGCCGTCCTCACAGTGGGGTAAGTTGGCTCAGATACGTTGAATTCAGCTACGCTATTCACGTAGCTGAATTTGCGTATCTTAAATCGATCCCTCCCCCCCCCCCCAGTGTAGACCTAGCCTTAACATAAGCAGTTTCCTTACCAAACACAGAAAGACAAGAATCACCTCTCAAGGATTGTTAAAAATAAAACAAACTTCCAAGGACTCTTTAAAGTTAAATAGTTCTTAGAGTTTTTAAACCTAAAAAGACTAATTTGAGTGTTGGAAAAATCTTTATATAAGGATGCTTAGACTTACCGGAAGCAGAATTTCAGCTGCTATTAAACCCTGATGAAACTAAAGGGATGTCTCAGAAAATGGACTGAAGAGAAGAAAAAGTTAAAACCCCATCCTTAAAAATGCTCTGAAAATTTGGTCCGATCTACTCCACCAAGTTCGGTCAATGTATTTTGCTTTGCATTGGTTTGTTTGTTCATGTGTCTACAGTAAAATTTGTCTCCTACCCATATAAGCACCCTGCTGCAGTGGCACAGTAACACCACCTCCCCGAACAGTGCTAAGCCATGGTTGATATGCTAGGGTCGACACAGTGCAACTGTAGATACTGTGTGTTATGAATTGACCCTAACTGTCCTCCAATAGTTAGCTGTCCAACAGTACCTGACAATGACTGCTCTGGTCACAATTCTGAACTCCACCGCCCACGGTCATATAGCCCAGAAAAGCTTCCCTCCTTTAAAGCCCTCGTGTTTTTCTGATGCCTTTTCCTGATTGCCTAGCTTAGCAAGCACATTTAGCAACTCTCCCTTGTTGTGTGCAACTGCCCAACCAACCATGCTGACTACAAGCTTTAGACATTCTCTTACCTGGAGCAGACAGGAGATGTTGGATCTCCTCAGCCTGTGGGGAGAAGAGGCTGCCCAGTTATGGCTATGGACCAGTCATAGGAGCAGGGTCATCTATGAAAAGATTACCCAGGGGATGCAGGGGAAGGGATATGACAGGCATCAATCAACAGCAGCAGCGTGTGAAAGTGAAGACCTGCTACTTTTACAGTGAGATGTATGCTGGCGGAGACCCCACCAGCACCCTGAAGACCATTGCAGATACCTCAGTGGAACCCAAGATGGAGACCCCTGCCATGAACAGTGAGGAGGAGGGACATGCAGTGGAGTGCGGGAAGGTCCAGCTATGCCTGAAGCCAGGATCTGTTTGAGACTCCAAAGCAGTCTAACCACTCCCCATTAATGGCCCTAAACACTTGCATGACAACAGCCCCTACTGTGGATTTTTCAACTCCAAAGTCATTTCCCACTGATATTAGCAACCTGGTGTTGCAAGCTTTCACTGTATGATCACCACTGATCTCTCAGCTATCAATCCAGCTCTCATTCTGGTGTCCATGAGCTGGAGGGCTAGTGTGAGCTCGGCACACAGATCCAGGAATGTGGCCTTTCACATCCAAAGGTTCTGCAGCCACTGCTCATCATCCAACCTCCATTATGATGCAATCCCACCAATCAGTACTTGACTTTTGGGCCCCAAAGTGGCACGCCACCATCTGCAGCTGCTTCCTGATTGTCACCAACAACCTTGAATTGTTTTTCACTAGGTCCCTCAGCAACCTATCCTTGAAGAAAGCATCATGGCCCCCCATTGTTGTGGCTCTCCAAACACCAGAAGATTGTTCATCCCATGTTTGCAATGTTCATGACAATAGAGCAGAGCTGTGCAAGCGCCATGCTTCTGTCAGAGATGGCAGACAGTGTGCAATTTTTAAAAAAGGCATGAAAATTATGAGATACAGATGGCATTATGGGATGGAGAAAGTTGTATGATGGGTGTGATGGGTTTCTTCCTCCCCCCCCCCGGGGTGCCACCTGATGTACTGGGGTACCACTGAGCCCGCCTGTTCCACCAGCCTGGGCTCCCTTACCCTGTCCTGCTGAGCCAGCCCCTCAAGCCTCCTCCAGCACACACACAGCTAGGGAAACACCCAGTTGCAGAAAGACACAGACACGGACATCAGCTCTGCATGGGAAGGCTCAGCTAGGGAATTGCCCAGCACTCAAGTGCACACCCCTTCTGGAGTGTAAACCCAAAATTGTATTGTTTTGCACTGCACAAAGAACTGTACAGCGCAAGTTCATAAAATTCGCTCCCTCCCTCCATGGGGAGGAAGATATGCAGCTTTTTGCCCCCCAGTTATGGATTCCACAAACTGGTTTCAGAGAATACAAAAACAAGTTTATTAACTACAAAAGATAGATTTTACATGATTATAAGGGTTAGCAAACAGATCAAAGCAGATTACCCAGCAAATGAAACAAACAAACAAACACTAAAGAAATTGGTTACAAGCAGTAATTTCTCACCCTAAATGTCGTTTTAGGCAGATTGCAGAGTTTCTTCAAGGCAAGCTGCTCTTGCTTGCAGCTTAAAACTCCAGGTATTTCTTTCACAGGCCAGACGCCTTCCCAGCCTGGGCTCAGCTCTTCTTTTGCCCATCTATAAAGTGTTTTAGTATTGGTGATGCACTGAAACAGGATTAACTATTATTCAAGTCCCACAGAGGGACTTAGGCCTTGTAAGGCTGAGGAGGAGTTCCATAAACACTGGGCTAAAAGTTTAAGGGAGACCACCTCCACTCCCCTGCCACACACACACACCCTCACCATTTTGTGTGAAATTAGGCATGCTTTGAGTATGCTTATCGGATTGGGCCCTGCAGGTAAAATAGACAGGGAAATGCCTATCTTTACCTGGTCTAAGGATCACATTGGGGTTGGGCATGAGATAGGCTCCCAGGTGCTTAAACTGAGGCAGCAATGCCAATTCCCAGAGGCAGAAACTTAGGCAACTGTGGGACTTCATCTGGGGAAATGTAGGCACTGAAGGATTTTAGACACCTCCAGAGTAAGCTAGCAGTTTAAGTGGGGGTCCGAAAACATCAGTGGTGCCTAAATTTTGGACTTGGGGATCTAATTCCCACTGTAGGTGCCTAAGTCCTTTGGTGGATCTGAGCCTTTGGTCTGAACCTTACCAAGAGACGAGTCCCCCACCAGAGGCAGTCCCGCTCTCAGAAGTGTAATCTGTGTTAAAAGCTCTCCTCGGAGAAGCATCCAGAAGAGACGGTGACTGTGGTAACCATTATCGCTTGTTTGTGTTCTGCTTTATTTCATATTGTCTTTTCCTTTCTTTAATTGAGTAGTCATAGTTAACTTTTTTTTCCAATCACAGTGTCCCCATGGCAAAGACCCCCATGTGACTAAAATAGTGGGAGTCATGTTCCTAAATTGACATTGAGATAGTTATTCAGATTTGGGATACCGTGTCTTGTTTCTCTAGACAACACATTTTTACTATTTTTTTAGAATAAAAAATACTAAACTTGAAACACACCTTTGTACCCCATATTGCCTAAGAGTAGAATTTCACCAGTGACCCCCCACACCCCATTTTGATGGAGCTGGGAGAGGGTAGGGGGTAAAATGGCCAGGAATATGCTCTAGGAGCAGAGCTCTCATCTATCTTCTCCTTCATAGAGAGTGTGAGAGGTGCAGCCCTATTCCTAGGTTTAGTTTGTTGCTCCTTTGTTGAGTTAGGTCAGGACTCAGAATGGTAGTGATGGCCGTGTCAGTAAAGGGAACCAGTGAGAGAGGAAGAGGCCCTACAATTACATAAAGTTTATATAAGGAAGAGACCTGACAGTTATGGATGGATTTTTCTCGGAAAATTGGACTATGGCAGCCAGCCCAAACAGACATTTAAACTTACCTCAAAGAGCTAAATAAAATACCAAATGAGGGCAAGCCCAGCATTCAAATACTGAAAGACTAAAATCAGTTTTAAATTTTCCCTCCCAAACAAGAGCAGTTATAAAGGGGCAGATCAGGCGACTGACCTTTATTTATCCACACACCATGGATAATATAGATACTGGCTGCTGGCAATACCACCACACCAGTAGGGCTAAAGCCTACCCTGAGGGAACTGCAGCTGCACATTCCATTATTGGTCTTGTGAAATTTTTAACAAGAATACCCCAGGCAGGACAAGTTGTTATGGATGTGTCTGATGTGACACAAGATTTAAGCATATAATAAACGACATAATATATTTGACAAATTTAGCTGCCTCCTAAATGTGTGCCAGTATATCACAGTTTCTTTGAATTAATTTATAATTAAAATTTAATTATTTAAAAAAAATCCTTATAGACTGATTATCAATTTTTGAAAGTTCAGCTACAATGGTTAGTGGTCACTAATCAAATAATGCGCACAAAATTATAGTGTGTGTGTATATATATATATATACACACACACACACACACACACACACACACGTAAATGGATGGGAACACTTAGCCAATCAGATGATAGCTTTCAAAGCTATTTTAGAAGGGTGATTATTCCGTTGAAAGCTATATAGAAGAAAAGATGGACTCAGAATATAGAGCATTATTGACTTAATCTGTTATAAAAGCAGTCTCATTGCAGGTTTATGTTGTACATCATGAAAAAGCGATTTTTTCCATAAGCTCAGCAACACAGCAAACCATTTGTTTGATCATACAGGGCAGTGATTTTGCCTCCTGTGGAGTAAGCTGTAAGAGAAAACTAAGTGTAATGAGCAAATTAATTTGTTTGACAGCAAACCCCACATATTTTCACATTTCTTTCTCTATGTATAATCCTGCTTGCTGACCTGTGTTCTCAGCCCTGAAGACCACAAGGAGGAAATGTAGGGAAATGAGAGAGTTGGAAAGGAGAGGTAGTTTCTTTCAGTATAACAATGAAAAAAAAACATTAAAATGGGCTATTATGGTATCTTATCTAAGGCTATTTTAAGGAAGTAATATGCTATCTTTCATATTATTTGTAAATGTGATGTATTTTCTGTAAATACTTCCTATTTTAGATTTTTGTAATTACATTTCTTTTTAAGATCTCTTATGTGTGATATTATGCTCATTAAATTGGTGGTTTTAGAGGGAAAATAAATTCAGTGTGATATTACTGCTGAACTGGCATCTCTTGCAACTTTGCTCCGTTACTGAAAGAAAGTGTGTGAGTAGGGGAAGAACAGGGAGGCAGGCAAAGTTATATGTTGTTCTTTCATTGTGGATATAAATAATATTCCATACAGAAAACTAGTTTAAGAGAATATTCAGTTGCTCTCAAAAGTTAGGAAATGCTAGAAGTGAGGTGGCCTGTGGCTTATAAATGAGCTGGTTGGATTTACATGGAAACAGTGAAAGGCACCTTCCTGACCCTAGCAATATCTTCATTGCAAATTGCAAGTTCCTGCTCCATACCTGGAAGGCACAAGGGCCCTGCTTCAGCAAAGTACTTACACGCAAGTATAACTTTAATACATGAGTAGTCCCATTCAGTTCAAATGGATTACTGATGTGCTTAAAGTTAGGAGAAACATGCCTAAGTACTTTGCTGAAACAGGGCCTAGACCTGTTAAAACACTGACAGAGCCACCTATTTCTCCATTAACTTCATCATAGAAATGGCTTCACTATCTTGTGCTCAAATTTAAAAATAAAAATGCACCTGAGGTAGGTAAGGAGCATGGACAATTTCAGCATAAACAATTAAAGCGTATCAAAATAATGGGCATCTGAAGACTGATTTATAATGAAAGTATTATGCAACCTTAACATTGCTCCACAAAGAGCAAAAATGTGCACTATGGTAACAGAGGTTTAAGGTGGGTAGGATTTGTTTTTCTCTCCTTGGGACCTCCTGTCTTTAATGCAAGCAGACAAAGAAAAAAAGAACAGTGAAAAGTGAGTGTAGTTAATTGTATTTATTACCACTGATAAAAATAATTGATAAGTTATACAGTGCCTTGCATCTGAGAACCCCTAGCCAGTTTATAATAGTCAATTAAGCTTAGCAACACTTCTATGAGATATGTCCCTATCATTATTCCCCTTTTACCGATGGGGAATATGTCTCCCAGGACACTGCTTTAACGTCTACTCACACTTTATTCTTAATTTGTGATAGCCAGAATCAAATGCTTAGAATAACTTTGTTGCTCTAAATAGAATTTTTTAGTGATAACAATCAAACCTACAGTTTCAGCTGCAAAAACTTAATCCTTCTGGGTATATTTATGGGTTTGCTTGGAGTTACAGGTTCACAGAAAGGAGATACACCTTCCACTATTTTCCTAGGAAAGATGCTGATCGATTCCTTTACCATATTCTACACGAAACACCAAAGAGGCTCAAGACAAAAAACTCAAAGAGCTCAATCTATTTAGCTTAGCAAAGAGAAGGGTAAAAGGTGACTTGATTACAGTCTACAAGTATTATGGGGGACACATTTTTAATAATTGGCTCTTCAATATACCAGAGAATTGGCTCTTCAACTTCTAGACATTCAATGTCTAGAAGTTGAAGCTGGACAAATTCAGATCGGAAATAAGGCATAATTTTTTTTTAAGCGATGAGAGTAATTAACCGTTGGAAAAATTTACCAATGGTCATGGTAGATTCACCATCACGGTTCATTTTTAAATCCAATTAGATGTTTTTGTAAAAGATATGATCTAGTAATTATTTTGGGGAAATTCTATGGCCTGCGTTATCAAGAAGTTCAGACTAGATAATCACAATGGTCCTTTCTGGCCTTGGAATCTATGAATCTACTATTTAAAATCTATTTTTAAATTACAGGTATGCAGAATCTGAAACCAGAAATCTTGTGTAAAAATGCTACCATGACCTTGGGTTCAGGAATGCTAGTAGCTGCTACTAGTGAATAGTAATAACAGTAATTACTGAACAAAGCTTCGGATGAAATGTGTCATTCAAATTCAACTAAAGTTTATTATAGGCAACATCAAATTTTTTAAGTGGCATGCACAACAAGACTGACAATATTTGTTCTTTCATGTTTGTGGAAACTGATGAAGGGTTTGTGCACTATATAAATACAGTTAGTAAACTGTTCACAACAAATTATTAATATCAAATAAGCTTTTATTTCTGTTCTTGAAATGTCTGCAAACAAATAATATTTTTCATTTATTTTGTTCCTTCTAAAATATCTGATCAACGTTTTATGTGAACATATTTCAGCCTGTGGATTGCTCACAAACTATTCACTGCAAATATTGCACTGAACATTGAATATTCAAAATTCAAACATTTTTAACTGAAAACGTAGGTCATGTGATATTTCTGTTCCCTGATTGGATAACTTAAAACTAGATTTCTTATCTGTACACTTGAAATTGTAAATTCCAAATATGCTTTTAGTTAATAGTAGAATATTTGCTTAAAACTTATTCTTTTTGCAGACAAGCTTGCCAGGAAACAAGGTCACTAAAATAGGTGCTGAAAACAAAAGTGAGGTGAACGCAATTTAAGCAACTTTATTTAAAAAAAAAAAAATCAAATCAATGGTCACAAAAAGGTGGAGGGGGGTGTTTTTTGCACACACTACTTGCTCTGTTCTAGGAAATACTGAACAAATGTGACACGGCATGATAAGGAAATTGTGTAGCTGGTTGCACTAAATGTGCCTTTATGCCAGGTATACTCTATGACAGAAAAGCAAAATCTGCTGTTTTTATGACTCATACTGCTCTGTAATAGCTCCCTGGGGCATGGTTTGGAAGACATTTACTCAATGGTGCAAACAGTATGGCAGCTGACAATGGAAGAATACAGAAATTCACTGTCAAAGGACCAAGCTGTCTCATAACATGACAGCATGTAGTAAGCATACAAAAAAGAATTTCATTTGGGTGGCTCTCTGCTTTAACCATTCACCTAGGGATTGGAGTTTGAGTTCCAGTTTTTTCTATCCTGTATTGTTATGAATTTCTCTGAGTATGGCGTTTTAGCAAAATTAAGAATTCAGCTATCAGTAAACTAGTGCTTTATTATTGTGGTAATCACTAGTTCCTCCAAGTAACTGAATTATTGGGGAGACAGTGCTAAGAATAATAAAATAATGATAGGCTTAGATAGTCTAGATTGAGAATATAATTTGGTCCAAAGGAAGCCAAGTGGAAGCAAACCAGTGTTTTGTATGCTCATTGACAGCTGCATTAGGCACTATAGTGCTTTCATGCAATGATCCATGAACTTTCTGAACACTATTTTATTAATACGCTCAATGCCCCCTATTTTGTATGTGGGTAAACAATCAAATTATTATCCTAAGGTCACACAGGGAGTCAGGGACAGAGTTAAGAAACCACATATGCAATTCCTGACTCCTTGTACTCTGAAGTTCTGTTGTTTCACACCCTGGCTCCACTCTGTAACAGGCTTGTACATTTCTTAGCAGCAGTTTAAAACCAGTGAAGGGCATAAAATAGTTTAACTTTGCACATGTCGTCTGAAAGATTGGACTAATGCCCATGATGAGATATAGTACCATGTGCTGAAATCTGCTGCACTGTCTTCCACTCTATTTTTAACTGCACACACAAAAAAGTTCTCTCTCTGCGTTGCACTTGGGCTGCACTGTGTCCTTGACTCAAAGTAGTGGAATCTGAGGAAAAAGAATTCTAGCTCAGGCATGTTCACTACTAATTGTGAGTATGAGAAGTTGTACGACAGGTGGATGAGTGTCACAGGAGAAGAAACAGAAAAGAAAAAAAAAGATAGTTAGTTCCAGCTCAGGCAATGGTGATTGCCTGAGCCACACACAAGTGAGCAGGAAGAGCGCTATTTCAAAAGAAAGGCCTGCTACAATAATGGGGCCTCAGCTGTCGGAAAGTGTCACAATAAGTGTTGATGGGAAAAGCAGCAAAAGAGACTGAAAGATTATTTTATATTATATCTATCTATATAGATAGATATATAGATATCTCAAAAACTTTTGGGGGAAATTAGCAACAGACAAAGCTGTCTGCCAACAACTGCTGCAGCGAGTTTTACCATTACAGCTGTGTGACAGAGTACTGAGATCTGACAGGTGGGTCAGCACCCTGATCACTGTCACCTCGGTTCCCCCTGTGATGACTGGTTGAATAATTAGCTAATCAGAAGGAGAGGCTGGGGAAGGTAAGCAACTGATGAGCCCTGAGCTGAACAACCTGATAGAAGTCAGGAAGGACATGTTTGTTATGAGGAAGAGGAGCCCAGGGGAAGATGAAAGAGCTTCCTAGAGCCAGAAGGGCTGAAAGATGTAGGGATTTAAAACTGTAGTGTAGCATTGTGCTGGTGTGGGTGGAAGAGTTTAGAATAAAATGCAGCCTGAACACTAAAAAAAGTGGGTCTGAGCAGTTTCTGGGGCATCAGAGGACTGGGACAGAACATAGCCCTGTCCCTGACTGCCACACCCATCTCCTGTGACCCCAGACTTTCATCTTAATCCTTAGACATGTCCTGACCCACCCAGGCCAAAAAGAGGGACCCAGGGGACATTGCCACTTCATTGGCTCCAGCTAAATCCCACACACAACCTGGGATATGAGAAAGATGGACTGACAGACAGAGACACACACTTTTGTTCTTTTCCTTTCCCACTTTATTTCTCTTTCCTATCCCTCTCCTTTTGCCTTCTGTCTAAAGGAAAGTCTGGCATAGCCAGCAAAGACTGTATATTTTGCAACACTGCTGTAACCTCTGACCAGAGAGGCAGCTAAAAGCAATGCTTTAAACAGATCGATGCTGGTACAAGTTTACCAGGTCTTGGAATGATAAAACCATGTGGCTATGCCTATATTTTTCCAGCAGTGAGACTGCAAGTAAAAGTCAATACGAGAGACAGGAAATGTAGCATCTACCTTTGCTATTCTTTTCTTTCTCCCCCCTTTGTATGGGTTGGTCTTGTTTTGCTGTCTAGGAAATGGGACTGGACTTGAACAGCAACAGCAGTATCTCCACCCCACCTCAATGAAATTCAGCAGGGACAATTACCACCTGAATAACTGTTAAATGCACTGGTTCCCTTCTAAAAACTCTCCAGCTACAGGGGAAAAGAACAAGGAATGTTAAAATGAAAGCCTTAGCTAACACTTTACATTTAGCAACAGAGGGTCCTGTGGCACCTTTGAGACTAACAGAAGTATTGGGAGCATAAGCTTTCGTGGGTAAGAACCTCACTTCTTCAGATGCAAGACTTGCATCTGAAGAAGTGAGGTTCTTACCCACGAAAGCTTATGCTCCCAATACTTCTGTTAGTCTCAAAGGTGCCACAGGACCCTCTGTTGCTTTTTACAGATTCAGACTAACACGGCTACCCCTCTGATACTTGACACTTTACATTTAAAATATTTTAACTGTTTTTCCTTCTTTCCTATATCTTTAATAAAAGGTTTTAAAGGATTTATCATGAATTTGCCATGGTGCTAAGCAGGCTGAGGTCTCTGCATACCAAACCAGAAACCTTGTTTAAAGCTGTTTCATGTTGGACAGTTACAGGGTTGTGGTAACACCTTTGATTCTTTGGGTTCTTTATTCCATCCGAGGGTATGTCTACACTACAAGCACCACAGCAGCAAAGCTGCACCACTGTAGCTATGTTGCTGTGGTGTAGACACTACAGTAACATAAGGGTTTTTCCCCATCACTGTAGTAAATCCACCTCCTTGAGCGGTGGCTAGTTCACTACACTAGGGGTTAGATCAACCTACCTATGTTGCAAAGGATGTGAATATTTTTTTTTAAACAGCCCTGAGTGATATAGTTAAGTCAACCTAAGTTTTATGTATAAACCAGGCCTATGTACAATCCTTACATCACATAAATCAGGAAGGAAACACAGTTTCTTAAGATGGGGATACTGAAAAAAAATTCCAAAACTACTTTGTTTAATAAGCATAATAAGCTTTTGACTTCTGTAAGGGAAGACCTTAAATAGATGGTGGAAGCAAAGCCAGACAGGGTCTCAGAGGGAAGTGTGGACTGTAATGTGATGGCAATAACTCAGACTGGTATGAGCATGATGCCAGGTTTGCAGAGTAGACATTTTGAGAGAGGAATTTTTTCAAAAAATGCCTAAGTGATTATGGAACCAGATTGCCATTTTCAAAAGTGACTTAGGCACTTAGAAGCCTAAGGCCCTTTTACTTTCATCTGACTTTTGAAAATAGGACTCATTCTCCTGAATCAATTAGGTGCTTTGAAAATTCTACCCAGTGTCTAGCAAATCAGTATAGTTTGTCTGCATCCAGGAGGTAAACCAGAGGCTGAGATTAGCTGTAATGAAGCTGATATGCTCCAATGAAAGAGAGAGGGATATCCTGGCCCAGTAAATACATTTAGAAACTGGACTGTACACTGTACAGTAGGTGAAATGGGCCAAACATATGCCCCTGCTCTGAAGACCTTGCAATCTAACAGCATATGGGGTATAATAAAACCAAACAGAACAATCACAGAATGGGTATTTCGGCTGGAACACTTTAGATAGAGATTTTATACGGAATTTTTGAAAGCAGAGGAGGAAGGCACTTTGCATAGGTTAACAGGAAGAAGCATTTTCTAAAGCTATGGGGAAGCATGAAAATAGGTATGAACCAGGCACATGCATAGGAGATGACAGGTGAGAAACAGGGAGCAGAACAGATTGCAAGAATAATGGGTAAAAATGTTAATGGGGATGGCATTACAGAGAACTTTGAAAATGAAATTAGACAATTAAAATGAATACTTTTTTTGTTAAGCAGACATTCCTGCTGGCATTAAACAAAGGAGATGAATGGAGTAAATCTTCAAATCCTTAGAGGAATAGCAAATTCATAACAAAAGAAATTAGGAGTTGTCTACATAGGGACACTCAGGAAAATTAACTGAAGGTGTGAATTTAAAGTGGATTAGGTAAACCACATTAAACCCCTGTGTGGATGCTCTTATTCAGAATTATAGTTGCCTTAAATTAGATTTATTTTAATGTTAAGCAAAATCAAATTAAGGCCACTTCAATTCTGAATAAAAATATCCACAGGGGTTTAATGTGATTTAACTAATCCACTTTAAATTCACACCTTTAACTAATTTGGATTAGTTTTCCTGAGTGTCCTCTTGTAGACAATAAACCCTTAGGTTGTCTGCTAGGACACCAATGGAGATGGACTGAGAAGTAAGGTGGGGGGGGGGGCAGGGAAAATCAACTCTATAAAACAAACAAAGTCCTAGGTAAAAGTATGACATTTAAGGAACAGGAATTCCCACTGGAGGTGATTTTGCTGATAGAAAACTGCCTATAAAATGATATGTTCTGTTATTAAAATGCCTGCATTTGGTGTCTGTGCTTAAAGAGAGGGGAAGCTGCTCAGTGGAACAGTATTTACAGCTTCTGGTTTACCCAAAGGTTTCAGAGTAGCAGCCGTGTTAGTCTGTATCCGCAAAAAGAAGAACAGGAGGACTTCTGGCACCTTAGAGACTAACAAATTTATTAGAGCATTATTTATTAGTCTCTAAGGTGCCACAAGTCCTCCTGTTCTTCTTTTTGTGGTTTACCCAAGTTAGCACTGATGCCAGGAAATATCCAAGTCCAGTTACAGCATCCAAGCAAAACTCAGCAGTGGGTGGAGAGAGAGCATCAATAATAAACACAATTTGCAGAATACAAATGTCTAGACAACCATACGCTCTATTTTACTAAAATACCAAACCACCTAGATATTAAAGCAATGCCACCTTTCTAATGCAGTGAAATACCCAATTGTGCAATGGAACATTAAATAGTCTCTACGTTTGTTAAATCACCACACTTTGTTATTACAGTTTAAAGTAAACCAGCCTCTGTAACATGGAAACAGAGAGGATGGTTGCATTGTTGTGTTTATTCTAAATCAGGGTGTTTTTATAAATCTTAACTTTATTCTGAATATATATATTAAGATTATGCAGCACCACTAATCTACCAAGACATGACAGAAGTCAGAAGCATACTCAGGAAGAGTCTAGGTGAGCAGTGAAAAGGATGTTTAGCAACCATAAAAAAGGACTTTTTTGATTGTTCGTTTCTTTTAATTTTAAGGTGAAATGTAACGCTACATTGAAAATTAAGGATCCAATCGTGCAAACACTTAGGCGCTTCTGTGGGACTACTCACATGCTGGTGTTTTCAGAATAAAGGACTAACCCTATTGCTATCAAGGTCAATGGAAAATTTTCCATTGATTCAGGGGGACCACAATTTGATTATAAGGTTAGCCCCAAAATAGGTACTGAATACCCCTTTTAATGTTGCTTATCAGACCAATACAAGTCACGGCGCAATGTAACACAGGACAAATGTAGCAATGGTGAATTCTGTGATGTTTTTAGCAATCCAGGAAGTACTAGTAGATTTCAAGGAGGGAAAAACTAAATTTAAAAAACATTTTAATTTCTTCATTGAAAGCATTCTATCATCTGGTTAGTGGGGGATTTGAGCACATTTCTGATTTTATCTTAATTTTCATTTTGTTCTTGCAACTAACCTTAAACATGATCAGTGCCTTATATCTGGCAGCAGTGTCCAATGGGTGACAATTACATAAAGTGAAAACTGTTTTCCAATCAAAAGATATTTTCAATAAAATACGTTTCAGGAAAGTGTACTAGGGAACAATTGAATGTTTACGCCTTTTTTGTTATTAATGGTTTTTTTCCCCAATTTAAATTTACAACTTTAGGTCAATCTTAAACTGATTTAAGGCTTTAGAATATAGTTTTCGGTTAATTTTTTCCCCCTAAAAAATAGATAACTGGAGGAACAAGAAGAGATAAATTGGCTAGCATTTGGGTAGAATGTAGTAGGTTAGAAAAGTTTTTTTTAAAATGCATTTTTATTAAGTGCATGAACATTTGGTCTGATGTATAGTCCATTGAAGTCAATGGAAAGATTTCCAGTGGGCCTTGGATAAGGTCCATTGTGTCCATCTTTAAGTACTTACCTCCTAATAATAAAAAATACTGAATGAGTATTAAGCTATAATATTAAATGGCTATAAGATTCATCAAATCAAAATAAGTTTCTCAAACAAAGAAAGGTCACAAATCCTCAATGAGGATTATGGCCATGCTAAACTTCATCTTTCAAACTTCTGCTTTTTGTGCATTAGTCCTCTTTGAAAAGAAGTCCGGTTTTTCATTCCAGTCCTAGTCCCACCACAGAAAGTCCAAGTCTCCCCCACATTCTCAATCTCCTTGCCCAGCTAATCCCAGTTACCCCTCTGGCCCTTAATCTGATCTCTTTTCCCTCTTCCCAGCCCTCTGTTTCTACCACATGTTCCCCATCCCCACTGACAACCAGACCCACAGCCCTCCCCAGCCTCCTCGTCCAATCTCAGTGTCCTCCCCACCCCAGCTTCTTGTCCCAGTCTCTTTGCCCAGCCAGTCTCAGTTCTTCCTATGGACCCTAGTTCCTCAAGAGCTCGGACTCCTCCTCCCTCCCACCCACAGGTTCCTAATCCCTTGCATCGCCAGCTCCAATCTTTGCTGCCCATTTCCCAGTCTCCCACCCCCTGCCAGCTCTAGACCCACCCCCAGGATCCTTGTCCCAGTCTACTTCCTCCACTCTCTTCCAGCCTCTAGTCCAGCCCTTATCTTCTCTGCATTTGAATTAGCTTCCTCATCCATACTATCCATGCCCAGCAGAGGCATCATTGGAAGTGTAAGAAACACAAGCTCCCTGTTCTCAGTTCCAGTGCCCTGTCATGGCCATTTTTGTCTAAGTCATAAACAATTGAAAACAGGATTATAATGGAACCTGTTGTGGTGGTGTAACCAGCCCCACCTACAATCTAGCATTTGCTTTTAATAGTCTGATATATACAAATGTCAATTTTAAGTTGTACAAGAAACAACTTTGTACAATTTCCTGTCACTTGTTAATAGGCAAGTGATTTGCCTGGCATTATATAAGTGAAAAAATGAAGACTGAAGTGAATGAAGTCCTACCTTTTTTAAAATCAAAATGACAAAAGGAAGAAGCTACAGGTCTTCTGAATTGTTGGGCCGTGATGTATCATGAGATTAATGAATATCATTTCCAGAAAGTCTGCCAGAAACTAGAATTGATCTTAAAGCTGGTTCTGGAAGACAAATGTCACGTACAAGGTGCATCACGTTTTCAGATACAAGTCCATACCCTTTGCTGAGTCACATTTCACAGCAATCTTAATCTGTAGTTTTGTGAGCGGTGCTGCTACTGTTGTACCAGCTGCATTTTCCATACAATGGATGAAATACAGAAGGGGCTGCACTTGCCCTTCGTAATAAAGGTTTTTAAACCTTTCAGAAGCTACATCTGTTTTCTTTGATAGAAATACAACAGCAGCCTGCAGCCATATTTGAAACAAGTGTGGCTGAGGCATGAGCCAGCAATGCTAGATGATTTTAAAAGCAAGCACGTATCTAGCTCCCATTTACTTGATTATGTGCTTTCAAGTTCCAGGAGATACTGTGGCAGAGTTGAGACTGCTTTGGCACGGATTCGGTGTCATTATGATATTTATTTTAAAGGGGCAAGGTTTCTGCCAACTGTGAGGCAAGCACTTGTATCCTCACGCTGCGCCTGACTCACAACACACACAGCTCTGTCTCTTCAGAGAGCCACACTGGGCACTGCTCTATTCCATTTTCACTTTTACTTACCCAAGTGGCATTTTAAGATTACACTCCAAACACTTTTCTTAGAAAGTAGATATTGAAAGATTTCAATAAAAAAAAAATCAGAAATGTAAATTGAATTGAAATAGCTTGGATCCAGATTTTGCCAGAATTTATGGGCATTTTTAATCCACTGTTTTGATTCAGGTCCAACACAAAATATAGGAAGCAACAGAGGGTCCTATGGCACCTTTAAGACTAACAGACGTATTGGGAGCATAAGCTTTCGTGGGTAAGAACCTCACTTCTTCACATGCAAGACTTGCACATGATGGCATATATAACATTGGTGGACGTTCAGGTGAATGAGCTGGTGATGTTGTAGCTGATCTGGTTAGGTCCTGTGATGGTGTTGCTGGTGTAGATATGTGGGCAAGATCTTCACCAAGCATTCTCAAAACTACGATACCCACACAAGGAAATAAAGAAACAAAATCAACAGAGCCAGACGTGTACCGAGAAACCTCCTGCTACAAGACAGGCCCAAAAAAGAAACCAACAGAACTCCACTGGCCATCACATACAGTCCTCAGCTTAAACCTCTCCAACACATCAGTGATCTACAACCCATCCTGGACAATGATCCCTCGCTTTCACAGACCTTGGGAGGCAGGCCAGTCCTTGTCCACAGACAACCTGCCATATGCCTTAAGCATATTCTCACCAGCAACCACGCACCGCACCATAACAACTCTAACTCAGGAACCAACCCACGCAACAAACCTCGATGCCAACTCTGCCCACTTATCTACACCAGCAACACCATCACAGGACCTAACCAGATCAGCTACAACATCACCGGCTCGTTCACCTGCACGTCCACCAATGTTATATATGCCATCATGTGCCAGCAATGCCCCTCTGCTATGTACCTGGGCCAAACTGGACAGTCACTACGCAAGAGGATAAATGGACACAAGTCAGATATCAGGAATGGCAATATACAAAAACCTGTAGGAGAACACTTCAACCTCCCTGGCCACACAATAGCAGATGTAAAGGTAGCCATCTTACAGCAAAAAAACTTCAGGACCAGACTCCAAAGAGAAACTGCTGAGCTCCAGTTCATTTGCAAATTTGACACCATCAGATCAGGATTAAACAAAGACTGTGAATGGCTATCCAACTACAGAAGCAGTTTCTCCTCCCTTGGTGTTCACACCTCAACTGCTAGCAGAGCACCTCACCCTCCCTGATTGAACTAACCTCGTTATCTCCATACTAATTTATACCTGCCTCTGGAAATTTCCATTACTTGCATCTGAAGAAGTGAGGTTCTTACCTACGAAAGCTTATGCTCCCAATACTTCTGTTAGTCTTAAAGGTGCCACAGGACCCTCTGTTGCTTTTTACAGATTCAGACTAACACGGCTACCCCTCTGATACAAAATATAGGCTCACTAAAGAAAATCATGGGCCCGGTTTACACTGTTATAAAAGGAACTGGTTCCCCATATGATAATGTAAACAAAGCTGACCAGTTCTGAGGGTGGTTGAACCTGGTTCCTGAGGAGAGGAGATGAAGTGAAGTGAGGATATCCTTGCCAATGGGGAGCTCATGTAAGTGGGCTTTCTGCTCCTCCTCCCTGAGCTGATCACCACAGACCTTGATTTCTTTTCACCTTCCTGGGGCCAAAGATATGGCATTAGCCACTTGTGGTGTTTAGATGCTGCTTGTAATTATTAGAACTGGGAGCACTGGCTGTTGGGAGTCTGAAAGGACAGGAAACAGGAAGGAGGGGGGAGGAGTTGAGGAGGCTGGGAGAGTTACAGGGTGTGCAGCTACAGCTTGGAGAAGAGACTTCCGCTGTAAATAAAGTTCTGTTAAAGTTTGTTAATACCTTGTGTGGTGGATACAACATTTTGGCGATGAGGATGGATCTTCTGCCTCTGAATCCACCTGCACCCTTTCTGCAAAGCCCAGGTGAGCCTCCAATTGCTTTAACTGCCTGGATCCATATGTTTGAGGCTTATCTGCTTGCAATCAGTGCTACAGAGATTTCTGAAGTAAGAAAGTGTGCTCTGCTAATCCACTGCCTTGGAGCAGAAGGGCAGTGTATATTTTATAATTTTCCCCTTGCAGATTGTTGGGATCCACTAGGCATAGCTACTAGGTAACTCGGGAGAGTGGAAAGCCAAAGTGTCGATGAAACTCTTTTGCTCTGGGCCTATCTGAAACCCCCAGACTCCATCTTGTGAACTGTCATCTACTTCTGTGCTAACTGCTTACATGTTAAAGCAGAAATGTATTGGTCAGCGTTTCTAGCAAATGGCTGCAGTTTCACTCACATTAGCAGAAATAATAAAGATAAGGAGGAGGGAACAGAGAGATAGTTAGTTTGCAGTTGTTTTCCCATATATCCCCAAGGCATTTAGTGCAAAGGGTCAAGGGATGTACCTTGTTCTCCCTTCAAAATGACAAATGTATCCGCAACAGATGTCTCTTGTATCCCCTTCCCCAAAATAATATGTATTCTGCGTAACCTGTTATCTATCGGTCAGCATAATGACGCAAAAGAATGAATGCTAAGTTGTTTGTCTCTCTGTATAAAAGAGGCTCAGTTGTGCTTGTAAGGTGTGTCTCTTCTGGCATAAGTCGAGGAGCACCCTCTCAGCTGACTGACAAATAAAGGTCCTGGTACCCGTCTTCTTGTCTCTCCGTGCCTCCTTGGTGTAATTAGGTAAGCTCCGGGGGGAAACGGGCCCTATTTGGCCAACAGATGATAAATATGAGACTGCACTCACTGCATTAAAGAACTTTTTTGTGCCAAAAGTGAATGTAGTAGCTAATCGCTACAGATTTCGCCAGCGTGAGCAGAAACCAGGGGAGACTATAATGCAGTATATTGCTTCCCTGAGGAGTCTGATTGCAACGTGTGACTTTGGGAATATGGCAGATGAGATGATTAGAGACCAGCTCATTGAGAAAACCACCATGCTTCGTGTAAGAGAATGCTTACTTCTAGAACCACAACTTACACTAGAAAAAGCAATAACCATTGCTACTTAGATTGAGTCAGCTACAGCTGAAGCCAAAATAACGAGCAAAGATGCAGGAGGCCCAGTCCAGGCTGTGACTCCTTTGCAGAAAAGTTCACTATCACTGTAGACAAACAATTGCAAAAGGAAAACTAATGAAAAGCCACTGAATCAGCAAATGCAAAATACAGTAAAAGCATGCTTTCGCTGTGGATCCCCACAACATCTTGCAAACTACACAGGATGTCCAGCAAAAGTAGCTCAGTGCAATCATTGCAAAAAGATTCGGCATTTTGCTAAAGTATGTCGCAGTAGCCAGTTCAATCAACAGGTGCATGCAGTTACAATACCAGATGTTACTGTGCTGAGTGTAGACAAAATCACTACTGCACATATTCCAGAACAGATAAAGTGCACTGTAAATGTTTCTGCCATACCCTCAAGCAAATCACACTCTATTCAGCTAATGTTGGACACTGGCTCAGCAGTATCTATACTACCTGATTCCATCCATTTGCATTACTTTAAGATGTGCCTCTTACTGAACCCAAACTTCACTTGGTATGCTATTTGCAAAACCATATTCCAGTGCATGGCTGCCAGCCAGCAATAGTTACTTTTGGTGATTGCTGTGTAACTGCGGAGTTCTACATTGTCCACAAAGGCACTGCTATCCTTGGCAGAGATTTATTAGCTGCTTTAAATCTCAGGGTAGTTAATGGACAAATTGATCTTCCTCAGCAAAGCACTCTTGCGGTACACACACCAGTTCCAGCTGGGACCCAACTCCAGGTTGAGGAGAAACTCGGCTGTGCTTCTGGATTTCTGCATAAAGTTAAAATGTGGAATAATGTGATGCCTGTACGACAGAAATTACAGCGCTTACCATTTTCAGTCAGGGAAGCTGTTTCAGAGGAACTTAGAAAACTTGTCAAAAGAATATTATTGAAGAGATTAACTCTTCAGAATGGGTTTCACCTTTAGTAGTGACGCAGAAGAACGGTGGAGACATTCACCTGTGTGTGAACTTAAGGGAGCCAAATAAAGCTATTGTGATTGACAGCCATCCTCTTCCTCACATAGGAGAAGTATTTGCAGAATTCCATGGAGCAAAGATATTTTCTACTCTTGATTTGCAGAGCGCATACCACCAGGTTATGTTGCATGAAGATAGCAGAGACTTCACAGCATTTGTTACACGAGGGACTATTTTGTTTTAAACGTGTTCCATGTGGTCTCGCATCAGCCCCAAGTGCCTTACAAAAAATGATGTCATTGATTCTGAAGAATCAACATGGAGTTCAGTGCTATTTGGATGATATTATTGTGTTTGGAAATACTACTGAGGAGCATGACAATAACCTGCACTCTGTACTAAACTGCATCAGCAAAGCATGCCTCAAGCTCAATAGGTCCAAATGCAAATTTAGACAAACTGAACTCTCCTTTCTGGGGCATACAATTTCACAGGCTGGACTAAAACCTGATCCAGATCATATCCTGGCAATTTCAAATGCTCCTCCAACAGATTTGGTCGGTCTGATGGTTGCTTCTCCTCTCCTGGCCTCAGCCTGTCTCTCTACCTCACAATTCCAAGAGAAAGTTGTTCTTGACTGTGTCGAGACCTGACTCAAGAAACTGCAGTTTGGTGTCTTCCAAGAATCAGGCCACTTACAAGTGATTCCGCACCAGCCTTCCCACAAACATTCAATGGAATATAGGTGAGATGCAAATCTTCTGTCCATATTTCAATTCCAAGAAAAATGGCACCTTGCCTGCTGGAAAGTGGGCAGCCAGTTAACAGATTTTTCTGAAGTCTTCATGATGCTGTTGCACTGAGGCTCACTGTTAAATTTAGATGGGATTCAGTTGCTGAGGGGTTCAGCCATAAAAAAGGCACAGACGGTAGATTCAGCCCACTGGCACCTCAGCCAAGAACTTACAGACAGACATCGGAACCTGCATTGCTTGTGCTGAGCCGGATTTACTACTGCAACACCAGTCAGCACTGGGGCAAAACAAACCTGTAACAGGATAGTCTAAACCTAGCTCATTTTTTCTATTAGCAGGTGAACAATACAATAGTTGCCAAGTTCTGCTGTATGATAATAGGAACAGCAGACAGAGGGATCAAAAAGCAACATCACTATAAATGCTTTGATGCCAAACTACTAATCTTTGTGTTGACTTTGCTGACAATTCCTACAAAAACCCCTAAAAGTCAGAAGGAGAGTAAAACCCACTTGATGTTCTTACCAAAAGGGAGTGAGATTTTGCCCTTCTGCTCTAGACAAGGTATCCATCCTTATATTCTATCTCTCACCACTGTATCTAGGAGCTCATGTTAGGACACCTAGATGTCAACCCTACTGCCCAAGGCGGCCAGAAATTGTGAGACTCTCCTTAGCAAGGAGAGGCAACAGGATTCCACACAGTTCATATATTCTTCCCCCAAATGCACAATTCCTTAGATTTGCTTATACAGCTTCAGAGGCTATTAGGAAGCTGTTGTAGTATCTGTACCACAGATGCACAAACAGCCAGAATTTGGTCCTTATAGACTGCCTGCAACTTTATTTATAATAATTACTAGTCTACAATTTTGCTAACATTTTGGTATGATTAGCCATGTGATACTTGCTTACAGATGATGCAGTTCCACTGATTTCAGTGAAATATGGAGGATATAATGCATACAGCCATAGGTCATGTTACTAATGACCATACAAATTGTAAAATATAATAAATAATAATAATAAATAAAAGATCCCAAAGCCTGGGTAATTCTAGATTACATACTTTACTTAAAGCAGTTTGGTGGAGTTAGTGCTGGCAGTTAATGATTGGCTCAGTTATGAGTCAAGATTCCTCCAAAAGTCATTAACTGCTAGGAAAAATCCTTAACCCAGTAATAATTATTGTTATTATAAACTGAATGAAATTAGTAAATCAAGAAATAAGAAACAACCAGTATCTGTTCCATGGAGAGAGAAGCACTTTTTTGCTCTGTTTACAGGGGCCCAGTTTTATCCTACTTCTTAAAGGCAAGTAAGATTGAAGACTGGTTTCCCAGAGGCTTTCTGAACTCTATCAGGTTTATATTATATGTTAATGCCAAAGAAAATGATTACGGTTGCCATTATTGAAATGGAATTATGGTTAGAAAGCTTTATTGCCTACCACCTTAAGTGCAGTGTTAGATTCACATGGTTTAAACCTCTAAATAAAACTGCATGATGTAGAAGTGTTGTTAGCATGTTTTAGATTCTTATATTTGCCTTTTGAATCTTGACTGCAAATATGTTGGCTTTTGATCTGAACTTCCCTTGCATCAACCTAAATATTTATAGGAAACAAGAAACTAGCAAGAATTTCCTAATAAAAAACAAAGCGTAAAGTGTTTCAATCTGAATAGATTTGGATTTGTTTACAGCTGCATGAGATGTATTCATCTTTCTATTTTCAGCCAATTAAGGGACCAGACCCGTAATCTTTGAGAGTACTCAGTATAATTCAGAACAAAAGGATAAAGTCAGGATAAAGTCAGACCACAATCCTAACTGATACACACAAAAGATTGGAAACAATAAATAAAAATAACTAATGCTCTCTTTGGGGTTAAAAAAATCCAAGGAACCTTCTAAAAAGAAAAAACGAGATCAAATGGGAAACTTTTGCAGAACTATTTTATGCAAAGGGTGATAAAATAAGTTATGAGAGGAGTGAGCAAAGCAAATAACAAATATAGTTAATCAAAACAGTTTTCTTTCTAGAGGAGAAGAAAAAGAGGAAAGTTGGATTAATATATTTCAAAGAGAACCAGGCATGGTGGGCTCTTCCTATTTTTAACAATTGTTTCACGTTCCCAATCTTGCAAGTATTACCTCTAAAGGAGCTGCTTCCATATTTGCTAATCATTTGTATTTTTAGTTGCTGCATGTTTGCAGCAATGTAATTTTAGTAGATCTGAATAGGGATAACTTGAGAGTAAATACATTTAGCAAAATGAAGTAGGATGTTATTGATTGGCTGAGGCTTGATGAAAATGCGTAGTGTCATTTGTGTTTGGAACTATTTCCTCCCAGTGACGGTACTCACAGAATTAGAATGTAAACATGGCTGCTTCCACCTCTCTGAACATGTATCTGCAAATAACCACTCCATGTTGGTCAGAAGCCAGTCGTAAATGTCCTCTCTCCTTCCCAGTCATATATATTGTCAGACAATGAAAACACCAACAGCTTTTAGGCAAGTATCATGGTGACAAAGCTGTAAAGGAAATGTTTTCTCTAAGAGCAGCTTCCAGTCCACAAATTAATATCCTCATGAACTGAAGTGAGTGTGAAATGGATTAGGGGGTTACAAAGATCTCTTATTAGTGGACGCTGCAGACTTGGGAAGTGCTAAATGAGCAGGACTGCTTGGAGTAATTAATTACACCACAGGCCCATGGAAAATTCAAGCAAAGGCAAGGCAAAGAGCATATGTAGCTTATAGTAGTTAATTCTACAGACCACAGCAAAATTTCACACACTGCTTCTCCACTAAGAGGATTTAACGAAGAGTGAGTTACAACTTGCCTCTTAATTATCCAGAAATGGAAGCCCAGTACTTCTATGCTAAGAGGATTGTATAGGCAGAGTAGGTAGCAATTTGCATCTTCATTTTAGCCAGGACCCTAAACACTTTTTTTTGGAGGGATAAGAGGATTTGTCAGGTAGCTTTAGTTACAGTCTGCACTTTAATTATGGATCATTTGGAAAAGCATACCACACTTCACAGCTTGCCTCAGCATGGATATAAAAAAAAAAACTGTTCTACAAGTTGCACCTTAATTGACTCTGAAAAAGAAGGTTAGCACTTGAAAGTCAGGAAGATGAATCCAGCTGTGTTAGCGGATTTATTTTGCACCATAATTTTAAATGGTCACCGTTGCATATCTTCATTACTAAAAACATAATTGATAAATATACTTATTTTACTAGTAGCAAACATAATAAGCTGCTTGTTCATATACATTTTGAAGATCATGTAAATGATTAAACAAATATAAATTATGAGACATGACTGAATTACAGAAAGTGGCTTATGTGTGTTTTGTTTTCTCCTTTGTGAAAAATGCTTAAAAAGAATCTTCCCAGGTCTGGTTCCGTCTATAGATAACAAACCCTACCACTGTGTCTACCAGCTGATAACCAAATGAAGAGGTTTTAACTAATTTACAGCATATAAAGCCTAGAGTTGCTAAGTGCTACTACCCTTTAGTGGACTTCAGAATCAAAATAGGGCCCTTCAGGCCTCATAGATAGCAGCTGTACCAAAAGACTGACATTGGGACTTTTTCTGGCCAAGCCATTAAGAAATGAGCTGGGTTTTTATCAGCTAAATGATGTTCATTACGTCTACAGTATAACTTTTTAAACCTATTTTATAACTTATCTGGATTGGAGGTATTATTCATATTCTCCTTTTTCACTGTGATAGTATAAAAAGGACAGTGAAAATTTCATTAGGTTATTTGCTTCTTAATATCAACTCTCAAGTATAAATCAAGCCAGCTATAAGAAATTATATTAAAAGTAGATTATTGGTAGAGAGTTTTTTAAATAAGAGTCTTAATAAATTTGGACTAGATCCTGTAATTTTTCACTCATGGTAACAGGCCTTACTCAGTTCAGAAGCTTCATTGACTTCAATAAGGCTATTTGTATGAGTCAGAACTCCTCACATAGGGCTTCATGCGGCCTGGTGCTAAGCATTCTGGCTCTGATTCAGAAGAGTACTTAAGTACTTGTGTAACTTTAAGCATGTGACTAACCCCACTGACTACCCACAGAAGTAAAGTTAAGTACATATTTAAGTGCTTTGATGGATCAGGGCCAGAGTGCTCTGCAGCTTGCAAGATGGAGCCCACAAATGAGAGAGAGTTTGCAAACTGGGCCCTTGAGGCTTACGGACTAAAATTCACACCTACGGAAAGGGATAGCACAAGGTCTACATGTCACTTAATTCCCATTTACATTCTATTTAAAGGATTTAAGAGGCACAAAAGCCTTGTGCTGCCTTTCTGCACCGGAGTAATTTCACCTATGACACTTGCATTGATGGTACAGAACTTATCTGTGCTCATTTCCTCAAAATAGGAAGATGTTTTGTGGATATCATCACAGCTTCTACCCCATTCCTGTGCTAACGTCACAAAATACTGTATGCAGCAATTTCTTTGACTCAAAAAATAGAGCTGCTCCTTATTTTTGCACACTATCCAGCACTGATCAGATTTCAGATGCTAAACAAGTAATAAATCATCATTTTAGGGAAATTCTCATTCAGAGTTCCTCAGTGCTTGTACGAAGGCGCTCTTTGTTCCTGATAATTGTTTAATCCTGCTCTGAGTGGGTTGTATTGCTTGTGTTATGGACCCTTTTTAAATTGTATATTAGGGTCATTTTTCAACAAGTGTAGTATTAAAGTCTCTCAAAGACTCAGGCTGTCATAGTCTCAATTGCCTGGTCTAAGCCATCTTAGACTTAACTCACATCAACAGGTAAACTCTGGCTCTATATTTGGTAAGGGAGACTGGCAATATGGAATCAGGTTATTCCCTATACCTCCAGTAGGCACATCACAGAAGATGCCACCCAAGGGAAAGGTTTTAAGCCCCCTTTGTTCCATCCTGACTCTGGGCTGCTTCTGACATGATAGAGGAAGTCCAGAGGGCTGCTCTGAGTTACAACAGCCAGTGCGGTCAAGCCAGAATGAAGTTAGCTGCATGCACTGCAGGGCTACACCTTACCATGCCCCAGTGCTGGGGCCTAACGCAGGAGGAAATTCTCCTTTGGCCACTTGCAAGCTGTCTTTGGCCACTATATCATGTCAGAGCAGCACATTGGAGCCATAGGAGGGGCAGAATCCCTGCCATGGTATGTTTTTATGCTCATCTTTCACAAAGTCAAGATGATCTCTCCTACCAGGGTGAGATTAGAGCCTTCCCTTGCTCCTGCCACAGAATTGTGGGCTAGAGCCCTGCAGCAGGACTGAGATCCCATGAGCCCCGCAGGACCCACTGCCATGATAGCGGGAGAGGGGAAAGTGTACTTTGTTGTGGGTGGGGGGAAAAAAATTGCAGTGATTTGCAGGAAAACACTATTTTTTTTTAAATAAAGATTTTAATACTTAAATTTAAATAAGGTTAGAAAGATTTGATGTCTATTATAAACAGGAGTTAAAGTTTTGTGGTTTTTTGTTTATTTGTTTGGTTGTTTTCTTTTTAACTAAAAGATTTGTTTTATTCTTTTAGTGGTAAAAATTGTATCTGAATTCCACTTATACATACACCCGATATAACGCTGTCCCCGGGAGCCAAAAAATCTTACTGCATTATAGGTGAAATCACGTTATATTGAATTTGCTTTGATCCGCCGGAGTGCGCAGCCCCGCCCCCCCCGGAGCGCTGTTTTACCGCGTTATATCCGAATTTGTGTTATATCAGGGTAGAGATGTATAATATATTAACTGAATGTGGTGGGTGGTTTTTTTTATTTTAAAGTACCATGGAGGAATTTGTCTGTTGTAGGATTTGCGGAATCTAAGGTTTTTGTGGGTGAGAGCAGGATAAAACTGCAAGAAACAATATAGGAGTGGATATTGTGGGGCAGGATGGGAGCAGGATTTAAAAATAGTCCTACACAGGGCTCTAGAGTGGACCTGTTTTCTCTGGCCCAGAAGCTACACAATCAAATCTCAGAAATTCATTTGCAATCAGCCAGCAAAGCAAGAAAAAAAAAATTGTGTTTTCCATACTGGCAGAGCAGGTACTTTCTGCTATTAACATACATTCCACGGCCTCTCCATCCTCAACTGGCATATAGAAACAATCAATAGAAGTAGCACACCATGCACCTAAATAATGCAATGATAATATATTCAGGGGAAAAATATCTATCTCCCTTGTCAAAGAAGCCCATCCAAACCCTAATTTTTGTCTAAACATACATATACTTCACGATAAGAGACCCATGGAACAGATGGGACTGGCCTAGGCAGGGCGGGTGCAAGGATGTTTCGCGCCCTAGGCGAAACTTCCACCTTGTGCCCCCACATCCCCCCCCCCAGAGCCCTGTGGCAGCTCCCCCCCCTCCGCCCTGTGGCGCCCCCTGGGGTGGGGAGCCCCCCCCCGGCAGCTCCCCCTGGCCCGGGGAGCCATGCGGCAGCTCCCCACCCCAGCTCACCTCTGCTCCGCTTCCTCCCTGAGCACGCCGTTGCCGCTCCACTTCTCCCACCTCCCAGGCTTGTGGCACCAATCAGCTGTTTGGCGCCGCAAGCCTGGGAGGGAGAGAAGCAGAGCGGGGCGGCGTGCTCAGGGGAGGAGCCAGTGCAGAGGTGAGCTGGGGCGGGGAGTTCCCCTGCATGACGCCCCTCCCCCCTTACTTGCTGCAGGCGGCCCTCCCCGCGCCCCAGCTCCCTCCACCTAAATGACGACGATGACCAGGGCAGCCGAAGATCCGGCCACCACCAAAGGACCCAAAATGCTACCCCCCCCCAAATGCTAGCACCCTAGGTTGTGTGTGATATCCCCAAAATGTCACAATGGTGCAATCCTAAACCATGGGAGATTTTCATGTCAAATATTTTGAAAACATGGTGGTACATTTTGCTACTATAAGCCTAGCACTTATGACATATTTTGGATCTACTGTGAACACATTTTGATTTGATTCTGGCAGCTTCCCAGTTAAAACAAGCTAAATTACAATTACAAGCTGAATTGTGAGTAAACACAAGCTCCAGTTTCTGGGGCAACTGGCTATGCTATGTACTTGCTCTATTCATTTGTAACCTATAGAGCTGAATTCAGCCATGAGTGTATGGATGGCACTACACTGAAATCAAGGAAGTCAATAGAACTACACCCACATACACTGAAGCTGTGAGAAATTCACTGCGTGAATCCGCAGTGTGGATATACCAACTGATGGAATGAGAATTTCATTCAGAGGATCAGAAATAGATCAGAGAGCATATTCCTTCTGAGCCTTGCTCTCTATGGTCTTGATACTGCACCACTGAAGTTAATGGGAACTTTATCATTGGCCTTACTAGGGCAGGATCAGGCCTCTGTTTCACACTACTGATTTTCGTTTTATGAAAATGCACAGATTTTCAGAAGTATTGGTGAATTTAGATAAAGGCAAAATTGTGCTATTTTCAGCAACAGATATGGTTTTCACACAATAAACTGTAAAAACCCCACCTTCGGGAAACTTTTCACAAGAAAAAAAAAACTGGTGTGCATGTGCATAAATTGCCTTATTTTAAATATGAATGGATTTAGGGCTGTTGAGAAAATTCCAGGCTATTAGCCTTGGAGACTAAAGTCTTCTATTTATCCACAAAATGGGTACAGCATGGGCAGTAGGACTGCAAGGTCTTCATTGCCCTGCCAATATAGTAATTCTGCCATGGCAGGGTCATTATAAGCATGATGGGTTAGTGTTTATGTCCATATAGTTCTTGGCCTCTCTGCTGAAACTACCTGTTGTTTTTACTAAAAACTTTTAGAAAGTTTTTGAAAACAAAAGAGTTCAGATTTTATGTGAACATTTATTTTTTCTACAGGTGATGCTGGGGCACAACCAGAATTTTCCTAAGAAGGGGGCCCAGAGCTCTGCCCCCCCCACCCGCTTCACTCTTATACACACACACACACACACACACACACACTTACTTCTTGCTGTCCTCACACCCAGACCCACACTCTACTCCTTGCACCTAGCTCCATACACACTCCCCTCCTGCTGCCCCATATCCAGCTCTTCTCCCCATATTGCCCCTCATCCAGCTCTGAGCGGTCCCCCCTGCACTCAGGCCCACAATCTCCCTGCCCCACATCCAGCTCTGAGCTCTTACCCAAAAGAGTAGCATCCCTATCTATGGCCAGGCAGTTCCAGGGAGCTGCAGACTCCACCCTGTTCCTGCATCTCCACTTCCCCTAGAAGCACCAACATCGCAGATCCAATCCTTTCACTCTCCTGTATTCTGAGAGTTCCTGGTGCCCCCTGCTCTGTTTCAAAATGAAAAACCCCAGACTTGGAAAACTAAGGAAGGGGAGGGAGTTTAAGGCTGCAGGACTGCATGTCAAAAGCCAAGAGGCCAACTTTCTGGTTTGTTGAGTTTGGAGCTCCATCCTAAAGAGCTGTAGTAGCATCTTCTGAATCTTGAGTAACCTAGCATTCTACCAATTTGAGCAGGAGACTAAGAATCAGGACTTCTGAATTTGTTCCTGTCTCTGCCATTGATTTGCTATATAACCTCGCACAAGTCACTCCTCCCTCCCTCCCCCCCCCCCCATTTCCCAATCTATATATTTTTTATAATGATACTTACGTATCTCACAGGAGTATTGTGAGGGTTCAAGTTTTTAAAATGCTCTGAGATCCTGGAATGAAAACATTATCTAATACCCAGCAAACATTTTTCAATAATTATTATGGTTGTACGAGCAGATGTGTTTTCACAACAGAAGCAGCACATTAAAATGTTAAGTATGATGGTCTATAGTATGTTTCAGATAATTTATTAAAAAAATATCCAGAATGGGGTTAATGAAGGTTAGTATTTATTCAAGATGCTTTTTCCCCCCCCCCTCTGTTTTGCTTAGCTTGCTGGCACAGGAAGTAGTCTGTGATTCATTACTTACTTGCTGCTCCAAAAGGGGCTACAGTTGCATTTAATTTAAAGTGGACTACTTTGGAGGTCAGTGCTTGAAAAAAAAAAAAAAAAAAAAAAAAAAAAAAAGTACAATGGAAGGAAACAGAATTTCCAGCTGCCTCTTTTTGTTGAATTCCATAAGACAACTTACCTCCTGCACAGTATAGGCCAGATCTTTGCCCTTCACGTGGCTCCTTGGTGATGTTCTGATGGCACAAAGCAACCTTAAAACTGGCCTAAGTACTCCAGCAGGGATTCCCCTACCTTCAGGGGCATAGAACCAGCTATGCACCCCTCTCTACTCCCTCTTAGGGGCATGTGTCAGGTAGGGGGACATGGGCATGGCCGGAACATGCGGTGCTTTGGCAATCCCCAACTGCTGCAGCGGCACCTTGGAGGCTGTTGGAGGCAGTCAAAAGTTAGAGAAAATGTGAAGCTGCTCTAATTTATATTGGAAGCCAAAGCAGGCATTGGGTGAGCACAGAAACACTTCTTCCCCTAGTCCCTGCATCTCAATCAGATCCTGCATCTCAGTCAGACCCCAAGGATCAGGGTATATGTACTCTCTCTGGTCATTCAATATATGGTACTTGTGTATGCCTAGTTACTGATTTTCCATAATATCTCACCATCATCTGTGTTGAACCTAGTGGTAAACTGAGGCAGACAATCCCAGTTGCAAAATGCATTGCTTTGTTATAAACTGGATGCTGGCTTCATACTCAGAGACAAAGACTGCCTAGCGGTGAGACATGGGTCTCCACCGAGGGGAGGTGATTGTGGGGAGCCAGAGATCTTTAAGTGGGTGCCCTTGAGGGACCACAGAAGGGGAATACAGGTGCAGTTACCCTGAAACTGTGACAACGTAATTTTCATCAGTCATGTGAAATCACATTCATTTTTATGTAAAAATATTTACAAGGCTAGCTGAAAAAGCACTATTTTTTCCCAATAAGGTCTTTTAGAACCTGATGCCCCTTTAGTTCACATATGTTTATGATCAAGATCAATTCAACCAAATATTGTAAATAAGATGTGGGAAATTGCACAAATTAAATAAATTTCTTACATCTAAATGGCATCTTTCATGCCAGAAAATCCTAAAGTAGTTTATTCATTGTGTATTAATGCTTTTTAGCAATCACCAGCTCTCTCAACATTGCTCATTTTCCCATTCTCCTCTCTCCTCTTATTCATTCTGTGATCTCTATTCTATCAACCTCTCTCTCTGCTGCTGCTGCTTTCAGCCTTTGCTCCCTTTTGTCAACTTCATTGTCCTTATTTCCAAGTCTACCCTCTTCCGTTTGACTCCTTTGTTCCAGTCTCATACCAGGCTGTCCATCATCTGCTCCCACCTAGCCGTTGCTACCTCTATTCCTTTTGCTGTACTGCTAAGTGCATGTAGAGAGCCTAGTAACAATACCAACGTCTTCCAATTTTCACTCATTCTCTTTTTTCAAGGCTGCTCTATTCCCTTCTAAGCAATTTTATTTCCACTCTGAAAGCCTGTGGTGTTTCCATTTTTCTCCAAACAGTGAATATGCTAGGTTAGTACAAAATGCATCCTTTTCTCAACGTTTGGCTTTGTTAACAAGTTAATGCAACAGAAACATACTCCAGCCTATGCCTTTACCTGAGATTTTCTATTTCTAGTATCAGCCCCAAAACCTAGACTCTTGTGAGTAGAAGAGCTGTTCCCACTCTCTTTATAGCCAGGATATTTAAGGAGTTACACCTGCTATAGTGAGTCAGCAGGACTCAGCATGTCCTTGTAGGGCTTCAGTGGCTGATAACCTGAGAGGTCAATCAAAGAGCCCTGCCAAGCAGTTACATACTCCCTAAATGCTTCTTGTGCCAATTTACAATTAATCTTCTCTACTTTTGAGTCTCCACAGCCTCTCTGTTGCTTTAGCTTCCATCTGTGTCCTTAAACTCCTCAATTAAAGAAACAAAACTGAAGTGATAATCAGTTAGAAGTTCTCCCTTTCTCCCACTTCTAGCTCCAACCTCTCCTCCATCCCAGTCTTCTGTTCCCTTGTAACTTCATAAGCATCCACCTCCCTCAGTCTCACACACCTCTGACCCTACCTATTTCTTTTACTATGACCCTAGTTCTTCCTCCACTTTGTCTCCCAAATCCTACTATATGTTATGTACTCCTCCTGCCTAAACTTCCGTTCTACCAACTTTCTCCTAAATCTTTCAGCATGACCTCTGCCGTCTTCTCCACTCAACCAAAACTGCTCCTTCTCACATTTAGGGCACTATATGATCTTGCTCAAACTTCTTCATTTCATAACCAGCATACACAAGAACCCAAACACAAACAGCCCCTCACTGCAGCGCGCACACACACACACACACACACACACCCCTCTCATTTGTCACCTGCACAAATCAACACAAATCTCCCAACACCACACGCGCACATTCGTCCACCCTCATTTATGCTTACCATAAAACAATAAACTTGAGTGGCAAAGTCACTAGTGTATGTTTGTTAACTTGCGGGGAATAAATAAAGTTATATAATTTTGCTAGAAGGATGTGAAACATTTAATTATTTATTTGACCTGTTAGATCTTCGAGATCAAAATCAAATCAGTAGAATACCTTTGTTACAATTCCCATTTAGAAAAATGATGAGTGCTGCCTTTAGGTTTCTTACCCACTGGATCACTCAATCACCTTTATTCAGGTTCTCATTTTCCAGAGAAAATAATGACTTAGATAATTATGTTTGAAAGCACTCTCATTTTCTGCTCACCGAGCTGCAATTCTGTTTCAATTCAAGGCTGTCAGAAAGCTGCCGCCTGTTTTAACAACTAAGAGGTTAACAAATACAACCGAATAAGTGGCACATTTTGTGTCAATCTTCAGCTCTGTTGATTAGCAGGTTATTCTTTGAGATTTTCTTACCTATAGTTATATCATAAAGTGGAGTGGCATTTATTAAGAAAGGTGTCCTGTGCGGGCAACATGACTTTCTTACTACGATATTTTTTTATACAAGCTTCCATAATGACTATCCTTGGTTATGTCATGTTTCAGTTGGTTCAGGCCAGATTTAATTGGCTTCTATTGAATTTGGCACTTAAGTAACTATTAGTAGGAGTTCTGTACTGACTAAAGAGATGCTAGTACACATTACGAATACAATGTGAGGACATGAACTGCAGGAAAATGGAATGTTCAATTTTCAGTGTCATCACATTGTACCAATAAATCGTAATGCTTACAATATAACATGATTAATCACATGATATGCAACAACAAAAAATTGGAAGTAAAAAACTTCCAGTTACTAAAACCTTAACTCTGAGTAGGTAAAATAGCACTAAAAAAAAAAAAAATCACTATTTTCCAGGATTTGGTCTCAGAATCTCTGAGGTGGTTGTCTCTCCCCGACTCTGCAGATCTGGGGCCCTGACATTCTTTTCCCCATCAACCTGCACATATATATGGTGAGCAGTGAAATTGTTAGAGCTGGCAGACAAATGGGAGGGGTTCCCCCACAGAAAATTTCAACAACAACAACAAAAAATTCAGCTGAAAATTGCCCAACAAAACCCAACATTTTGGTTTTCAGCCCCCATATTTTCAGTTTTTCTGATGAAAAAAATCTAAGTTTTAGCTTAAAGCAGACAATTTCCATGGAAATGTTTAGTTGAAAAACCAATATTCCATCCAAAACCAGGTAAGACAGAAAATTTTTGACCAGCCCTACAGATAATGCACATGAATAGATGTTACCAGGAATGCTGTTACATGGAGCCTGGGTAAGTCTACACTCCTGCTGCTCTCAGCAACTTCAGTTAGTGCACTCGTAGCTAGGGTTGGTTTTCTACAAATAGAAAGTTGGCAAACACCCTTGCCCCACTTCTCCGAGGTTACACCTCCTGCTCATTCCATCCACCCCTCCCTCTGTCGCTCACTCTCCCCACCCTCACTCATTTTCAGTGGACTGGGGCAAGCGGTTGGGTTGCGAGAGGGAGTGAGGGCTCCAGCTGTGGGTGTGAGCCTCTGTGGTGGGGCCGGAGATGAGGGGTTTGGGGTGCAGGAGGGGGATCCAGGCTGAGGAAGAAGGGTGAGGGCTTCGGCTGGGGGTGAGGGCTCTGGGGTGGGGTCGGGGGCTTAGGGTGCAGGAGGGATCTCAGGGCTGGAGCAGGGGGTTGGGGTGCGGCCTCAGGCAGCGTTTACCTCAGGCGACTCCCAGGAAGCTTCTGGCATCTCCCTCCGGCTCCTAGACAGAGGTGCAACCACATGACTCTGCTTTCTGCCTGTGCCTGCAGGTGCCACTCCCTCAGCTTCCATTGGCTGCAGTTCCTGGCCAATGGGAGCTGCTGAGCTGGCACTGGGGCAGCACGCAGAGCCCCTGTGGCTGTCCCTCTACCTAAGAGCCAGAGGGAAATGCAGACAGCTTCCAGGGAGTCACATGGAGCTGGGTAGGGAGCCTGCCTGTGCCACCAACCAGACTTTTAACAGCCTGGTCAGCGATGCTGACCAAAGCTGCCAGGGTCCTTTTTTGACCAGGTGTTCTGATAAAAACCGAACACCTGGCAACCCTACTTGTAGCAGAGGGAGCAGACCAGTCCTTCAGCCAAAGAAAGCAGCTTGTCTGCTCAGCAGCACAGTCCATGCTTGGATACCTAGATAATGTTGCACATCTGCAGCACCCTACGTACTCCCTACACTTACATGAAAAACCACACAGGATGGTAAAAGGACATTGCTAAGTCAAGCACTCAAAAGTTAGGAAATGCCAGAATTAAGGATATTCACGCAAACATAATTCCTCTCTTGGGTGTATGCATCATAATAATGTTTAATTACATGTTCCAAAAAAAAAAAAAAAAAAAAAACACACACACACACACACACACACGCCAGTCTGAGGCAGACAGCATGCAAAATTTCAGCTGTAACGGTTAAAGTTTAGCACAAATAAAAGAAACTGAAAACAGAGTTTTATAATGTGAAGTGTCAGGCAACCTTAACTATAGGCGGCCCAACCATCTCTGCCTACAATATAAACAATCCACCACTATGTAAAGTATAGGGAACACCTAGGAATACTAGCAACTGTTACAAATACTGGGGTAATATTATTCAAATATCTAAGGCATTTTGAATGGCTGCAGAGGAGAACCACTCTACATAAACACTACATTGTAATAATAATAAAAAAATAATAATTATAATTATGATGGGCTTCATCCAAATGGCATCTGATATCAAACCAAAACCAGTTGAACAGGTTCAGATCCAGTTACTAGAATCCAACTTCTCCACAAACTGAGGGCCATTTCAAACACATTACACACAAGTTTGTCACTACAACACTTTTTCTTGAAATGTCCCTAGAATCCACTGCTGAGAAGACCATCTGCTGTTGCCAAATATTATTTTATTTAACTTTGATTTACTCTTCTTCATATCTGTGACAATCTGGCCAGAGTGAGTAATGCTATGGCTATGGTTCTGCATTAATGAGAGTGGGATCCTGCAAACTCAAAGGCAAAAGCTGTTGAGTTTGCAATTAACTTTGACTATAGGGTTTAGTGTTTGCACAGAAGCAAAGTGCTTAAGAATTTATGGCTTGCAATTTGCATGCATAGTGGAACAACTCCAATGTTTGCAGAGTGCTGTGAAACAAGAATCTGAAGGAATTACCAAGTGTTTTATATATAATTAGTTTTAATCATTTGAAGGAGGGGAGGAAAGAAAAAGATTTCCTCTTACCAATGTGAGTTAAGTATTATATACTACATCTGTTGGACTTTTGTAGACAGCTAAACAATTCAAAGTTGTAGATCTCCAAGCATTATACATGAAGAGGCAAATACAGTATATTCCACAAATGCATTATAGAGTCTGAGGCTGTGTTATATATTTTGGTTGATTGGTGTTTTTTTTCTATATATACAGAATTAAAGTTATGGTTAAGATTTATAACTGCAGTGTTAAGAGAATGCCCAGAGGAATTTCAGAAAGAGCTATTCAATGGACTACATACATTGTTGAGAAACTTACTGAATTATGAAACAAACTAGTGATAGACCCATGCCTTTGCCATTCAAGTTTAGAGCAATGGTGGGTGAATGTGTATGTTGTGCTAGGAAATTCATGTTGATTAGTGCAAGTGCCAAATGAGGTGTGTGTACTGACTGGGGTGAGGAGGTGTGCACGCTTTGGGGTTATATATCTGCTGCTTGTGTTGCTGTGTGGGTGGTTTTGGAGCACTCTGGCAGTTGGGCCAAGTAATCCAGCATCTTTGCAGTCTCCCTCATACAACCAATGAAATGGTTGCACGCAAATTAGTTGTAGAGTAAGGGTGGTGATATCACAACAGTGTATGACTCTTGGCCTGGCATAGATAGATGCCTTACTGTCACAGGAGTATACTTCATAAAGGCAAAAATGGCTGAGCGTTTAAAAATTGGATAGGAACAGACCCGTAAAACCAAGTGCAGATTCAACCTGGTGATAGTCTGAACCAAAAGAGCATTCAACCATGCGTGTAACTGCTTGATCATTTCACACTGACTCAGACATTTTAGGCTTCATAATGACCCACAATGACACTGCTGGACCTTATTATATAAATAATAACTCTGCATCACTCACAGATGACTGGTTCCTACCCAGTAGGCTAAAGGGGAGGACATATGACTGCCCCACATGTCTCCCCTTCCCAGTGATCCTGACATGTGCCCAGCCTGGGGCCACAGTGCTCTCCCACCCCACATTATCTACAATGGGGGGGGGAGGGCTCTCTGTCCTCTCCCTGTGTCCCGTCCCCCCCACCGCACACCCTGCCCGCACATTCAGCCGCTCTCCCTGGCAGCTGGGCGGGGAGTGGAATGGAGACGCTTCTGCCTGAGAGCGCCTGGCTAGGAGGCTCACTCTCATATATACACCTCAAAGCCAGGCTCTCTCCAGCAGAAGCGTCTCTATTCCACTCCCCGCCCAGCTGCCAGGGAGAGCGGCCAAGTGTGTGTGTGTGTGTGTGTGTGTGTGTGTGTGTGTAGGGAGAGGGGGGTTAAGCACAGGGACAGAAGGACAGAGCCCTTCTCCCTCACTGCCCCCAGTAGGCCAATCAGGGGAGGGGGCACTTGACCCCTGCAATACCCACACATGTCACCTCTGGCAGCACTATCTGTAAAGAGCAGACTGCAATAAATGTCTCAAAGCAGGAAGCCATGTTTTGCTGACAAACTAGGACTCTATATTTGTCTGCATCTATTATCATGGGAGCACAGAATTTGCCATACCGTGCATACCAGTGGTTCATCTAGTCCAGAAAACTGTCTCTTTACAGTAGCCACTACCATATTCTTCAGGTTAAGCTGGGCATATTTTTTTAAACGAGCGTCATCAGCACGGAAGCATGTCCTCTGGAATGGTGGTTGAAGATGAAGGGCCATATGAATCTTTAGTGCATCTGGCACGTAAATATCTTGCAACGCCGGATACAACAATGCCATGCGAATGCCTGTTCTCACTTTCAGGTGACGTAAACAAAAAGCAGGCAGCATTATCTCCTTCAAAATGTCAAACTGGTTTGTCTGAGCAATTGGCTGATCAAGAAGTAGGACCGAGTGGACTTGTAGGTTCTAAAGTTTGACACTGTTTTAGTTTTGAATGCAGTTTTTTTGGACAATTCTACATTTGTAAGTTCAACTTTCATGATAAAGAGATTGACTGAAAAATACATCTATTTTATTTTTACAGTGCAAATATTTATAATAAAAAACAATGTGAACACTGTACACTTCGTATTCTGTGTTGTAACTAAAAATATATTTGAAAATGTGGAAAACATGCAAAAATATTTATATAAATAGTATTCTATTATTAACAATGTGATTAATCATGATTAATTTTTAATCACTTGATAGCCCTATTAAATAGTAATGTAATATTATTGTAGAAAATAATTCACAGAAAGTGAAATGTTTTTATCAATACCAGCACCATTGTGTTACTATTCCCATTCATACTATTTCTAATGAGTGCAAGGGGTATTTACCCAGAACCTTTAAGGTCAATGGAAGCTGAGCTGGCAACAACCCCATCCATCCATATGCATCTCTCTCTCACACACACACACACACACCCCTTTCATGGAGGAAAGACACATCTCACTATCTCTGTCAAGTGAAGTATCAACCCCCCAACCTTATTATCTGCCAGCATCATCAGTGTCTCTTGGTAACTCTATGCCTTCAGCCCAGCATGCTAGCATTTTTGCTCTGCTAATAACAGCTAATCTATGCCCCAGTGGCATCAGGGTCCTTTTTGCCCCCAAACACTATGTATCTAGCAATGAGATCCCACTGGAAGGCGCCATGTTTAGTCGAACTATCATACAGTATTATGGGGTTTACTGTAATCATAGTTAATCATTTAAAGAAAGCAGCTATTTGTTTTATAGAAACAATCTAACATTTTTATGAGGGGGAGGAATGAATTGGATAGTTCAGGAAAACAAAGAATGGGAAATTTTTATTTGTTGTTACCAATTCAATCCAGCTCACGATAAAAATACATTACTACCAGATAACTCAGTGGCTATCAAACTTTTTTTACTGGTGACCCCTTTCACATAGCAAGCCTCTGAATGTGACCCCCCCCCCCCCACCCCTTATACATTAAAAACACTTCTTTATATATTTAACACCATTGTAAATGCTGGAGGCAAAATGGGATTTGGGGTGGAGGTTAACAGTTTGTGACCCCCCCCATGTAATAACCCCATGACCCCCTGAGGGTCCCAACCCCAGTTTGAGAATCCCTGAGATAACTGTTCAATGGACTGTCTCTCTTTAAGAGATAAGTGGTCATGGAGACTCTCGCCTCTAGATGCAGTCCGCTAGAACAGGTTGTGTCACTTTGGCAGCATGGCTGGGTAAGCTTGCACTGCCAAGCTTCTCTACCTATTTGTTCTGTGGAAAAGGGACTTGTCTCTACCTCCAGAGCTGTCAGCGCGACCTTCCATCTCCTCCCCACCCCCCAACTCTCAAAAATCTAAAAAAAAAAAAAATGTGGTCAATAAGTAAATATATCTAATTCAGATTGGAAGACTGCGCAGGAGCAAATGTGTCTGACACTATTTATTACCCACGTTTTTCATAAATATAGTTTCAAATATATCACGAATGTTCATATGATTGTTCCTTTTTGGGGCAATGGCTGAATATGAGTTTTATGTCTAACAGTATAACTGATAAACTGCTGCCACTAATGCTGCATATACAGTTGTAAAGACATAACATAGATTCAGAGGAAGAAACATAATGCATTGAATGACAAGCAAAGTAGATTCTGATTCAACAGACCCAATTTTGAATACATATCTTTAAGATAAAAAGCTATCACAGAAACACCTTAAAAGAACATTTCCTTTTCTCAACTTTCCATTTTCTCTTGGAGATGTGTTATAAAAATATTCTGTGGTCATTCACATCACTTGGGAAAAAATGCTATTCATGCACTAGCTCCACAAAAGCCTGTCCTGAGACAAATTTAGCACTCATCTCTCTTGAGGAGTTCAAAAGCCTTAGTTTGGCACAAAATATGGATTTGTCCAGCATAGCTTATGATTTGTAAGTGTGCCAATTGCACTTAAATGCTTTCAAACTGCTACAGCACTTCAGAAAACCTTTTTTACTATCAATATTTAATGTATCTGGACTCTTTTGGTTGCGTATGTGATTTAGTACTTTACCACACCAGAGTGGTTTTATTTTTCAAAATACAAATAAATATTTCACATTAGTTTTCTTCATAACTGATTTCTTTTGGTCATGCACACCTATTTTGTTTTCTTCTAGCAATTTCTGAGCAGCCAGACACAGCTATTTGCTCTTGTGCCGGGCTAATAGCAAATGAGAGTCAGCAGGTAAGTTTGAAGACGAAGTATTGCTTTCTGTTAAGAGCTAAACTATAAGAACAAACTGTGGAAGAGAGCTGGACTGTTCTGACTGAGACCAGTTTCAGAGAGACACCACCCACCCACTCTCAATTGGATACTTAAACACTCAATCACCAAGACACAGGATAGAAACATTACATCAGAACATTCAACAGCTGACCAATTAATCTGAAATCTGGACATTATCTCCTAACCACCATTGAAACAATAACAGCCTGTATGTATTAGTGGCAAGAAGACAGAAGTTGAGACTTTGCATTTGAAAACTCAAAGTGCCAGATCTTCAGCTGGAGCTACACCTATTTGCACCATTAACTTCACCACCACACAAAATGGCAGCAGCAGAGGCTCCCTTTTCAACCTTTAGCCCACCTGGGATGTTTGGTGAGGACAAAGGATTTGAAGAAGTGTTTTGCACATCCCAGGGGTGCGCTCTCACCAAAGGTTATAATGAATCCTGCTCCTACCTCTTCCCCCTCAGCCATTTTGTATGGAGTCGAGCGTGCTTTGAGCCCATGTAGGTCTCACACCAGTCAGTCTTACCAGAGCACACCAAAAACCCTTGTGAGCCTGCTTCCAGCTCCCATGCTGTGTTCTCTTTTCAGCTCCAAAACCTTTAAGGGACAAGGCATAACCTTAAAGGATGCAGATAAATATTACCCTGGCAGTAAATAATCCTGACATTCTCTTATGAGTGCTACTCATGCCTACCAGATCAGGCCCTGCAGGCAAGATAGATGGGGGAACACCAATCTATCTTCCCCTGCTTTGAAGACTGTACACGGTTTAGACATGAGAGAGAGGTGTCTCAACGCCTGCCTGAGGCAGCAGTGCATGAGCCAAGAGGCAGAAACTTAAGTGCTAGGGAACTTTTACTCTGAAAAATGTAGGCACTAAGTGAGTTTAGGCAGATACAGGGTTAGGTGGCTATGGAGCAGGCAGATTTTACTTGCAGTAGCACCCAAACCTGGGAACTAAGTCCCTTTGTGGATTGGGGCAAAATGCTGCTGGCTTTGCAGACATTGGAGAATATCTGCAGTTATACGTTCTGCCACTATATAATATTTTTAAATATTTACACATTTTTCCATGAGCAGAATCTCATGATTTAACAGACAAATTTATGAACTAAAGTGATGTTAGGAGACTTCCATTCTGAGGCTGACACAAACTAATGCAAAATATAACAAAAATGATCACTGTTTAATCATCACAGCCCAATGAAAACAAGTCCTGGAATAAGAGCATATTGTTCATTAAAATATTACAGCAGTGAAATTACATATTTCCTAAAATGTTGGCATAGGATTCTTAGTGACAGGAGTGTTCCATAGGGTTACCATACATCCTCTTTTTCCCAGACATGTCCGGCTTTTCGGCAGTCAAACCCCCGTCCGGGGGGAATTGCCAAAAAGCCGAACATGTCCGGGAAAATGGCGGCTCTGCTCCTCCCCTGACTCTTCGGCTCTGTTTAAGAGCCGAGCTGCCCAAGCGCTATGGGCTTCAGGCAGACCCCTTGCCTCCGGACCCCAGCCGCCGGCCGGGCACTTCCCCTCCCGGGCTCCGGCGGCGCAGGGTCCGGAGGCACGGGGGCTGCCCGAAGCCGGTAGCGCTCGGGCAGCCCGGCTCTTAAACAGAGCCAAAGAGTCGGGGAGGAGCAGAGCCGCCGCGGCTGGAGGCTCTGCTCTTCTTTGGCTCTGTTTAAGAGCCAGGCTGCCCGAGCGCTACCGGCTTCGGGCAGCTCCCGTGCCTCCGGACCCTGTGCCGCCGGAGCCCGAGAGGGGAAGTGCTCGGCTGGGGGTGCAGGGTCCGGAGGCATAGGGGCTGCCCAAAGCCCGAGCGCTACTGGCTTCACGGTTTGCCGGGCAGCCTCCAGACCCTGCGCCCCCGGCTGGGCGCTTCCCCCCCAGGCTCCAGCTGCACTGGGGAAGCGCCGGCTGGGGGCGCAGGGTCTGGGGGCTGCCCGGCAAACCCTGAAGCCGGTAGCGCTGGGGCAGCCTTTTCCCCGTGGCTGGGAGTGGGAGGGGGCGGAGTTAGGGTGGGGAAGGGGAGGAGTTGGGGCGGGGCTAGGGGTGGGGAAATGGGCGGGGCCAGGGCCCGTGGAAGGTCCTCTTTTTTTATTTATTAGATATGGTAACCCTATGTTCCAGACCTTGCTTTTGTATGTTATCCAAAAAGTGGCACCCTCTGCCCAACAGGATGGGGTGCCCCCAACACAATGTGCTGGCATCAGTTCAGTACTGAGTCACAGGGCCGGATTAATTTTTTGTGGGCCCGGCGTCAAATATATTTGTGAGCCCCCATTGGGGAAATAAGGCATATGATGGGGCAGTCCACACAGTGAGGGGCCGGTTGGGGGCAATGAGGTGCAGCGCAGCTGGAGTGGCCCCACTCCGCCCAGCACAAGGGCACTATTTACAAACCCCAAACTGCTAGACGCACACTGGCCCGCCCAGCCCTGCGCTGCCAGTGTGCCCCTTCCACACTGCCCCCTGCCCAGTGCCCTGCCCTTATGCCAGCACCCCCTCACCCAGAGAATTTCCCCACAGATCCCTATGCCCAGCACCCCCTGCCTAGAGACCCCCCTGCTGACTTCCCACCACAACTACACTGCACCCTGCGCACCCTGCACACCATACCCCCTGCCCAGCTCCCCCACCCACAGATCCCCTACTGTCCAGCACCGCCTTCACAGTCCCACCATCACAGCTGTACAGCGCCCCATATTCCTGAGGGAATTCTGCATCAAATTCTGTGAATAATTTTTTTTTAAATAAAAAAATGTGGAAGCTCCACCATGGCAGTGGGGAGCACAGGCCACTGGCTACATGGAGGTGGGAGATCACCCTGCAGCCTTCCCCCTCTCCTGGGACAGGGACTTGGCAGTGAGACTGAACCTGACCCTGACACAGCACAAGGGCCATGCCTGCCACAGAAAGACCCTGGGGCCCTGCCCCTTTTGTGCCAGGCACACCAGATGTGGGCAGGGAGGCTCAGCCCAGCAGCAGGATCCAAGTGCAGAGGGACTTAGTGTGGGGGTATCCAGATGGGGGTAAGAGGGTGCAGGCAGCTCAGTGGGGGATCTGGATGCACAGGGGCAATGGGAGTCTGCAGAGGGGACCAAGTGAAAGTGGTTGGAGTTCAGCGGGGGGGAGGGAGGGGGAGAAAGGGGGGAGTCTGGGAGCAGGGGAGGTGGAGTTGTACTTAAAGTACTGCACAGGATCTTTTCAGGGGGAATAAGGCAAACGCCACATTCATTGGTAATACATGCATCAAATCAACACTGTATCATATGCATATGATCTATATTACACTCATGCACTCACATACAACACACAAACACACTCCGTCTTGTTGTTGTTACCAATTAGTTGCTCCCCTTAACTTCACTGGCCAGGTGAGTTAGATAGGGGAGGGGTGGAGCCGGGCTTCTGCCGATCTGGATCAATGCTCCGATGCTGACAAGACCCAGGGTCCTCTGCAAGACACCTCACATTTATAGCAGCTTCCCTCTCATGCAAATCTATAACAGATTCAAAATCTGTGTCCATTGGTCCTTTGTGCTGCTTCCTTCTGGGTGTTGTCCCAATACTGTTCAAAGAGGGTGTTTCCAAAAGAAGGTGCTTGATTCTAAACCTAGACCTCAATATGTCTGCTCCTCTTTAGTGAGCCCACTTGAAAAGTTTGTTTGTCCTTGGGTCTGGCTTCCATCCCCTCTCCAACTAGCTGTCTGGAGGTACTTGCCTTCCATGCCTTGGTCATTCACACCTCATTCATTCAACATGCCAATTGATTAAGGGAGTGCGGGGAGGGGGAAATCTTATTCTACTCCTAGCAGAAAGTTTCTTCTACTTTAACTATCCTTAGGGGCTATAACATTATACCAAGGCTTAACACAAAGTTTTCTAAGTTTTTCTACATAGGGATCTGATACAAAGGTCCTATAGCAAAGGACTTGATACAAAGTTGTATGAAAATAGCTTAATACAAGGTTATATAGAGAGGCATAATACAAAGTCATATGAAAGTTATGTGAAGATGCTTCATACAGAGATTTATCTACAGGGTTCATTTGGGTGGGGGTCTAGGTGTAGGTGGTTGGGGCTCAGTGGGGAGGGTGTCTGGGGGGGGTTAATCGGGGTGGTACAGATGCAGGGAAGGTGGGGCTTGTCAGGGTGAGGGTTTGATGGGCCTGCTTAACAGGGGAGCCCCAGCTGCTGCCAAGGGGATCCACATGCTGGGCCCCCATTTCCCCTATCCCAGGGATCGGTAACCTTCAGCACGTGGCCCACCAGGGTAAGCCCCCTGGCGGGCCGGGCCGTTTTCTTTACTTGCCGCGTCCGCAGGTTCGGCTGATTGCAGCTCCCACTGGCTGTGGTTTGCCGCTCCAGGCGAATGGGGGCTGTGAGAAGCCACGGCCAGCACATCCCTCGTCCTGCAGCCCCCCATTTGCCTGGAGCCACGATCGGCTGAACCTGCAGACGCAGCAGGTAAACAAACTGGCTTGGCCCACCAGAAGGCTTACCCTGGCGGGTCGTGTGCCAAAGATTGCCAATCCCTGCCCAATCCCCTTCTCTTCCCCATCCCATGCCTCTTCCTTCCCCACTGCCTCTGTCCCCCTGCCCTGCCTGCCCCACCATGGGCACTCACTGTAGTACAAGATGAAGGATGGCTCCAGCATACAGAAGGGAGCTCAACCAGCACTAGGACCCAGAAGGTGGTGTCCAGCTGCAAAGTCTGGGGAGCTGAGCAGCACCTTCTTTTTTCAGCCTGGCTGTGCAGCTCTGCAATCAGAGTAGGTCTTCTCGTTCCACCCCCCTCCCCAAGGTCCCACCCCCACCTCTTCTCTGCCTCCCCTCCCCAGCTGAGCATGTCCGGCTTTTTGAGCTAAAAATAGTGTCCGGGGGGAATTTGTAAATGTCTGGACTTCCCCCCCCCCCCCCCCCCAATTCAGAGCGCGCGCGGCTAACAGGGCAGCCGGCCGGATGGTGCCACTTACATGGGGCTCTGACAGCCAGAGAGAGCCCCTCCTCTGCTTCCCCTGCAGCAGAGATCACTCCGTCCCTCCCTCCCTGCATTTGCAGATTGCCTCCAGCAGTCTGGAGCTCCTCCCCTGCTTCTCCTCCCTGCTACCCAGCCTGCCGGGACGAGCAGCAGAGTAAGGGGGCCCAAGGGGTCAGAGAAAGGGCAGGGATGTTCTGGAGGGGGCAGTCAAGAGATGGGGGGGTGGGAGTTCAGGAGGGGCTTTCTGGGGGTGTGTGGATAAGGTTTTGGGCAGTCAAGGTAAAGGTAGGGGGTGGGGTCCTGGGGGGCAGTTAGGGGACAAGGAACAGGGAGGCTTAGGTAGGGGGTGGGGTTCCGGAGGGCAGTTAGGAGCAGGGGTCCCAGGAGGGGGCAGTCAGGGGACAAGAGCGGGGGGGGGGTGTTTGGGAGTTCTGGGGGGGGCTGTCAGGGGGCAGGGGTGGGGAGAGGGATCGGAGCAGTCAGGAGACAGGGAGCAGAGGGGTTTAGATGGGTTGGGAGTTCTGGGGGGGCTGTCAGGGGGTGAGGGTGTGGATAAGGGTTGGGGCAGTCAGGGTACAGGTAGGGTCCTAGGGGGCCAGTTAGGATGGCGGGAGGTTCTCAGGAGGGGGCAGTCAGGGGACAAGAGGCAGGGAGGCTTAGGTAGGGGGTGGAGTCCTGGGAGGCAGTTAGCGGACAAGGAGCCGGAGGAGGGTTGGGGGTTCTGAGGGGGGTGGGAAGTGGCAGGGGCAGGACGGGGGCGGGGCTCCTCCCGTCCTCTTTTTTGCTTGCTGAAATATGGTAACCCTAGGAACGGAGCAATCTGTGAGAAGAGGCAGGGAAGGGGGAGCTTGGCTGCCCTACTGCAGCAGGAGCCTCAGTGCTAGGAGCACCAAGCTTCTGCCCCCACAGGAGAGAACAGGGGACAGAGAAGAGTGGGCCTGGTCGGGGGCCCCCTGGAGTGTGGGCCCAGCTCCCTGGAGCCAGTGGCTCCATGGTAAATCTGCTACTGTTGAGTGAAAGAGTAGTTCCACCTATTGAATTAACAACAACATGGAACTTTACCAGCAAAGTGGCTGGAATCCTGCTAAGACTACAAAATTTGATGGGGTATCAGCCAAAAGTGGTATAGTTGCATGCCATAGGGAAACTACATGTTAGACGGTTTGATTTATTTTCCCGCACTGCTGAATCTTAACAATTAACAGATTCTGTCGTGGTCTTAGATACAAATGTATAGATTTTTTTCCAAGATACAGAGCTATCAGTTATAGAGTTTACATGCAAAGGAGTTGATTTTACTGGGAAAATGAAAATATATCACATTCTTTGGTATATCTAACCTCATAATAAATCCTCAAACAAAAAACAAACACACACACACACCCACACACACCCCAAGGAAAATGATGCAAAGCAGTTAAAAAGTAGTTATTAATGCAACATTTTGTTGCTACAGCTGTAATTCTGTACCAGAGTTACTTTACTAAAGATCTCCACGCTGATTTCATCTCTAAGCAAAGGAGGCATGTTTAGAAACCAGTTTCTAAGAATACATTTGGAACAGTACCACTAAAACAAGCAAAAGAGCTAAAAATTCTACAGTGCCACTAACACACAAGCAAAATGGCTAAAAACAAGCATGAAATCATCATATCCTCCTACATGTTGGAAGGGAGGAAAAAAATCAGGAAACCTACTTAAAGATTATTCAGGAAACCCAAAACAAATATCCAAAAAAACAAACAAAACAAAAACAAAACAAACAACCCTACCCTGATGACAACTATCCAATACAAAAACAAAAAGTAGAACCAACTACAAACACCACCACAAAAACCCCACCTCCAGGAGAAACCAGGACCGAACACAGGGAAGATACATGGCACCCTATCATCATACTATCAAGACTACCTCTAACCAGGACAGAATTATCTGGACTCTCCAAAGGACTGAACTCCTGCCCTACCACAGAAACCGATGCCGTACTAACATGTGGAGAACTAAAATAACTATTTTGCCCACTCCGCAACAAGGATGACACCACCCACAAACACCACACCCCTACTGACAGTCATAAGAAAAAAAGAAAATCTTACTGAACACACCCCCAATGGATGAAACCACACATTGATTGCTTCAGGGAGGGAGAGGGGAAATCAACTGTGAAATCCTTAAATATCACATCCACCACAATCACTCATTGTGGAGAGCATAGCTATACAGCCATCAAACCAGCAGACAAAGGGGGAACCATCATAGTCCTCAACTGTGATGACTGTCAACAAGGCCAACAGACAACTCTTACAGCACCTACTATAAAGAACTTAGAGAAGACTCCAAAGCACAGTTCACACAGGAATTTAAGGGTGTCATTGAATCCTTCCGAAAGCAACTCTTAGAGAAACTCTATAACCTCATCCCTGCTGAACCCACTCCAGGGACTTCTACATAATTTCCCAAGATACACAGGCAAGGGAACCCAGGCAGAACCATCGTATCTGGCCACAGGAATATCAGGACTCAAAAACAATTCTCAAACCACTCACTGCACATAAGGCCAGTTTGCTCCAGGACATAACCTACTTCCTCCCAAAACTCTGCTATTAACATCCCTCAGAACACCATCCTTGCAACCATAGATGTCATCTTCCTACATGCTAACATCCCTCACCATGAGGTCATCACTGCCCACCTCAAACTTCTACAAGAAAATGGACAATACTCATATCCACCCCAAACACATCCATTTCATTCTCATCCATAACACCTTTACATTTAACAAATTCACACTTTGTCCAAACCATGGGACCAGCCACAGGTGCTAGGATGGCTCCCCAAAACATCAATCTCTTCATGGTCCACCTCAGAGGAAAAGTTTCTACAAAAATGCACCACAAAACCAATGATATACCTGAGCTACATCAATGATATTTTCATCCTCTGGACAGATTTGCACTACAACTTCAGCAAGCTCCATCAAACTCTCTAGAATACTCCCACACCAGCATCAATAATGGAACTCTACAGACAGACAATTATATACAAGAAACCCACAGATCATCAATCTTACCGTCACAGATTCAGTAACCACCCCAGATACACCAAGAAGTCTGTTATCTACAGCCAGACACTCAGAAACCACAGAATATGCTCCAAGGAGAAAGTAGGGGAAACACACTTTCAGACATTCCACCAGAGAATTAGATCACATCTTGGAAAGGGCCACCCAAATATCCTGAGAGAACCTTCTTCAATACAGGAAAAAGAACCCCTCACTGATGTCACACCCCTACTTATCACCTACCACCCTTCACTGGAACCCATATGGGGTATTATCAAACAAGTACAAAACTTATACTTGATGGGGGCTACATCCTGATAGAAATTTCTTACAAATCCTCTCTTCTGGGCTTCAAAACAACCCCCTAAACCTCACCATTCTCATCATCAGTTGGAAGCTCCCCACAAACCAGAATACACCAAACCAAAGTGGCACCAGAGCCTGCCAGAACAACAGATGCAACACCTGCAGACATATCTTCACTGCTATGATGATCAATATCCCCCACAACTTGGGTTGCCAGGTGTCCGGTTTTGGACCATAACACCTGGTTGAAAAGGGATCCTGGTGGCTCTGGTCAGCCTCGTTGACCGGGACGTTAAAAGTCTGGTCCACAGTGCAGCGGGACTAAGGCAGGCTCCCTGCCTGCCTTGGCTCCACATGGCTCCTGGAAGCAGTGGCATGTCTCCCCTCCGGCTTCTAGGCATAGGGGCAGCCAAGGGGCTCCATGTGCTGCCCCTGCCCCAAGCACCAGCTCTGCAGCTCTGACTGGCCAGGAACCCTGCTGCTTCCGGGAGGTGCTTCCAGGAGTTGCCTGAGGTAAGCGCTGCCCAGAGCCTGCCCCCCCTAACTGGAGCTCTCACCCCTCACATGCCTCAGCCCCCTGACCCAGCCCTGATCCCCTCCTGCTCTCTAAATCTCTCGATCGCAGCCCAGAGCCCCCTTCTGCACCCCAAACCCCTCATCCCCAGCCACACTCCAGAGCCTGCACCACCAGCCAGAGCCCTCACCCCCTCCTGCATCCCAACCCCCAGAGCCAGCCCAGTGAAAATGAGTGAGTAAAGGTGGGGAGAGCAAGTGACAGAGGGAGGGGGATGGGGCCTTGGAGAAGGGGCAGGGCCTCGGAGGAGGGGCAGGGCTTGGGGCAGAGCAAGGGTGTTTGGTTTTGTGCAAATATAAAGTTGGCAACCCTACCTACACACACCCTTCAATATTCATGGTCCTACACATGCCTACCATGACATGTGACATACCTCATCCAGTGCATCAAATGCCCCAACATCTATTATGTGGGTGAAACCAGACAGACAATCACTACACTCTTGAATGAACTTGCATAGCAAAATGATTGTTCCATGCAGAGGAAATGATGGTTGTTGAGGGGAGTGCAGAGAGGGAGAACGATGTGGGGGAGAGGGAGGAGGTGTCTGTAGCTCCAGTGAGCAGACCCTCAGAGTGAAGTGGCCAAGAACTAGAGAGAAATGGCCAAGAACCAGCCCGAAGCCTGGGAGGGAGAGTGGCCAACAGGGGATGCCCCAGGCTGGGAGCCAGCAGGAGCACCCTGCTATGGAGGAATCATCTGAGAAGGACAAAACAGAACCAGACCCAATATTGTCACATAGAATTGTATGGGGCGGTGAGTACCGGGGCTTGTGACTGCTTTGGGAATAACGGGGAGACGGTGTCACTCGTATGACTTTACAGACAGCATCAGAAGAGGGCACTGAAGGGGTTTGTTGGGGAAAGTTTACTGGTGCTGAAGATGACCAGGAGCACTCGAGACTCACTGTTGAACTGGAACTCTGCTGAGGATTCCTGAACACTGCTCAGTGTCTGCCCTTTCATATTGTGGTACCACTGGGCCTATTGGTCTTCATGTTGGATGTAGCCCTGTTTTCCCCACTCCCTCTACATCCCCATATCGTTATTCTTAATCCCTCTGTAAATAAATATTTCCCTTTCCTATATTCATTGTACTATTCTGGAGCATGTGTGTGTATTTACTCTGGTAGGTGCCCCTGGGGTGGAGAGGAGTTTCCCTGCTGCATTCCTGTGCATGCCTTTTCTTGGCTGGAGCCACCAGCCAAGTGAACTCTATAGTGGGCTTGTGGCCAAGATGTTTACAAAAAAACCCAAATCACCTGTGGGTGAACACTTTTCACAAAGCGATCACTCCATATCTGAGCTGTCAGTCCTCATCCTCACAGGAAATCTGCACAACACCTTCCAAAGAGAAGCATGGGAGCTTAAATTCATGACTCTGCTGGACACTAAAACTCATAGACTAAACAAAGACATTAGCTTTATGGCTCATTACAAATGTTTGTAACTTCCTAACTGCCCTATGATGGCAGAGGTGTTAATTGCCAAATTTCATTGTAAGCGGTTTCTTGCAACATGTGTTAACTTGCTATGCTTAACAATCTGTCCCACTTTATATTTAGCTCTGGTAATCTTTTCCAGACCTGAAGAAGAGCTCTGAAGCTCGAAAGCTTGTCTCTTCCACTAACAGAAGCTGGTCTAGTAAAAATATGTTATCTCACTCACCTGGTCTCTTAAATTCTCCCCGCAGTCTTATTTTACATTCCACTGATAAGGAGAAGTAGGCAATGTAGCTTACATAGAACCGAATGTTAAAGCTGGTAGAGAGTGGAACTGGCACTTACTGCTATGGTAACTGGCTGCACTCAAAGACAGAAAGAGATGCAGTTGTGACATTGACTACTCCTTTGAGAGCATGATAATTTGTTTAACTTTATGTACATTTCAGATACTTGCACAGACATCTCCAAGGGAAGCACTGTTTTTGTAACAATAATCATGTTGATCCTTTCCTTAAGGAGATAACTCACAGAGAGGGTACACAAGCACTAATGATCTGAGTCAAAGACAAAATAAATTCCTGATAAAACGAAAGCGAGACACAAATGCAGAATCAGAAACTTACAAGTCCCACGTCAACAAAAAGTAACTACATAGTCGGAAAGCAGGGCCACTGGAAATATAATTCTAGGAGATACTGAAAGGTGGGCGCCTCAAATCAGGGAGCAAAGCTTTAAGTTTAGTGCTGGGGGGAAAAACACTGTTTTGCTAAACAGCTCTATTCTGTATCAGACTTCCCTATTAAATCCATGCTGTGCAACATTATAACTCACCAATGAACCCTACCAAATGCTCAAAAGGCTGAGAAATCTTTATTTAATGACAAACTATCTATCTTAGGTACTCTACATATTTTCCTCCTTTCATCTTTATGGAAGACAACAGGATAAAATTATGACTCTCTGGCAGTATACAATTGTTGGGAAGAACTCAGCTACTATTGGCACAGTCCCCCAACAGCTAATCATTAACTGTACTTGCTGTGATCCATCTGCAAATACACATCAAAAGCCTTCCTATAGAATGGTTTCCATGAGGGAATTCAGTTATTTCCAAGCCAAGGCTGTGCAGCTTTTTTTAATATCCCATGGCAGACACATGCTTAAATGGTTGGTGCTGTCAATAGCTCACAGTTGTCTGAAGCTGTTCTTTTATTGCATGTGCCTTTCAGTATTTATCTGCTGATTTCCTTTTGAAACCCTGCCAAAATCATTCATTGGCAGTATGTAACAATCCAATAATATGATAGCAGTAGCAAGCCAAACTGGAGAGTCAGTTGGAGGATTTGTAGAAAGCAAGCACTTTTTTTTTTATTAACACAACGGGTAATATTTCAAGATTTTGATGCCCATTCATCTCTAGGAAAAAGTAGTTTAAAGCACTACTGTTGAATATGCCTAGAGATTCATCAATACTGTCAAGTCTTGTACTAATCTCATCTCATGTTTACTCCCACATGCTGCCACCCAAACCTCATTAACATATACAGACATATCTGATATCAAAAGTTAAAGTTAAACATAAGAATCCCCCAAACAGATGTATACACCTGGGAGAAGTGAAATTTAAGAGTATCTTGTGGTTTACGAGTCTTCCATTCAAAACCAGTAAAAGACGTGAAATACAAAATTAAAGTTTCAGAGCTAGCTTTGAAGAAATAGAAATGTCTCTTTTGGCATTCCTGAAGAATGAGGCTGGGAAGTAGCTTTATATGTATCTGCTAATTAAACCAAATCCCAATAAAACACAATTTACTCTTCCACAAAGTGATTAAAGATTTTTAATGTGTTGAATAGCTATTTGCTTCAAAATTCTTGTTTTCACAAGATAAGACAAATGAAAAATGTGCGAAAATTCAGTTTAAAAGAGGAATACATAATCCTGATATTAACCAATCATTGCCTGAAATAATTATGATGAACTTGGCGCTATAACTTAGTGGCAAAGAGCATACTTATTTCTCCTTTAGATTCTCTATGCCAGAATTTCCTAAATAGATATAGATGCCCAAATGCTGAATTGATTCATCAGCAGATTAAACAAACTGGTTAGCGAAGTACAACTCTGTTATCAACAAATGAAAAATGGGTAGCTCAACTGACTGCCAGCAGGGAAATCCAATAATAATTAATCTAGATGACCTGCCATCTTTCCTTTGCATAATATTTATCAAGGACCTCTACTCACCAATTTATTCTGTAATTAGATTCTTTTACATGACTCAAGTCATTCCAAGGCTCATCCATGTATTGTATCATCTTCTAAATGTTAATTTTTGTATTAACAGACATATTCCTGTGTGACCAGCTTTTCCCTGGGGTGCCACTGAGCCCACCTGGCCCACCAGCCTGGTTTCCCTTCACACTGTATTCCTGAGGCAAGCCAGCCAAGCCCTCACTCAGGCTTCAGACTGCACTTAACCAACACACATACAGGTAGGGACACATCCTGCTGCAGCTTTACACAGATGCTGAGGTCAGTTCTGCATGGGATGGCTCAGCTAAGGAACAGCCCAGTTCTCAAGTGCCCGCCCCCCTCTGGAGTGCAAACCCAAAATTATACCGTCTTAGGCTGCACAGAGAATTGTACAGAGTAAGCTCATGAAATTTGCCCCCACCCCCGGTTAGTGGAAAAAATACTAGTATTATCATGGAGTCCAGTATCAGGTGACTTGATCACATGACCCTGCAGCCATAACTCAGAGGCTGTTTGTAGCATCCCCAGGAAGACTTCTCAGTGGGTGATTAGCATCTTCAAAGACCTATTATTTTCCCTAATGGCCCTTCCCAACCGGCCATACAGACTGATTGCATTCTGTCTAGTGGGCATTCCCCAGGTGTAAACACATTTTTAATAGATGCTTAGACAATATTCCTAACTTCAGATACAAAAATGATACATGCACACAAATAGGATAATCATATTCAGTAAATCATAACCTTTTCAATGATACCTCACATGACCCATCTGGTATAAAATACATCATAGTTATGCCATAATCATATCATAACAATAGCTCTATGAAGAATATGGGGCATAGTGTCACATCCTGATCAATTTATTTATGTAGCACAAGTAATACTTCTGTGAAGCACAGAACAGCTCATTGAAAAGATTTATTTCCTGTCTAAACTTGTGTCATTTCAAAAAAAGAGTTACTCCTCAAATTATTTTACTAGGTCACCACCAGGAAGAATAAGAAAGTATGCGTCTCAGTGTTTGTTGCCCTCATACACAAATACTTCCTCCAGGTAAATCAAAGGTCATTCCTTCAATATAATCTCATTGCTATATGGAGTAAGAGGCTTTAGGGACAAAGAGCCAGCATAGTCCACTCACCTAAAGCAGAGCAACAGGAATGTCAGTAGGAAAAACAAACATCCAGACTGCTAACATGAGTTCTTATTAGTCACTTTTAGTGACACTAATGGGTACTTGGAGAGAAATGGCTCACAAGTCTTATGCTGCTGGTGCTATTCACAGCGGTTTTCTACTATCTATCATTTTGGCAAAGAGACTGTCATGCTGTGCACCTGCATTTTGGGAGATGTTCCATTTTTCATTACTTCTTTTTTATGTTGTGGTGACTTAAAGTTACTGACCTTAATTTACTAGTTCCTCACTCTTTTCTCTCACTAATCTTCAGTCCAAAATAGTCCACATCTATGTTACACAAGTGCCACAGCTAAAATTGAGACACAATAACTTCCCTCGACAAAAATCTCTACCTCTGTCCCAAATTAACACTGAAGCAATTTTCCAAATTTCACCAAAGCACCATAGTGTTCTTAAAATGTAAGCTTTCATTTTACTGGATTCTGAGGGCAACATATGATCCTGTGTGGAGGAGATTCCTCAAAGAGGAATTTACTAACAATAAAATTAGGCATTATGTGGCTTAAACAGGAATTTTGCCTGAATAAGAAATCCAGGATTGGGCCCATATGGGGAGAGGGTATATAAATGCAAGAGGCAATTCATCAAGGGGTTTTAAAACAAGGTATTTCACTGCCCAGTAGAACTTTGTAGCTTATTTATTGTGAACAATTTTCCTTGAAAATTTAGGCATTTTCCCATCAAATAATTATTCACAAAGATGTTTCCATCATGCAACCAGATCTAATGTCCAAATACCCCATTGGAAAATATTAGGATGTGTACACACACACACACACACAAAAAAAAGATCAGATAGGGTTTTTAAAGAAATATACAAATTTCCCAGGTAACATCTTTTCATAATTCCTGTGCAAGTTGCTTCTCTCACATAAACTCAAGACAATTGTTTATGTCCATCATTCAGATGAAGAGCTACGCTAGATGTTTGAGTGTCATCTAAGGCCTTGTCTACACTGGCAAGTTTCTGCGCATTAAAGCAGCTTTCTGCGTTGTAACCTGAGGTGTACACACAGCCAAGCAGAAACTGTGCAGCTGCAACACTGTAAAAAAGAGGCGTAGAGCTTTCTGCACTAGGGGTACAGTGCCGCAGTGCCAGTGTAAACACCCTGGTCGATTATAGCACTGCAATTGGCCTCTGGGAGGGGTCCCATAATGCTTGTTCTTGCCTTTCTGGTCATTGGTTTGAATGCTACTGCCCTACCCTCAGGTGACCAAGCGTCATCTCCACCCCGTAAATTCTTTTGGAATTTTGAAAGCCTCCTTCCTGTTTGCTCGGTGATGCGTGCAGTGATCTCTACAAATCTTTCCAGGTGGCCATGCCTGCTCCATGCACCAGCTGATCCCCTGCTTGGAGCAATGCTGAGCTGCTGGACCTCATCAGGATTTGGGGAGAGGAGGCTGTCCAGTCCCAGCTGCGCTCCAGCTGTAGGAATTATGATACCTATGGACAGATTTTCACAATGCATGACAGAAAGGGTCCATGACCAGGACACACTACAGTGCAGGGTCAAAGTGAAGGTGCTGCGGAACGTCTACCACAAGGCATGGAGGCAAACCACCGCTCTGGTGCTGCTCCCACGAGCTGCCGGTTCTACAAAGAGCTGGACACAATACTTGGTGGCAACCCCACCACTGTGGATACTTTGGTGGCTTGCATGCCAGTCAAGAGTGGACCAAGCCAGGAGGAGGAAATCTTGGACAAGGATGTGGAGGGGGATCCAGAGGCAGAGGACAACTCAGAGGCAAAGTGCAAACAAGAGAGGAGACCCCTGGTAAGTGGATTTGATTTTGAGAATCGCTGAAGCGAGTTGTTGGGGGTTGACAGAAAGGGTCAACAGGAGGATTGTGTCTGTATGACATGTGTGTATTACCACATGCTTATTCTGAGCCGCAGAACAGGCTGTTGATTGACTCCCTCACTTCATGGGAATCTTCCTCAGAGATCTCCAGGAAACTCATCGAGATACTGGGCAATCCACTGCTGCAGGTTCTTTGGCAGAGCCGCTTTGTTTCTCGCCCATTAACAGTAACTTTCCCGTGCCACTCTGCCATCATGTGGGGGGGGGAGGGAGACACAGGACACCATTGCTGCACACAGGTGAGCCACATAAGGGCCAGGGAGGAAGCTGCAGTCTTCGAGAAGACCCTCCCTTGATTCCCTTCTCACCCTCAGCAGTGAGTATGAACACAGCCTGTGGAAAATGTGGGGACAGGAATGATTATCAGTGCTGGCTCTCCCCAAGAGCCATGTGCCCAGCGTACAGCAGGATCTGGGAATACTAATTTACCCTGCCCCTGCAGCTACTCACCATTTTGGGGGTCTTGCGGCTCATGTGTGCTTGCCTGGGGTCAGCCAGTTAGTGACAAATATGAGAATACTGGCTGTGTTTTAAACCACTGAATCAGTGTTCTGTGTGTTGCAAACAATACTGCTTCTGTAAAATGTTGCGTTTTGGCTTCACTGAGATGACCTTGGGAGCCCAGTCTCCCTCTTGGTTATAACAACTGCGCAGAATTAGAAAGTGGCCACAAAGAACTAAGGAAGACTTTCTATGCACTCCACGACTGAAAAAACAGGAATTGAAGGGGTGGCAGGACAGTGAGAAGAGGGACTGAAAGAACACGCCATGCCAGAATGAAGCCACGGAGAGGCTCTTAAATGTTATGGAGCACTAAGTGGACACGCTCTAGGCAATACTAGCACTGCAAACCGAGCAGCTCTGCGCCCGCCCTCTCCTGCGGCCACTGTCACAAAACTCTTTCCCATGAGCCCCCAAGACACTGCCAACATACTCTTATCAACCTCCTGGTTCCAGTCTGTACCCGCGGTATTCCACTCCTCCCCCGTTACAGTCCAGCACTGTGGACTCCCAGTACCCACTGCACTCAATATCCATCCCTCTGTAGGTTAGCTCTGCTGAAGTACAGTACCCGCTGCACTGTACTCCAAAGGAGAAGGTTGGATAGGATCCCTGGACATACAAATCTTTAACTGCCCTAGGACCCCACCTCCTCTTTCTCCCATCCCACTCAGTGGGATGTGTTTTTTTGTTTGACTCTCTCCTCCTGTTTTTTAATAAAAGAATTGTGTTGGTTTGAAAGCAACCTTTATTCTATTATTTGAAAGCAAACAGAGGCCTGCAATTATCTTAAACCTTCATATTGGATCATCTGCACCAATCACAATCACCTCCTAGCATTACAAGCACTGCATTCCCGAGCATAGCAACAAATATTAGTGGCTTTCAGCTTCAAATTGCTGCCTCAAGGTATCCCTGATCCTTATGGCCCTGCGCTGCACCTCTCTAATAGTCCTGGTCTCTGGCTGTTCAAAGTCAGCCTCCAGGCACTCAACCGCCATGGTCCAGCCCTGAGTGAAGCTTTCACCATTCCCTTCACAAATATTATAGAGTGTACAGCACATGGCTATAAGCATAAGAATATTGTAATCGGCCAGGTCCATGTTCCCATATAGGCAGCGTCAGCGGGCCTTTAAATGGCCAAAAGCACACTCAATCATTCTGCACTTGCTCATCCCTGTTGTTGAACCGCTCCTTGCTGCTGTCAAGGTGCCCCGTGTATGGCTTCATAAGTCACAGCATTAAGGGGTAGGCAGGGTCTCCCAGATCACAATGGGCATTTTGACTTCCCCTACAGTGATCTTCTGGTCCGGAAAGAAAGTCCCTGCTTGCAGCTTCCTGAACAGGCCAGTGTTCCAAAAGATGCGTGCGTCATGAACCTTTCCGGACCAGCCAACATTAATGAATGTGAAATGTCCACAGTGATCTACAAGCACCTGGAGAACCATTGAGAAATACCCCTTCTGATTAGTGTACTTGGTGGCTAGGTGGTCTGGTGCCAGAATTGGCATGTGCGTGCCATTTATCGCCCCTCCACAATTAGGGAACCCATTTTGTGCAAAGCCATCCACAATGTCACGCACATTGCCCAGAGTCACGGTCTTTTGGAGCAGGATGCCATTAATGGCCCTGCACACTTCCATCAACATGAGTCCAACGGTCAACTTTCCCACTCCGAACTGGTTAGCAACCGATTGTTAGCAGTCTGGAGTAGGCAGCTTCCAGTGCAATCACCATGCACTTCTCCAACGGCAATGCAGCTCTCATTCTCATGTCCTTGCGCTGGAGGGCTGGGGCAAGCTCATCACACAGTCCCATGAATGTGGCTTTCCTTATCTGAAAGTTCTGCAGCCACTGGTCATCATCTTATATGTGCATGACCAGGGCCGGCTCTAGGCACCAGCAAACCAAGCATGTGCTTGGGGCGGTACATTTTCAAGGGCGGCATTCCGGACATCTTTTTTTGTTGTTGTTGCTGCTTTGGATGGCAAAAGCCTAGAGCCAGCCCTGGCAGCAGCAGCGCATCGTGCCCTGGGGCCACTGCGGTTTGCACCACAGGGGAGCAGCGCCCGCACCAGGGCCGGGCAGGCTCCTAGCAGGGGATACTCAGGCTGGGGGCCACCCTTGGGCGCATGGAGTCACCTGCAGATGCCGCAGGGTGGCTGCTCCCCAGTGCCACAGCTGGGGCTTGAGAGAAGCGGCCCGAGCCACCCAGAGACTGTGGCAGGGCAGCCAGAAGCAGCAGCAGTGGGCCCATAGAGGGTGGGGCACTGCTGTGCGGGGCCAGCATCCCGCTCTCCAGGGCTCTGCTCCCTCTGGGGCTACCCTGCCCCGGCTCCTCAGCCCCCTGCTGGGGCTGTCCCCTGGCTCTGCCCTCCTGGGTCCCGGACGGTCCTGGAGGTGGGAACCCTGGCTGGAGGGACCCTGGGCTGAGGCGTGGCCCGGGAGCCCCACTGCTTACCCCAACCCTGCCAGCACTAAAGCTGGAGGCAAGGTGGGAGCGGGCAGAGTCAGCACTGGTGGGGGGGAGGGGTGGCAGGAGGTGTGGGTGGGGTGAGAGCCCTGCGCTGGGGTGGCAGGGGTTGCGGGTGGGGGAGGGCACTAGTGGGGGGGGCATGGTGAGAGCCCAGGGCTAGGGTGGGGGGCAGCCAGCATTTTTTTTTTTTGCTTAGGGTGGCAAAAAAAAAAAAAAAAAAAAAAAAAAAAAAAAACACACACAAAAAAACCCCAAAAAAAACACACCCCTTAGAGCCAGCTCTGTGCATGACAATGTGATCCCACCACTTAGTGCTTGTCTCATTGACTTTTCTTAAATACCCAACTCACTTTTGAAATGGCATGTCAGCTTCTAAATCAATTGGGTACTCTTGAATAGGGCACCTCTTGACTTGTGTGTCTATTTCCCAGTAGAAGAATTTGCATGACTGTATGTTAATATACAAAAAAAAAGGAGAACTTAGATCATGTCCTTCAAATAAATTAGCTAGAAAATACCCCTCTGATACTCAGTATATACAGTAAGACTTGAGTAAGGATTCTGGAATTACATTAATCTCCAGTTTGCCCATGACAATTGTTGATGAAGTTTGCCCTTTAAAAAAAAACATATGTTTTTGTTTTATAGCATATGGGAATGTTACATATATCCCAAATTGCTCCAGTGGCATCCAAGTGACTCAGTCTAACTAGAAAGAGAGACAATGTCAAGTACAGAGAGCAACATATAGTATAAAAGTGTTTAATTTGCTCATTTTAAAGGTATATTAGACTACTCTGCACTTTGCATTATTCTTCAAGGTAGGTTAGGATTTTTGAAAGGTATTGATACTCCACAAGACCCCAGTCTTGCAAACACCTATGTACATGAATAACTTTATGCATGTGAGTTCATTATGGAGGGGCTTGTGTAAAGTAACTCTTGTTGGTAATCATTTGTAGGATTTGGGCCCAAATATTTCAAGTTTCATGTTGATGAGAAACTTTCATTGGGTAAAAAGAAAGTTCAGCAGTTACCGGTATAGAAACACTCATTAATATGAGTAATATGCATATTAATTGTATCATGAGATGTTCAGCTTTCTAGAGAACACATAAGCATGTCTTGGGCACATGTAGTGTATTAAAATCAATTTTAATAATGTACTTACACACACACCCTTGTAATTAGAATCACAGCTGGTAGCTGGCATCAATACAAGGGAGAAAATGACAAATTTAAAAAAGAAACACTACACAATGGAAAGTAAAACATCTCTGAAGAAATATCAGAGGAATAATAAATCTTCAGATAATAACAGAGAGCCTTTCAGTTGTCTCAGTTATGGGAACCATTATTAATGTGAGCAAAATCTTCCTATGAGGATTGTCCGTATTTTGCTGCAAAAAATCTGCATTCTGTGAGGAAACCTCCAAAGTGTTCCATGTTCTGCTTTCAGTCAGCAATCTCCTGCTGACAGTTTTTACAAGCCGAACCCATCCAGTACAGTAAAAAGACTTCTGCTGGGCTTTTTTCAGGAGGGGAGAAAAGAAATCACAAAAGCACACTATTTATTTATGGTCCACTCTTATCCCAGTTGCAAGTCTTCAGATCCATGGTTCAAAGCACAATGCTTGTCCCCAGTAGTTTGAGCACTGATGCTTTTTAATGTAAGCATCTTTAAAAGATTTCTTCCTATTAGCTGCAAACTATTTTGATCCAAATTCAATAATCTTCAAACCCTCCCCACCACCACCACTTCACATTATGAACATTTCAGAAGTGGAACATTTGTCCACCTCCACAAAGATCTCACTCCAGTACAGGGATTGAAGTAATTGTCTGCACAATATGGACAGTTTTAATATATCATAGCCCGCAGGTAATTATTTCTTTGTATAGATTTTTTTCCTTTTAATAATGTTATTTTATATAAAGTATTTATTAAGTTCAGATTTCACAGCTTTAAGTTTCTGATTAAAACATCAAATGGTAATGGTTTTCACCATAAGAAAGAGAGAAACCATTAGTATGAATTGAAATTGTATAACCAGCACTCACACTCAACCATACAATTTAGTCTGAATCATTCCCTGGACAGACTAACTTCCAAAACAAAGCCAGAGGATTCCTGTTGGAGTGATAATGCTACAGAGACATTATGCAAACTTCACCTCCAGGAAACTAAGATTGCATCTTACAAACAATGCAGAAAGCTTTCCTATTTTGTTGCAAATAGAATATACTCAGTTTCTTTGCAAAAGTCAGGGAAAATGTTTGCTTTCATACTACTTTAATTTATAAAAAAGAAAAAAATTGAATGAGATGATCAGTAAGAAAATAAGTTATGGTTGTATGTTAGTATATAGATTCAAAATATATTTAAACTACAATATGTGATTCAAATTCAGAGATGACAAAAGCTCTCTTCACCACCTACCAAACTCATAAAGGTAAAGAATAAGCTGATGGGGCCACCAACAGGAGATGGTGTTCCTTCATAATTGGGGAACAAATAATCTAATGCTCTCTATAGAATAATGGAATCAAAATGCACAAAGACTTGCAAAATATTTTCAAACTACAACAATGAAGCAGGATAACAAGATGGACCTCAAGAGCTACAGGCTTTTGAAGCCTATTTTAATTTTTTAAAAAAAAAACTACATATTTACTAAAGCGCAGCTTACATAAAGTTTGTGTGTTTGTATATATAAATAAATAAATAAATAAAATAAAAAACAGGGTGCTGGCCAAAAAGCTTGTGGCCAGGCCCCTATTAGCCCAGCTCCAATTAAGGGGTATTAATTGGTGCTGGCTGAGGGTGGCTCGCCAAAGGGCTTAAGGAAAAACACCTGCAGGCCTTGTTAGCCAGGAGGCTATATAAAGCTGGCAGGAAGGAAGCAGGCGGGGGGCGGGAGGGGACAAGAAAGGGAGGAGCATGTGGCTGTAGTTCCCAGCTGGCCAAAGAAGCTAGCTGTCTCCCAGGGAGCTGGCTGGAATGGACTGTATATAAATGGTAGTATGAACTGAATAAAAGGGCACTGGTGCTTGCATATCAAGCGGTCTCCGACTGTTTTTTGGGACGAGCAGCAAAGTACTCCGTTATAGTGTGTATGTGTCAGAAAAGGGCAAGCAAAGGATGTTTGTTATCTAAAACACTGCCACTGAAGTCGCTTTCCTCTCCAATATCATCATAATCTATTTAAGCTCTCTTACTGCATCAAATTCAAATTCCTTATTCTTAACATCAAGGCCATGCACATTTGCCTATTTGTAACACTAATTTAAATTTTCTTTTCCTCCCACTAGGATCTTCTCAATCCTCTTCTTACTGCTCCCTTTAGACCAGTGGTGGCAACCTGCGGTCCATCAGGGTAATCTGCTGGTGGGCTGAGAGAGAGTTTGTTTACACTGACTGTCTACAGCTCCCAATGGCCACGGTTCGCCGTTCCCGGCCAATGGGAACTGCGGGAAGCAGCAGCCAGCACATCCCCTGTGGCCCGCACCACTTCCCGCAGCTCCCATTTTCTGGGAATGATGAATCGCAGCCACTGGGAGTTGTGAGGGCCATGCCTGCGGACAGTCAATGTAAACACTGTCTCACAGCCTGCCAGCATATTACCCTGATGGGCTGCGTCCAGCCCGCGGGCCACAGGCTGCCCACAACTGCTTTAGACACTCATTTTTACATATGCTTCTTGATGCAACCCTACCCTAGGAACAGTCTTCCTGTCTGCAAAGCTCCCCTCTTCCTTATTTCTAATCTATCCTTAATTAAAACCTGATCTGGAAGTAATTATAAAATCACTGCTGAACAAATTTGTAGATGACAAATTTAAGTGGAGTTGTAAATAATCATGAGGACAGGGCAGTCATACAGAGTGATCTGGATTGCTCTGTAAGCTAGGCTCATTAAAACAAAATTCATGTGAATATAGCCAAATGCAAGGATGTATATCCAGGAACAAAAAAACCACCACAGACTTTACCTCCAGAATGGAAGACTATTCTGGAAAGCTGTGACTCAAGCAACAGAACATGATGAGCTCCCAGTACAATGTTGCGGCAAAAAGGGATAATAGGCTTCTTGGATGTATGACTACAGGAATGGCAATAGAGGTAGAAGTAGGGTTGCCAGTATTGATTGAACATATTCCTGGAGGTTTCATCACATGACAAAGATTAATCTTTAATTTCTGCAGACTCCTAGAGAATCCTGGAGGGTAGGCAATCCTAAGAAGTAGTGATTTTACCTTTGTGAGTGGCAATAGTGATACTTAGACTGTTGCATACAATTCTGGTGTCCACATTTTTAAAAGGATGTTGAAAAATTGGAGAAGGTACAGAAGAGAGCCACAGAAATTGATTCAAGGGCTGGAGAAAATGCCTTACAGTGAGAGACTTAAAGAATTCGATATGTTTTGTTAATCAGAGAGAGGACTGAGGTGACATGATCACAATACATAAACACCCACACAGGGAAAAAATACCAGATAATAAAACATTCTTTAATCTAGTGAGAAAGGCATAACTAGAACCAATGCCTGGAAGTTAAAGGTAGACAAATTAAAATTTGAAATAAAGTACATATTTTTATCAGTGATGGTACATAGAAATGAACTACCAAGGGAAGTAGTGGATTCTTGATGTCTTCAAAACAAGACTCAATTTCTTCTGGAAGTTAGGCTTTAGTCAAACAAGTTATTGGACTCAGTAGGGTAATGGGGAGAATTCTATGGCCTGTGTTATACAGGAGGTCAGACTGATAACAGGTCCCTTCTGGCTTTAAAAATCTATTAATCTGTGCCTCAGACCTGGAAACCTTAAAATTTAAATAGGAAAAACAGATGCAACATGAAGGGAGATGGATAAGAGGTGCAGCATACAAATAAATGATTGAGTGGTGGTGTTTGGCACACCTCTGGTTAGTGCCACTTTGGGTTTTGTTTTTTTAGTTTTGTAAACATTTTATTTTGCTTACACCACACTGCAAGTTAAGTAAACTCTGTCTTCTCCTTTCACTTGTGCTTATGACCAGTTTCCTCAACTGTGGAAAACTCCCCCCAGTGCTATTTAAAAAAAAAAAAAAAAAAAAAACCCACACCCTTCTCCCTATGACAGACTTTGACATAGTTATGACTAGGCAGGCAATGTCGTCACTGGTTATGACACAGACCCCAATAAGAAAACAGTTAGCTAAAACCTATGGACATCCCAAGTGTCTAAAAGAAGCCTCCGGATTTCAGAGAGGAAGTAGGCCTTGGTGTTCCAGCCTCTTTTGTCACAATCAATTCAGAAAATATAAGTCTTTCTTATGCCAATTTGATGTCCATAGTTTGAAATATTCTGAGGCTGACCTCTATTTTATTTAAAGAAGTTTAAGAATTTAGATTTTCAATGTCCATGCTAGCATAATCTGTAATTGAATGTGTCAAGCGATTGTGAAAGTGAAGAATCAAAAAAAATCTTCTTTGCTATTTTCTTATTCCCCCCCCCCCCCCACACACACACTTCTTCCTTCTTTGTTCTCGTTTTTGGAGAACAGACTGAAGTATAAAATGTGTCTATTTTTTAATCAAAACATTTTTTCTTCACTCATCATTTACATACATTCTAAAAGATGAATTTTCTGCTTGTGTTACCATTGTAGTATGATAGTAGTAGTCCCTTTGTTTGCTTTCCAACAGAATAGGGGCTTATTCCAGTTCTGGTGCCTAGAAACTTATTTTGTCAAACCTCTACTTAAAGAGCCCAGAATGCTAACTAAGTGGGGTTCCAATTTCTAGCAAGCAGATATCAGTATATCTACACTATTTACATACTTTGCTGAAGATTTGACTTTTTCAGAGAGAATTTGCCATATGGTTTGAATTGGAGCCTGCTGCTTAAAGTTGTAGCTTGAAATTGTTTTGCTGATGCAGCCTGCAATTTCATAGACTTAAATTCCTGAAGTGGACAGTCTTCCCTATAATTAACTCCTCAGGTATTGTGTAGAAATATCAGTTGAGAAGAAGAATTGTGTTAAAAAAAAAATTTCACCCCACAGCAAGAAAGAAAGTCAGATGATGCTTTCAATGGATTCAAAAATATGGTGCTTTCTCTGGCAAAATCTGCCTTTTCCAACCTCCCACAATGTCTTGAAAAAATTCCTATTTAATATCCAGGCCGCATTAACCCATGCGCAAATAAAATTTTAGGAAAAGAAACACCACACCTCTGGTTGGAGTATTTTATCATCCCAGATTATTATAGGACTATCATCCTTGCCTTTGTAGATGGTACCCAACTCCATGAATAAGTAGTCAATTGTTTCTTTTGGAATTCTGAGTCACAGTCCAATACATTGAAATGGAGCTCAAACCCTACAATCTAAATTAATGTAATTCTAACAACTCTAATTAATAACATAATATCACTACAACAGAGAACAGTCACATGATCAATGAATGTTACATGCTTTGAAGTGTGTTTCCCTTACTGGTTTATTAGGGAGAGAATGCCAATAGGCTTTTCCATGAATGTTCTGCGCTCATCCACACACCTAAAACCCATTAGTTACAATGGGACGTAGATGTGTAATTGAGAATGGAATTTAGCCTTATTTCTGTGATGGTACAGTAACTAGGCTGTCTAAAAAAGGCAACTAATCAGGTTCCCAACTTTGGAAATATTAAGAAATTCTTTTGCTTAGCTTCACCCAAACTTTCCTTCAGAATATTTAGATTATATACATATAGTAAAATGATTAATGGACTTTTAATACACACAAAAATGCATAAGACAACAATTTTTCATCTTACTTTCTATAGATACTGTATAAAATACTTTCCATTTTAAGTATTTGTACAGCAGTTTGAAGATGGAATAAATCACTGTGTAAATGCTAAGTGTTAAAATATTTACAACAACAATTGAAACATTATTAGGCACATTCTCAGTAAAATGATTATCACATTATATGCACATTTTTCACTTATGAAGTGTGAAATATACTGAAATATCAAACAGATTTTGGCCAATTTCTTCTAGTGCAACTCACATACAGGAGGAGTATGAGTGAAATGAGCAAGATTTGGCTATGCAGCTAGATGTAACTACATTGAACACATACTTTATTATGAAGTGGTTTGATGTAGTGATTCACACTTGTTCATAGAAGACTTGAATGTAATAAGTGTAGTAATAAGGAGGCTATGAAACCTAAAATCATCTCCATTACAGTAGTACTTGCTCAGAAGTGCATGTGTGTGTCAAATTAAGAGTGGTAACAAGATCTTCTTTACTTTATAAGGAAGATTCAGGAAACATTCAGTTGTAAACAAGCATTCCTATAATGCTGATGATGTTTAGATCTTAGAACAAGTGAAGTAGCAAACTCTTTAATGGCTATGGTTTAGAATGGTTTGGAAGTTATGCTGTAAAATCAAAATCAACCTAAACCAGTGGTTCTCAAACTTTTGTACTGGTGACCCCTTTCACATAGCAAGCCTCTGAGTGCGACCCACCCTTATAAATTAAAAACACTTTAAAATATATTTAACACCATTATAAATGCAGGAGGCAAAGCGGGGTTTGAGGTGGAGGCTGACAGCTCGTGACCCTCCCCCATGTAATAACCTTGCGACCCCTGAGGGGTCCTGATCCCCAGTTTGAGAACCCCTGACCTAAACTGTGTCTAAAAATTGAAAAATATGAAAAAGTTGAGAAAGGAAACAGAAAATTCTCTTCAGTGCAACAGTTTGACTCCTGACTCCTATGAAGTCAGTAGTATCTAATGCCTTTCTGCCTTACCTTTGTCATTCACTTGTATAGCATTGTAACAAGGTTGGGACTCACCACTGCAGCGCCTCCTACTGGTTACTCCAGGAATTAGCTCAGTCCAGTGGAGCGTCCCCTCTCGGTGGTATCCCGCCCGTTGTCTTGCCTCGGTTGGCTTCTGAGCCCACGTCGCTCACCAACTCACGGCATCCTCTTCAGGACCTCTGCCCTCCGGCAGTGCCCTTTAGTTCTTCCACACCCCCTTCCGGGGAGGGTGTCAATCAGCAGTCTCTATGTCCAGCCACCGTGGTCAACCACACACCCCAAAGTCTAATCCCTCCTGTCAGGGATCTGGCGTGGTCTATGATGGCCGCTCCCTACGGTCAATGGCCGAGTGTACTTCAAGGGAGGGACCCAGGCCTGCCCTCTACTCTGGGTCCCGGCCCAGGGACCCTCTGGCAGCAGCCTCGCTGTCCTCCTTCTCTCCCCTCCATCTGTCCACTTCCCTGGGCCGGTTCCCCTACGGCCCCTTGCACCCGCTAGGCCCTTCCCTTCAGGGCCTGTAGCCTGGCAGGCCTCAGGCTAGAGCTCCCTTTTGCTCACTGCGCTGTCCACGGTACTAGTCTCCCTGCTCTGGAGACAGACCTTCCCCTGTCAAAGGCCTGGGACAGACTGACTCTCCTTTCCCTGAGCAGCCTTTTTATAGGGCTGAGCCTAGTCCTGATTGGCTGCCTCCAATCTGGGCCCTGATTGGCTCCCAATAAGCCCTTCTCCCATTGGCTCCCTGTCTGCGCAGGCCCACTGGCCTGCCGCAGCCCATACTCTCAGGGAGTGGGGCAGTTGCCCCACTACAAGCATCTAATTGCTATAGCACCACCTTTATTCTGTAGAGTAAATCCTGCGCATCTGCCATGAACATATCCCATAGCCAGCCAAGAAAATACCATAAAAAAGTCTAGCATTAATTCTCATTAAATAACAAGTAAGGCCGCTACCTCTGGGTTAAAATGTAGTATTAGACACTGCAATCTCTATATGTGCCTGATCTGTCCCTACTGAAGTCAATGGGAGTTTAACCATTGACTTAAAATGGTGCAGGATCTAGCCCTGAAAGCACAGGAACTGATGATATAAAAGCCCCTGTCATATGCGAACATGAAAGAGAACTCTGATTATATACGTAAACTTGATTATCTGGATTGTCCAAAATATTTCTGCCCTTAAATCTAAAATTAATTTACACACCTAGGTTCAGCTCCTCAGATGATGAAAATCAGTGTAGATCCAATATCTTCATTGGAACTAGGGTGACCAGATTTCCCGATTTTATAGGGACAGTCCCAATTTTGGGGGTTTTTTCTTATATAGGTTCCTATTGCCCCCCACCCCCATCCTGATTTTTCACACTTGCTGTGTACAGGTCACCCTAATTGGAACTAAGAGAATTTATGCCATCTGAAGATCTTCCCCCTAGTTTTAGTTATCCAACTCTCTAATTATCTCAAGGTTTTGGATGTCCCTTAGAAATTATATAATATGAGTAATAGCTATACTGTTCATAGAAAGATCTTAGGAAATATTTCCTATGTTTTCTGTTATCAGATATAAGTTTCCAGCTTGCAACAAAAATATTCCAAACTGGCAATTCATCTGAAAAACATTGGCTCAGCAAATTTGTGCTTGGTTCTACCATATTGTTAATAGTAACTGCTTTAAGTGTTCTTCCTCCTCCATGCCTCCCTCCCGTCCCTCCCCCGCTGGACTTCAGGGAAGCAAAATAATTTTTAAAAGACTGTATCAAGTTAAAAATAAAGTTAATTCAAATAATTGGCTACATCTATGATTTAGAGACTTAAGACTAAATGTTTGAACAGAGCAGTCGGGTTGAGCTGGATCTAAGTCAGGGCATAATAGAACCCAGTGAGTTTATAGAAGAACAGTTAGAAAATTGAAAGACTTAAAAAATTCTATATCAGACACGGGCTTGGTGGGTTAGAAAAATGATTTTAATATCTCTAGAAGCAGAGAAAAAAAATTGAAATATATGGGTTGAGTGGATATTTTTATTATCCAACCAAACCTTATCTGGAGAATTGTGGGTGCTATCTTTTTGGATTCTGATGTCCCAAAAGTACAATATCCAGAAGGATTACTTGCTAGGGTGTCATCACAATGACATCACAGATAACTAGGGTTGTGAATTTATACTTCTGGAAGTGGCTTTTCTGAGACTGATGAAATATTAGCCCTCTTCCCCTTCCCCCAAATAAAAAAGCCTGAGCAACTAAAGCAAAAATATAAAATGACAGTGAGCAGATAAGCTTATAGAAGTCTTATTTTTGTGAACACTATAGCCATTGAGTCATGTTAGACCATAAGCACACTCTTAATTTTCATTTGGGGTGAGAGAAAGGGAAGTGCCAGATCACAGATTTTTGCTTCTTCAGTATTTCTAACTCTGCTGTACTTCTCCAATAAAACCAACCTACTTTATCAGCCCTCACACCACTTGGCTGGTTTTCTTTTTGTCAGCATTTTAATTTAGCTTTCAGACCACTAAAGTGAAAAAAATGCTTCTATGTGCCATATCCTGTTTGCAGCAACAATAAATGAAATAAAATCCTCCAGTCAAACTGAACAGAAGATATTGAACATTAAGTTCCAGTAAGTCCAACAGTCAGGAGTTACAATCCTTCTAAACACCAGTTCACTTGTCACTTGCAGTTAGTGAAAATGTGGAGAATATCCCCATTACTGGTCCTAGAGATTAGTAAGAAAGCTAAATTCCTGCTAAGTAGCCCCCTACCAAAAAAAAAAAATAAAGAAATCCACTCTGTAGTTTGTTTATTCAATCATGACTATAATTTCAAATTGAGATATGCCAGGACTAGAAAAGCCATCACATACTCTGGTGAAGTTAGGACTCAGATTCGGATCCAAACTTTGGTTGACAATGGGATGGGATTGAGTTGCAATTAGATTCTTTCATTTCTCATCTCACTGTAATTATTTGCTCAGGTAGATGTCGTAACATTGGTGATGCCAAAAATGTGAAGGTTCTGTAGAATATTTTTTCTTCCAATAGCTGGAATTGTGTGATGTACTGATGTTGGTCCTTGAAATGCAATACTAATTTCTGAGAACATATTGGTAACCAATGTAAAACATTACGGACCCAATGTATCTTGCTAACCTCTGTAAAGGAAAGGATTTGGTGGAGTTTGTAACATCAACATATGGGATTTCCCATGCCAGTGAAATGATTTTTTTTTTAAAGTGTGGGATAGAACACGAGCTCTTAGGAGTCCATGTGATTCCACTATGGTAAGTACAGAGACTGTGCTTTGGTAAACACCAATAGACAGCAGAATGTATCACAGTTTTAATCCCCCCCCCCCCCCCCCCCAAAAATCCAATTTAGCCAAAATTAGTTGAAGTTTCAGTAAGACTTTTTTGAGGAAAATCTAAACCATAAAGATGGGTGCCAGAAAGTAGTTGAATGTTTTATATTTCTGTCATGATGTACTGACCCATTTGTTACTAATAATTGCGATGTAAGCCACCGCACTCCCAGAGCGAAGCATCAGATTAACAGTAAGGAGCATGTACATATTCTGAAAAACTATTGGTTGGCTATTGAATAGGTTACTGAAGTAGAAAGGTCATTTTGGTGCAAGTGATATTGCCTACAGTAAAATGAAGACTCAGTTTCTAATTTAATCAGTAAAATCAGCAGTCACTCTGGTTTGAAAAGTGACATTTACAATGGTGATTAAATAGAATTCTTAGATATTATTTTAAGTCTCAGCTTTAAGAGGTTCTCTTTCCTCTACAAGCGTAAATAAGTATCAGCATCAAAAGGAGTTACTGTATGTGTGCTCATCAAAAGAACAGACTGAGTCTCCATTTAGCAGGATGACTGTATGTTCATTAAAATGATTAGCTGTCTCTGACCCACAAGCCAACTGAGAATGTTATTCAGAATATCGTATGTTAGGTTTTTAAAATGTTCCAAATTTCAACGCTTGAATGATTCTGTGTAGAATTAATTCTCGTTGATAATGTAGAGGTAGCTACTGATCCATAGAACTATAATATTTGACACACAGTGAATCCTCAAGTTTAAGTGGTCATGAAATTTCCACATTTTATATCAAGAAATTATGCACCAGATTTTTGTAAAGTAGGGTTGCCAACTTTCTAATTGCACAAAACTGAACACCCATGCCCTGCCCCTTCACTTAGGCCCCACCCCTGCCCCGCCTCTTCACTGATGCCCTGCCCCCACTCACTCCAGCCTCCCTCCCTCTCTCACTTTCACTGGGCTGAGGTAGGAAGTTGGGATGTGGGAGGGGGTGAGGGCTTCAGCTGGGGTTGCGGGCTCTGGGGTGGGGCCATAAATGAGGGATTCTCGGTGCAGGAGGGGGCTGTAGGCTGGGGCAGGGGGTTGGGGTGTGGGCTCGGGAGGGGGCTCCATACTGGGGAAGGGGGTTGGGATGTGGACGGGGTTCAGGGTGCAGGCTCTGGGAGGGAGTTTGGATGCAGGAGGGGGTTCCGACCTGGGGCAGGGGGTCTGGGGTGTGGGCTCTGGCTAGGCGGTGCTTACCTCAGGCAGCTCCCAGTCGACGGTGCAATGGGGCTAAGGCAGGCTCCTTGCCTGCCCTGGATCTGCGATGCTCCTGGAAGCAACTGCTACGTCTGGCCCCTAGGAGGAGGCACGGTCAGGCAGCTCTGCGCAGTGCACGCTGCCCGCACCTGCAGGCGCTGCCCACATTAGCAGTGGGGGCAGCACGCGGAGCTTCCCTGATCGCACCTGCACCTAGGGGCTGCAGGGAGATGCCAGCCGCTTCCAGGAGCTGCATGGAGGCAGGGCATGTAGGGAGCCTGCCTTAGTCCCAATGCGCCACCAGCCGGACACCTGGCAATTCTATTGTAAGGTAGGCATCCATTGTGATATGATTGTGTAAAACTGCCCATAGTACACAGCACTATTTAGTAACTTTAGCAAGCGTCAGGTTAGCCACAAAGACAGAGGCAAAATGGACACTAGCAACAACAACTTTATTGTAAAAATATGTACCAAAAAGCCTGTACCCAGCACTAAGATGTGCTTCAGTATTCTTCACACATTGCCACCTAGTGACAAAACATTATATTGCAGCTTAATCTTTCCATCACAGCATACAATATAAAACAATAAAAAAAAATACAAATTATACTTTTATTTGTTAAAATACTCAAAATAATTGCAAATGGATGCAAGTAGCCATGCTAAAGCACTCAAATATGATACTATGTGTGTGAGACTTGTCACAAATAATACATTGGTTACTGTGATAAACAAAATGTTTTCTGGAAGTAGTATAGACTAATTTCTTCTTTTAGCGGGAGTCTGGGAAGTAATTGACAACATTTAAAAGCAGATTTATAATTATTACCCCACATAAGCTTAAGGCAAAGTCATTTGCGGCATTTGAAACAAGAGAGTAAGAGCTACATTGTTTTGTCCCAGGAATACAGATCTCCTACTTAAGAACACATCTGTGTATACAACCAGGCCAGCAGAAGTTAATCCAATGTTCTTCTACCAAAAATGAGGATTCTATTCTGGGAGGAGCCTAAAGCTCTACATTACCTAAAAAAAAAATAGCCAGGCCTCCCACATTAGATGTTACATTTTATTTTACCATGTGTTATTGGTTTAAAAAGTACTTTGTTCAAGCTGCTGAAGACAGAATGTGCTCCATAATAATTCTAGAGCTTGTATTTATATAATATAGTCCTGAATAGAGTAAGTCAGGGGTAGGCAACCTCTGGCATGTGTGCCAAAGGCAGCACGCGAGCTGATTTTCAGTGGCACTCACACTGCCTGGGTCCTGGCCACCCGTCCGGGAGGCTCTGCATTTTAATTTAATTTTAAATGAAGCTTCTTAAATATTTTAAAAAGCTTATTTACTTTACATACAACAATAGTTTAGTTATATATTACACCTCTACCTCGATATAACGCTATCCTCGAGCCAAAATTTTTTACCGTGTTATAGGTGAAACCGCAAACTTGCTTTGATCCACCGGAGTGCGCAGCCCCTCCCCCGGAGCATCTTACAGCGTTATATCCGAATTCGTGTTATATCGGGTCGCATTATATCAGGGTAGAGGTGTATAGACTTATAGAAAGAGACCTTCTAAAAACGTTAAAATGTATTACTGGCATGTGAAACCTTAAATTAGAATGAATAAATGAAGACTCGGCACACCACTTCTGAAAGGTTGCCAACCCCTGGCATAAGTAAAAAGGATAGCAGGTGATTTGAAAATTTACTGCATAACAGATTATCTATGAAAATGTTTTTCAAAACTGTATCTTTGTACTTGAAACAACTTTTAGGGCAAGATACTTCAAGCTGTTCAGCATGCTGGCCCCAGTCCACCTAAGCACATGCTTAATTTGCCTCAGGTGAGTAATCACCAGTCATTGCTAGATCAGGATCACATTGTTCAACGTTTTGCAGGTGGGAGCCCTTAATGCAGTAGGCTAGATGCCCCTTGTGGGTGATCTAGCAATAAGGAAGGAGTGCACAGGTGGCCTAAACCCATATTTGGTAATTTATAACCATATAGTGGAGCAAAAAAAATCATCTTTAAAACAAGTTAATCCTTCTTGATTATTTCTATTGCTTATTTTAGCTCTGCCTAGCAAAGCAGATAAAAGAATTTTGATATTACCATACCACCTCTCACAAAATTAATGAAGTAACAGGTCTTCTAAAAAAATCCTACCCAGACTTCTAATAGAAAGGTGTGTATCAACTTGGCAAGCAGCCTCTCTTTTGCATTGTTAGCAAACTGATTATTTCTGTTTACAATTCAGGAACATATTTTTCTTTTCTTGGTGGCAGATTGATCAATAATGGACCACTGCATCCTGCAGCTGCAGTATTTATGGCTGCATCCTTATAGCTAACCGTGTGCAAAACTAACTTTGCAATTTTTTCTAAGATAAATAGACAAAAGATCAGTGGGAACATGAAAGAGTGGTTATTGTATTCAAAACAAATCAAGGCTCAGTTCTGTATCTGAAAAAGCACAGAAAGGAGTAATATGTAATATAATGAGGCACTTGGCAAATTATACATGATCCTCCTAATTATGGAGGGAAACATTGTATACACATAATTCTCCAAAGTATAATGCTTTATAGCTTATGAGTTAAAAGTAACGTCCAGCAAATTTCCACAAATTTGGGATATAAATGTCAGCGGATTTTGCCAAAATTTTCTGCAGATGTCTGTTGGCCCTGCAATCATATAGTAAAATGGCATATAAGGCTGCCATGAAAAATCAGTTACACTGGAACCCTATCTGGTGCCATTTTAAAAAAATATATAGCAAAATTCCCCATGTTTTGCTGTCTGCTCCCCACCCCAATTTCTCAGAAACCTTGCAGAGAACTGAATTTCCAACTATAATTTCTCATTATTTCATTAGATCTGATCAGAATTCTTTACTTACAGCTAATCAAGTTATGATTGTAGATCCTACAGTATACAGATGATTTTGTTAGTATTGTTATAAAACTGCCTAACTGGCCTTCAGATCAATCAGTATATTTTGTCCCCATTGTACATATTTATATTTAGTCATGTAGGCAAACATTACTGTTACATTTCAAGAAGTATATTTTGTTCATGGTCATTAAGCTTTGTAGTTCTCGCGTCTAACTGTAAAAGGAGGAGACAATCAATAATCCAATGATGCATATTAATTTATAATAATTGTACCTTGTGGAAAATACAATATTGCACTGCTAACATTGCTACAAGAAACCAATAAAGCTTTTTCAAGAAAACCACATAGCATAATTATTCTAACCTGATTTTAAAAGAACTAATTGATACCAGTAAAATTAAAATTTCTTCAATGCCCTATGGAAATACAATGCAGTGTAATGTATGTTTATAAAAATAAATTGTACATTCTTACATTCTGTGAAAGTTAAGGGCCACAGTAACTAGACTAATGAGTCTGTAACTAGGCACTCAAAGATTTGTATGAAATATTTACACTGACAGAAATATTGGGTAACTTATATCCAGAGCTATTGAGGTGGTAGAACTCAAAAGTATTATTTTGTAAAGAGATATTAACATACTGTGGTATGTTAGCAGTGTTTTCCAGATTGGTATAAATGATTTATCTAAGACTGACGCTGCCTTGTGTTACGAATCTTATAACAAAGGAAATGTAATATTGTTTCCAGTAGCACAAAAATAAAATAAAAATTCCTACATTAAGTCCTAATAAATATAGATCCACACTATAGGCTTTGGACTGGAGCACTGGTAATGCTGCTATGAAAACAGTCTTTAACCATAATAATAGCAGTCAAGTGAAATAACTGGTGCATAGGAGGCCTGCAGCACATTAGTATGCTTGGGTTAGAAACACAGTTGCGTGGAGGCAGAAATCAATTTAGCTCAGGACTAAAACAGCCTTTCAGGATACATACACATTATGGCTATTGAAGCTTTTTTCACCTTTTCATATTCCAGGAATTCAGATCAAAGCCTAACATTTCTAGACTCTAGTATTTAAGAATTTTCTGAAAAATATAGCCATTCAAGTTCAGTCAACATACTGCTGGGCTCAGTAAGCCATCTGCTCTGTGCTCCAAATGTGCACTGTAATGAAAAGGGCAGACATCACCTTAAAATAATTTTTTAATATCAGTTTTTCAACCAAATATCTTAACAGTCCAGATGTCCTGTTTTCATTATCAAAAGCCATCAATTTCCTCAGGATTTCCCTGGAGATGGCTTGACTGAGAGCAAGTAGGGTGGTGGGAGAACTTTAATGTGGGTGAAGCAGGAAGGTTTTTATATGGGCATTAGTCCTAGGGTGACTGATATGAATATATTTTTTCATAAATTGTTTTTACTTTGTATCTTAAGTTTTAAATAGGAGCACTTTCAGAAAATGATAGAAGCAACTACATATTCTCAAGGGTATTATCCCAGAATCTCTTAAACCTACAGATTCAAGACAAAATATACAGAATACTCCCTCCCCTCCTATAATGGATCAGGTACAATGAACCAAGATATGTGAAATGTTGACAAAGCTATACGAAACTCATCTGGTCTCTTATTCCATTACAAGTCCTATATTCAGACCTTTTTTGACAAAGGGTCCACTAAGATTGACAAATCTTTCAACCTCAGTATAGGTAGCAACCAAATTATGGTGTTATATTGAAGTCATGTGAAGTTTGCATTTTCACAACATTCATGAGAAAACATATGGAACTCAATTGAGATTTTGAGTTTGTTCAAACCTGACACTCAAAATAAAAATCAGGGCAAATCCACAAAGATCAAAACCAAAGAAAGGTTTGCCCAAGCCGTGGCATAGTGAAACTACCCAAGTCTCCACATTGCAACGCAAATAAATTCATTATATTTTCCTTTGGTTAAAACAGATACAAATTTTACTTAGAGTGGACACTTTCCTGGTATTGTACTGACAATACAAAAAGTACATAGGCAGAAGAAAAGATGTACAGAAATGTTTATTTAGTAAAGGGTTTTCTTAGTGTTGTACAAAACTCAGAGCAAGTCCCAGGACCCTTAAATGCTGAAAAGGTAAATATGACAAGGCAAATACATACAGCTCTAGATAATCTGAAGATATATTGATCATCAGACATCTTAAGGGTTGTTTCTTTTTTTAAAATATACAAACATGACCCTTCAACAAATGAAAAACTATTGTGAAAGGCTTACCAAAAGTACTTTTTCCACAAGAGACTTGAAAGGAGATTCAATTTATTATAGAACAAATCTCTAGTAAAATATCCCTAAAAGAAAAAAAATTATATTGCCAATGAAAATGTTCTCAAAACCTGCCTGACTGTCCAAAACCCTCAAAAATTAAAAGCTTTACAATCCTTTTCTTCATGTTACCTTCACTGAAAAATATGCTGTTTAAATACATAATACCATATTCCTTTAAAATTTAATTTAAAATCATTCTAGGTAAATTTATATCTGTCTATAAATATTTTAAAAATCACAGATAGAACAAAATGTAGAGGTATGTCATCTCTTACAATAGAGTCCTGTTCCAAACAGACCTACGTTTAATCAGATACTTGTGTTTGCTGAAAACCTCTGCTCACAGAATACTTATGCTACACTGCCTGGCATGAACAGAGGAGAAAAAAATTGGAGCATGAATAACTCTTTTAGAATCAAAAAGCCATTAAGACATCTCCATCATCTACTAACCGGGAGCAAATTTCAGAATACATATAGGTCAGCATCTGTCCTTCAGACTTCCAATTCCTTACTTCACAAAGCTCCTCTGGATACCAGTTAAAATATTTTAAAGCAAGTCTGTCAAATTTGGACTGTTGCTGTATACATCAAGCAGCATAGGGTACAGTTGCTCAGATTCTGCTAAACTACCTTTCACTTGACTGTTCTGGAAGCAAGTTATAGATTATTCAAAAACAAATTTACACACAAAGACTGCAAGATTAGGAGCGAAATTAATTACTATAAAGGAATAAACTGATAACACCTAGTACTATTATTTTATAAAACTAGAAAGGCTTTCTGGTTACATATTTATCACTGGATGTATTCTGTCCTTCACGTATAAATGTGAGAAGGTTTATGCTTCTGAACGTAACAGGATTAAATCTTTTTAGCACCTGGAACCTAGTGAATAATTAAAATGCTGTTCTGCTCTTAAAAGTGACTCTGCAACAATGGCATCATGGGGTTCCATGTTTGCTGAGTCTCACTAATTCCATACAAGTAAAAATATATTTTTTTCTAAGTGCTAGGCCTGCAAACTCTGATTTGACACTGTAATACATAATATTTTCACATACACTTGCAGGTTTAACCCTTTGCCAAATCTGGTGCCAGCAGACTACAGAAGTGTTTTTTCACAATTTTTCTTTAGATGGAGTTGGTAAGTGGGGTAGGAATCATCAGTATTTGTCATCTCTGGCCCCATGAAGGCTAATCTGTCACTGCCAACATCTGTGGAGTTTGTATTGTATATACCTGCGGATTCTCAATCTGTGAATGTTTTGTTGCCCCCACTCCGTGCTTTACATATACCACCAGAGCTCCTACCTCATCAAAGAGATGACTCAATGAAGCTTGTGAGACATGAGAATCATGGATTTTGTGCAGAAGGAGAAGTTATGGCCCTTAAGATTCACTTACTTTTACTATATGGAAGAGTCCTATTTTTTATTAGGATATTTAAAGGAACGTATGGAATTCTATAGCAGGGCATAAATCTCTATCCAATTCTATATGTTTGTTCAAATATTCTCTAGAAAGGATATAATTCCCTATTAAATTACATGGGATGGAAGATTAATTTCTAAAGAATCCTACTGGTTTCTTCCCTGTTAAATTCTACAGGATTTTCATATAAAAGAATACGTACTTTTCCAATCTTCCATTCTCTTTCCCTTTCTCTCAATATGTAGTGCTCAGTTCTCATTCAGATATGTTGGTGTGTATCTTTGAGTCAGGATCTGATTTCATAAGCCTACCAAAATAAATGGGAGTCTTTCCATCGACTTCAGTGTGCTTTGGATCAGACCCTCAGCTACGCTGCTTGCTTTATACACATTTTTAACTAGAGTTATTTAAAAACTTTTATTAATGTTTCTTTATAAAATGTGCCCAGTTATATATCTTGGTACACATGTACATTTCATACCTAAAATAGGTATTAAGTCCACAGTCACTTGTTTTCTGATCTGTGTTAGTCTCCACGCAAGTTACTAAGCAGTTTTCTTTATTACCTATATTTCTTCCTGAATGCTTTCTTTTTTAGACATTTAGAAAGTTTACTTCAAATGGTTTTTGAACTACAGGGTAAAATTTACAGATACATAATTCACCAGTATCAGATTAAACATTGAATAAACAGGGTAAATGTACTGCAGGAAATAATTTACCAAACGTATGTCCCAATTAAGTGTCTCTATTAAACAGTACCAACAGTACAATTTTATTTGAATTAAAATAAAACTAATATACTTTATGCATTTTCCCCCCAGCATGAAACAGGCAAATAAAAATCTAGAGACAAAAATTGGGTTATGATTCCAGCCGACAAAAGGGATTTAAACATACTAAGAGACGAAAAACCCTCAAACCCCACAGAGATGTAAATTATTTTCCTTACAGGGAAGCATATAATTTATATTGTAATTAGAAATGTTGTGTTATGTTGAGTATGCAAATTTTATTCCTTAATTGACACAAATCTGTCTTGAGTCAATTCCAAAAGATCCGTCTAGTCTCTATCTAGCTCTAAAAGAATATCTGTAATGTTCATTTTAAAATACGACTTTAAACCTCTATTATGTAACTATGTACATGAAATAAGCACATTTTTCACTTACATCATAATCAGCCATAATCAATACTAAAATGATAATACAAGTAGCATGATGCAAAGTTGATACTATACAAAGATTCTGACATTGTAGCATTTGATGGCAGGGAAGGAAGACAGAGAAAGTGTTTATCATCTTTTAACTTATGGGAGGTTCTGAGGACAAGTATTTAGATGAAAGAGAGATTGTACTGATAGAATGATGCTGTTCAAGATAATTTTCCAGTCTACATAAGAGCATGAACATTATTTTTACATTAGTGAGATTCCACTCCAAATGAATGTATATAAGTGGAAAGCATAAGTCAGCTAGGGGTTGGTAGTGGTGGAACTGAAATGTACTGGCTTTGTGACCATGACTGAGTAAAATTGCGCTTTAGAGACTATTCCACAGGGAGGAAGTGAAACCTACTAGTATGGTAAGCTAAAGGAGTTCTCCTTTAATTCAAGTGGTAGAGGCCTGTGTTTTAAGAACTGATGAATCACGAGTCTAGTCCCGATTCCCTATCATGTGGGCACACATGGATGATTTACATAACTATTTGCATTACATGGATTTATTACAGTATGCTACCTATACTTTGTTTAAAATCTCTAACTCTACTCACAATCCCAGAATAGCTGGATTTTTTATGACTAAAATGATCACTAGATATAGTTAACATTGAGATTTAACTTGGGTTCATAAGGCTTCAGAGTTAGTACTTTATTGAGACAAACTGGGTAGTCTCCACCTTTCTAAGAGCCATTGTTTCAAGTTGAATGGTTATAGACTCAGTATGATAGCACTGTATTCAGTCACATTTTGGAGATTTTCATCACAACAGCTTTTTTTTTTTTTTTTTTTTTTTAATAATGCTTAAATTCTGCATAACTGCTCTTACTTCAATCCAATCCCTGACTGAAAGGGTTATTTCAAGACAAATGCTGACCAGTTACGTCACATGTAATTTCTGATACATAATTTCTGAGTATAACCCTTTGCAGGAGCTTTAGCCTAAGATGTGGTTCACCCAAAGCTTTTGAACTGGTATAATTATTTTGGTTAGGAGTGTGATTTATTTTTAATGAAACAGTTATGCTGGTCCAACCCCTAATGTGGGCAGAGTTATATCAATGTAAAAGCACATAGACAAATAGGTATAAGCTTATTCCCATTCCTATACAGCAATATGCTGGTACCAGTAAAAACACTTTTATACCACTATAAGGTACGCTAGTATAACACTTTAATACCACACTGCAGTGGTTATGTTGCCTTAATTATACAAGTAAAGAGATACAAGTTTTGTGTGTTGTAGACAATGCCTTAGTGGAGCTGAGTTCACTATTAAAATCAGCAATATGTGTGCACTGAAAATTGCTATTTAGTCAATATGTAAATTAGAGCTTTTGTTTGATCTCATTTTTCCTCCCAAGTCTCCTTTCAAGTGTTAGACAAATCTCCTCCAGTCTAACATCAAAACACACTGACAGCAATAAGACTGCAAGGCTGCTAGCTTCTCTCAAGCAATGCCACCCATTGATCTGTGAATAAATGTTCCAGTTTCAAGGCACATCACTGCTGTAAAGCTATCCCTTTGAGTTTCAAAGAAGAGCTCCTTGTCTGGTGCCCTCAGATCCGAAAACCTGCTGTAGTTAGCGTGGGAGTCAGAAACTGAAATCATGGTTTGCAGGAAGATTTACAACCTCCCTCTTTTTTTCCACTCTTATAAGTTAACAGCAAAGAGCACAGCATTTTTAAAGGATTACGGGTATTGTTCATGCATTTTTATTCTAGACTTTTAAAATTCTGTTACAGGAATTTTTCCCTTTAGTGGTTAAGTAAAAACAACATACAATTTGTTTTTATAACTATGCAATCAGGAGCCCTTAAAAATACACATTAGGAATACAATCCTAAACAGGCTAATTCATAGATTTTTTTTTACCTCTATTTTATATCGTCTGCTTTCAATTTTGTTTTCAGCCACTGATGACCCTACTGATAATTACTAAGAGTACTGATGACTTCCTGCAGAATGCTCCAGTATTTTCTTCTACTGACCTCAATATGCACTTTTAGGGTAGAAGTTTAATGCTGCACAAATTCTATTATTAGAGTGCCTCTCGAAATGATTAAATTTTCCAAACAACATGCACTTTGCTTTTATAAGCGTGCAATCAGTAGATCTTAAACAATCTCTCCCATTCAATCGGTCCAAAATAGGGCCAAAAATTCACCTCTCTCACAGGGCACCTCTGTCACTACCCAGTGAACCACACTACCTAGCTAGTTCATGTGGTTTCACAGACACATACTGGGTTGCTGCCTTTTCACCATGATGTATTTACACTGTGATATGTGGTAAACAAAGACTAATGCAGGCTTACAGCAAGGGGTGGGTTCCCTCAGCCCAAGCTCACCCTTGGAGCTTCCTACTGAGCTGCTGTTGCTGCTGGCTCCTCCCACTTATATCCCCCCAATTACCTGATTAGCTCAGCAATTACCACCCAGGTACTCACCATCCCCCCCAACAGAAAATGTATATTTGGCTTCAATTTGCTCTTCCCAGTGCTTCAACAAATCCAGTGACCCAGGTTCTACTAACAATACCTTGTCATACCATCACTCTGACCATATCTGATTCCTCTTTAAATCCCACTATGGTCTTTCCTTAGATCAGTTGCTGGCAACCCGTACCTCCAGTGTCGGAAGACAAATGTTTCTTGATAATTCTGTTCTTGAAAATGCCCCATGAATTAAACCTGTCTGCACCTCTGTGACATTCAGACCCCCTAAAAACTTACTACTGCAGAGAACATGTAGGCCAAAATATCATCAGATGGGGGGAAAGTATTAACATTCATACCTACGTTTTGGTAGGTAGCATATAAACATCTTTTATCCTACATTTTCCAAATTCCCAGGAAAAGTTCTTCTCTTGCCCTAATCTAAGCATTCCAGTTTGTAAACAAATCGAAAAGGTAACAGAAGTTATCAAATCAAAAGCAAAAAATAGGATTGGTAATTGAAACCTGACTCAGTCTTATCTAAAGAGTCCTGACCAATGCCTCTATAACACAACAGACACCAGATAACAATAGTGTACCACAAATAGGTTGGTGTTCAGGCATATCTTCTCCTCAAGTCATTCTTGGCATATGTACAGTCTGATTCAGCCCAGGAATATCTGTATCACTTGCGGCAGTCACAGTAACACATACTGCTGTCTATTAATAGCCCGCTTACTTTAAACAAATATTTTTTCTGCAGAACATTGTTTTCTTTTATTCTGATAGAGGATTTAAAAAAAATTTAAAGGAGAGAGAACAATTTGTAAATATTACTGGCTTGTAAACAAGAACCTTTTCCCACCATCATGTCCTGGTGAGTGGCAGCATGTTGTGTCTCAACATCATTCAGATTTATCCAAGGTAAAGATTTTAATTGAATTCTTAACAAGCTATTGTCATAGATTCTATCTCTAATGAAAAGTCTCAATTCCCTCAAACCTTCAGTGCAAACACTCCTACATTTACCAGCACTCACATTAGATTTTCAGTGAAAAGTGATCATGAAATTTGTTCCAAAACCACACCAACCTGCCAGAAACCCAACTGGCTGGCAGCAAGGGAGCCAAAAAAGCTTTTACCTCTCTGTGGAGACATTCATCACAAAAATCTGAACTGAATTCAATGCAGCTTAGATTTAAGAGACTATAGAAGGAGATGAGAGAAAAAATGGGTGGGCACTTTTCCGGTTTCAGTTAATTTCCCCCCTCCCCCCCCCCAAGCATCACTCCTCTCCCTAGGAGGTGCTGTGCAGCAAACATATACATAAATTTACAAACCATGTGTAATTTATTATTTTATTGAACTCTTGAGAGTATGATTCAGTAAACATTTTATCTGACTAAATGGCTAAAGAGAGAGGATCCTGTGACACAGTACAGAGACCACCTTGTCCAAGGCAAACAGAATTATTGAGGTTAATAAAAACTCAGGTTTACACAGGTGCTCCAGAGTAGGAACACATAATCAGCTGTTTTGGGAACAAGAGGATGAGACTGCCTGGAAGAAGGCAGAGCTTGGAAACCAGGCTGTGGGAGTTAGGTCAGAAACTCCAAAATGGATGTCAGGGTTTTTTTGTTAAAAAGCTTATGCTCCAATACATCTATTAGTCTTAAAGGTGCCACAGGACTCTCTGTTGCTTTTTACAGATCCAGACTAACACGGCTACCCCTCTGATACTTGATACATATAGTTGTCCCTGGGAAAGGGATATGGCTGGCTGACTCTATGGATTTGTTTTCTACCTGCCAACGTTTGCAAACAAAGAAAAAAGCTACATACATTTGATGCATACATTTTCATCAACTTGCAGACACATTGCTCATTTGTCCTTCTCATGCCAACTCCATGCATTCATTCCACATCTGCTTTTTCTCCATCCTGCCTTTCCACACACATGCTCATTCCACACATACTATCCAGAAATAACTTACTCCACTACTTACATCTATCCACTCCACATTTACCCACCCAGCCACTCATTCAGCATGCACATACTGAATACATATAGCCACTCATATTATACCCCCATCCTGACACCCAGACCTTATCTATGCTCCCATATCCACTCCACCCTCCCCATTCATTTCATGTGTGCACACACATTTACTTCACACCCATTAATTCTGTGCATGAATCCCATTACCCCAATGCACAGTTCAGCAGTTGCTTCCATCAAACCAAATCCCAAGCTACACACAGGGAGGGAAAGCACAGCCATATGACCTATCCTTTACAGGTAAAGCCTAGAGCAGGGGTCGGCAACCTTTGGCACGCAGCTCGCCAGGGTAAGCAACCCTGGAGGGCCGGGCCAGTTTGTTTAACTACCGTGTCCGCAGGTCCAGCCAATCGCGGCTCCCACTGGCCGCGGTTCGCTGTCCCAGGCCAATGGGGATGGCGGGAAGCGGTGCGAGCCCAGGGATGTGCTGGCCGCCACCCCCATTGGCCTGGGACAGCAAACCACGGTCAGTGGGAGCCGCGATCGGTCGAATCTGCGGACGCGGCAGGTAAACAAACTGACCCGACCCGCCAGGGTGCTTACCCTGGCGAGCCACGTGCCAAAGGTTGCCGACCCCCGGCCTAGAGGAAGGATGGGGTTTCCAAGTGTTCAGTGAAGCCCCATTCTTCCTAGTAAGCATCCCCAGTTCATTCCTGCTCCTACTCCTGAGCACTCTCTTTCCCTGAGCACTCCCTGCTTCTCATGTCACCAGTTCTCCTGCAATACCTGGTCCCTCAGTTCTAATGCCTGGCTCCCCATTCCTTGGCCAGACAATCATCCTTCCAAAATCCCCAACTTCCCAGTTTTCCCTCTAATCAAGGGGTCAGCTCAGCCTGGTTCCTCCCCAAATCCCCAACATCCACTTCCCACAAAGTCCTTGCTTTCTACTCCAGTGGCTCTCAACCTTTCCAGACTACTGTACCCCTTTCAGGAGTCTGATTTGTCTTGCATACCCCCAAAACTACTTGCTTACAAAATCAAACATAAAAATACAAAAATGTCACAGCACACTATTATTGAAAAACTGTTTACTTTCTCATTTTCACCATATAATTATAAAGTAAATCAATTGGAATATAAATATTGTACTTATATTTCAGTGTGTAGTATGTAGAGCAGAATAAACAAGTCATTGTCTGTATGAAATTTTAGTTTGTACTGACTTCGCTAGTGCTTTTTATGTAGCCTGTTGTAAAACTCGGCAAACATCTAGATGAGTTGATGTACCCCCTGAAAGACCTCTGCGTACCTTCAGGAGTACACATATCCCTAGTTGAGAACCACTGCTCTACTCTATCCACGCTGGAGGTCCCTAGACTTTATGAACAAGGCCTACAAATGGGGGGTGAGGCCTACAGAGTCCTCCATCCCCATCTGGAAGTGACTGGTGCCAGGGACCCCCCAACACTTGATTCCCTCCATATACCTCTGAACATCCTCTTCAGTGTTCCATGTGCCTGTGTTGCCATTCTGAATCCTGATGTGCCTGACCCACTCCACTACACACTCTCTCTCATACATCTCAGTTCCCCTCATAGGCCTCTGCTGCCCTCCCCAATTCCCACTAAGTGTCTCTAACCCCACACCAATCCTCACCACTTACCTTCTGACGCCTGCAGTTTTACTGCAGAGACTTCTAGAAGGGACCCAAGGTTCCACATGGTGTTCAGTGATCATTAATGCTTCAGGTGCTTGCAAAAGATCTATGTGTCCCATTCTAATTGTGCATAAGACTTCCCTCACCCACAACTTTGTCTGGAAAGCTCAGCCCTTAAAGGCACAATCCTCAATATCACCCCCTGTACTCTTAAGTTTAGGGAATGCCCTCCATCTCCGGTCCTCTGGGGTCATAGGCCTTCCCTACACAGATACCAGGTGCTAGCCATGATCTACAGGATAAGGACTCAGTTCCCACCATCAGGCAGGGCCTAACCTCATTTGCAGACTGATCCCTTTGTACCATTTACACGCTATAAGGTTCAGTATAAATTTAGACTATTTTTTGGTGTAAGAATTAGCTGGAACACTAGGCTACATTTGCCAGCATATGGTCTCTTTAAGGTTTGGAACTCTTCTACAGAGGTGAGAGGGGGACATGACTACAGTGGAGTTTGGTGCTCCTGGAAATCTCTCCAGCAATGGGGCTTGTGCAAGCTGCTGGGGGATGACAGATTCTGACAAGTGTTTTAATAAAATGCTGCAGTTTAAAACAGCATGCCTGTCAGGGAGTATAACACTTCCCAGGTCCTCCAACTCTTATGCAGTGTTCATAGGTGCTGGAACTTGAGGTGCTAGGGATGCTGCCTGACCCCCTGGCTTGAAGTGGTTTCCATCATATACAGGATTTACAATTTGGTTCAATGGTTCCCAGCACCCCTGGCAGCGTTTCTCCCCTATCTAAAACTGGGGAACTCCCTACCATCAGCACTAGCAAACCCCTCCCTCGTACGCGCCCCTGTGGAACTGTTTGTGAATGGGGCTAGGGGGGTGGGGTGGGGTGTAATGTGGAAGTGAAGAGCCTAAATACCTTTTTGGATCTGAGGCTGCATCCCTGCCCATTCTGGGATGCGTACACACTCTCCCGCCTTCCTGTGGATAAGGGGAGGGACCAGCTTCACCACCCACCTCACAACTGCAGATGCAGAGGTAGGTAGTCAGACAATGAACCCTGAAGCCAGGGGGGAGGTTAGGCAGTCAAGACTCCTCCCAGAAGACTCTGAGGTAAGAGAGGGAGCTAGGGTTTGGTGTCAGGGGATGGGCAAAGAGAGGGCAAAAGGTACGTGAGGCATTGGAAGGCAAAAAGAGGTCAGAGGTATGGAGAGTGGGGCACATGAATAGTTACAGAACCAGTTGGGTAACAGAAGCTGCTTGCAGGCTCTGAGATCAAAGGATTCTCTACTTTACTAGTGTCAGCCCTTTCTTTACCCTGCTAGGAGGTGGAGCTCTGTGTTGAGTGTCTATCAGCCTATGTAGCAGCTGTGGGTGACTCTCCAAGAGGTGAGTGAGTGGGAAGGGATAGCCAATCAGAGGGAATTTTCCTTAATTAGTCGGGGGAAAACCTAGGGTTGGCAGGGTTATTATTTAACTAAACTACTACACTAGTTTATACATATCTTCTCTCCATTTTATGCTGACAAATTATAAATTTCCCTTTCCTCTAAGTGTTGTGGTGAACTGTGCCTTCAATATGCTTGCAAGTGGTTAGCAGCAGGAGGTACAGCCTTCCTGGATTCAATTGTGGTCCATGCAATGTAAGTTGTGACTATACTGAAATAAAGGCCTATTGTTTGGAAAATCCTTCTAGGGGTTACAGTTACCTCTGTGTCTGTAAGGGACTGCACCAAATGAGACAGCATACACACCACTTTTGCTGGTCTTGTTCGTGATCGCACTATTTATAGTGGAATTAAAAGGAAATATGTTTGTTTGTATTATTCTTTTAACCTTATAAAACACAATATTTAGAAAGGGCTTTTAAAATAAGGTGAAATTTTGCCAGAAATGAGTTTATAATGATGTTTTAAAATGTTGTTAGAATGCAGGTGTTTTTAACATTGTCACCCTCACTGCATGAATGACCCTAATCATTTAGAAGTGACTGTTCATCAGATCAATCATATGTGCATGAAACATTTCATAAGTAGGTCTTGTTAGTATATGACTCTGAAGAGCAGTAAAGGGCTATCATGACCAAATCTGTGTTAAGTAGCTGTTTACAGTAGTGTATTGTCCTAAGACAATGAATATAATACATGATAATATTTAGCATTTATATAGTTCTTTTAATCTTCTATCGCACATTACAAACATTACCAAGGTAATCTACATAACCTCCTGGGTAGTACATTTTTAAAGTTTCTAATTAGAGATTCATTGCAGAGTCTATTGTAACTCCAAAGGAATAATTGTGTAATTAGTAAGCTTTTCAAAATGTTTAGAACTTTTTTTTGCCATTTTTTTTTAAAGAATACCTTAAGTCTTTCAAGAGGGAGGAAAAAATCCTAAGGCTGAAAATATCAAATGGATGCTCAAGTGTTAGCTTATACCATCATGCTTTTTATTTTCTAGAATTTTTGGCATAAAGTGGCAAACTCAGAACACTGTTTTTAAGAAATCAATACACAACCTCCCCTTAATAATAATTGCAATGTTATTAATATACCAAGAAAGGTGCTTATCTATACCCCCAGTTGTTTGTCTTTGAATTTTATATAGCTTTCTGTTAGGGGAGACACATAGATTAGGGCTGGGAGTAAGGAATTTCTCAGTTCTAATCCTGACTCTGGGTACCTGTGACTTCAGACCACATAAACTCCCTGCCTCAGTATGCCTAACTGCAAGATGAGATAATACAGTATGTGCATCATAGGGAAGTAAAATACCTTAAACACTGAAAGTACCTTTCTTATTAGGGAAGGAAAATGAAACTCTACATCACCTATAATGTTTTTAAAATATTTTGTTATAAACCAGTTTAATTAGACTATTTGTAACCAAATTAGCTAAAAAACAGAGGAATAGTTTCTTCAGATTCTCAGATTTTCAAACAGTGGGAAGCTTTTGCAATGGGACATAATGCACTGTAGTATATCTCTTTATTGTATAAAGAACAGGAGTACTTCGGATGCATACAGAAGAAGTGGGCTGTAGTCCCCGAAAGCTTATGCTCTAATAAATTTGTTAGTCTCTAAGGTGCCACAAGTACTCCTGTTCTTTTTGCGGATACAGACTAACACGGCTGCTACTCTGAAACCTGTCTTTATTGTATATTCTGTTGTCTACAAAACATTTATGGAGGGGATTATATTTACAATAAGCAAAGGTGACCAGAAGTGGCACAGCAAAAAAAAAAAAAAAAAAAAAAAGAAGTAGTTTTAATTTTTTTTTTAAAAAAGAAACATTATGACACGTTATTTCAATAAATATTGAATATATTTTAAATCTATTTAAAAAAAATCTGCAACTGCACGCCTGATATAAATGTGTTTAAAAAAAAAAAAAAACACCAAATACCCAGATCTGTAAAAATGTATGGACAAGTCTTGCCTAGTAGTTTAACTTATTGTGCACTGGAGCGGTGCTCAGTATACCTGGGTCACACAAAGATAGCTTTATGTCACCCTAACCTCTCAATCCTGGGGCCAGTTTGGTCCCCAATTTGGCAAAATGCCCATTTCAAGTGTTTTATTAGATAATCATTAAGACTGAATGGGATATTGGAAGGGTCTACTTAAAATGATATTGCCTAATATTCATACACGTTAGTGAAAACAAGGTAGAAGCCATAGCTACTAGACTCAAACAGGCTTTTACTATCGTGTTTGATCTGGGCTGATGTAATAGTAGCATCCTTATGGAAACCTTAAGTACCAACATGCACACGTTATATCTACAGGCTCTGCGGTAACACCAAGACATGGAATTTTGGGATTGATGACCCTGAGGCTTGGTACCAAGGAGGCAGACTGATCTCACAGTAGGAGGCATTCTTTTGTGATGATAGCGGAAGATTTTGTCACGCTGCAGGTAATATTTCAAATACAATTTGTGCACACCACGTGATGATTTTCATATATTGTTTGTTTATCTTGCATCCAAATTACAGTTGGTGCTTTACAGACATAAAAGAAGAAAAAGCCCCTGACCCAAAGATCTTACAGTATATTAAATAAAAAGGGGTGGGGGACTGGAAGTGGCAGGAGGGAAGAAGGAATAAAAAATAAAAGCAATATAGCTCTGTATGTCTTTTAATGTTATGGTTTTGCTGAATTTATGTTTTGGCCTTTTTTATTATTTTTAAAATGTAAAGAATGGACAAAATAAAATGCCTTTTTCTGACATATTTACGCTTATAATTTAAACTGCCCAACCTATCCCTTTTATAGTTTACATTTTTGTTTTTACATATCCTTCCTTTATTTACATATCCTTATTTCACACTAATGTCTTTGACATCATGTAATGCTTTTTGTTAAGTATGGGTATCCTGTACGCATGTCTGATCATAATCAGTTATTCCAGTTAGAGAGAATGAGGCAAGGAACAATCAGATTCTAAAAAGAATTGCATCCCAACTAACACATTTTTTTTTCTAGGATCTAACTGCCTATATATTCAGTTGAACAGAACTTGTAATGTTATTTTCAATAGTGTTACAAGTACCAGTGACTACCAGTATTATTGGCTAGGCTATCCCTTATCCTTACCCCAGTGTATGGTCCATGAATAGTCTCCAGATGCATATTGGTAGTTCTGCTGATGTCAGTTTACAGGTAAAAATTCACAGATGACTAAAACCATAAAAGGACTTTGAGTGCTATGAGGCTGCTGCTAAGTCCTGCTTCCTGGAAAGCTGGAGTTCTAAAGGACTGGCCACTAGCAAGTGGCTTCACGAGACTGGGGAGTGGAGAGACTGTTGGGGCCTGGCGTCCCTGCAGGAGACCAGTGGAGAATGGTTAATATGCCTTAGAGTTTTCTCCTGCGCATATTATTCCTTCAGTAGCTTTTTCTGAGTCTTTCTACCTGCCAGAGAGCTGGGATCTTAAAGGGATCTGATGCCCTACAGTAGGTTGCTCATGCTTCTCTTGCAGCAGCTCAACATTATCTGACTATTTGTGTTGATCTCCAGTTCTGTTTTGTATTTTCTCTCTATTGTGATAGTTTGCCAATATCTACTTATTTAGCATTTGTGGTTGTGCATGCAGGCCAACCAAGTCAGGACCCCGTTGTGCTAAGTGCAGTACAAACAGAACTAAAAAAAGACAGTTCCTTACCCAGAGAGCTTCTAGTTCTAATTATAACATTACGTGGACATGGAGACTTACATTTGGAACACCTGCTGGACTCCAGACACAGATTCTCTACACATCATATCATTTAGTATGTGGTTTTTAAAAAATATATTTTTTTCCAATATGCACTGAAGTCAGAAACAATGAAGACTGGCATTTATTTATTTCACTTACATATTGTTTCATTTGATTTCACATAAATTGGGGAAAAACAGACTGCACCAGAGAGCTGACAGAGAACATACAGAAAGGAAAGGAAAAAAGAGCTGCAATTTCAGTTTCATCTTCCTAGCATATCAAAACAGGGTCTGTACTGCAGCATTAGAGATAAAGAGTAAAAAACTACAAGATAAAGTATTATAGTATGTATGTGTACTGAAGATGGGTGAACAGCATGGAGCAAATACAAACCCACTTGGACCAGCACTGTTTGTAGTAACAGAATGAAAATCCAGCTTCTTGGTTTTGAGTTTGGCATATTCAAACAGTGTGGCAGCATCACAACACATCAAAGGGGTTTCTATATCTCAGCACCAAGTCAAAAAGTTCCTGTTTTGGGAAACCAAAATTGTAAGGCTCTGTAGCAAGTTATTAATACAGGCAAGATTATGAAAATGAAATGTTGTCACGCCCATGCTACTATGGCTGGGCTATTATCTGTGTTAAGCCTCTGAGCATGCCCAGTGTAAATTAGATTTGTTATAGGATTTTTGTAGAACCCTGCATAGACACAGACCGAGTTGAGTGCTCATGCATTTAGTAAGTGTTTGGACCTCCTCGCCATCCAGCCTGCCTCCTGAGTGCTTATTCAACATTTATACTGTGTCAGCAGTTATATCAAATCAAAGGTGGAGTAGTTACTTACTTCAAGTTTACTAGCTTTGCAAGGAAACTTTGGAGAAAAAAATAATATACATTTAAACAGCCAGTTTGATATTTTCCCCATTGCCAAGGAAACTGCAGAGAAAGGACTTTAAGTTCAAGGCAATAATATTTTTTCATGCAGTGAAGTGAGCAATTTTGCAGCTATCGATTGTTTTTACATGAAGCTTTTAGATAGTTGCTCCCATACTTTCCATATGTTTTCTCACTTACATAGACAGTTCCATAGAGTAATTTCATACATATCCTCTAAAGTGCTGTACACTTGGAAGCCATCCATGGGGTACAGGGAAAAAGAGAAGCCAACCATTTCCCCATACAATGACTGTTCTATTCTGTCACCTGAAGTCCATTCTGAGCTTCTCTGGGCTATCTTTGCAACACGATGACATCTGCATGTTGTCCAGTTATACCAGAAGAATGGTAGGAGACACTGGATGTGGTTTAATTAGGCTGCAACTTTATTATTAAGTGCCTGGGAGTATCGGCATATAAAAGTGTACAGTGCAGGTAACTCCATGATTATTTCAATATCTACCTGGCTCGAATCGATATAATCTCCCCTCTCTTCTGGTCACCTGCCTCTGCAGCGACTGTCTGTCTCTCTCTGCCCTTAAAGAGGTATACCCCTTCCACTGGAAAGCCAGACTGTGCCCCCATCCCCTGCTTAAGGTGCGGTTATTTGCCAAACTTTGTGGTTTAGTCCTAAATTAGAACCAAAAGCCTCTTGTTTAGCATTGCTACTAGTCACAATTCCTACTATAGTTTAAGAAAGCTGTTTAAGCCCCAGCCATTTTTTTTAAACTAAAGTAACATCATTAACTTACAACAGGTGATTTTCCACAATACCACAGTCTTAAATAACCCATTTTTCTTCATCCATTTCAACAATATTCACCTCTAGTTGCAGGTATTCCACAGAGTAATGAGCAAAATATTTCTTTAGCTATATTTGTGTGTATATGAAATGAGAATGGTTGTGTGATTTTAGCAATAGGAAGAATAACCTAAGTACTGATTTGGTTATCTAAATACTGATGATCTGCCATAGAATATATCAATGACTCCATCCCACCCAAATATGAAAGCATCACTTTGCTGTTCATATATCTAATAGTGTTTGTTGGTGAAAAGACTGTTATGAAGTAATGAATCTGATTAATTATGTCATCTATCAGAATTTTGTCTCTGTGTGTATAAATACATACACATATGTATGCTACACCCTGTACAGGTCTGTTTCAAATTTTGTAAATAGCGTTTAAGGCTAAGTTACAGATACTTCTATTTATATTTAAAAGTGGCTATGTCATCTGAATAATGTTCACATTCTCTCTCTCTCCTCTTGCCTCCGATTTTACTTATGTAGAAATAGAAAGAAATCTGACCCAATATAGTTCATGAGTAAATAGCTAACTTGTAGAGATACAAGATTTTCTAAAAAGTCATTTTAGAAAAGAATATGCTATTTAAAAGGTCAAATTAAATAAGACACTGTTAGGACTAATTTGCTTCTTTTCCTAGGATTTATAAATCAACATCTCATAGCTGTGAATTATGGAATATGTAACTGAGTCAATTTTTTCAGCCTGGCCTTAGCTGGGTCTCATCTTTATGGTCACAGATAATTATAGGTGTAATTTTACACCCTCAATTATTTGCAACTGAATGAAGGCCAGTGTCTGAAAATATAACCCATAATAGCTTCCGCTGTCATTGCCTCCATGCAGGTTTAATACGTTGTTTAAAAAGAACAAAATGTGAACTTCCTTGCCTTCTCCAAAATACAAAGAAATAGTTTAATATTAAAATCAACCTGAGTTAATTAAAATATCTGCACAGTATATCAAAGCCAAAGTACCAGTCTGTTCATAACACTATTTCCACATTAGCAGAAACAAGCAAAGTTTTTCATTATCTGACTGAGAATAAAGAATTAGATTAGTAATTTTCTCTCTTCATCATTATCTCAGCCCTGCTGCACAAAGCTGTTGTAACCCAGATGGAATGATTCTTGTCACAATATTATGCCAGTGAGTTGCTCTCATTTAGTCATAAATTTAAAGTCATTATTGAGCAAATGAGATTGGTTTGTCTATATGACGAATACCAATCTGTAGATAATTTCTCTCTTCGTCAAAACAAATATAAAAAGCTTTCTATAGACTCACTTCTTTCAAGTAGATTTTCCAACAGTGATACCCAGGCACTGATTTACAAAACAAATATCTTTTAAAAAAAAATGGAAACCAGCATTCAGATTACTTCAAGATTTTATGTTGTGTTAATCTCCTTCCTCAACTCCATCCCTTTTTTTTCTAACTCTTTCTCAGTAGGTCACACTTAGCTTATTACATCTTTCTTAAATCTATATGTTACTATTCATGAAAGAATGAGACATAATGCATTTTTGTACTTCACTTAGGCTCTGATCCTGTAAGGTGTGCCACATTGAGCCCCTCGACTACAGGCATCCAGTTTGCGGTGAGTGCAGGAGTGGGGAGTTAGACCACCCCGATCCAGCAAAGCACTTAAGCATGTCCTGAGTAGCCTCACTGACATCAATAGGACTATACACGGGCTTAATATTATACATGTGCCTAAGTGCTCTGCTGAATAGCTTAGATATGAAGGTGGCAGGTGCCTTAAAAATACCAAGCTAAATCATCAACTGGTGTAAATTACTTCAGTGGAGCTATGTAGATTTACACTAGCTGAGGATCTGGTCAACTGTCTCTTATTTGTGACTATAGTGCTGTATAAATCTATTATTATTATTATTATTAATTTTTAGTCATTTAAGTTGCCCAGAGGCATTCTAAATTGGTAGTGAAAATGTGTTTAATATCCATGGCCCAGATTCTGCCATGCTTACTTACACTAAGCAGTATCTTATTCCATGAGTAGTTCCACTGAAATCAATCTGAGTAAGGTTGGGATAATCAGGCCATCAGTTGATACTATTTCTCTGTGTTCTTACACCTAACCATGTGAGTAAAGGGAGCAGAATTTGGCTCACAAAAGTAGAACAGTCTAATTCTAAAACAAAGGATTGGCAAGATTCTTAAGAAGTTTTGCCTCAAAGTGGCTTGAGTCTAGAAACATGTTCCCAAGGGCGTTGTGTGCCCCCAATACACAAACTGAACCTTAATAATTCATTTGAATGCTGTAGCAAATTTAATTTTTTTAGGTATTCAATTTAAAGATCTGTCAGATTTTTAGACCTACAATTTCGCTTCAAGTTTGTTGGCTGTAATTTTTTCATTAATTATTGACTATTAACTGTTTTTATCAATGTAAGTATAGATTAAATGTTACCACTTTTTAAAACCCAGAAATCCCTAACCCATGCATGCAAAAAAGCTCAATTAGCAAAGTAGTAGAACAGCCATATCAAGAAGTGATACCTAGAAAAATGGCCACATGTCTTGGGGTATTAATATTTGCATTTAGAGCTGCTGCTAGTTGTTAGAAGTTTTCAAATAGAAATTTGTATTTGTTTTTGTTTTTGTAATGTTAAATAACTGTCACGGTGTTCAGAGCCTATGTATGGGCCCTCTATATTATTATTCCAAATGGAAAATAAAGAAATAGATTAACTTAATGTACCTCACCAATTCAACATTCCCATGTCTGTGTTTGTGCCCCCTAATTATTTTCTCTACTCACTCATCCTCTTGTAAATCAAGAGTAACACCACTTGAGTCAATTCTGTTGCCTGATTCTCCTCTCATTTGCATCAGTGTAATTTATTTTTTGCATATGAGAATGATTTTAGCTCATAAAATTACAAATAAAAAATTCTTAGAATTATCTTAGAAATATCAAGAATTATTTTGGACTGCTTCTCCGATCTGCTTTTATTCCATAGTGCTTCCATAATGCTGCACTTTTCCAGGTACGATCTTCTAGTCCTTCTGCCCTGCATATGGATTCACTTGGGTCCCAGTTCAGCAAAATAGTTAAGTATGTACTTAAGAACTTCATTGAATTTGGGCCTTTTGAAGCATATTGTTTGATATCTTTTGTGATGCCTCTTCTGCTTCGTAGGCTGTCTCTATAAATGTAATCGTTTTGTCCAGCTATATATAGCAGAAGGTGGTCCAAGAAGGGACAGTAAAAATTAATAAAATGTAATTCTTCAGTGGTACATATCTTGTGCAAGTGTACCACATTGCTTTAGCTGTCATGTTTTTTTTCTGAGACACTTATGAAAGATAGATGGGGAGAGAGATCCATCTCTATTTTCATCAGCCAAGCTTGTCTTTTTTTAAAAAAAACTTAAATACAAAATGACATGGACGTGCATCACAATTCACTGTTAATTGGCCATAAAGTTTTTCATCTTTTATTTGGGGAGGAATTCCCCATGCAAACAGCTTTCACCAAACTGCTTTCATTGACGTTATTTTAATTAAGAGTACTTGGTCCCTAATTTGTTTTCTTTTAGGTTATGTAGCTACTGAAAAACAGGTGCAAGACAAGTTAGCACTTGCCAGTTCTTGTTTGTTTGTGTAGGTTTGGGGTTTTTTTTTAAAGGTTTGGAAGCAAAACTGCATTTGTTTACAAGTTTGCTTAATGACAGCATTACAATATTTAGAGTTCTTAGCAATAAAAAAGGCATAAAAAGCTTCAAGATGTCATTTTTAAAGCAGCTGCAAAAACATATTTTTTGCTTTCCCACATTTACATAAGGCAATTTGAGATACCATGCTTAGCTTCATTGTAAATCTGTATTACACCTGCAAACAACAGGGTCTTACTTATTAGCTTTAATGAGTTTTCAGAAGATAGAGATACTAACATTTCCATTCAGTTGTGGGGTTTCCCAATCCAATATAACTTCTATTTGGCTTCTCCACTGACTTACCCTCCTGACTTTCTAACACATTAGGTCCATTGCACCTATCCAGTCTTAGTTGTGAATCAGTTCTAGAGCCTAACCAGCAGAAGGTCCTTTAGCTTTTATACTTCATGTGTGGTTGTCTGACAGCAAAATACAGTATCTACAAACACTAGCCTACCAAAGAGCAGTGGCCTTACAGTCTGCATACCTATGAAGGCTGAATGTATGGTAATCTGGAGATGTTATGCAAATAACCCAACGCCCTAATTTGTGTATCTGGTGAACCCACCCCGGAAAAGCCAATAGCTCAGCACATAGGGCACTTATGTGGGTCTCCCACATCACAGGCAAGTTTCCTAGCCACCACTCAATTCTGGGCTGGGTTTCTTTCTCTTCCCCCCCCCCCCCTGCCCAAAAGAGTTCTGAAGGTTTCAGTTTTGTTCTGCATTGGAACAAAAACATATTTTGACAGCAGTCATTTTTTTGTGAAACAGCATTGTTATTTTCTGGCCAGCAGTGATTATTCCCTCAAGTCTACTACTTCTCCCCTCAACTTTCCCATAGGTCCTTATTGCTGGCTCCCCTCTGGTAATTGCCATATCCCCTATCTGGCTACCTCTGTCCCACCTTGAATCCCGCACCCTTTCCCTCCTGGAGCACCCACCCCGGAAAAGCCAATAGCTCAGCACATAGGGCACTTTTCTATATATCCAGAATGGTGGCACCCTAAGGATCTGCACCATAAATCCTTTTCTCTACCGGAGTCTGCTATGATAGGACAGCAGAGCAGTCAACTTCATGGACAGTGTCCCTATAGCCTCACTCCACGTTGCCTAGCAACCACACTGGAACACAGAGACCAGGGCCTAGAATGCCATTCTGCTCTGCACAGAGATTCCTCCCCCGCCCCCCCGACTCAAACCAGAGAGAGACTCGGCTTAGAGCAATATCCCAAGTGGGCCTATGCTCAGGCCGGCAAAAAAAAAAAAAAAACGGGCCAGTTGGGGGAGGGGGAGGGAGCAGGTGGGAAGGGGGCGGCCAGGGCTACAGCAGGGGCACTGCCACGCGGCCCCTCACGCTGTGCCGCCTCCTGCCGCCTGCCGCGAGGGCTCCGCTCTGGTCGGCGGAGAGGGAAGGAAGAGGACTGCCCTGCAGGGCACTCTGGTTCTCCACGCCGCTGCCCCCTACAGGGCGGCCGGAGCGGAACAAGAACAACAACAAAAAAAGCAGCCATGCTGCCTTAGGATTGGGCAGAATGCCGCATCCAACAATCTGCCTATGGTCAAAGATACAGGGCTGCAGTGTTATACTACATAGTGCTGCTTTATCCATTACATTGCTCAGCACCTCCTCCAGGACTCTTAACTATTCACATGCAGCCTAGAGGGTCTTCCCCATACAGAGCCCAGTGGCTCCTCTAGTGAAGGACATGAGATCAGGCATCTGCTCAGAAGCCTGAAAGAGAGAGCCTGGAATCAGGAGAAGTAATGGGCGAGGGTCTGGAGGGCAGCAGAGAGGTTTTCCACATTCTTCAGTTGGCAGAGGCAAAATCTCTCAGTGCAGTTCTGCAGTCTTCTTAGTTCCCACCAGCCTGAGGTTCAGGATAGAGGGTGAGTCTTCATCTTGGACCTGCAGATTTGGGCTGGTAGGACTCACACTAGTGTGCTGAAAATAGCTGTATAAACAGTGCTTTCAAGTTGCTGCTTGGGCTGGAGTTCCAACCCCCATTCCTAGGCTTCAGAGCTCGAGCTCCATCTTGTTTTGGAACAGTATGACATACATATTCTGAATACATACTAACCTGTGTTGGTTTTTATGAAATGAAACCACTAAAGTGACATTCTCTTCACAGACCAAAAATATGTTGAAATTTTGATGTCTACAGAGGTTTCCTCGGGCAATTAATTGTGGTGGAAGAAAATAACAGAAATCAAGTAGGTGGTTAACTAGTCAAAACTTTAAAAGTGCTAAAGCTAGTTATACTTTTAGTACATCACTCCTTGTAAGTTATCCCTGTTTGTGTTCATCTACCTCCCTCCCCGCTTCTTGTACAAATATCCTATTTAGGCCTCTCTCTCCAGTTTTTTGAATTATTTATAGAGTGATGTGATAAAGCCACGTGATTGTTTGTTACATTATAAATAGTATCTCAAATCATGGGGCAGAGTAATGAAAAGGAGTTGAAAAATAAGGTGACTATGTCACTTTCATTTAAATCAGGCTAATCTGACCTTTAAATGTTGAGCCGTTTCACTAAAGAAAACAAAAATCCAAGAATTAAAAGAGGGCTTATTCTGAGCAGGAATTTTTGACACACAAATTTGGCCAGGTATTTGATGACTAGCATAAATATACACTTTAAAAAATAAAGTTCATTTAATAGATGTATAGATTCCAAGGCCAGAAGAGACTAATACAATCATCTAGTCTGACTTCCTGTATAACACAGGCCAAAATAATTCCTAGAACATCTCTTTTAGAAAAATATCCAATCTTGATTTAAAAATTGTCAATGATGGAGAATCCACTATGATCCATGGTAAACTGTTCCAAAGGTTAGTTGCCCTCACTTAAAAAATGTATGCTTTATTTCCACTCTGAATTTGTCTAGCTTCAATTTCTAGCCACTGGTACGTGTTACACCTTTCTCAGGTAGATTGAAGAGCCCATTATTAAATACTTGTTCCCCATATAGATACCTCTAGACTGTAATCAAGTCACCCCTTAACCTTCTCTCTCTTAAGCTAAATAGATTGAGCTCTTTGAGTCTGTCACTACAAGGCAGGTTTTCTAATCCTTTAATCATTCTCGTGGCTCTTCTGTGAACCCCCTACAATTTATTAACATCCTTCTGGAATTGTGCACACCAGAACTAGTCTTGGTATTCCAGCAGTGCTTGTACCCGTGCCAAAGAGGTGCTTAATGACTTCTTTGTTTCTGTTTTCACCAAGAAGGTTGGTGGTGATTAGATATCTAACATAATGAATGCCAGTGAAAATGAGGTAGGATCAGAAGAAGCTAAAATAGGGAAAGAACAAGTTAAAAATTACTTAGACAAATTAGATGTCTTCAAGTCACTAGGGCTGAGGAAATGCATCCTAGAACACTCAAGGAGCTGACTGAAGAAATATCTGAGCCATTAGTGATTATCTTTGAAAAGTCATGGAAGACAGGAGAGATTCCGGAAGACTGGAAAAGAGCAAATATAATGCCAATTTATAAAAAGGGAAATAAGGACAACCAAGGGGAATTACAGACCAGTCAGCTTAATTTCTGTACCCGAAAAGATAATGGAGCCAATAATCAATCAATTTCCAAACATCTAGAAGATAATAAGCTGATAAGTAACAGTCAGCACAGATTTGTCAAGAACAAATCATGTCAAACCAACCTGATAGCTTTCTTTGATAGGATAACAAACTGTGAATAGGGGGAAGTGGTTGACATGGTATATCTTGATTTTAGTAAAGCTTTTGATACTGTCTCCCGTGATCTTCTCATAAACAAGGGAAATGCAACCTAGATGGAGCTACAGTACTATAAGGTGGGTGCATAACTGGTTGAAAAACCGTTCCCAGAGAGTAGTTATCAGTGGTTCACAGTCATGCTGGAAGGGCATAACAAGTGAGGTCCTGCAGGGATCAGTTCTGGTTCTGGTCAATGTCTCCATCAATGATTTAAATAATGGCATAGAGAGTATATTTGTAAAGTTTGCGGATGATACCTAGCTGGGAGGGGTTGCAAGTGCTTTGGAGGATAGGATTAAAATTCAAAATGATCTGGATAAACTGGACAAATGGTCTGAAGTAAATAGGACGAAATTCAATCAGGACAAATGCAAAGTACTTCACAAACAAAATGGGAAATGACTGCCTAGGAAGGAGTACTGCAGAAAGGGATCTGGGGATCATAGTAGACCACAAGCTAAATATGAGTCAATAGTGTAACCCTGTCATAAAAAACCCAAACATCATTCTGGGATGTCTGAGCAGAAGTGTTGTAAGCAAGAGAAGTAATTCTTCCATTCTACTCTGTGCTGATTAGGACTCAACTGGAGTATTGTGTCCAGTTCTGGGTGTCACATTTCAGAAAAGATGTGGACAAATTGGAGAAAGTCCAGAGAAGAACAACAAAAATGATTAAAGGTCTAGAAAACATGACCTATGAGGGAAGATTGAAAAAATTGGGTTTGTTTAGTCTGGAAAAGAGAAGACTGGGAGGGGACATAACAATTTTCAAGTACATAAAAGGTTGTTACAAGGAGGAGGGAGAAAAATTGTTCTTCTTAACCTCTGAGGATAGAAGAAGAAGCAATGGGCTTAAATTGCAGCAAGGGATGTTTAGGTTGGACATTAAGAAAATCTTCCCAACTGTCAGGGTGGTTAAGCCCTGGAATAAATTGCCTAGGGATGTAGTGGAATCTCCTCCACTCGAGATTTTTAAGAGCAGGTTAGAGAAATACCTGTCAGGAATGGTCTAGATAATACTTGGTCCTGCCATGAGTGCAGAGGACTGGACTAGATGACCTCTCAAGGTCCCTTCCAGTCCTATGATTCTATACAATACAGAAGCAAAATAACCTCTCTACTCCTACTCGAGAGTCCCCTGTTTATGCATCCATGGATTGCATTAGCACTTTTGGCCACAGCATCACACTGGGAGCTCATGTTCAGCTGATGATCCACAATGACCCCAACTCTTTTTCAGAGTCACCACTTCCCAAGATACGGCCTACGTTCTTTGTTCTTAGATGCATGCATTTACATTTAGCCCTATTAAAATTTTTAGCATATTGTTTTGCTTGTGCCCAGCTTATCAAGTGATCTAGAATGCTCTGTTTCAGTTATTTACCACTCAATTTGAATGATCAGATAATTTGATATGTTAACAGCTGGTATAATATAAATACATGACACTACTAGAAAGACGTTTATAAAATGCACTTCATGCACAGAACACTGATCAAATTACTGATTGCTAGTCATTACCTACATTCTGAAACTAACAGCTGAGCCATTATGATGTGACAGAGCTGTTGCAAGCTGTAGCAGTATGTAACTTATTAGGTTGAATTTAAATAACCTATGAAAGCTACCTAAAATGATGCAATATGCTAAGGCTGATTGAAGGATCCAAATGGGGGTTAGTAGTTGAATTTTGCTAAAATGTGTGCAGAGCATCTACGGTAAGAAATAGGTTTGAAAACCCAGTGTGCATTCTTTTCTTTTTGTAGTCTCCAAAGAGAACACACCACAATGAGTCAGCTCGCTACTGAGCTTAAGACTTTACATCAATACATTAACTAATTCCACCTGGAATGCTGACAGAAAAGACCAATGTAGATTCTGTCAGCTCTTCCTTCTTCTTCTCTCTTGCTGCAGGTTTCCACACTTGCCTCTAATATTTTATGTAAATATTACTGGTGCCAGTAATAACTTTCACCTCTTAGTCAGTGGTTGCAGTAAGTCCTTGTGAGGGTGGATAAAAACTGATGATTAAAACATTGAAAATCAGATTTTTAACATTTGAATTAAATATATATATATATTTAAAAATTTATCTATTTAAAACAGAAATAATGAGAACCTATATTAAGGCCTAAACTTATTATAATTATTTTAAAAAATTAAAATAATAATATTCAAGTAAAATGTACATCCTGTCAAGTTTTAAAGAAAGTCACCCCATTGAACTGGTAGAAGTCTCCGGCTAAGCACCTGGAATCAGAGTTTGTTGAAGTGCTCAACCAGTTTTTGGCAGCAGTAACCTCCTCTTATGCAGATACAGAGAGAATATTTTCTTCATTTCAATTTATTCCACTAGCTCAGTTAAATAGCTAAGGATTTGTCTACATCATGGGGTAATTCACTCTATGGGGGTGTGATTTCTAAAGCACACTAATGTGTCATCCATTAATTTGTCCGTGTAGATCCTGCTGATGCTCATTGAAGGTTCAGAAAGAATAAGATCTACTAGTCCTAAAATCCTGAAGGACACAATGATCAGAAATAATCAGTTCAATTCGCTAACTACAAATAATATTTCCCTTGTTTAATAAAACAGTTTTAAGTGCAAGTAATGTTTTGATAAACTTACTTTTTTTCTTATGTATCCAGCACATTTAAGATACTTTTATTTAGTTAATAAAAACAATTTGAAAATGATGTTTTTGTGCATTTTTAATTGAGTTCTAATATCCAGCCAGATACAGCTTGGCACAAATAATGAATAAAAAAATTAATCATATGTTAAATAAGAAAAGTATAATTTACAATTTTCTAACAATAAAAAAATTAAGAATCTTAATGTGTGTTACACATTAATTTAAGTATCAGAGGGGTAGCCGTGTTAGTCTGGATCTGTAAAAAGCAATAGAGTCCTGTGGCATCTTATAGACTAACAGATGTATTGGAGCATAAGTTTTCGTGGGTGAATACCCACATTAATTTAAGCAATTAAATAGCTTATCAATATAGTGTATCCTCCTGGTTAGTACAAAAAGTATCAAATGTAGTGTAAAGACTATATTTAGTCATAAAACAACATGTTTTAATGGTTACCAACCAATGAGAATCAATGTTTCTTTATGAAAATAACAAAAAAGTACAAATGTGAAACAAATCAAAATGATTTAAAATTCACCAATTTTCAATCTTAAATCAATACACCGTGTTCCCTGCCTCTGTGACTTCAAAAGACAGGTGAACTGAAAGATCAATATTTTCAGGAGACTATGTCCTTGCCAAATTTTAAGTTTCTATTACCTAGATTAGGTATTTCAAGCAATTACACTTTTTTAGATTTTTAATCTAGCAGAAAACCTGCAAGATGCTCTTCGTATCTTAAAGATAATTGAGGTAAAATTTTTGAAAGCACCTAAGCCCTATTTTCAAAAGTGAATTTCAAGGGAACTTAGGCTTTGAAATCACCAAGGGTATGTCTACATAGGGATAAAACACCCATGGCTGGCCCAGGTCAGCCGACTCAGGTTCACAGGTCTTGGAGTCTGGGGCTGAAAAATCGCTTTGTAGACATTTGGACTCGGCCTGGAGCCTGAGCTCTGGGACCCTCCAACCTCGCAGGAACACGTTATACCTTTTTCTGGTGGATAGAAGAGCCCATTATTAAATACTTGTTCCCTATGTAGATACTTTTAGACTGTAATCAAGCCACCCCTTAATGATCTCTTTGTTAAACTAAATAGATTGAGCTCTATGAGTCTATGATTCCTACAAGGAAGGTTTTCTAATCCTTTAATCATTCTCATGGCTCTTCTGTGAACCCTCTTCAATTTATCAACATCTTTCTTGAATTGTGCACATTAGACCTGGACACAGTAGTCCAACAATGCTTGGGCAGCACGTGTACTCCCCATTTGGGGAGCCTAGCCCCCTGCTCCACCCCTTCTACCCAAGGCCCGGCCCCCACTCTGCCCCTTCCATCCCTTTGCTCTCGCTGGCCAGCCTGACAGTGCAGCCCTGAAGCCCAGGCAATGCCCAGAGCAACCCTAAACCCCGGCTGGCCCACCTGCGCCTGGAGCATCCCTGAACCCCAGCTGACCCACTGGAGGAGTCCGGAGCAGCCCCAAACCCTGGCTGGCCAACTTAGCCCAGCCAGCCAGCCGGAGCCAAGTCCTGAGCTTGGACTACTCAGAGGAGCTCCGAGACCTGCAACGGCCCAGCTCCGAGGCTGTGGCAGGGAGCATTAGTGGAGGTTTGTGGGGAGGGGAGATTAACCTCCCCCAGTTTCCATTACCTGCCACCCATGCAGCAGTGCTTGCACCCAGGCCAACTACAGAAGGGAGGAGGGATAGCTCAGTGGTTTGAGCATTAGCCTACTAAACCCAGGGTGATTAATTCAATCCTTGAGGGGGCCACTTAGGGATCTGGGGCAAAAATCAGTACTTGGTCCTGCTAGTGAAGGCAGGGGGCTGGACTTGATGACCTTTCAAGGTCCCTTCCAGTTCTAGGAGATGGGATATCTCCATTAATTTATTTTTTTTATTTATCGAAGTAAAATAACCTCTCTACTCCTACTTGAGAGTCCCCTGTTTATGCATCCAAGCATCCCAGAGCTCAGGCTCCAGCCCAAATATCTACACAGCAATTTTTAGCCCTGCAGCCTGAGCCCACAAGCGTGAATCAACTGACTTGGCCAGCTGTGGCCATGCCAGGTCTTTGTTATCCCTCTGTAGACATACCCTTAGATGCTTTTGGAAATTTTACCCCAGATCATTACCTTGTGTAAATCAGCATAGCTATATTGACTTTGAGTGGGATGTAAGGCCCCTAAAATATTTAGGTGTTTTTAAAATTTCAGCCCTGGTTTTCAGTTTTTGGTATGATTAGTCAAATGCTGATGTTGAAATAAATTATACTGCAGACACTTGTACTAAGTTGATCAACTATAATTCTTAAATGAATTCCTGAAATTTTACTTAGGACTAAGCTGTGAGTAGCCTCCTATTTTGTGTGCTATAGAACTGGCATTTCAAAGAAGCAATAGTTTAAAGTGCTGAGAAATTATTTCTCTAAATCACACCCTGATGAGATACTTGATCAGTCTCTATGTGGGCAGTTGAAGTCATCCACTATTACTGCTTTATTAAATCTAGTTGCCTCTTTGATCTCCCTCAATATTGTGCACTCTATCATTTTTGCAATCCAGAGACTAGTAGTATATAACACTACTGGTATAATTGTAGACCTTGACTTTGTAGCCATATGTGCTATTTTCCACTTAGAAATTTTATCTCTTTTAATTCTATATAATCTTTAGGTATATTGCTGCAGTCCCAATGCGGTGGTGTAATCTGGCCTTCCAGTATCGTTTACAGCAAAGTCTGACAGTATCTCATAGATTGCCATTCTCCTGTGTTTCAGAAATGCCCAGTAGGTTCCACTACCAGGCATTCTGGTTCACTTATTTTTGCTATTAAGATTCTCATATAGGTATATATGTTGTTTGCAGAGATGGTGTTGTAGCCATCTTGGTCCCAGGATATTAGAGAGACAAGATGAGTGAGGTAATATCTTTTATTGGACCAACATGTGTATCTTGAAAGTTTGTCTCTTTCACCAACACAAGTTGGTCCAATAAAAGATATTGCCTCACCCACCTTGTCTCTCTCTAATACTGGTAGAGATATTTATTGTTTTTATGTTTCGATGTGTTCCTTAGTATCACTGATATCCCTAACAGAGGTATTTGTTTGAATTGAGTGCTCCTACTCACCCTACTTATCCTAGCTTCTAGTTTAAGTACTTCCCCAAAACTCTATTAATTTTGTTTGACATGGTTATACTTTTGTTGAGTTGGAGCCCATCCCTTGGACTGGAAGCATTTCAGAGAAAGCTACAGTAAAGCCCTGGACTGAAGTCTTTTTTCCTATTAATCTAAATTTAGGACCAAGGGCTTCTTTTACATTTCCCTATGCCACTGGTATCAGTATATACGAAACCATGGGGCCTTCCCTAGCACACAATAGAAATCTATAAGTGTCTTATGACAGAGTATAAAGAGAAAAAGAAATGCTATCCTGTCAGATTAGAATACAAATCCCCTTTATCTACCTCTGACATGTAGAGAGCTGTGTTGCCCAGCATTGGCAGAAGTCCAGTTTTTGACTAGAATACCCAGTTGAAAAGTGACCCTGGCAGCTCCGGTCAGCACCACTGACCAGGCCGTTTAAAGTCCGGTCAGTGGCGCAGTGGGGCTAAGGCAGGGTCCCTGCCTGCCCGGGCTCCCAGGAAGTGGCCGGCATGTCCCTGCAGCCCATAGGCACATGGGTGATCAGGGAAGCTCTGCATGCTGCCCCATTGGCAGCTCCACAGCTCCCATTGTCTGGGAACCGCAGCCAGTGGGAACTGCAGGGGCGATGCCACCTCGCCATGCCTCCGCCTAGGGTCCGGACATGGCAGCCCTTCCGGGAGCGGCGCAGAGCCAGGGCAGCCAGGGAGCCTGCCTTAGTCCTGATCCACCACCAATCAGGAACCGCCTCAGCAGGGCTGGCTCCAGGGTTTTTGCCGCCACAAGCAGCGGGGAAAAAAAAAATCACAATCGGCAGCAGCTCCACCTTGCCGCTTTCTTTTTCGGCGGCAATTCAGCGCCAGGTCCTTCCCTCCGAGAGGGACAGGGACCCTCTGCCGAATTGCCGCTGAAGAGCCCGACGTGCCGCCCCTTCCCCTTGGCCACCCCAAGAACCTGCTTGCTCAGCTGGTGCCTGGAGCCAGCCCTGTGCCTGAGGTAAGGGCCGCCTGGCCGGAGCCCAAACCCCTGCCCCACGTCAGAACCCCCTCCTGCACCCCCAACTCCCTATCGCAGCCCTGAGCCCCCTCCCAGAACCTGCACCCCAAACTCCTACCCCAGTCCTGAGCCCCCTCCCGCACCCAAATTCCCTCCCAGAACCCACATCCTCTCCTGCACTCAAACCCCTTGGCCCCAGAAACCCCTCATCCCCATCTCCATTCCAGAGTCCATACCCCCAGCTGGAGCCCTCACCCCCTCCCGCACTCCTGCCCTACCCCAGAGCCCCCTCCTACACCCTGAACCCCTCATTTCTTGTCCCACCCTGGAGCCCGCACCCCCAGCTGGAGCATTCTCACCCCAACCACCTGCCCTAGCCCAGCGAAAGTGAGTGAGGGTTGGGCAGAGCGAGCAATGGAGGGAAGGGAGCTGGAGTGAGTGGGGGCAGGGCCTCAGAGAATGGGCGGGGCCTGGGGGAAGGGGCACGACAAGGGTGTTCCATTTTGTGCAATTAGAAAATTGGCAACTCTAGTGTTGCCCCAACATGGCCCTTGAAAACTAGGCACATGCCTGGGGATTGTGGATAGGCTCCACTATTGTTTGCTGAAGCTTTCTGTAGATGACGAGGTGTCTGAGGTAATGTTGCTCTGCATAGCATACACTTGCGTGTGCTTGCTCTTCTGAGGGGAACTGTACAAGAGTTTGCCGGGGCTCGACCCTCTCCGGGTGGCGGGGAGCCACACCGGCTCACTACCCACTGGTGCTTGGGTACATTGTCTGGCTGCAGGGTCTCCCTTGGCAGCCCTTGCAATCCTGGAAGACACAGTAAGCCCGACCCTGGCTCAGGGCGGGCACCAATGCTATGTCAGGGCTCAGGCCCTCAATCAGGGCTGAGCAGCAAGCAGGAGTATTTAGCCCAGGCTCTGGGTCAGGGCGGGGCAACAAACACTGAGGCAGAGCTCAGGCCCTCAGGCAGGGCTGAGCAACAATAGTAGGCCTAAGCCTCAAAAGGCCTGGGAGAGGGGGAGACGCAGGCCCTCCCACTCCACTGCGTCCCAGCCCGGGGCCCTAGCACCGGCAAAAGGCCCGCTGTTTAGTCAGTGGGGATCCTGGCCGCAACACACTGACATAGGCTCTGGCAGTGCTGCAGCCAGACTGGGGTCAGCTGCCCCCGGGCTGCTAACACACTCCCCCTCGGGGCCTACCTGGGGGCTGGTATTGGCCTCGGGGAGATCCTGGACCATGAGTTCGTCAGGCCAGGGATCGTTCGGCAGGCCCGGCGGCTCCTCTGGGTAGCGGGCGCAGGGCAGGCCTGGCAGCTCCTACGAGTAACGGGTGCAGGGCAGGCCCGGTGGCTCCTGGTGGCCGCCCCGGGCCGCGGAGGTTTCCCAGCCCGAGCTAGGCTGGAGATGTCTGGTCTCTCCGGCGGCTGGGGCCTGACAGAGTTCTGAGGCCAAGCCTTTGTACTTCTGGGTTGCCGCCTGACCCCCAGAGGGGCGGGCTCAGAGCTCCCTAGCTCCGCCCACTCCGGCCTCTGGATGGGGTCTTCCCCCTCTGGGGCGACAGGGAGCCACACCGACTCACTACAGGAACATTCCATCTTTTGGATGTGGGAGTGAGCTGAAGTAAATGTAAGGGTAATAGCAAAGGCTGCCATGTTCAAAAAGAAGAGTAGTGCTAGATGTTCAGTATGAAAAACCCACTGCATCTGACAGGTTTCAGAGTAGCAGCCGTGTTAGTCTATATCCGCAAAAAGAACAGGAGTACTTGTGGCACCTTAGAGACTAACAAATTTATTAGAGCATAAGCTTTCGTGGGCTACTGCCCACTTCTTCGGATGCATATAGAGTGGAACATATATTGAGGAGATATATATACACACTTACAGAGAGCATGAACAGGTGGGAGTTGTCTTACCAATTCTGAGAGGCCAATCACAATCAGAGAAATTTTTTTTTTCTTTTTCTCTTACTTAATTTCTTTTTCACTGCATCTGGCCTGAAAAGAAGCTTCTTGGGCCTTGGAAAGATTTGTCTCCAATGTGTTTTGCTGTTTAGTATTTTAGATATTTTTTAAACAGTGTATGAGCTTTGAAATAAACAGTTTAGTTTATAAATGTGAACTATAGGTTACAGTACTTCGGGGGGACTCATGCAAAGGGTGTTTCCCACCTTTTCCACCCATTCTTTTTTCTTTCTTGCTACAAGTCTGACTGTTTGGATTCACATTGTTCTAACTATAGAACTTAGTGGTGTTTGTTTTTAAAACATGAGGCATTAACAGCTAGAGTATTAGACATGATGTGGTTATATGTCTTTTTCTCTTTAAAAAGAGGATCTGAAGGCTATGACAACATGTGCGGGGAGGAGCGGGGAATAAACCTAGCATAGCACATTCTGCCTACATGGGCTTGAATCAGATTGTGATAGTCATTTAGTGCTATATCCATATTTTTGTGAATATCCATTTGTTGTCTTCTGCCTCTCTCTGGGGGCACAGTATGTTGTGTGGAGAATCACAGAAAAAGCCCAAATGCAGATATATCTATTCCTGTGAATATTCTTTGGCATGAGTATGAAGCAAGGGAAGGTACCTCCAGTTTTTAAGACTGCAGTAAGAAGGTCAGAGCTGTCAGAGGTTTTTATACTCAGTGATTCCTCTATGTCCATCAGGTGATCTTTCAGACAGCCCTTCAGGGAAGAACAAACATTTTATACCAGACTATTTTTTATTATGCTAGTTTTGATGTTATTCACGTGAATGAGGAAACCAGAGGTTAGTAGACAAGACAAATATAATTTCTTTTGCCACAGAATAATGCATCTGTGGGGATAAACTAAATGTGACCCCAAGAGTTGTCAAGACAAATTGACTGACTGCTCAAGCACTACTGAAATTTTTAAAGATACAGTTTTCTAAACTACATTTTTTTTAAAGTCTTTCATCATTTTATACTTTTAATTTTAAATCTACAGCATTTATGTAACCATGGTTCCTTTAAAAATGTTTTAAAGGTACAAGATTATTTTAAAAATGAGGTCAGATTCAGCCTGACTTCTTGGCAGTGAAAAGTCTGTCTGGGAAAGAGGTTGCAGAAGTAGAAATAAGGTGTGACCTTCTCCTTGTTGAAGATGTCCTTCCAAGATAGCAGCAGACCTGGATGGGAATGGTGCAACTGAAATAATAACTCAGCTGCTCTCACCAATGTGGTGTCCATGGTGGTCCAAGTTATAACTGGAAACTGCTTTAATTTCCCAAGCAGATAACCTCAGTCATCACAAGCTCACCACCAGTGGTGAAAAGGAGAATTAGCTGTTGTAGGGGATATAGTTTACACATCCAATGAATCTAGCCTTGAGGTATTTCCAAAATTAAATGTAAAGCAAATGAGAAAAATTAGGAAAGCATAGGAGATGGGGAATGAAAATACGTATTAACTATTTTAAAGATACTTGGTAGGTAAAATAGCAGTTTTGATGATGATTGGTAAGTATTTGCACATATTAGGCAGTTAAATTTAGTTTGGGAAGCAAAATACAACATATGTAGGTGCTCATTCCTTCCAAGTCTGAAGTCATCCTGGATCACATATATTATATACTAAAAACTCTTATCCAAAACAGGAAATCATGTGCAATTCTTGGAAATGTACATTTGAACTTCAGTGAAACTCTCTGGAAAATGATTCTCTTTAAATAAGTCCTGTCCATTATAGACACGCTGAGGTCTGCCAATATGATGGTACATTCTACCCAATTTCTCTTGCTGATGAGAAGAGTCAGATGGCTCCTGTCACCAAGAATAGTCAGTGGGCAATCTCAACCTTTCCTGCTTAGGGAGCAGTCTTTATATAACTGACCTCAGTTGCTGATGACTTTTTGGCCTTATTGCTCAATAAGATGTGCAGGAAAAGATGAAACATATAATTGGTTCAAGTGAAAGAAGTGCAATAGACACAAGAAATGGCGCTCTGGTATGCTGCGTCTTCACTGCATTGTTAGCTCAAAGTATAACTTGAGTGTTGCCCTGAATCCCATTCCCATTCACACACACACAAATCTTTAGCTCGAATTAAGTGATGCTTTAAACTCAATCTGGCTGTCCCATGAACGGGTTGTGGGTTGAAGCTCCAGTGCTGCTAAACTTGAGTATAGATCATTTGAATTAACACAGGAGTGAAGATAAGCCCTGGTGGGTGTTGCCATTATTGCAAGATTGCTGTGTTCAAGACTAGTGCAACAACCATGCAGGGGGAGTGTCACAATGAAAGTAAGATGTGACTAAAGGAGACAGCAGCATCATATTTTCCCCCTGCTAGTGCTTGTTAGAGACAGTTTGGGGTTTTTTTTGCCTAACGCTACTTTAAAGTATTCTATTCACTATACCAGTGCTTCTCAAGCTGTAGGTTGGAATCCCAAAATGGGTCACAACCTCGTTTTACAAGGGCTTCGGCCCTGGTTGGCAGGAGGCTCAGGTGACAGGCTTCCCGCTTGGGGCAGAAGCCCTTAGGCTTCAGTTTTGCCCTCACCAGGCTTTGGAATTGCCCCACACACACCTAGGGCCACTGGGCTTGGGTGGGCTCATGCTTCAGTCTCCTCTCCTGGGGTCGTGAAGTAATTTTTGTTGTCAAAAGGGGGTCACAGTGCAATGAAGTTTGAGAATCCCTGCACTATACCTACTGGTGTGAGCAGGGTGCAAGAAAGATACAAAGAGGGCCAATGTGCACATCTGGTCTTGACAAATGGTGAGGCAATTTGGTGCAGAAGACCCTAACTATTTAGAAAAGAAGTGTCCTGCAACTATTTTTGCGCTGATGAGCCAGAAGATAAAGGTGTGCAATGAGGTTCACATGAAGTTGCCAACTGTCAGCCTGAAACAAGCTATGCAGGGAGATAGCCACAACTGTCTGAGGAGGTTTAGGTTGGATAGTAGGAAAAACTTTTTCACTAGGAGGGTGGTGAAGCACTGGAATGGGTTACCTAGGGAGGTGGTGGAATCTCCTTCCTTAGAGGTTTTTAAGGTCAGGCTTGACAAAGCCCTGGCTGGGATGATTTAGTTGGGAATTGGTCCTGCTTTGAGGAGGGGGTTGGACTAGATGACCTCCTGAGGTCCCTTCCAATCCTGATATTCTATGATTCTATGATTCTGCACTAGTATATGAGCAAACCAGCAAAGAGATTCAGAAGACAGTTTCTGGCATGTCCGACTGTATTGTTCCTGAGCAATTGTTCATAACATAAGCATCTATTTGCATTTTAAGGATAATTTAAAAATATATACATTCTGACAGTCTCTAAGGACAACAGTTTAAAAAAAAATGTCCTCGTGTAAAATTAAGTAGTTTGGTGATACATAGTTCCATTCGTGTTTCCCTTTCTGTAATATGCCAGAGTTTCAGGAATTGTATAACCTCTGGGCAACATTTTACCACTATTACCCTCTGGGTCAGATGTTATTTATATAAGTGAAAGAGAGAAACCTTTTTAACATTCAAGTCCTGTGAGATGATAAACAATGAGAGATGGGGGCCTCAGATGAGCATGTATGTTAAAAAAAATTATACTTAATAGAATCAACTTTGTGTTATAATTTACCTTTGGATGCAGTTAAGGGTGAAATGTTGAGCAGCAGATTTATAATTAATACTTTGTGATATATATGCCAACCAGTGCAATTTTCTCCCGTATCTAAGATTCAGAAGACAATAAACTCTCTTTAGTAATTACCTGACAAATGATAATACCTGTTTTATGTTTTGGGGGGAAAGGTAATGCATTTGACAAGTCTCTCCTCTGGCACACTAAACCCAATTTTATAATGACCCTGCTGTGCATAATTTGAAGAATACTACATTATTAGTGTCAACAGCAAATTTCATGCAGCTGTTATAAGTACTATATTGTACAAGCAATATACTTCTTTCATTCAGGCACAATATTCCCATTAGAAGTAATGCACATACATGAAAATGGGACTATATATTAAAGTATCTGTTCATTCCTGGGTTTTGTCTGTCTGTTGCTTACTTTTCCTCTAGTGATGGAACTTTTAAAACCTGTAAATTCTGGGTTGGAAATTCAAATTCAAACAACACAGTGAAAATTGTATGAATCATACACTCTGTGTATATACCATATATGCTAATTATTAGCAGCAGAAAAGAAAAGTAGCACAAAACCCTCAAAAATCAAAACAACTTTCCTTCCTCCCACCCTGACTTTCTGTCAAGAACCTATCTGCACAGGACAAAGAAGCCATATCAAATGACATCAGCCAGATAAAACAGAAACGAGAGAGAGAGAGAGAGAGAGCGATGATGGAAATTCCCATAAAATCTATTCTGTGATTAAAGGTATTATAAAGAAAAAGGAGAAGTCACACAGAGGATTGCCTGGAGTTCTCCTATGACTCATGGAAGTAGTCACGTGACCAGGCTAGACTGTTGTAATCTTTGTGAAATGGCAATATCTTCCCCAGTATGCTTATCACAAACAAAGAGGAAAAAAGAGAGGAATAACAAACAAACAAAAAACTACACGCTTTTTTGTGTAAGTTCACAGAAAATGAGATTTTGTGGCATTGGTTTAGATTAGAATTTAAAAGACCTGACTTCTCTAGATTTCATAGGCTAATTAAATATAAACTGTGTGAAAAGCACAGACAAAGTAAATTTGCAGGGAATATATGTAAGCAAACTATGTATCTGCAGTAAATGCACAATACACAGTATATGTCAAATTTACTATTCTGAGAGATTTGTACAGTAGAGGACTAGAAGGAAATAAAGCAGTGAATTTTACAATTAGAATATTAATGTCCTAAAATACATGATAAATATCTTTCTATACAGAACGGTACTAAAGTAATAGCCTTTACTTCTCATGTTGTAAGATTATGTATGAAGATCCTAATATATGAATAAGAAAATATCCTTTAACACTATTTAATAACATGCCACAAAAATTTTTCTGTTAATTGATACTGCATGCACACACACAGTTCTAGATCTAAAAATGCCAGTCCACTGTGGATGTATAATAAGCAATTATTTTCAGCTCCTTGATGGAGATAGGTTATATTAACTTTCTATTTAATTATATTTGCTGAGATCCCTTTTCTCTGATGCTTGTTCTAACTCCAATATCTTAAAACCAATTTTTGCAATGAGAATCTCTTGATCTTCCAGAGAATCTCTATATATGGGGCTCGTGAGCCACATGCAGCTCTTTTACAGTTAAAGTGCGGCTCGCGGAGCCCCCCACACCCTCCCCATTCTCTGCCTACCAGACTGGGAGGGGAGGAGAGGCTAGGTGCTTCTGCCAGAGACGACTGGTGCCTGCTGAGAGTGGAGGGGCACAATTTAAAGGTTTGGCACCCCCAACATCTTCAGTCATGTCCCCACAGGCACACTGCGCCCAGAGGTGAAAATAAGCTGGTCTGGTACGGCGTACCGGCAAGAGCCAGTATGCCGTGCCGGACTGGACCGGCTTCCACGGCGGTGATTTAAAGGGCCCAGTGCTCCCACCGCTGCAGGGAGCCCCGGGCCCTTTAAAGCGCCGCTGGAGCTCCGGCAGCTGGGCTCGGGTGGGGATTTCAAGGGCCCGGAGCTCCGCGGCGGCTGGAGCCCCGGGTCCTTTAATTCGCCCGTGAGCCCCGGGGCTCCCAGCTGCCTCTGCAACTGATAGCTCCGGGGTGATTTAAAGACCCTGGGGCTCCCAGCCACAGCCTTTAAATCTTGAAAGGCCCCGCCTCTTCCAGTTGAGGCCACGCACCCGCTCAGGACTCCGGCGAACCGGTAAGTCCTTTAACTTACTTTCACCCCTAGCCCTGCCTCTTACCCTCAGTGGCCACTCCCTGCAGTTTCCAGGGGTTAGCTCCACGTGGAGAGGCAGGGGCAAACACCGGGAAGCTGCAGGGAGCGGCTGCTGCTTTAGCCACACGCTCCCAACTTGACAGCTTCAGCAGCTGCCATGCAGGGATGGGGCTCGGTGGCACCATGTGACTGAGACAGCAAACCCTGGCAAAAATCGGGTGAGGAGGATGTGACCCAAGTGCCTTCCCCCATGCATCGCCTCTGGCAGCAGTGGGGCTGGATTCAGGGCTTCAGCCCTGGCTCTCAACTTCTGAAGATTGTGATATGTGGCTCAAAGGGTCAGTAACTTTGGCCACCCTTGCTCTATAACCCAACAGCAGTTGTTCTTGGTGTCTTACAATGGCTAAGGAGATATGTTGCCCATATATGAAGATTTTCTAGCTGGAGATTAAACATACTGCTGAGAAGGAGAAGTTCGCCTTTAGAAGATGGAAGAATTAGAAACCATCTAGCTGGATTTGGTATCCTGTGATTCCTCATACTAATGTGATACTCTGGACGAATGGTGGGCAGCTGGTTCTTCATTTTGCTATAATTCTCTATATTGTGGTGCCTAAACTTACTTCACCCCTTCCCACATGGTGTAATGCGCTTACACCTGTTGAGGCATATTCCTTTAATTTTGTATCTGTTTGAGCTTTGCATTTTATTTGTGAAAATCATCACAATTCTAAACCAATATGTTTTGCAGGGTAACAAAGTAAATCAGAAAGACCCTTCTCAGTCCCATCTCCTTGAAGGCTGTGGCCTGGGGATCCCTGTGGCATAACCTCAACTTCTTTTGATGGAGGAAGAAGAGTACTGACCCTCCCCCGCCCCCCATTGGGATGGCCTTTTGTTCCCAATACACTGAGTAATGGTGAGCAGAATTTTCTCTCCCACCTGGCTTAGGGTAATTTACGTTGTCACAGACCATTGGGCAGTCATAGAGGGGTGGGTCGGAAATTCCTCTTTCCTTCCTGGATGTCTCAGGCATCAGTTCCTTTGTTACCTGCAGACTGGCTCTAACCTTCCCTTCTCTCTGTCACTACTACATTTGCAGCGCAGAAGTGAGGGTGACCCCCGCACAACTGCTTTGTGACCTTCTCCCATAGCCTCCTTTTGGGTCGAGACCCCCCCCCCCACTGTTACAACACTCTGAAATTTAAGATGTAAACGTCTGAAAATGTGAAATTGACCAATTTTAAATCCCTCTGGCTGTGAAATTGACCAAAATGGACCATGAATTTGGTAGGGCCCTAGCTATGAACAGTATATTTCCAGCAGTCATAAACGCAGTTCTTTCTAAGCAAGCACATTTATTCATCAGGTAAAAGCATTACAGAGAAAACAAACAATAAATGTTCCTATATGTGTGCTACCAGAGTTCACCTGTCAGTCCTAGGGGCCCCAGTAAGCTAAAGTCCTTCCAACCCTTCTGCAAAAATTGGGACCCCCCTGCCCCCTTTGGATAGCAGGTCCTCTCCATTTGCTGGATCAGAAAAAAAGGCCCTGAGTCAGTTTAAACTATTTATCCAAAGGTTCCTTCTTCCTCTGTTTGGTCTATGGTGAATTCAGTATGAACTAGTATACGCAAGCCTCCCCAGGAACTAGTACCTCTCTTGGAGGCGAGGGGGTGGCTTACAATCTGGCTGATTTGCCTTAATCCCCACCGACTGTTTTTTGTTCCTGGAAGAGCTGTGGTAGTCCTCCCCCACATGGAGTAGAACACAACCATACATAAACTTAAAACAGTCGACCCCAAAGATAGTGCATGGGTTTGCAATATCTGTCACAGCCGTGATGGTTCCTTTCCAAATGAATAGGCTGTTCAAACACAATGCTCTAGGATTGTCTGTCGGTTTTGTATTTGATGTCCCCCCACAGAAGAGTCTTAGGCCGATGTGATTTAAAAAAAAAAAAGACTAACATTGAAGAAGGCTGCATGTATGTCAATGAAACAATGATACTTAGCACAGTGCTAGCATTTATGTTATGTAAATGTGGGAGAATCTCTGTTTGAGACAAGCTGCTACAAAGCAGGAAGTGATTTAATGAAAAGCAAAAAGATTGAAAGGGGTTTGCCAGAACCTGGTGTGATGTGAATGTTAACAAGCCCTCTTGCATCATCAGCATCCCTGCTCTTCATCCTGCTTTCCCTCCCCTTCTCCAGCCAGCTTGAAACCAGGGAATTACACTCTAAGGAAAACCCTTCAACTAAACTTATAATTATTCAAAACAGAATCAATGCAGCACAGTTAATCAGATTACTAACTGAATTAAGTTTTATTTGTATTATGTCCACATCTCCTGTGGAGACTGGAGAAATGCAGCATATGCTGAAAATATATTTGTATCTGGGAAATTGTTTCCATTATTAGACTAAAAAGAAAAGCAGATTTTTATTATTTCTATATACAGATACTTATTTAGATTGTGTTTTTAAATAACTAAGCACCAAAAAGTCCTTTTATGTGGGTTATTCTTACAGATGGGACTGAACACTGCAAATTTAGACTCAAGGGGCTTGATTCTTCTTATATGAGAGTAAATCCCTGAAATAAATAGTTTATAGTCATGAAAAACCAGTATCAAGTGAAAGGAAATCAGATTCAAGGAGTCTCTGCCTGATCATTCCCTATGGGACAGGGTCTGCCTCCCTACAAAACAGGCAGTCATTGGCTTACAGCCATGGAAACCTACAGATATCCTGAGATACACAGGAAGAAAGAGCTAACCACTCAGAAGTCTGTACCTCATCACAACTTCCTGACTCCCCCATGGCAGCACATCATCTGCCTCAGTAAGTCTGCAGAATTCACTTAACCCTTTCCCAGCAAGATGAACGCCTTTTAACAGGGTGCAAGAATTCAGACACACTCTGCCAGCCTGCTACAGACTTATTCACTGAGGACCAGATACTGTCAGCCTTACTAACATTGAGTAGTATCTTATTATGCAAATAGTCCCCATAATTCTGAATGGACTACTCAGCATATGAAACTGAATAATATAGTTATGACATGGTCTGGGACTAAATGACATTGTTTAACTCTGAAGCACAAGGAATTAAAGTGCAATTTCCTTTATCTCTAACGAGAGAGAGAGAAAAATTCTTCTGTTTCGGAATGAGGTTATGGGTCAATTCTTCTCTTGATTATACAAGTGTACTCTAGTATAAATCTATTGACATAAATGGAATTTCTCTTGATTTACAGTGGTGGAAGTAAGAGAAGAATCAGAATCTATATTATTAAAACTGGTTTTCTGTATGGATGTATTGATTATCTCTATCTATTCCAGTATATATTTGCTTGAATATGTATGAATATTAATGAACTGCTGATTTAACTTCACTATGTGATGACATTTTTTTAGAAGATGGCTTGGGGTCCATTCCTTGTTGTCCCCACTTTTTGCCAGTAGCAATGCTAAGTAGTGACTACTGTAAAATACAAAGTTGTATCTATACTATAGTGCTGGTGTGAGGCTGAATTCATTAATATTTATAAAGGACTTTGAGATCTCAGATGGAAGTTGCTATATAATGTCAGAGCAATCATTTATTATCTTGCAGACATCAATAGTCAATAACCGTGTTCTTAAGAGCTTTGACATATTAGATACATTTATTGTGAAAGATTCATACACATGAGTAATTGCCCACATTCTGTCATATACCCCTAGTCAAATTAAGATTTTAAAAGCAAAAATCTATACTTTCTACTATCATATTCAGTGTAATACCCAGAAATCTAACTTGGTTTTTCTAATTTAGAAACTAGGATCCATTTTAGACTGTTGGATTATTATAAGGAGGCATCTATAAGACCCCTATTTACTAATAATACATGGAAAAGTGCAGGAAGCAATTTTTCCCTCTAAAGCTAATCTGCAGTATGAGTAGGAGACTATATCAGACTCCTAGGAATAATTTTCACACAACCCTATTTAAAATAAGTAGATAAAAATGACAGACTAACACGGTCAGGCCATTTCAGTCTCCATATTTAGGTTTCATTAAAACAAGCTTTGGCAAAACCTAAGATGAACACAAATGTTTCCATTTTTTTAATGCTAATAAAAATAGTTAGTTTGCATGTAAACATTCCCCTGCAATATTTCCAGGCCAAACACTGCAGCAAAAGGAACTCGCTTAAGCTATTTTCATTCTCCAAGTTAAGCGAAATGCAAAAACTAAACATGCAGCATTGTGAAAAGTAAATAAGATTTGTACAATTCTTTACATGTAATAATACAAGGTAATAATAGTGACATAGAAATTTAATGTTTTAATACAACTATTTGAGCTTTTAACCTGAGTGTCTCCTTAACATATGTAAATTGACTCACACAATTATAGCTGTTTAAATTCCCTCTGTGCATATGTTATAACCATAAACAGAGTGTAAACTAAGCCCCTTTAAATAAATATATTTCATAAGAAAATAGATGTCATAGTATAATTAGTTGGGCTGCTTGTCAAACTTACTCATACAAATACATTAGAGAGTAAATCCTTAAACATGGGGGATTCCATGATGATTCAGAGAGGCCATTACTATAGGCATAATTTGTCCACCTTAGTACTTGGTTGGTTTTCATTTGAATGAGTAAATGCAATACCTTGCATCATGTGCATGTTGTAATCATTTTTAATGTAAACTAGGGGCATATATAAGTAAAAGTTTATTCCTTTTACTTCCTTGAGCTTAGTATGTAAATATTTACATCATATATACAGTCTAAGTGCATAAGTGTACAATGATTCTGGCAAATATATACAATCCAACAATGACAGTTTCTATAAAAACAAATGTTTACCTTAGTTAAATACAAGCTTCATTGAGTCAAACATTTTATAACTGAAATGAACTAGCAGCGAGTGACCAAAAATGAAAAAGTGGAATAATCTGAAAGGGCCAGATTTTGATACCCTTCTCATGCTGGTTTGTACCTTATTCTGAGTAGCCGTATAGAGGAATTTATTGGAGAGACAGGAAGGGGAAGGAAGTTTTTCCATAAAAGCATCTTGCTGAGGGTTGAATTGTAACATTATAGTCTAGCCCATAGTAAGGGGCACCATGATGTGTGCTATCCTTGGACCAGCCTAGCAGGGAGATTGAGCCCAAGTCATAGTCTCCCTCCTGGACTCCCTGCTGCTCAGAGAAGGGAGTAAGCTGCAACAATGTATATTTCCTGGCACACTGCTGGCGTAATTACACCACCAGGTGTGCTGTGGGGATAAAGTCAAGGACCCACCCACATCCTGTGTTGCTGCACAAGGAAAGCTGTAACAGCTCTGTGGAGTGGTAGATACAGACAGCATTTTAAAGTTCCACACAATATTAAGAATGTTAATACTATGTAGAATATATAACAACTTAATTTTAAAATTAGATTTCTAAGTGATAGTTATGCTGTTTAGGTCAGTTCCTAGGCTCACTGAGGATAAATGGGTAGCACAGAAGTTGCTGAGGGCATGTGTGATACTGTATACCAAACTTTCGTTCATCAATACCCAGACACTCCCCTGCCTTGAAAAAGCAACTCAAACTCAGGAACTAAAAGACTGAGTCTTCCATTGGCTAGAAGGGCCAAGAGGAGGACATATAGCCAGTTAGGCAAATCAAGAACACTTGCCTGCTTTGTCTAAGGAGGAGTGCTGGGTTAAGCTGAGACGGGAGAGAAGATTCACAGTCCTAACCCTGGGCCTGGGCCTAATCAGACTGCACCTTCATTTAACTGGGACCAATTGGTTATTTTTGTTTTGAAATTTAAAGGCCCAGGTGGCCAATTCTTTAAGTTTAATTTTAATTCACTATTGGAGGACTAGTAAAAACTCACCGCATGAGATGCCTTGCTCCAGGAGAGCTGTTACAGAACCATTTGGCCTGTAAGATCTTAACTACTGTTGCGGATATTGAAGAGAGTTACAAGAATGTGAAGAAAATAGGTTAAAAACTAAACAATAATAATCTTGTTTCTGACCTTGCTTTTAGTTTAAACAGGCTGAATAAGCAAGCAAGAGAATGCATCCCCTTTTCACTCTCTCCCCCTCCCCACCCTACCCCATCTGGTAGCCTTGAAGATAAGGGGCTAATGGAGCAAGGAGTTGCTATGGTAACCAAGCAGCTGGAGGGGAGGGGAGGGTGTAAGGAAAAGATGCAAAGTCTGCAAGAAAGTGACCATGGCCAAAAGTAACCCCACTCCTTACCCCTCCTATCAGGTACAAAAGAGGTGGTCTTATTGACCCCAGACTCAAAACCCCCCAGAACAAAACATGACCATATATTGGAAGGGGTGGTACCAGGGGAGGGGCACTACAAGTATAATTAATTTTGCAGAGAAGAGGGAGCTCTGTCAATGTGCAGAGCTAGGGGTCAGGAGAAGAAGAGGGTTCTATCGATGTATAAAACAATAGTTGGGGGAAGGGAAAAGGAAAACTCTATCAGCATATAAAAATAAGCCCAGCTGATGTAAAGGGCTTTGGAATTAAACTCTATTGGTGTATAGAAATAGCCCAACTTGTGTAAAGGGCTTCAAAATATGCTGGCTTGTTTAGTCCCAGTAAACCCATCAAATTGCCTGCAGACTGGACTCTGGACTGTTATTTTCTGGCGAACTGTGTCTGGGAACTGAGAAGGAGGAGGGAGCTGGATCCCCGCCAACATCAAGTAAAGACCCCAGCTTTTCTTGTGAATTGGCAGGAGTGACAATCTTCTTTTGTAAACTGAGCAAATGTATGTGGAATCAATGAGACACAAAAACTATAGAACTTCTTGTCCCACACCCCCCATGTCACTTTCAGAGTTGAACTGCAGCTTCACTACCTGAACTGCATATATAAATGTGGTGTTTTGTGCATGCAAATGGACATGCCTGCAAATCTTGCAGGCACATTAATGAAGGCAAACTGACAGGATGGCCCTATGTGTTTTGATTAGACATTGTGACCCTCATGATGCAGCTGACCTCCCAATGATATAGCTGGAAACTGTGTTCATGATCAATATACAGTCCTATCAGTTACTTTTATTTTATTTTGCAGCTTTAAACATTATTATATATTTTTAAAGACAAGTTGGCCAAGCTTTTCAGCACCAAGTGCTATATTGCTATGGCACCAAGTGCTATGAACCCAAGGGATGTACCTATGGTGGTTAACCTTAAAAACCTGCCAGTTGCCTAGTTCAGGGTATCTCAGTATTTGTAGCATTCTGTATACTTCCTTACATTTTCACCTAGTGGATATTGCAAATACATGGGCAATACTTAGTTATCTAAGGCTTGGTCTACACTAAACCCCCAAATCGAACTAAGGTACGCAACTTCAGCTACGTGAATAACGTAGCTGAAGTCGACGTACCTTAGTTCGAACTTACCGCCGTCCAGACCCGGCAGGCAGGCTCCCCCGTCAACTCCGCGTACTCCTCTCGGTGAGCAGGATTACCGGAGTCGACGGGGAGCACTTCTGAGTTCGATTTATCGCGTCCAGACTAGACGCGATGAATCGAACCCAGAAGTTCGATTGCCTGCCGCCGAACCAGCGCGGTAAGTATAGACAAGCCCTAAGGCAATTAGCAAGTTTTTAGAAATGGCTATGTTAGGGTACGTCTATACTTACCTCCGGGTTTGGTGGTAAGCAATCGATCTTCTGGGATAGATTTATCGCATCTTGTCTAGACGCGATAAATCGATCCCGGAAGTGCTCGCCGTCGACACCAGTACTCCTGCTCCGCGAGAGGAGTAAGCGGAGTCAACGGGGGAGCCTGCCTGCTGCGTGTGGACCCGCGGTAAGTACCTTGTAGTTCGAACTAAGGTACTTCGACTTCAGCTACATTATTCACATAGCTGAAGTTGCGTATCTTAGTTTGAACTGGGGGGTTAGTGTGGACCAGCCCTTAGTATAGCGCATTTGGAAAAAAAACAAAAGTCAGATATTTTAATGTGTCAGGAAGGTAACTTTATCTGTTCCTCTTCTGTGTTTGTGTTAGTATCTTAGAATCATAGAAGATTAGGGTTGGAAGAGACCTTAGGAGGTCATCTAGTCCAACCCCCTGCTCAAAGCAGGACCAACCCCAACTAAATCATCCCAGCCAGGGCTTTGTCAAGGGTTAGGGTTGTCAAGGGTTAGGATACGCATCTTCAAGCATATTAAAAGGAGTTGGGGTAAAATCCTAAAGTCTTCCTTCAGGCAATGACTTCAGCAGGAACAAAATCGGGATAATACTTAACATCCTTTGCAATATGCTTTGAGACCTCTGGATGGAAAGAGTTACGTTTAAGATTAGACATGAGTAAGGACTTCAGGATTTGGTATGTCTTTATGTATTTGTAGTGCCACTAGTTATATAAATGTTAACTACACTCTATTCCATATAAACAGTGAATTAGAATATAATGGTGGTTCTGCCTCAAAGGAACAATGCCTTTTTATAAATAAAAGATGTAATCCTTGTAAAGTAATAATTCCTAACACTGCAGATTACATTTAATTGTAAAACACATTCAAAACTCTGAAATATGGTACTGAATTAGTGGCTTCAAGAAGGAATTGTGATCATCAAAAGGAAGAGGCTTCTGTGGGGTAGCTAGGAGGAGGAGGAGAAGAAGGCGAGGAAGAGGGGAAAACTTCAGAATTCCTAGAGTCAATTGAAAAAAGTTGCAGCAATTTTTCTATTCAATCAAATTCCCATTTAAAAGAACTCAGTAATAATATTGGCAATCACTAGCTAACATTTAAACTGAGTAACCTATAGATCACTTTTTTCATTTACTGTATGTAACAACTAAGTTTTTTAATTAGCTGTCAACACAGTGTCTCGATTTTGGGTACTAATTGTTCATAGAGCCAGCCTAGAAGTTGGGAGCTGCAGTTCCTGCAAGAGTTTCCTTTCTTTTTATTTACTTTACTCTGAACAAGTGAAATCTATATTTAAGTCTTCAAAATAGGGCTTAAGTGAGACCTGAGTGGCACGTGGGCCCTCTGCATAGGGATAAACTTCAGCCCATGTGAGAAAATGGATACCATTGCACTTCATACCACTTCATATAGTATGTAATTGCAATGCATGACATGTGAACCCCATTATAAGGATCACAAAGAAATAGGTATTTTGTGAGACCCTTGCAGCCAGGTGTACTGCCAGCAAGGGGTAGGTATGATAGATCTGAGGAAGGGACACTGCATATGCATGAGCCATGTTTTGGACATGATTTTCCTGTGAAGATTGTCTCTGCGTGTTCAGTAAGTCATGCCTTCTACCAATTTCATGCTGCTATGGTGAATTTAGAAAGTCAGTAAAGCCATCGATATATTGTCCCCTTCCGGTCACTTAGTGTGGGTGTGGAGCATTGTGTCCCTTGTAACTAGATTCAGCAGTGTGGATTGTTCAGGTGATCTGAAGAAGTGAGGTTTTTACCCATGAAAGCTTATGCCCAAATAAATCTGTTAGTCTTTAAGGTGCCACCAGACTCCTTGTTGTTTTTGTAGATACAGACTAACACGGCTACCCCCTGATACTTCAGGTGATTGGGTTACCAGTCATAGTTCAGTATGGACAAGTGTAAAACAATTAGTTTTGGCAAATAGAATCAAGTTTGGGAATATTTGCTAAATTTATCAATTATACGTTATGAAAAACAAATGAGTTTAATATTCATACTCAGCATTTATAAGTGTTACATTATTAATTATTATTTGCAAGGGCTGCTTTGCTCAGTGTTGCAAATGACAGTCCTTGCCTGAACAAGTTTAGTCTCATCAGTTTACAAACATTAATCACAACTCCCTAAGTGAGGGTGGGGGAGAGAAGGAGGAAATAACTAGATAATTGAAATGATCTCTGTAATGTACAGTAAGATCTTAAAAAAAAAAAAATCTAAACAAACCCCCCAAATTACCATAATAAAGAGGTGATAGTTACTGTATAAGGTACATGTTAGTCCACCATCTGGATGTAATCTATATTATGAGAGAAGATTTAGTTTGATTTATCTATCTCTAACAATAAGTACTTCACAGTTTTAAAAACAACAATGCTTTGTACAACAACAGATTAAGTCATTCTTACTGGAATTTCAAGGTGAAAATCCTTAAAAAAAATATGGGAAGATTATTGTTGACTGACTTTAGCTACATAACCAATAAAAAGAGAATCAATTAATTTAGAGTCAAAGGAGTTACACAGGTGTAAAATCACAAACAGGCCAAAATAATTACTATTATGGAGAAGTCTTAGAATGAAAACAACAATGCTAACCTTTCTATAGGTTTTTTTTTTACATCTCCCACAGAGTTTAACAGAAAGTTATATGATAAAAATTCTATAAAGTTTTAAAACAAGCTATAGAAATGTTATCATTCTCCTAGATTCTATAGTTTTAGAATAATTTCCTAGAATGTTACTGGTTAAATTTCTATTTCATTTTGTAGGTCTTTTTCATATGGAGGATATTAAAAAGTGTGTGTATATTTCTTATTCATTTTACTTAGTACATAGATCTGACATTTTTAGGACAAGAAAGAGGACATTTATCCCAACATTTCCTTTTTTGCTTTCTCTTAATCCCACATTCTTGTTTTTTATCCTACTCTTTAACCTCCTCTAGATACACATCTAAGTGTCTGTACCCTTTATACGTGGTACTATAATTTCAACTCTGACATGATAGCAATATTAAATATTGACAGTAAGGATTTATCCTTGCACATTCTTTCCCATCCACATACCTCTTCAATGTGATATTTCAGTTTAAATCAATGGGCACTGGTGTCTTACTCATATCTAGCAATTTCAGATTTCTAACTCACTAAGTGACCTGCGCTTAGGATAATTAGCATCTTTCTTATGCTGAACTGACAGCTACCTGAGAAACAGCAGGCATTCTCAATGTCAATAATGATATCCAGCCCAAGGCTTTTTTCTGTAAATTTATAGAATAAAGAAGGTCTGCCACAAGTCAGATTTGTTGAATAAATTGTGAAAATGTTTTAGTTTTACAGAATGAAAGACCAAATCAGAACAACAGAAAAGAATGGAGTATTAATCTTATGTCTTACCAAATATGGCAGTGTTAGGCAAAAAGCCATCAACTGTATTAGTAGTAGTACACAGTAGATTCCTAAAGGCCCCGATCATGATCAGGGCCTCATTGTGTATGTACAGTAATGAGAACATAGTAAGAGACAGTCCATGGCCCAGATCCACAAAAGGATTTAGATGTTGGAATGCTCAGCATTGCAATGCCTAACTTTTAGGCACCTCGCCATCAAGGAGACTCCACAAATCCTGTGTTAGGCTCCCTATGAGAGTGAGCGAAAGAGAGCGCCTGCCTGCCCGGGGAGACACCAAAGCTAGCCCATAGCAGATGCAAGGAGAGAGGCCTGTCCTAAGCCCTGCCATTCTCTGGCTGGGATCCACATCAGGAAACCCTTTCCTGGAGTCAGGCGCCTTATGCAACTAAATTGTTTCTTGCAAGAAAGGCAGTGGTGCATGCCTAACAACCAGAGCCGTCCCTTGGGTAGGGCGAATTGGGGCAACTGCTCCTGGTCCCGCGCTTTGGGGGGCCCTGTGGGCCGGTGCAATTGGCCAGTTCGGTCGGTCCCGGAAGACATAAATGTGGGAATGAGGGGTGTGGAGAGTGCTGCAGCACCTCTGGGTTCCCGGTTGCCAGCCCCACGTGACCGGGGTCCTGGCTACCAGTCCCACATGACGAGGGCTCTGCCCAGCTGCCGATGCAGAGCAGAGCCCCCAAACCAGTGGGGGCTGATTTGTCCTGGTCCCTGCTCCCCCCTAGGGACAGCCCTACTAAAAATGCACAAAACGAGTGGGAAGGTGGCGGCAGTGGCCTCCTATATAACCTTTAGCCCAGTGAAGAGGTGGGAGATCCTGGCTTCATTCCCCCTTCTACATAATGAGGAAAAGGCATTTGGGGGGTTTCCCACATCTCTAGTGAGTGCCCTAACCACAGGGCTATAAAGCCATTCTCACTTTCTGGCCAATGTATATAATTATTTAATACAAAGCGGAACAACTTAAACAGCACAGAGTCAGAAACTCTCATCAGAATGTCATATATTCCAGTGGTTAGGGCACTCTCCCGAGAGGTGAGAAACCAATGTTCATATATCTTCTTAGTCAGCGAAAGGAATTGAAGAAGCGTCTCCCACATCCTGGGTGAGCGCTCTATCCAGTGGGCTAAATTTTATATGGGAGGCCTCCAGCCATTTTATGTGGAGTTAGGCATACCTGATTGGGCCCACAGGTGAGATACGTGGGCCACCAGCTACGCTCTTCGGAGTTGAGGGTTGCATTGGGGCTTAGGTGTGAGATAGGTGTCCAAGCACCTGCCTGAGGCAGCAGTGTGCATGCCCAGAGGCAGAAATTAGGTGCATACAAAGTTAGGTGGCAGCTGAGTGGGGTTTTGTGGATCACAGTAGTATCTACATCTAGGATTTAGGCACCTAAGTTCCTTGTGGAGCTGGGCCCCTTGTAAGATCTTTAGAAAAATCTAAACAGACAAGATAGACAAAAGGTGAAAAGGGAAACGGGAAGTGACTTGATCACTGGCAGATCACTGGCAAGGCTAGGAATAGAGCCCAGGTGTTTGGATTTCCACTCCAGTATCCTATCAGCTGGACTATCCTGCCTCTCGTCTTCCCACCCACTTACAAATTTTTTTCATTCATTCATTAGCTAACTGCTAACCTCTTTCCATCCGGCAAATGTGCACCTGAACATATCCGCTACGGATTATATGCCAATGCAAGTAGAGTCCAAAAGTATCAGTTCAAGTCTTGATAAATAGTAAATAACCCTTTCAAATGAGGGTTTGAAAGTCATTTGCCTCTCAACAACTATGCCCACATAGTAATGAACATTCTGTAAATAACTTCTGCTAATGGATATATAGACTTTTCCCTAATTTGAATGTTTAAAAACATGTGCAATGCTAAATATGACAACCAGTATAACTGCACTGGTCACATGCTTGCAGTGAAATGTGAGATATAACAGTGAAGGCTGAGAAACTTCAGTTGTGCAGGTAGCTAATATGACTTCACTTCCTGAAGGACTTTAGTGCTGTCATAAAATGATGGTTTTGTTATATTTTTGTAACAATTAGCTAATGATTCCCAACCCATATGGTTATACCAGATGTCTCAACCTTTGTTAGCCAATCAAATTTCTCCCTTCATATGGACCATTTTATAGTACTCAATAATAATCAAAACCATTATTTTAATTTTCATCAGTCAAAATCTTGACATAGCAGAATCTAATGAATAAATATACTCCAGATTTCTCCTTTATTTAGTAAGCTGTGTGTACAGAAATATTTCCTTTTATCCTGAAGACATTATTTCCCCAATGAAGCTATTGTCAGAGAGACAGCCCTTCTCATTTCCTGAGGCAGTCTCCATGTACTGTGGGATGGTGATGGTGATTCAGTTCTTGTGCAAGTGCCAGAAATGAAATGTTGATAATTTTCATGTAGTGCCAGTTGTAGGGGTGTTTCTGTTACCAGTTGCCATTTCCTCTGCATTTTACTCTGACTCCCTGTCCCCCTTTTCTATTATTGTTACTATCTATATAGTAAGATTCCAGGAATGTCACTGTGACGGGGCAGAGCAGCCCCGTACTGGTATCACAAGGGTTAACCCTTCCTTCCTAGCAGAGGAAGCCATGCCCTTGAGGCTCTGCTGGGCATGCGCCAACTGGAGAACAGGTATAAAAGCCTGCAGAGCTGCTCAGTCTGGGCTGACCGCCGGAGGGGAAGGAGGCATGCTGCCAGCTCCTGATGAGGGACAGCCTGCGCTCCAGGATCCTGAAGATAGCCAAGCTGGGATGCGCCCCCATGCCCAGATGGAGTAAGTCACAGAAGTGGAACAGACCAGAGGACCCAGAGGTTATGGTAGGAAGTGACCCAAGGGAACTTTAGAGGAAAACAGCGTTGGAGCCACACAGAGGCTCAGCGTGTTTTGGGCGGATCCCCGCCGAGCCGGTGGCAAGGGGAACTTGCTACTACCAGGCCCCTGGGTTGGGACCCAGTGGAGAGGGCAGGACTGGGTCCCCATGCCCCTCCCAGCCACCTAGCCACCCACCCCTCCCCTGGTCATATGGACTCTGGCCATTGGGCTGCATTGCTCCAACGCTGGGAGCGATTTATATGGACCCTGGCCATTGGGCCACACTGCCTGGACATTTGTGGTGAGTTACACAGACTCCAGTCGCTAGGCCACACTATCCCGCCTGCAAGGGGGGATATATGGACTCTAGCCACTGGGCCGCACTGCTCGGATGCTGGGAGTGATTTATATGGACTCTGGCCATTAGGGCACACTACGCCGACTAAGGGATGATCGTGTGGAGGGAGGCTATTAGGCCACATCAGGCCACCCACAGAGAGGCGAGCACATGAACTTCGGAGTGGCGAGGTTCTGATACCCCATCCCCTCCCTGTCCCCCCGCCGCCCCAAAGGGGCAGTGAGGTGCCAGGCCCACCACAGTCACTCTGTGTCACTCGGAAGCCTAAAATGTCTTCTGAGTCAGTGTGAAATGAGGGAAACTGCTACAAGCATGGCTGAGAGCTCTTTTTGTTCAGCATCTCACCCAGTTCAGTCATCACTGAGCCTTGTGAGAACTAGATGGAATGTTGGAATGCAAAGGTTCTGTGGCAGTTGGAATGTGACAGTTGATCAGAGAAGGTGGGAGTAACAGCTCTGTAGGGTAATAAAGAGGTGGTTGTGCCTCCAGCCAGGGGGGCAGCTCTGTGCACAAACTTAGGGAAATGTACAAACACGCGTGTTGCTCGCTACAGCACAGTGCATGGAAACAAAAGCCTCAAAATACTACTCCCTACATGGCTTGACTGCCACTCTGTCCCTGGGTATGTATTTACAAAAGAAAACAACCTAGCAGCCAGCAGGATGATGATAATAGTTGTACATTTATATAGACCTTTTCATTTCCAAGGATCTCAATGTGTTTTAAAACATTTTATAAAAAATCTACACAAGAATAACTTTATTCTCAACTGAAATGCAGCCAACGCTGGGCTGAAATGTGACAGCTGTTTAACAGGAGACAGCAACACAATGCAGCCTCTGAGAACAGGAGTGCAAACTACTTTTTCAGCTGAAAAGAAGTGAAAAATTTAGGGAAGCACAAAGAGAAGGAATTTGAGAGCACAGATGTTAACATCATTTTCTATTAAGAGTTTTCGTGGGCTGTTTATGGCACCATACTATTAGAACCATGATTTTTGGTCATTTAAATGAGACTGCACTTTCAGCTACACAAAGACTGTGCTGAGGAGTTGGTTTAGTATGTACTCAGAGGGGAAACTGTCACCTACTGCATCATCAACACAACTCTCTAAAGCATCTACAGTGATCACCATTATACTTACCCAAAGTTGCCACTACTTCAAGATTAATGCATTTCCACTTTATTATATAAGACTTGAGCAAAACAGTGCTTACACTAAACATTTCCATCTGTATATAAGCTACTAGCACCTGTTTCACTTTTTTAAAACAAGGCCTTTTGCAATGACATGCCTTCCTGTTTAAATTTTATCAGCAATTATACCTGCATTTACCCCTAACTATATTCAGTAACTACTTCTTCCTAAACTGGGATTCCTAGAATATTTTGCATTGCTCATGTTAACATCCTGCCATGCTGAAACAGTTTATTGAGTTTTAGAACAGAATCAACTAGTTACAATACAAAAGCTGAAAGCATAAATTGCACAGAGGCAAAACAGAAGATAAATACTCCAGACAAGAAAACCTTTCATCCAATCTGACACTTGTTTGGACATTCACTTGCTAGCAGGTTCCATAACAACAGCCATCATTAGATCACTTTATCATTCACATCAAAAGCAGAAAATCTCACAGCATGGATGGGCTGCATTGTAAATTCTCTCATCTCAAAGGCAAGATAAGGCTTTATCCCTCCAGGTTTCTCCTAATTACACTGCTTGATCAGTTCTACCAGCTCATCCATGGCACACAGCCTGTAACATACACTGAATCTTCTGAATCAAGACTGATATACTACATATGCACTATTTTTACACATGCATAACTATCTACTCACTAAATTGATGATCATAGACCAAGTCCAACTAATTGTATGCAAGCCTCAGTGTTGTGAGCTTGATCCCAATTAGCTCTAAAATTTTCTATCACCATGGAAAATTTGATAATAGATTGTCTTGGTTTCCTGCTAGTTTATTGTACAAGTGCTATTGACTGTCATTCAGATTTCAGGAAAGATAGATGATGATGCATCCATAATCTTTATAAATACAGTAGAAGTAAGAATCTTAGATAATGCACAAAGGAATGATACGGGCAAAGATTATCAATGCTTAGAAGCAGTGTTTCTCAAATGAGGCCACCGTGGCCACCTGAGGGCACCAGGGGCTTTTCATGTGGCCACAGCCTTCTGGGCCGTGTTGGGAAGGGGTGGAGGGCGGGGAGAAGCAAAGCAGAGTTGACTAGTATAGTTGACACCAGTAGCACTAGTAGAATAACTCCTGGTTTACAGAAGTCTAAATGAAATCAGAATTGGACCTCAAATCTGGGATTTAAAACATTGATGCTGAGAGAATTTATGCCAAGACAGCGACACACATTCACTGCCGTTATTAATGACTAAAACCCAGCAAAAAATAACACTTTTGACAGAAACTTACTAGCTATCAAGTCTCAAAAAGCAAAAGAAACAACAACAAAAAAGACAAGAACGTGCAAAGCACATTATTTGTTTCTATTCTGTTTAGGTCCAATAAACAATAGAGACAACTGTACATTATTTTTATTATTGAGTTTGCAATAAAAACCTACATTAATAAATTACAATGATTTGGACATGTATATGTGCATATTTATTTGTTTTCCCTAAAGTTAATTAAGTATTTTAGGAAAAATTGTCAGAGCGGCCACCAGCAAGAGTTGGTGGCTGCACTCTGAGGCCACCAAAAAATTTCTTGTGAAACCCCTGGCCTAAAGCATACCAAATGGACCTCAAAGAGGGCCAAATTCTGTTCTCAACTACACACATAACATTAATTGACTTCAACGGAAGTCAGATGAATTCATCTGAGGGCAGAATTTGGCTTTAAAAACTTGTGAATTAAGTTTACTGAGTAAAATTACCTATAGGAAATAAAAAGTGGTATACCTTGACCTTCAGGCTGAAAGTAAACTAAGGTTACCTATAGTCTCCTTTTTATTTTTAGTATGTAACTTAGAAACCCTGATTAGTTTGCAGCCTACAGAATTGGTATCTGCAGAGCTATCTCTAATATGTTTTCATTGAACCTACAGGATAATGTATGCCATTTATTATGCCATTGATCCTGGAAGAGATGTGGCTGTCTCCACTCAGAATGTGTCAAGTAATGCAAGAAAGACAACAAATGGTAAAACAAATACCCCTATAGAGTGAGGCTGGGAACATCCTCTGTTTCTTGGGGAGAAACAACAGAATTTGATTTCATCCCGTAAACTTCTAACTTTTTTTTTCAACCAGATATTAAGGGGAGTTTCTACTCTTACTTAACACCAGTAGCACTAGTAGAATCACTCCTGATTTACAGAGGTCTAAATGAAATCAGAATTGGACCTCAAATCTGGGATTTAAAACATCGATGCTGAGAAAGAATTTATGCCAAGACAGCAACACACATTCACTGCAGTTATTAATGACTAAAACCCAGCAAAATATCATGTATCAAGCATGTTTTTCCATGGGGACTGCACATTGATATGGTGGGAATGTTCATGTGCTTCGAAGACCCTGAGAACTATGACTATTGTCATTTTTCAAAGAAGTTATAGAAACACAACAAGTTAGCCCTTCTGAGAAACAGCATGCCAAAGTAATGGACTCTGTCTCAGCAGGAATGATGAATCTTTGTGCAAGCAATCAGGTCAAGGCTGAGAAGATCTTTGCTAAAGGTAAAACAAACTGTAAAAGCAGGTTTCTGGAACACTAGAACAATGGCTGCAATGACAAAAGCTTTGCAGGAGATGAAAGAAATGGATTAATATAATCTTGAAATCCTTGGAGTAAGCAGAAGTCAGTGGGACAGGAATTGATAAAAAGATATTCATAAATGCAGTAAAGTCATAACATATTTGAGGAGGCAAAATGGTTACCACCGAGACGGAGTAGTATTAATTATGATTTCCAAAGCTGAAAAAACACTTCGACTGAGGGCCAATTAACAGCCAACTGCTCCAAGCTAGGTTTTAAACATAATACATGAATACATAATACATACAGTGTTTTGCACCAATAGACAACTCGGTGACGAGATCAAAGATCAGTTCTACAATTGCCTACAAACTCTGGTTGACAATATTCCCAAGCATGACGTTTTCTTAGTAATTGGGGGATTCATCGCCAAAGTTGGGGATGACAACAATGGAGTGGAGAAAGCAATGGGCATTGGTTCCCAAAATCAGAACTGTGAAAGACTGTAGATTCATCATGATTCACCGGAACATCTTGACGTGTTATCGTATTCCAGTAAATAATTAACTTTACCAAAGCTTTAATTGTACAAACTGCACCTTGATATAAAGTGAACACAGACTAGAATGAATGGTTTAATATAATACTGGTATCAAACAAGGATGCATTCTCTCACCCCTCCTGTTGGGCATTGATATTTACTTCGTTATGAGTGTAGATGAATACAACACAAGCATCACATAGTTTAACATACTAGAAGCTTTTGATTTTGCTGACGACATAGCTCTTCTAAATGACAACTCAAACAACACGCAAGCAAAGACTGAAAGACTGTTTAGCATTGCACAAAATACAGGCTTCGTAAGTAGTTATGGAAAAAAAAGCAAGCTAATGAAAACTCCAGTAACTCATAACTCAGACTTTAGGTTAGAAGGCAAAGAAATATAGGAGGTGTGTCAATTCACATACTCTGGCACTAACATGCATACCAGTGGGGATATTCATAATAAAATAATTTTACAAATAATGTTGTAACTGCATCCACCAACTTTAACAAAATGTGATCATCAAAAATCTACAACTTAAAAACCAAACTATGAAACTTCAACTCAAATGTTATTTCCACTTTAATATATGGATGTGAAAGCTGAAAATCCACCAAAGATAGATATATGTCTAAATGCTTTCAAAAGCAAACACCACATTAAAATACTATGTCTTAAATTGAATGAATTTATAAGAAATGCTGAGATTTATCAGAGTTCAACTTTTTATCTCTAAAATTTATCCAGAAAAGAAGATTGAAATATCTGAGATACACATTAAGAATGAAGTCAGAATGTCTGCCATGGCAGATGTGCCACATTGGGCAGCTGGAGGAACAAATAAAAGGAACTGACCAAAAGAATCTCTCCACTGAGCAGTACTTAGGGTACATCTTCACTACCCGCCAGATCGGTGGGTAGCAATCAATCAGGAATCGATTTATCGCGTCTCATCTAGATGCGATAAATCGATCCCCGAACGCGCTCCCATCGACTTTGGAACTCCACCAGGGCAAGAGACGGAAGCGGAGACAACAGGGGAGCTGCGGCCATCAATCCCACGCCATGAGGATGGGAGGTAAGTTGATCTAAGAGACATCGATTTCGGCTACGCTATTCTCGTAGCTGAAGTTGCGTATCTTAGATAGATTCCCCCCCCCCCGCCACCCCCAGTGTAGGCTAGCCCTTAGAGAGGGAAAATTTATGGTACTTAACAATAAAGAGGTCATGCAAAGAGTGACCCAGGACAGACAGGAATAGTGGAGCCTGGTTTGTGCCGTAGGCAACATTTGACATCATGAGGATTCAGAGATTCAGATAAAACACTTCTGCCAAACAAATTATTATTTGATCAATTTAGTCACTAGTTAAAGCATTCTCTGCTTTCTGAAAGCTAATAACAATGAGTTGGACATTTACATTGTACTATGAAAAAATATTGATGTTAATGAATGCCCCAAAATAATTGTCTATACTTCATAAAATTATAAAAGCAAGAGATGGAATAGACAAATTAGAATATCCAGTCCATCTCCCTGTCAATGCAGGATGGTTTACCAGTGTTACCAGAGCTTCAAGTGGTAAGGTTTCTACCACTTCCCTTGGAAAACTGTTCCACAAATTTGATATATCTCACTGGCATTCAGTCAAAATTTTCCCTTTCCACTACTCATAATCATGTATCTTTACCCTCAGTATTTACTTTATTTAGACATTTGTAAACTAGTGACAGGTAACTTCCTAATCATTATTCATCCAAGCTCTGTATAATTAGCTTTTAATTTTTTCCTTCTAGGACAGTTCCTCTAGTCCTTGATCACTTATAATTTGCCGATTTGTAAAGAAAGAAATTATTACATTGAATCACAGGGCAGGGATGTATCTGCACATTAATACCAAAATTTGCTTTGACATTTTTGCAGACTATTCAACTGCAAACTCATTGTTGCTCATTGTCATTCTTAGGTCAGCAGACTTTTTCCTTCCCACTGAGTAAGTATTTTTCAGATTGAAGAATTTTAGAAATGTAGGGCCAGAAGGGACCTCAAGAAGTATCTAGTCCATCCCCTCCTACTGAGGTAGGATTAAATATAACTAGACCATTCTTGACAGGTCTTTGTCTAACCTGTTCTTACAAATCTTCAGTGATGAGGATTCCACAACCTCTCTAGGTAAATCGTTCCAGCTTAATTATCCTTATTGTTAGAAATCCTTATTGAAACTAAACCAATTACTTTTTGTCTTACCTCTACTGGAGATGGAGAACAATTGATCACTGTCCTCTTTATGACAGCCTGTTACATATGTGAAGATTGTTATCATGTCCCCCCTCAGTTTTCTCTAAGCATGGTCAGCTATTTCAACATTTCATCATAGGTCATGTTTTCTTAACCTCTTATCATTTATGTTGCTCTCCTCTGGACTCTCTCAAGTTTGTTCACATCTTTCTTAAAGAGCAGTGCTCAAAACTGGACACCGTATTCCAGCTGCTTTTTATTAATGAGAATGTAACTTTGGTGTTTTCTGTTAATGTTTCTAATTTCTCTTGGTCCTTTTGTATTATTGTAGTTGGTGAATTTTTAGTATCTTCCCATTGCATCTTATTTGCTAGATTTCTTCATTTCCCAAAAATTGCTTTCTTGAAATATAATATCTATGAATTGCTATAGTCAGTGATCCCATTCCTTACTATGCAGAATTCAAGTAGCTCACGGTTCCAAGCTTCCCATTATTCTCACTTTCTCTATTAGTTCTCCTTACCAGTGAATAGAAAATCCAAGATGGCTTCTCATCTACTTGTATATGTTCTTTCTGAGTCATAAAGTTGTCTTGTGAATAACTAAGGAGTTTTTCAATGTAGCCCAGCTGAAATCTGAACAGATAAAATTCCCCCACAGCAGCTTACAATTTAGGATACCCTGAAGATTAGCTCAGGGATGTTCAGTTCCCACTCTGGGTAATCCATAGAAGATGCCCATATGTGTTTTTCCTGTTCTCTATTCTATTGGGCCACATGCCCACTGCCACACATTCCTGTCTACTCTCAGGGGTACACAAATAGACACCAAGGGTGAAACCTAGCCCCGATGAAGTCAATGGCAAACCTCCCATTGCTTTTAATGGGGCCAGATTTAGACCCCATAGAGCAGAAGTTAGACACATCCTTAATATCCACAGCGATTTGTAGCACAGTCGGTGCGGCCGTGCTACAAATACATCACAAAGTTGGCAAAGCTTCACAATGGGGGCTGTTGGAATCCAAAAACAGGTGGTGGTTTCAGCCCACTCTAATGAATTTTGATGCTATAGAAATAACAGCCCAGATGCAAATTTATTTGTATAAAAATAATTTTCATTTAATCAGTCATTTGTGAGATATAGAACTATCAATGGTTTGCCAAGCACTAGAGCAAAACTTGCTGATAATGTCATTTAAAATGAATGAGTTTTGCAGACTGCTAATGCTTAATATGAATGTCTTTTTTTTTCTTTCTTTTTTTGAAAACAAAATGTTTTGTGATAGCTAAGATATTTGCATCTGAAAGATAGATAGCAGGGCACAGCAGCTGAGCTTTGTGTTATTTAGATCGTACCAAATGAATTTCATACTCAAGTGAATGTAAAGTTTATATGGTGGTAATAATTGTCATGGAAGGCAAGAGCCTGGCTGGAGAAAACTAGAGAGAAAGAAAAGGATCCTGTCACTCCTCCTTTCCTCCTTTCCTTCTTTTATGCCTTGATCTCACTGAATTTGCTTGCTCATCTCTCCTCATTCCTTATCTCTCTCTAGTTCTTTTGGTGGTACCCGAGTGCTGCACATCTGCAAACCAGTAGAGCACTCCACTCACCTGGAAACACAAGGCCAGAGTACTAAACAAAACAAGGACTAGTCTCTGAATTCATGCTCAATTCCCATCTGATCATGAAATAAGGGCAAGAAACAGATGGCTGAGAATAGCCTGAATAAGCAACAGAGGACAAGAGAAGCTGGGAGGAGACATGGTTAGGGTAATGAAGTGGAAGATATGTGGCATACTTCTGCTTCAAGTGGTAATTGTGGCAGGTCTAGTATAATCTCTGAGGCAGCAGGCCGATGGTCACTATTGCCCATTGGAGTTCACTTTTTTTAACCCAAATGGAAAATGGTTTTCTGTATAAACTAAAAAGAGAATGGGCCAAATTCATGCTAGTGTAACTGCAGTGATTTCAGTTGAGTTACAGGGGAAATAGATTCTGCCCATGATTTGTAAGTAGGAAAAAGTTTTTTAGTTGTACAAATTTAGAGAACTCCACAATGGATGCTACCCTCTTTTCTCTGTATCACCTGCTTCTCTGTAACGGACACATACTGCTCATTTTTTGTCTGAGCAAAGACTGCTTTATAGTAGAACATCCTTATATTTTTTTAGCTTATGGCTACCCAATGAGCCATAATGGTTCCATAACCAGTCTGTTAGTATTTTTGAGTAAGTTAGCTGCTTTAACAGTTGTTCAGGGGGACTGCTTTTCTACTTTCAGACTCAGAAAATTTGATATTATATCCCCGCCCAAAGTTGTTCACACATTTTAATTACAGCAGTGATTCTCAAACTTTTGTACTGGTGACCCCTTTCACATAGCAAGCCTCTGAGTGCGACCCCCCCCTTATAAATTAAAAACACTTTTTTTATATATATATAAAACACCATTATAAATAGTGGAGGAAAAGCGGGGTTTGTGGTGGAGGTTGACAGCTCCCCCATGTAATAACCTTGTGACCCCCTCAGAGGTCCTAACCCCCAGTTTGAGAATCCCTGTATAACAGTGAAATGCATAATATAAAGAAGGTATTTATAATTGATTTCAGTAGAGTTGAAAGTCTGAATGCCATACCTTCACATAAAACAAAGCTATATAATGAAAATCCTTATGGAAACAGAGGCAGAGATATGGGGAAATAATGGTCTAGAATGAATTTGGTCCTTCCCCTCTACCCGCAGCCTGAGTGGTTAACTGTCTACATATGTACCCTCTAACCAGCCACTGTAAATTTGGGCAATGGTAACCACTAATCTGACTGAGGAACAGAAAATTCTTTTTGTTTCTTTAGAGGATTACATTGCCAATCCTCAGTTTCTCTCAAGATATGTAATAACAGCCAGGGGATCTAGCCTGTCAGAAAGACATCTATTATCAGGGTTATTTCATCATCTTTAAGACATCAGATAAGGGACTAGCTTTAGGATGGGAGCTGTGGAGTGGTACACATGCCCAAATTTACATTTGAGGGATTGGATTACACCATGGAGAAGATGGCAAACCTTGTTCTTCTGAGAGAAAAAGGAATATGGTGGAACTGCATCTGTGGTCATAGTCTGAGAATCCTTTGAAGCACATCTACGTGGTCCTTTCAAGGATGATGCATAATTGAAGTGGTCAGAGATCTGTTGAAAGGGTCAACTGCTAGTAAGCAACAATGGACCTCAGTTTTGCCTCTTACTATTATGAGGCTGAATGGAGTGTGTCACACCCAACCAGCACAGTACCATTCAGTGAAAAGTAAGCTTTGTGCAAACAGTGAAATTAGCTTAGAGGCAGAGGTGAAAGTAAGCCGGTCCGGTCTGGTACAGCATACCGGCAAAAGCCAGTATGCCATGCCAGACTGGACCGGCTTCCGTGGCGGTGATTTAAAGGGCTCAGGGCTCCAGCTGCTGCAGGGAGCCCCGGGCCCTTTAAAGCGCTGCCAGAGCTCTGGCAGCTGTGCTCGGGCAGGGATTTAAAGGGCCCGGTGCTCCAGCCAGGCTCCCGCAGTGATTTAAAGGGCCCGGAGCTTCACAGCGGCCAGAGCCCCGGGCCCTTTAATTCGCCCCTGAGCCCTGGGGCTCCCAGCCGCCTCTGCAGCTGGTAGCTCCGGGGTGATTTAATGGTCCTGGCGCTCCCAGCCACAACCAGAGCCCCAGGGCCTTTAAATCTTGAAAGGCTACGCCTCTTCCCGTTGAGGCCACGCCCCCGCTCAAGACTCCAGCGTACCGGTAAGTCCTTTAAGTTACTTTCACCCCTGCTTAGAGGTTTTCAGCGGGAAGATAATTTGTACATAATTTACAGTTTCTGCAGTGAGGAGGGCCATATAAGAACCTGGATAGATTGTTATCTTAACAAAAGACAACTCCTGCCATTACAAAGGAGTCTTCAACATTTCTAATGGTTGGATGACATTCATGTACTTGTTTTTGATATACTGAAACTACAGAGGATGACACAGGTATCACAACAATGAACAGATATTAAATGGTACAAGAATGGTGTCAAGGCTGATTCCCCACTCTGGCACTTCAAGTGCAGAAGGTGGGGGCCCGCAAGGATTTTAAAAATTAATACTTGCTACTCCAGGCTTGTATTAAACCCCCAAGGTTACAGCTTTTCTCTGACCTTGGCTTGGTAAACACTGCCACCACCCAAGTAAAAAACTGCCTCTTGCAAATCCTGGAAAAATTCACTTGGGAAGTTTTCCCTGAGGCCCCTCGGCTTTTCCACCCCTCCCTCAGGGAAGCGGAGAAAGAAAACAACAAAAGGGAAACACAGCTATTGCCACCAGCTAATTGAAAAACATGCACAGACCTTTTAAGACACAAAACCAATCAGGTTCTTTAAAAGGGTACATTTTATTAGAAACAAAAAGAAAAAAATACAACTGGAACTTAGGCTTTTGCTAGATTTTAAAAGAGCAATTTCAAAAATTAAGCACCCATTAGCACAAATTAGCTTTCTTGGGGGGGGGGGGGGGGGGCTAGCTTAAAGGTTACAAGCAAACAAAAGCATCTGGGGTTAGCACAGAGAAATCTACAAGCCTTAGAGAAAATAAAAGAAATAACCCTAATCGCATCTATCTAAACATTCCCTGTCCCAATGAATTCTTCTAGGTATGGACAATAAATTTTCATACCTGATTCAAACTTTACACAGCATTTCAGCTGCACCCATCTCTTCTGCCCAGAGAGATCAACAGAGACAAAAGGAAAGCTTTTTTCCCATTTTAAAAAGTTCTAGCCTTCCCATTGGCTCTTTTGGTCAGGTGTTTACCTGGGGGACTTTTTAACCCTTTACAGGTAAAGCAAGCAGCCACCCAGAGGGACTTTATAGCTAACTGGCTGGTTGGGTGTCCATAAAAGGGAGCTACTCCCATCCCCTTCATTTATCACAAATGGCGAGGAGATTTTGATGGACTTGTAGAAACATCTATTACACCTTTACAAGAATAATAAACTAAAAATTCAAGAGTTTAAAAGCAAGAATTTGTGACTGAATCAAAATTCAAAGATGGCCTGTACACTGCTGCCATGTGAAATTCATAAGCACAACACTTTGAGCTAAGTGCTTCTTTTTATGTTTTTACACATCTTAAAGCAAAAAATAAGTCAAGAGGAAGGGAAAGCCAAGCAGAACAATTTCCAGGCAGGAATCCTGACCTGGCTTCACCTCTGAGTGACCAGAATCTCCTTCTTTCCCAGGATAACATCCCTGTGACTCCCCAAATCTACAAAAAATTAGCCAATCCCCAGATAACATTCAGAGTGAAAGAGGCAGACCTCTTCACGGTACACAGAAGGCTAGAGTAAAGGCGTCCATGTGTCTGAATCTATTCTGTAAAGTCACTGTACAATGAGTTTTCATTTCAATAAACCATTCACAGAATAGCTAGAAAGTGCTATATCTCTTTTATAACTCATACTTATTGGAAAGCAGTTGGTTGAGAATTTGAATAGAAAACCATATCAAGCATTGTATTGGCTTCTGGATGCATCTGTGGGGAATTGCTTAATCAGGAATAATTTTATTTTGGTACATCACTGTAGCACTTCACAAACACAGCCTTACAATTTGTCACACTTTCTTTATCCTGTGCTAATGCTCATGGAAGCCCCATCTTTGCACACCTGGAACAAAGAAAAGTTTCAGACTTAATTAAAAAGCTGAAACTTCAGAAGAGATATTTAGTAGCTCTGAACAGAACTGCAAGTCCCACTCCTGCAGGCTTCGTAGGTCAGGGGTCATCAATAAGACTGAAGTTAGAAGGGCACATTGTTAATACTATTTCTTACCTTTGTTTTTTTGTTTTTGTTTTGTTTTGTTTTGTTTTTGCTGCTAGGTCCAGTGTGGGGTTGTATTACCCAGCAAGATACCTCAGGCTAAATTCTAAGATCATTCAATTTTACTCCCAAACTGGCATATATTGGTACTGAAAAGCAGTGTTTATTGTGCACAGACATGCCTTATGCACAGGCATCCAGTGTCCCCTGTCACTGCACATGCAGCTATATGTACCTGCTCCTGACAGAAAGAATCAAGCTTTCACTTGAGTTAAGACATTTACATGCCAAGCCACATGGATCATACACGAGGAACCATAGTCTATGTACCTGAAAATACTGTGAGGGTCTACTCCTGAGGATGAATTGGAGACAGCTTCTCCGTGAAATCTGAGCTAGTCAGAATTGCCTCACAGGCTCCTTATTTCTCCATGGCTTTTTTGGCATGCACATTGGTACAAATGCCACCCAGAATGGAGTTCTCCTGTAGAGCAACTTGTTTCTAATACTGACTTACAAACCAAGTAACCAGAAATACTGTACTATTAAACTATAAAAGAACCCACTTTCTCTTACACCTCCTCCTCTGAGAATCAGACTGTTATAAACCTATTCTAAAAATAAGTGTCAGGTGTTACATGTAGATTCTGAATGTTACTGTACCTGTGCCAATCTCATTCCTGCCAAAACATTCTCCCACCCAGTTGTAAAGAAAGGAACAGAATCTGTTAGTGACTCAGAGTCATGGGTTAGAGGGGGAAGATAGTGTCTCCAACACTATGCCGATGAAAGAGCATTAGTGTGATACTCTCATTCTTTACCACTCTATATGCCAGATAGCAGTGTATGCTACTGTGGATCCCTCTGTACTTCCTTGAGTATGAGCTGCCTTATTTAGTGTGATTTTCAAGGTCCAACTTTGAATTCTGAACCCAATTTCTCCACCTAAAGTAACAGTGCAAAAGGGAGAGGTGTAGGGGGTGGCCTCTTAGGACTCTGCTGTATTATCCAAAGTGACCAAAATTGTAAGGAAGAAGATGTGTCATGTATAACATGAGTCATGTGCGGGGTAAGATTACAGAGCGAAAAACAAGTTATTCTAGAGATGCGTGCTAATCATGGATCTGGCTGCCTATTCAGATGTCTGTTCAGATTCCAAACAATGGACAGATTTTTTAATTATAGATAATAACCTACTAAAAGTGAGTAACATTTGGCAACTGTTAATAGAGGCATATTCCAACAACTAATATTCCTCTCTGCAAACAGTCGCATTTTACTATAAGTAATCTGAATTTATGTTTTACAAAATGAGGAAATTAGAGAATTTAGCAGTAAATCTGCTGGTACTATTTAGGGAGCATTTAATTTGCTAGTGCTACATTTCTTTATGCAGTTAGTGCAAATTTACAGTTTTCTCTGGGGAGGTACATAAACCAGTTTCTATTTGCTAGGTCCTAGAAAAAAATGGTGGTGTGATATAGGTGCAGAAACATCTCAACAACATGGAAAATTGCTCTGAATTTAAACATGGATATAGCACTGAGAATGCCCCAGTCAGTCTTGAATGATCCACTTGTCACGACTCAGAGGGAAGGATAGAGCAGAATGTGGCTGTGTGTTCTTAGGGAAGGTGGAGAAGGGAGGAGGGGATTCAGTCGACCAGCTGTTTTGCTGTCTCACTGACTGCCTGCTGTTATATAGACTTGAATTCAAAGTGATGCTTTTAATATTTAAAGCCTTGAATGTACTGGGTCTTAATTATCTTGTCAGTCTTCTGACACGCTCTGTACCATCTTGCCCTTTTAGATTAAAAGGAACAGGGCTTTTGGTCGCAGGGTTAGTAGGAGTAGAATGGGTATATTTTTGTTTCTGTTGCTCAGTATCTGCAGAGAATGCCCTGCCTTCTGATCTCAGAAAGGCTGTCATTTTAGCTTCTTATAACAAGACATTAAGACTTTATTTCTTAAGGCATTTAGCACAGTGTAGTGATTTTGCTTTTAAATATTTTCTCCGTGATTTTGCTAGGTTTTAACTGCAGTTTTAAATGCTATGTGTAGTATCTATCCATGTACGGTACCAATGATGAATAAGCACCATGCACATATATATTTTACTGCTCTAATTTCTATTTAATACAGAATACCAATGTTTTCAATCTCCTTAGAGTAAAAGATTACAAAACCATAACATACCTCTCTGATGTTTTGGCCAACCACTTTTAGACATACTAATAACCAAGAATTAAACAAAAAAAACTTAGAAGAGGGAGAATTAAAAGATATTGATGTTCCTCAGACCACCCCACACACTTTTATTCATCCTGGAAGGATAACTCACTTACCTGCACATCAAAAATTCTCTGGGGAAAAATTTCAAGACTTCTTTTCCTAAGGAGCTGTAGGCTGAGCTCCTGAATTTCCAGATTATAGTCTCAAAATTTTATTAATCTAGACTGTTTTGTATTTTCTCCTTCTCAGGCTGTTCCCCCTATCATCCAGCTATTTCAAACTGGGTGCCTTGTAGCATTGTCTGAAATGCCAATTCACAAAGGCCTCAATTTAAACTGCCACTGCATTTGGGAATGTCCTTTCATATTGGTATTCTGGAAGGAAAGACCATGAAATCTGAAGCAGAAAACCAGATCTGGTTTGGGCCTGGCATTGTATGTATTAAGGATGAAGTTCATACATGTGCAGAGGGCCAACACGAGGCCTAGTTTGAGGGCTTAAGTGGGGCATAGTCTTGGTGCAGGCCCTTTGTCCAAGATTGAATTTCACCTTAAATCCCACCTTCTTGTCACAATATAAAGTTCATAATCCTTTTTCCTTGATGGGTGAAAATTTAGTTCTCAGCAGTCTTGCCCACAGTCCCTACCTCTTTCTATTATGATCTTGGGCTTGACCCTCAGACTCCTGCATCCCCTTTTCACTTTCTATTATTCAATCCCTTAGTTCCGTCAACAGGAGTGTGGAGGGATTTCCACTGGAGGATAAACCTAGTCCTCAAATCATAATAAATATTGCTTTTCTTTAATTATCTTACCTGATTCTGATTCTCAGACAACTGTCAAAAACTGCTGTAGGCGTGTTATAGGAAATAATCCTGCACTGGTAAAGGTCAATTTAGGTGGCATATTGGGTATTTTCCATCTTCATTACTATGATTTATAATTCTGTGACAGAATTCTATAACCCAGGGTAGGTAATCCCAATCAATGCCTACACTTAGGCTAGGTCTACACTACCCGCCTGAATCGGCGGGTAGAAATCGACCTCTCGGGGATCGACGCTCTTACTCCACCAGCGGAGGTGGGAGTAAGCGCCGTCGACAGGAAGCCGCAGAGGTCGATTTTGCCACCGTCCTCACAGCGGGGTAAGTTGCCTGCGATACGTCGAATTCAGCTACGCTATTCATGTAGCTGAATTTGCATATCTTAAATCGACTCCCCCCTGTAGTGTAGATGTAGCCTTACTGTATATATAGGACCCCAATCTGTACTCTTCAGCTTCTCCCATTAAGTAAACCAATTCTTAAAAAAGAGAAAGCATTTGTGCTTTGGTTCAATTCACTGATAATCAGAAACTCTAGTTTAATTGTTCTATGAGGATGAAGGATTTAGCAATGAGGCCAGATTACTCATCAGAGTCTTGTATTTATAGTGACCAACCCTTGCTGTGATTTCACTATAATAATATTTTTAAAAAACTTACAATTATGATTGGCAAGAAAACATAGGGATTCTTAGCAACATTTAATAGATTAGTTGTTGCAAAAGGATTATTGCCAAAAATCATTAGATGCAGTTTTAAACCACTAAGAGGAGTCAGAGAGGAATTTTGGACAGTTCTGGCTCAACTCAAATTTTTCCAATGATGAGTCAGAAATTGAAATGGGGAAATAGTGGGATTTGGTTATCCCAAAGGTTCCTTGGGAGCCATAATAATAAATTGATTGTTTGTTTCACTTTTGAAATTGGTGAGCCTGCAAGGGCAATGATGAGACACTTATTTAAGTTTCTGCTTGAAAATCCAGCACTAATTCTAAGGAAGTCTGTGCTTGTGGGTGCTCTCTTCTTTTCCAAATCTATTTGTCTACAGGATGAATTGAAAGCATGGGGTGAACCCCTCATTTTTGTAAATAATATGTGCACCAAGGTTATCCACTCAAGTATCAGATTATGTTTCTTGAAGTAGAGTTCTTGAAATATGGGATTTAGGGGGGAAAGGCTAAGTATCATCCAGCTCAGTGCATGCAAGGCTGCTTTTGTGGCCGATCATAATATTTAGCAGAGTACCTCCAACATGCTTTAAGATTTTACATATTGCATTTGGTAAATGTGGGAGACTCACTGTTTCTGACATGTTGCTACAAGCAGGTAGTGATTTAATGAAAAGCAGAAAGACTGAAAAGGGGTTTGCCAGATCCCTGTGTGATGTGAATGTTAACAAGCACAGTCACGTCATCAGCATCCCTGCTCTTCACCCCTCCCTCCCATCTTTCCTCTCTCTTTTATGAGCCAGCTTGAAATCAGGGAATTACATGCTAAGGAAAACCCTTCAGATAAACATATAATTATTCTGAACAGGATCAATGCAGCACAGTTAATCAGTTTACCAACTGAATTAATTTTTATTTTTTTCATGTCTGCATCTCCTGTGGAGAATGGAGAAATTCAAGATTTAAGGGGAAAAATTGGTTGCATTTGTGAAATGGTATTTATATCTGAGCATTCATTATGAAAGGAACCTCTACTGCAGGCTGTTTTGGCAGACAAACATTACTTTCAATCAGCAGGACTTTGAATAGCTGACGCCATGTGAAGTTATTGCTAAAGGTACACTTAAGAAATAGCTGATTTCCTATTTTAATTTCCAGCTGTTTAATAACATCCCATTCTCCTCAGAGCCCCAACTATTTGTGTTTTTGTTTTATGAAAACAGTGAATTGTTGTGTAGAAGCTTAAATTTATTTGCACAATATGCCAATTAGATACAAAAACGTTTTAAAGAAACTAATGCAAACTACTTAATTCAGGAAGCACAGGAAGCCTCAGAGCTGTTATTTTAAAATCTAGGTAATAACCCTTTTGTATTTTATTTAAAAATTTAAAATTAAGCAGCCTGAATTTTATAGTTATAAGTGCAATAGAGATTCAGAAGTACAACTTGCAGACACCAAAACTATTTTCGGTATAGGGCTAGTGTCTTTCATTGTGCTATTTATATACATATGAAAATGGGTGACTTTTCAGTTTAGAAGTATACTTGTGATAAAACGTGGACTTATCTGCAAAGCTTCATTGGATTGTACAGTAAATAGAGGTGCTGATTGTTAATAGGTTAAAATGCATTAGAAGCCTCCAGGTAGTAGCATTACAGGAGTAAGCATTAAGGTACACTTTGCCACCGAGTACTCATTTTAATATGCTCAGTTTTCACATAGCTAAACAGAAAAAAAATACATGAGAACAATTATGAAACCATGTTGTTTAACATATTTACATTCTACAATGCTTGTGGAAAATATTTTGCCCAACATTGTGACCAAGGAATTTAAATAAAATGAGGTAAAGATCACCCTCTTATATTAATGTTTTCAGTCCACAGAGATATATTATTCCAATGAAAGTATTTGCTTGTGGTAAGAAAACGATACACATCAGGATAAATAAAGCATCAATGATTTGTGTGAGAAAAAAGAAAGTGAAATACATTTGAAATACGGAAATAATTGAATCAAGAGTAATAGAAAAAGCTCACTACAAATTCCAAAAAATATTTTTTTCAAAATCACACATACCAATCCTTCTTTGAAAATACCTCTTTTTTTTTTAAAGCCACTACTTCTACGATCTATGTGTTAATCCTCTCAGAATATGTGTGTGTATCCTAAAGGCAAATTCAATAATACAAAGCTATCCAGAGTCCTCATTGCCAGATCCAGAACAAGCTTCAAAAATCAGTTTCTCAAGTCTTTCACAGCCTTCCCTGGGCGTCCACAATGTGAAATCCAGACAGTCTATTATTGACAGTCTGTTCCTAAGGAAGAATCCATCTATAAATACAAGATGCCACCTTACTATAATGCTGTTCCTGAGAGGCCATTAATTTATACATTGTGGCAAGTAATGCCTCTTAAAGGGAAGGAACAGAAGGATTGTCCTTGGGTTGCAATTCAGGGCATGGCTACCTCTTACAACAGTATGACATAGCGTGAGATGCACTGTGGGTATTCAAGTGTCTTAAAATATTAACATCAATTTTGTGGCTTTCTTCCATGACCTCTTACATTACTCTGATGTTGCTGATACTCAGCACAAATTAGTTTGCAAAATTCATTAGCTGATTTAAAAAAAAAGTTTCAGTAGCTGCAATGAAAGTTATAAAAGACACAAATGCCTCTTACTGTGGTCACCTTACTGTGAAATGTGTTGTGACTAACAATCTTTAATATTTAACATTGTTGTATTCAGTGTTGTTGTAGCCATGCTGGTCCCAGGATATTAGCAAGATAAGGTGGGTGAGGTAATATCTTCTATTGGACCAACTTCTGTTAGTGAGAGAGACAAGCTTTTGAGGTTACACAGACTCCAGACCTGAAGAAGAGCTCTGTGTAAGCTCAAAAGCTTGAATTTCTCACCCACCTTATCTCTTTAATATTTAAATTAATTAAGAATGTATTTTAAAGGGCAAATGGGGTACATTTTTACAGAGTCTGATTACTGAACACTATGTTAAAATGCTACAGTTGTAATGTGTTGCTTTCTGTAGTCGAGGTTAAATTCTACCTTCAGAACACAGTGATTTTACTGCAAATGTCACAGAGAGGTGGTGTTATAATAGGAGTAGTTATGATGTGGTTTCATGGAACTGGGAGCCAGGCTATATCAGTTTGGGGTACTAGTCATAGTTAAATTCCACATCTAGGTCCTTGTTACAAATTCTAACTTCTGATCCTTTTTAAATAAATACATTTAAGCAAGAGGTGCAGAATATGTCACAATATAAGTAGCTAAGTTGTCGTGTCAGGCTTTGTCATGTGAGCATTTTCGGAGGTAAATCCTTCAGTGTGGGTGATTCATATAGATAAGTTATATATCACTTGAACTCCACTAGCAGTCTGCAGCTTCATCCTGACTAATGTATTAAAATCTATTTAGCAGAATAACTATACCTAGTGAAACTGCTACACAGCATACAAAAGAAGCTAGATTGCAACAGTGACAATGATGAACTCAATTGTAGTAAAGTTAGGGATTTCCAGCTGATTTTGAACTAATTGTTACCATATTACATTGTCAGCTATGATATTGTATTTGTTAGAACCCTTTTCTTTGACTACATGAGGCGTTCAATAATATCTGAAGCACATATTTGCACAGGGCAAATATTAAGGTAAAATATGGTAGTGTAATACTTGTTTGGTAATGATACACACGTAGCTTACATTATCTTCATGCACACAGCACTCATATTACTAAAGAAAATCCCTCAATTCTATACACATTTCAGTCATCGGTGCACTATACTTATTTATATTTGAATTCACAAAACCAGGCAAATGTTACATGAGGATACCCCAATGTTTCTTGTGTGATATGTGACATGCAGTCTATATATACAAATACTGGCAGACATAGCAGGTTTTAAAATATATAAAATGTCCCCCATCAAACAGGCAATTTAATATTGGGAGACTACATGGTGAACATCTGAATGGCACATTCAAAAAAAATCTCCTGTTTGTATGCACTAAAACTATTTGCTCATTGTGGAAAAGTTGCTGATGCTACTATCATAGTCTGTTACCCAAGATGTAGTCAGATTATATCAAAAGGATGAAGAGGTAACAGGGAATATTCTGAAATGCAGCAACAAGTATTATTTAAATATTACTAGTTGCATTACATTACAACTTAACTCATAATTTTAGATACCATAACATTCTCTGCGACTTTTTAACCTTTTAAATACTGGCAAAGACCTATATAATCAGATTCTTCTTTTCACCAGCACCAGCGTATGATTTCAATTAATGTAATTGGGCATGGCTATCAATCATATATCGGGTGATTTCAAGATCCATCCTTGCTGACTGGTTTATGATAATTAGCCTCTCAACTAGCCTGAGCTGAAGACACCTGAGAAACAAACGACATGCATTTCCATAGATGCCATCTGCCTTATGATACTGTATGGTTGTAGAGAGAGTAGGGTGTTTACAATTGTAAGATAAGTGACTATCACTTAGCCCAGTTTCAGTTAAGTGTGAAGATATATTTCAGCATCATTAAATCAAAGCCAGTCACAGTTATGAATGTGAAGGCTTTAAAGAAAACTACAGCCATCCAGTTTAACCCTATAATATATTTAAAATCCCATTACAGAAAACATATATTCACAGATACCTTAACCATAAAAATTGCAGCTATTTCCCATACATAATGGGAGAGCATTTTATAGCAGAAATTAGTTGGTCTGTGAGACCAACACCTCATTAGAAACTGTATAACCATGGTAATGTATGTGCTATGTAAACACACTTTTTCCTATTCAGGAGAAATTTATCACTTATCACAAACAATTCTTCACTCTTCAATCCAAATCAATCTGTTTGCAATACAGCAGAGCACCACAAAAGAAAACATTTCCCATCTTATTTCTGTGTTTATGAAACTACAAATGTGCAGGGAAATCATAATCCCTGTCAAGTTATCTTGCTGGGAAAACTCTTCTAAGCTGTTCACAGACAAGCAGCTCTTCTCATTTCCTCTTGCACTCTCCATATATGGCAAAGACTGCACTGTCCACGGTACTAGTGATTGTCAGAGAAGCGTATGCATTATACAAAACATAGAGATACTAACAAGAGAAGCTGGGAAGCCTGCACAAATCAGGATATAATAAAAGAATCAGAATTCCATAGTTCGGTCAGTGGTATCTTGCCTTCTCTGTGTATCACCCTAAAAACTACACACGAGTGCTGCATACGTGCACAACCACTGCATGAAGTCACCTGATATGAGCAAAAGAAAGCTAATCAGGGAAAATTTAAAGACAACCAAACATAATATCATCACACTGCAAGGCATAATGGAGTCTTAAGGCACAAACACTATAGTTATGCCTGCATTTATCCACAAATGCATTAGATCACTACTCAGTTCTCAGCAGAGATTCCAACAGCATGTTTTGCAGCTCATACCAGGTTTGTGTTCAGTCAGAGCTCTGAGAACTGTTGTATCAAACAGCATATGGATTTTTAGAACTAAACTAACTCTTGACAAAATAAAAAATACAGAAGCAGAAATGTAAATTTCAGAGTCAAAGCATAGATAATACATGGTAATAAATGATCGTACCTTTCATCCAATCCACTACTTGCTTGGGCGTCCACTTGCTAATAGGTTCCATAACGAGAGCCATCATCAGATCACTTTATCATTCACACCAAAATCAGAAAAAGACTGGGGAAAATCTATCAGCGCATGGCCGGGATGAGAGAGCTGTAGGATTTTACAATGCAGTCCAAAGACGAGATGATGCTTTGTCCCTCCAGGTTTCTCCTGCACTGATTCAGTAATGTATAAAATTACACTGCTTGATCAGCTCTAGCACCTCCCCCACTGCACACAGCCTGCAACACAGTGGAGCACACTGAATCAGGAAATGGTGCAGTATGTATATACTTACTTACAAAAGCCTATACCCAATGGTCTACTTATTAGACTGATATAAAATTATAGTGCTCTAAGAGCAATTGAGGCTCACGTTATTCCAGACTCACAGCTTTATGGAGCTTGATTCCAATCAGCTCTGGGATCTTCATAAGGGGGAAATATCACTACTGTAACTTGATAACAGATTGTCTTGGCTTTATTGTAAATATGCTAACTGTCGTTCAAATTAAAGAGAAGATAGAAATATCATATCACTTGGCATCTGGCAAAATACTGACCATCTCTATCTTTACCATACAAAATGTTGCTGAAATCTTATAATATATAATCATGTAATTCAGAATGTCAAACACAGTAGAGGGTAAAACTCACTATCTAAAGAAACCTCTTTTTTCTGGCCACATTCAGGGCCAGTACCTTTCCCCCTCTGAGTCTCTCCTTTCTATAGTGAAGGAATGCCAGCCTACCATGTTGGGGTCCCTTTTTTTTAACCATAATCCATTAATTCTAATAAAAACAGCCAAAAGGTAGCACTGGAACTATCAGTTAATTCATTCACCTTTTATTGGAGAGAGGAATAATGGTAAAGTTTTGGGACCTTTTAAAAATGATAAAGGTAAGAAGTCTCAATCATGGATTAACCTCACTCAGGTGTGCCAAATGGTGCTTCTCAGGCCCTTTGTATCTCGTATAGCAAATATCCCACATCAATGTGGTTGAATAGGTGCATGATCTGTCTGATACTCTGAGATATACTGAGGTACTGCCACACTGGCTAGGAGACTAGCTTAGGCTCCAGGAAGAGTCAAAGAAAGGGACACCTCACCTCTGAGTTTTTCTCTAAGCTCCAGCCCTCTTCTCAGAGATCTTTCATTTTTGATTCCCTTTGCCACATTCAATAGCCTATGAGGGCACATTCATTAATTCCACGCAGCTGGCCTAGTGCTGCCAGCCAGAAAATCCCTGTAGGTTAGGCAACTGCGGTCCTATCTTCAGCTAGAAAGACAGAGGTAAGACCTTCCCTGCTGGGCTGTGGGGAGGGTGTATGTCCTCCCTCATGGCGTGCTATCAGGCTAAGTAAAACAGGCTCATTAGGCAAAAGATTCCATCTCATCAGCATTTTCTTTATTTCTCTTTATAAAGAAAGAATAAAAATAGGAACAAATGCACAATGCTAGGACAGTTTTAGTCCCTTTAAATTATTTTCTCCTCACATGGAACAAGGAACTTTGTTAGCATAAGGAAAATGGTATTCTCTCCAAAGATACTCCATCCCATTGAGTTAAAAACATAAAAAACAGCCATACTGGGCCAGTCCATCTAGCCCAGTATCCTGTCTCTGACAGTGGCCAGTGCAAGATGCTTCTGGCAGATGGAGAATTCGAAACACCCAGGACATGAGGTTGCATCCCTGACCATCTTGACTAATAGCCATTGATGGATCAATCAGTCATGAATTTAGCTAATTCTTTTTTGAACCCAGTTATAGTTTTAGCCTTCACAACATCCTATGGCACTGAGTTCCACAGGTTGACTGTGAGTACTTCTTTTAGTTTGTGTTAAACTTGCTGCTTATTAATTTTATCATGTGACCCCCTAGTTTTAGTGTTATGTGAAGGGGTGAATAAAACTTTCTTATTCACATTCTCCACACCGTGCATGATTATATAAACCTCTATCATAATCTCTCACTTAGTCACCTCTTCTCTAAGATGAACTGTCCCAGGCTTTTTAATCTCTTCTTATATGGAAAGCTGTTCCATCCCCCTAATCATTTTTGTTGCCCTTCTCTGCATCTTGTCCAATTCTACTATATATATATTTTTTTGAGATGGGGTGACCAGAACTGCATGCAGTATTCAAGGTGTGGGTGTACCTTGGATTTATATAATTGCATTATGATATTTTCTGTTTTATTATCTATCACTTTCCTAGTGGTTTCCAACATTATTAGCTTTATTGACTGCCCCTGCATGTTGAGGAGATGTTTTCAGTGAACTAGCAATGATGACTCACAGATCTTTCTTGAGTGGTAACAGCTAATTTAGACCCCATCATTTTGTATGTATAGTTGGGGTTATATTCTCCAATGTGCATTATTTTGCAGTTATCACCATTGAATTTTATCTGCCACTTTGTTGCCCAGTCACCCAATTTAATGAGATCCTTTTGTAACTCTTTGCAATTGGCTTTGGACTTAACTATTTAAGTAATTTTGTATCTGCAAATTTTTCCACTGTTCACCCTTTTCCAGATAATTTTTGAATATGTTTAACAACACAGGTCCCAGTACAGATCTTTGGGGTGCCCTGCTGTTTACCTCTCTCCATTAAGAAAACTGACCATTTTTTCCTACCCTTTGTTTCCTATCTTTTGACCAGTTACTGATCCATGAGAGGACCTTCCCTCTTGTCCAGAGGTGGGCAAACTACGGACCATGTCCGGCCCACGGGACCATCCTGCCCGGCCCCTGAGCTCCTGGCCTGGGAGGCTAGCCCCCAGCCCCTCCCCTGCTGTTCCCCCTCCCTCGCAGCCTCAGGTCGCTTGCTTGCTCCGCCGCCAGCGCAATGCGCTGGGCGGCGGGGCTGTGTGCTCATGGGGCAGCACAGCTGCAGAGCCCGGCCTGACCCGGTGGCGGTGGTGTGGCCTGGCGCCACCCAGGCAGTGCGGCTGTAGCACTGCCAGCCACCGGTGCTCCAGACAGCAAGATAAGGGGGCAGGGAGTGTGGGGGGGTGGATAGAGGGCAGGGGAGTTCGGGGTGGTGGTCAGGGGGGTGGGGGTGTGGATAGGCGTCGGGGGGGTTGTGGGCGGGAACAGGGGGTTGAATGGGGGCAGGAGTCACAGGGGGGCAGTCAGGAAGGAGTGGGGGTTGGATGGGGTGTCAGGGGGCAGTTAGGGGCAGGGATTCTGGGGGCAGTCAGGGGAAGGGAAAAGGGATGGTTGGATGGGGCAAGGGTACCGGGGGGGCCATCAGGAATGAAAGGAGGGGTTGGATGGGGTGATGGGGGTCCAGGGGTGGGCAGGGAACAGGGGGGTTGGATGGGGCAGGAGTCCCAGGGGGGCAGGTAGGAAGTGGCTGGGCCAGGACCCCCTCCCCAACCAGCCCTCCATACAATTTACGAAACCCGATGCGGCCCTCAGGCCAAAGAGTTTGCCCACCCCTGCTCTTATAACTGTCTGCTTTGCTTAAGAGCCTTTGATGAGAGACCTTGTTAAAGGCTTTCTGAAAGTTCAAGTACACTGGATTGACTGGGTCACTCTTGTCCACATGCTTATTGACTCCCTCAGAGAAATCTAATAGACAGGTAAGGCATGATTTCCTTTTTAAAAAGCCATGTGACTCTTCCCCAAATTATCATGTTTAGCTAAGTGTCTGATAATTCTGTTCTTTACTATAGTTTCACCCAATTTGCTCAGTACTGAAGTCAGGCTTACCAGTCTATAAATCACCTCTGGTGCCTTTTAAAAAAATTAGTTACCCTCCAATCATCTGATACAGAGGCTAATTTAAGCAATAGCATACATACCACAGTTAATAGCTCTGCAATTCCATTTTTGAGTTCCTTCAGAACTCTTGGGTGAATACCATCTGGTCCTGGTGACTTATTACTGTTTAATTTATCATTTTGTTCCAAAACCTCCTGTACTGACACCTGAATCTGGGACAGTTCCTCAGATTTCTCACCTAAAAAGAATGGCTCCGGTGTGCAGATCTCCCCAACATCGTTTGCAGTGAAGACCAATGCAAAGAATTCATTTAGCTTCTCCGTGATGACCCTTGTCTTGCTTGAGTGCTCCTTTAGCACCTTGATCGTCCAGTGGCCCCACTGTCTGTTGCGGCATCTAATGTACTTAAAAAAAATGCTGTTAGTTTTTGTGTCCTTAGCTAGTTCTTAAAATTCTCTCTTGGACTGCCTTACTATACTTTTACACTTGACTTGCCAGAATTTATGCTCCTTTCTATTATCCTTATTAGGATTTGACCTCCATTTTTTAAAGGATGCCTTTTTGCCTCTAACTGCCTCTTTTACTCTACTGATTAGGCATGGTGGCTTTTGTGGGGGGTCTTCTTACTGTTTTTTGATTTGGGGTACACATTTAGTTTGAGCCTCTATTCTGGTGTTTTTTAATAGTCTCCAAGCAGTTTGCAGCCATTTAACCCCTGAGACTGTTCTTTTTAATTTCCGTTTAACTAGCTTCCTTGTTTTTGGATAGTTCCCCTTTTTGAAGTTCAATGCTACTACGGTGGGTTTCTCTGGCACTTTTTCCCTTACAAGGATGTTAAATTTAATTGCATTATGTTCGCTATAACTGAGCATTTTAGCTATAGTCACCCTCTAGACCCAGATCCTGTGCTCCACTTAGGACTAAATCAAGAATTACCTCTTCCTTTGTGAATTCAGGACAAGCTGCTCCAAGAAGCAGTCATTAATGGTGTCTAGAAATTTTATTTCTGCATCCCTTCCAAAGGTGACATACACTCAGTCAATATGAAGGTAGTTGAAATCCCCCATTATTACTGCATTTTCTGCCTTTGCAGCCTCTCTAATCTCCCTAAGCATTTCATAGTCAGGGGGTTGGTAGTATATTCCTACTGCTTTACTCTTATTCAAGCATGGGATTTCTCTCCATAGAGATTCTATAGTACATTTAATTCATTCATTTAAGATTTTTACTTTATTTGCCTTGACTCCTTTCACATATAGTGATACACCCACATCCGTGCAACCTACTCTCGTTCTCATTCTCATTCCTATTAGGGCTGTCACGCGATTAAAAAAATTAATCGTGATTAATCGCGCAATTAATCACGCTGTTAAACAAGAATAGAATACCATTTATTTAAATATTTTGTATGTTTTCTACATTTTCAACTATATTGATTTCAATTACAACAAAATACAAAGTGTACAGTGCTCACTTTATATTTATTTTTTATTACAAATATTTGCACTGTAAAAAAAAAAGAAATAGTATTTTTCAATTCCCCCATTGCAAGTACTGTAGTGCAATCTCTTTATCATGAAAGTTGAATTTACAAATGTAGAATATGTAAAAACAAACCTGCATTCAAAACTAAAACAATGTAAAACTTTAGAGTCTACAAGTCCACTCAGTCCTACTTCTTGTTTAGCCAATCATGAAGACAAACAAGTTTGTTTAGATTTTCAGGAGATAATGCTGCCCACTTCTTTGTTACAATGTCACCTGAAAGTGAGAACAGGCATTCACGTGCAGGGCCGGTTCCAGGCACCAGCTCAGCAAGCAGGTGCTTAGGGCGGCCAACGAAGGGGGGTGGCACATCTGGCTCTTCGGCGGCAATTCAGTGGCGGGTCCCTCACTCCCTCTCCGAGTGAAGGACCTGCCACTGAATTGCTGCCGAAGAATGAAGCGGCGGCAGTAGAGCTGCTGCCAAAGTGCCGCAGATCGCAATCGCTTTTTTTTTTTTTTTTGCTGCTTGGGGCGGCAAAAACCCTGGAGCTGGCCCTGTTCACGTGGTGGTACTGTTGTAGCCAGCATCACAAGATATTTACATGCCAAATGTCCTAAAGATTCATATGTCCTTTCATGCTTCAATCACCGTTCCAGAGGACATGCGTCTATGCTGATGATAGGTTCTGCTCAATAACGATCCAAAGCAGTGCGGACCGGCGCATGTTCATTTTCATCATCTGAGTCAGATGCCACCAGAAGAAGGTTGATTTTCTTTTTTGGTGGTTTGGGTTCTGTAGTTTCCGCATAGGAGTGTTGCTCTTTTAATACTTCTGAAAGCAAGCTCCACACCTCATCCCTCTCAGATTTTGGAAGGCACTTCAGATTCTTAAACCTTGGGTTGAGTGCAGTAGCTAGCTTTAGAAATCTCACATTAGTACCTGTGATGCGGCGTCTGCCCCACACTAGCCCATAAAGGGTTAATAGAACCCTAGGGTGGCTGTGCAATGGGCAGCCAATTGGAGAGGACCCTAAGGAGGCTGTGCAGGGGATAGCCTATTGGAGAGGGGCTGCAGGGAGCAGCCAGTCAGGACTAGGCAAACCCATATAAGAAGAGCCGGAGGGCAGATCAGGTCAGTCACTCCTTGGAGCTTGACAAGGGAGGAGGTCTGGCTGCCTTGCAGGCGGAACACAGCTAACACATTGGTCAGGACAGTGCTAGGCAGGATCAGGGGAGCAAGAGCAAGCTTCCGGCTGACTGCTGGCATGCTGAGGCCCTAAGACAAAGACAAAGAAAGTGCTGGGGCTGCGGGGAAGTAGCCCAGGAAAGTAGACTGCGGGATTGTAGGGGACGCAACACGTGGCTGCCATCTACAGGGTCCCTGGGCCGGGACCCAGAGTAGTGGGCGGGCCTGGGTTCCTCCACTTTCCCCCAATTGCCACCGAGGAAGTGGCTGGACAGTGGTTGGACAGTGGACTGCCGTTCCACCAGAAAGTGGGGGAGAACTGAGTGTGACACAGCTGAAGAGGATGCCGCAGTCTTTGGGATGACACAGGTCTAGGACTGGAGGTGATGGTGGGCAAGACAGCACCAGAAGAGGGCGCACTGGCTAGCAGAGCTGATCCCTGGGACATCCAGCAGGAGACTCCACAGTGGTGAGTCACAGTACCTTCTTTGCGTTTTGTCAAACCTGCAGTGAAAGTATTCTTAAAACAAACAACATGTCCTGGGTCATCATCCGAGACTGCTATAACGTGAAATATATGGCAGAATGCAGGTAAAATAGAGCAGACATACAATTCTCCCCCAAAGAGTTCAGTCACAAATTTAATTAACACATTATTTTTTTAACAAGCATCATCAGCATGGAAGCATGTCCTCTGAAATGGTGGCTGAAGCATGAAGGGGTATATGAATGTTTAGCATATCTGGCATGTAAATACCTTGCAATGCTGGCTACAAAAGTGCGAACACCTGTTCTCACTTTCAAGTGACATTGTAAATAATAAGCAGGCAGCATTATGTCCCGTAAAGATAAACAAACTTGTTTGTCTTCACAATTGGCTGAACAAGAAGTAGGACTGAGTGCACTTGTAGGCTCTAAAGTTTTACATTGTTTTGTTTTTGAGTGCAGTTATGTAAAAAAAAAATCTACTTTTGTAAATTGCACTTTAATGATAAAGAGATTGCACTACAGTACTTGTATTAAGTGAATTGAAAAATACTATTTTTTTGTTTATCATTTTTAGGGTGCAAATATTAGTCATCAAAAATAATAATATAAAGTGAGCACTGTATACTGTGTATTCTGTGTTGTAATTGAAATCAATAAATTTAAAAATGTAGAAAAATATAAAAAAATATTTAATATATTTCACTTGGTATTCTATTGCTTAACAGTGCAATTAAAACTGCGATTAATCACAATTAATTTTTATAATCGCGATTAATTTTTTGAGTTAATCACATGAGTTAACTATGATTAATCAAAAACAACAAGGAGTCTGGTGGCACCTTAAAGACTAACAGATTTATTTGGGCATAAGCTTTCGTGGGTAAAAACCTCACTTCTTCGGATGCATAGAGTGAAAGTTACAGATGCAGGCATTATATACTGACACATGGAGAGCAGGGAGTTACTTCACAAGTGGAGAACCAGTGTATGATTAATTGACAGCCCTAATACCTATATATTTTGTACCCTGATCTTATCATGTCCCATTGATTATATTCACCAGCTTCCTCTATGCCAATTATATCAATATCCTCATTTAATGTCAGGCATTCTAATTCACCTAGCTTAGTATTTGGATAACTACCATTTATATAGAAACACCTATACATTTTGTCAATATGCAGTTGCTTGCCTTCACGTGTTATATGTAAGTGGGACTCGTTTACATTTGATTATTCCTCACTAGCTCCTACCTGTACTTTACTTTCTTTCTTATCCTCTTTATTAGGATAGGGTGTCCCCCCATTAATAAATTCATCCCTAAGGGATGTTTCCACCCAAACTGAGTGCTCTTCTGCACCTGTCAGCTTTCCCCCAGTCCTTAGTTTAAAAATCATAGAATCATAGAACTGGAAGAGACCTCGAGAGGTCATCTAGTCCAGTCCCCTGCACTCAAGGCAGGACTAAGTATTATCTAGACCAGTGGTTCCCAAACTTGTTCCACCGCTTGTGCAGGAAAAGCCCCTGGCAGCCAAGGCCGGTTTGTTTACCTGCCACGTCCGCAGGTTTGGCCGCTCATGGATCCCAGTGGTCGCGGTTCGCTGCTCCAGGCCAATGGGAGCTGCTGGAAGCGGCGTGGGCCGAGGGACATACTGGCCGCCGCTTCCAGCAGTTCCCATTGGCCTGGAGCAGCGAACCGCGGCCACAGAGAGCCGCGATCGGCCGAACCTGCGGATGTGGCAGGTAACCAAACCAGCCCGGCCCGCCAGGGGCTTTCCCTGCACAAGCAGCAGAACAAGTTTGGGAACCACTGATCTAGACCATCCCTGACAGGTGTTTGTCCAACCTGCTCTTAAAAATCCTCAATGATGGAGATTCCACAAACCTGGCAATTTATTCCAGTGCTTAACCACTCTGACAGTTAGGAAGTTTTTCCTAATGTCCAACCTAAACCACACTTGCTGCAATTTAAGCCAATTGCTTCTTGTCCTTTCCTCAGAGGCTAAGAAGAATAATTTTTCTCCCTCCTCCTTGTAATAATTTTTCTCCCTCCTCCTTGTAACAACTTTTATGTACTTGAAAACTATTATGTCCCCTCTCAATCTTCTCATCTCCTGACTAAACAAACCCAATTTTTTCAATCTTCCCTCATAGGTCATGTTTTCTAGACCTTTAATCATTTTTGTTGCTCTTCTCTGGACTTTCTCCAATTTGTCCACATCTTTCCTGAAATGTGGTGCCCAGAACTGTACACAATACTCCAGTTGAGGCCTAATCAGCGTGGAGTAGAGCGAAAGAATTACTTATTGTGTCTTGCTTACAATACTCCTGCTAATACACCCCAGAATGATGTTTGCTTTTTTGCAACAGCGTTGCACTGTTGACTCATATTTAGCTTGTGATCCATCATGACCCCCAGATCCCTTTCCGCAGTACTCCTTCCTAGGCAGTTATTTCCCATTTTGTATGTGTGCAACTGATTGTTCCTTCCTAAGTGGAGTTGCATATTTCCTTATTGAATTTCATCCTATTTACTTCAAACCATTTCTCCAGTTTCTCCAGATCTTTTTGAATTTTAATCCTATCCTCCAAAGCACTTCAACCCCTCCCAGCTTGGTATCATCCGCAAACTTTATAAGTGTACTCTCCATGCCATTATCTAAATCAATTCCTGGCCAATGGGAGTTGCGGAGCTTAGGGCGGAGGCAGCGCACAGAGCTGTCTGGCCACACCTCTGTCTAGGAGCTGAAGGAGGGGGATGTTGACACTTCAGGGAGGTGTGGAGCCAGGTAGGGAGCTTTCCAGCCCCGCCAACTCCCCCACCCCTCCAAGTGCCAGCGGGGGTCCTTGGTCATGTGCCAGCGCCCGCCCCTCAGCACCAGCAGAGGTCCCGGGCCACGCACTGCCACCCGCCTTCCCTCTAACTCCCGTGGCGCACCCAGGCTGTGCCCTTCTGCAGCGCACCCGGGCCGCTGCCCCCACCCCCTTCCCCATGGCGCCCCCGGGCCACCCCTCCCCCTTCCCTGTGGTGCCCCTTGGGCAGGGCCGGCTCCAGGCATCAGCTTGTCAAGCAGGTGCTTGGGGCGGCCGCTCTGGAGAGGGGTGGCACGTTCAGGTATTCGGCGGCAATTCGGCGGACGGTCCCTCACTCCGCCTGGGAGCGAAGGACCTCCCGCCGAATTGCCGCCACAGATCACGATCGCGGCTTTTTTGTTTGTTTGTTTGTTTGTTTTGGCTGCTTGGGGCGGCCAAAACCCTGAGCCGGCCCTGCCCTTGGGTGCCACGCCGCAGCGCTCCCCCAAATATTTAGTCAGGTGTATATAGTAAAAGTCATGGACAAGTCACGGACTGGGAATTTTTGTTTACTGCCCGTGACCTGTCCATGACTTTTATTAAAAATACCCGTGACTAAAACATAGCCTTAACCATGACCAGCTCCTCACCTGCACTGCACATATGTCTGAGTCTACATAGCTAGTGACATCTGCAGGCTTCACTCCCAGCAAGCAATTAACTATGTGGTTCTCCTGGTCATCACAAACCCAGATGCCTATATTTCTAATAATCAAATCCACTATTACTATTACTTGGCTCTTCCTAGTAACCTCAGCTCCATCCCCTGGAAGGATATCCTCAGTGCAAGAGGATTCCATGACATCATCCGAAAGGAGGGTCCCAACTATAGGAAACTGAAAACTATAGGATAGTTTCTCTCTGCTCCAGGCTGATGCTCTCCTTCCCTGAGACTTTCATCCTCCTTAACAGCACGGAGACTGTCAGAGTTGGGGTGGGACCACTCTATTGTGTTCCTGAAAGTCTCATCTATGTACCTCTGTCTCCTTAGCTCCTCCAATTAAGCCACTCTGGCCACATGAGCCATACTGTGTCTCTGAGGGCCAAGAGCAGCTTGCACTGCGTGCACGCGTATGCCACCTTCCCATGAAGTAAGTAATCATACATGCTGCATTCAGTGCAATAAACTGGATAGCCACCACTCTGCTGCTGGACTCATGCATGCATTCTTTTTACCCTTGTAGAGTTTTTGTTTTTTTTGGGGGGAGGGTGCGCGGAGACTTCAATAGAGCTATGCTAATTTACCCAAACTGACGATCTGGCCCCTGTATCTTCCACAGTGGAAAGACTCTAGCTTTCCCTCCTTACTTTTTCAGGGAGCTTCTTTAGGTCTATGCAGACATAGAAATACCTATTTTTTTCATTAACAGTCACCAGAGGGGCACACCACTCTTAGTTCACTGATGTGTTCTATTATATGATTCTTTTACACCCCATTCAATTCTTCCTTCACTTTTGGACACAGTGGGATTGGCACTTTACAATGTGTGTTGAGTCCATAGGATACGGATGTCTCTTTCAATAGAATCTGCCCTTCAAGCAGGACATTTTCACTGAGCACTATTTCAACATCCTCTATGAGTTTTGCAAGTCTACTTTCAATAGTACTGGTTCCATCTAGAAGGCTATATACAGTGGACAAAGATATTAAACACATTCTACTTGTCTGTGTATCTAGTGCGGAATTAGAATGACCCAGCAGCATAATGCCAGGTTTCAATGGTAGCCGTGTTAGTCTGTATCAGCAAAAAAAAACCGAGGAGTTCTTGTGGCACCTTAGAGACTAACAAATTTGTTAGTCTCTAAGGTGCCACAAGGACTCCTTGTTTTTTTTCCCCAGCAGCATAAATGTTCCTTTGGACTATTAAATGCTATCCCAGGCTGCTCCAGTCTCTATAAACGACTTTTTACAAATCAGTCACTCTGCCCTGAATCATTTTTCAGTTTAAAAGCACTGTTGCAAAACTTTAGATTAACAGTTCATGCTTGTGTGTGAATGGTGTCTTTGGACAAGAGTTTGCAGGAAATAAGCATTTAGTCACCCTTGCTTGGACTGTCTCCCTGATTTCTTTAATGTGACAGACACACTCCCAATGTCCTTTTATCTTACATTTCTTACACATGCTTCCACTGTCTGGGAGACGTTGTCTGCCCTGAGTTCTTCCTTGCCACACCTGACATATATTTCTTCCTAAGGACCTGAGGGTCTGATCTAAAGCCCATCAAAGCCAATGGATCTCTTTCCATTCACTTTAGTAGGCTTTGGATCAGGCCCTCAAAGGCATTTTTTTAAATGCTGCTTTCAGCTTCCCCCATGGGAATTCTTGCACTGTTCTGCTGATGCTTTTTTCCTGGGTGACTGACATTTTCATTAACTCGTATTGCTATGCACCACCCATTCTTGTGCTAGCTCAGACATACCTGTAATTTTTCTGAAAGTGCCTTGTTTGATATGCTCACTACTAGATAATCTCTTATGCCATCTTCCTTAGTGATGCCAAAATCACCATGCTCTGCTTGTTCATATAGAGTCTTTATAAAGGATTCCACCCTTTCTCTGGGTTTCTGCAACCATTGATACAAGCATGCTAGTTTACATACTATTCATTGGAATGAAATGCTTAAAGTTTTTAAGAGTAATGACCTTGTTATTATCTCATTCCTCAGCAAAGAGAAAATATTTACAAATCATTTTAACTTCAATCTCCAGTGCATAAATTGAAGATCTGACCTGAATTTTGCCACAGTGATAAGCTTCACTGTGGTTCAGAACTCGGTGAAGTGCTCCTTCAAGCCATCTCATGGGCTTATTCACTGACATTCCTGTGAAGGGTGAACTTTGGCATTTTCTCTCTCTCTTATTTTGCTGGTTCCAAAAGTCTTGACTTTTGACACCATGTCCTGTAAGAATGGAATGAGTTGGTGGTTTCGGATCACCATTGGCACCCTTGGTAGCAATCTTAGTGAAGAGGCCAAAGTGCACTGGCATGTCTAGAAGTTTCAGACCCTCTCATCTATCCAGGGATGCTGGTACACCTTTGGTTTGAGAACACTGTCTCATGTGATGTATGTGTGATGTCATTAATGAAGTTAACATTTTTCTCTGTGTCTTCCTGGTCACACCTTTAAGTAGTTAAATGTTCTTGTAGATTTCATGGCAGGTGATAACGTTCCAATTAAGGATTATGCTTGAATGCAGTTCAGTAGTTAGTTAAAATGACACCCACACTATTCATTTATATTTCTCATATATTTCATCTGGTAATAATTGTCCTGATAATCACTCTATAGGAATTATACCATATTTTATAAAATCCTATAAATATATAAATAAATACAAATACATTATTACATGCAAATCTCAAGCACTTTATTTCATAGCTGTTATGACAAATATATGCAATGTTTGTTTAAGGTTCCATGTAATCATGAATGCCCTGTTTCAGTTTTATTGAAAAGGTGTTATGTAATGATATACATCAAGACATTTTATAATAAGGTATTTATTTACTCTAATAATGCAAATATAAAGTCAATGCTGTAAGGACATGACAGTGTTGGCCTTTCGGCTATCATTAATGCTTTCTTATCATGTGACATTCATGGCTGTAGCATCTGCTCCATCTTACACAGCGCTTCTTGGAAAATGTTCTTTAAAAAAAAAACAGATTATAGCTGAGTTATTCCTTTGGGTCAGTCCTGACCTATTTTGTACCATTCTTTACTCTTTACTGCAGTCTCTTTTCTGCTCCCCATAACTCTTGAGGAGTTGAATGTGTCAGATCTGGAAGGGCAGAAATCTATCTTTGGTATGACAGAGCCACAAAACTTGTGCTATGAAGAGAAAAAAAATCATGTTGCATTTTTTGTGGCTTACCAAAGAATAGACCCCGTAGTGTTGCCAACCTCACAAGATCAAAAATAAGTCAGACCCTCAAGAATCATGAGATTGACCTAAAAAAATTTTTTTAAAGAAAGGAAACATTTTTTAGTCTGTCTTTTGACTTTTTAACTCTCCTCTGCCAATGTGTTTATGATAATATCAGTTGAAAAGTCAACCTTTAATGCACACAAAAATGCACACCTCTCCCTGGCTATTCACATGGAGACTCCACCTACCCTTTCCTCATCCCTAACATAGGGAAAGTGCCATCTATTTCTTATCACTCTCTTGACCCCACAGCAACACTTCTCTGCTTCCTGCTGCCCCAGGACTTCTTTACCTTGGATCTAGCAGCCCCATTTCCCTATCTCCCCACTCTGCCTTCCACTGCCCCAGGGGTTCTCCTCTGCCCAGCTCTCGGATGAACTACTTCCCTGATTTTCCCACTCCTCTGCCTTCTGCTTCCCTGGGACACTCTTTGCTCTAGGGCCATACCTGAAGGTCAGGCTCAGTGTCAGGGCAGGTCTGTGTCCACAGCCCTGAAGCTCCTTCACAGAGCTCTGCCCAGCCCTGGAAAACATGGCTTTGGAGGAGCTTCTTGTGTCATTTGAGAGCTCCTCCTGCAGACTCCAAAATCCCAGGACTCATGCTTTGTTTGCAATAGGTGCAATACTGTGCCACTGCCTTTTCCTGGCTGCTAGGAGGGGACTTCTTTTCCTGCACCTCATTCCCCTGCAATCCCTTAATCTGCCTGCTTGCTCCCTCTCACTCTCACCATCTACCTTTAAAAGAGTCTCTGCTGCTCCTCACAGTCCGAGTCCTGCCTAGCCTATTGAACCATACAGTGGCAGCCATTTTGCCTGCTTGCATGGCTTAAGAAAGGCCATACTGGGTCAGACCAAAGGTCCATCCAGCCCAGTATCCTGTCTACTGACAGTGACCAATGCCAGGTGCCCCAGAGGGAGTGAACCTAACAGGATATCTCCATTTAAAAAAAAAATTACCTATCTCCTAGAACTGGAAGGGACCTTGAAAGGTCATCAAGTCCAGCCCCCTGCCTTCACTAGCAGGACCAAGTACTGATTTTGCCCCAGATCCCTAAGTGGCCCCCTCAAGGATTGAATTCACAACCTTGGGTTTAGCAGCCCAATGTTCAAACCACTGAGCTATCCCTCCACTCAAGTGATCACTCTCCTGCCATCCATCTCCACTCTCTGACAAACAGAGGCTAGGGACACCATTCCTTACCCATCCTGGCTAATAGCCATTAATGGACTTAACCTCCATGAATTTATCTAGTTCTCTTTTAAACCCTGTTATAGTCCTAGCCTTCATAACCTCCTCAGGCAAGGAGTTCCACGGGTTGACTGTGCGCTGTGTGAAGAAGAACTTCCTTTTATTTGTTTTAAACCTGCTGCCCATTAATTTCATTTGGTGGCCCCTAGTTCTTATATTATGGGAACAAGTAAGTAACTTTTCCTTATTCACCTTCTCCACACCACTCATGATTTTATATACCTCTATTATATCCTCCCTTAGTCTTCTCTTTTCCAAACTGAAAAGTCCTACCCTCTTTAATCTCTCCTCATATGGGACCCGTTCCAAACCCCTAGCCATTTTAGTTGCCTTTCTCTGAACCTTTTCTAATGCCAGTATATCTTTTTTGAGATGAAGAGACCACATCTGTATGCAGTATTCAAGATGTGGGCATACCATTGATTTATATAAGGGCAATAAGATAGTCTCCGTCTTATTCACTATCCTTTTTTTTTAATGATTCCTAACTTCCTCTTTGCTTTTTTGACTGCCACTGCACACTGCATGGACGTCTTCAGAGAACTATCCACAATGACTCCAAGGTCTCTTTCCTGATTAGTTGTAGCTAAATTAATCCCCATCATATTGTATGTATAGTTGGGGTTATTTTTTCTAATGTACATTACTTTACTTTACATTTATCCACATTAAATTTCATTTGCCATTTTGTTGCCCAATCACTTAGTTTTGTGAGATCGTTTTGAAGTTCTTCACAGTCTGCTTTGGTCTTAACTATCTTGAGCAGTTTAGTATCATCTGCAAACTTTGCCACCTCACTGTTTACCCTTCTCAGTCTCATTGAAAACAGTTGGAGGTAGCAGCCAGCTTTATTAAGGTCAGCCTCACTTCCGCATGCAGATAGAATGTAGGGAAACGGTGGCCATCTTGCTGGCTTCAGCCCCATTGACAGTAATAGGGGATGGTGGTTCTTTTGAATAAGGGAATATTTGTGAGTTAGCAGCCTTTCAGAAAACACGTTAAAAATGCCCCCAAAATTGCTGGAGTTATGGTAAAATCATGCGAGTTGACAATACTGGGGTTAGCAGGCATGCTTGTTTAATCAAAATACTTTTACCTTATGTTGACTTGAATTTACAAACTAAAGGTTAAGGCTGGATTATGACTCCCTTTATAGAATCATAGAAATGTAGGGCTGGAAGGGAACCTCGATAGGCCACCTAGTCCAGTTTCCTGCACTGAGGCAGAATTAAGTATTATCTAGAACATTTCTGACAGATATTTGTCTAACCTGTTCTTAAAAACCTCTAACGATGGATATTCCACAACCTCCTTAGGTAACTTGTTCCAGTGTTTAACTACCTTTACAGTTGGAAGTTGTCAAGGTTGGTTGAATTCTAATCCTGTCCTCCAAAGTGCTTGCAACCCCTCCGAGCTTGGTGTCATTCACAAATTTTATAAGCATACTCTCCACTTCATTATCAAAGTCATTAATGAAAATATTCAATAGTACCAGACCCAGGACTGACCCCTATGGAATCCCATTAGATACATCCTCCCAGTTTGACAGAGAACTGTTGATTTCTACTTTTTGAGCATGGTCTTTCAGCCAGTTGTGGACCCACTTTATAGTAATTTCATTGAAAGCACATTTTCCTAATTTGCTTCTGAGAATGTCATATAGGACTGTCTCAAAAGCCTTATTAAAATAAAGATATATAAGTCTACAGCTTTGCCGCATCCACTAAGCCAGTAAACCTGTCAAAGAAGGAAATTAGGTTGGTTTGGTGTGATTTGTTCTCAATAAATCCATGCTGTCTATTCCTTATAACCCTATTATCCTCTAGATACTTATAAATTGATTGTTTAATAATTTGTGCCAGTATCTTTCCAAATATCGAAGTTAGGCTGACCATTCTATAATTCGCTGGGTCCTTTTTGTTCCCCATTCTAAAGATAGGTACTATGTTTGCCCTTCTCTTGTCCTCTGGGACTTCACCTGTCCTCCATGAATTCTCAAAGATAATTGCTAACCATTCCAAGATTGCTTCAGTTAGTTCTTTAAGTACCCTAGAATGAATTTCATCAGGCTCTGCTGACTTGAGTACATCACATTTATCTAAATACTTTTAACCTGTTCTTTCCATATTTTGGCTTGCATTCTTTTCTGCTTGTTAATATTAATTGTATTGAATGTCTGATCACTATTAATCTTTTTAGTGAAGACTGAAGCAAAATTAGCATTAAATACTTTAGCCTTCTAGCTTTCCTTCCCCGCTAAGTAGAGGACCTATACTTTCCTTCACCCTTCTCTGGCTTCAAAGGTATTTAAAGAACTTCTTATCACTGCCTTTTATGGTCCTTGCTAGGTGTAACTCATTTTGTGTCTTAGCCTTTCTGATGTTTTCCCACATTTGTGCTTTTGTTCCTACATGCTTGTGATTTTGTACTCCTTCTTAGCAATTTGTCTATTTCAAAGATCTCTGGATGGAGCCATATTCCCCTTGTACTACTCTTCCTATCTTCCCTTGGCATCAGGATAGTTTGCAGCTGTCTTTAATAATGTCTCCTTAAGAAATGGCCAGCTCTCCTGAACTCCTCTATCTGCTAGATTTTTCCACGGGACCTTATCTACCAGTGCACAGCCTATGAATATTTCCATTTATTTCAATGGGAGCAGGATTAGTTCTTTAATTCTTGGTCTGTGTTGAGGGTAAAAGTTGGGAAACTGAGTCACAAATCTATCCAATTTAGATTCAATTTTCACCTTAATTTATACTATTTCAGACAATTATTGTCACTTATAGTGTCTGGACATATATTTGTATCATACAAATAATAAAAGGCAAACAAGACAGATTTGGTAAAAGGGCCAAGTTACCACATTCCAGGCCACCAGAAAGTCTTTCCACTTTCCATGATAGTAGTTGCTTTCTGATCCCCTGGTCCACTTTAACTAGATCTCCTGCTCTGGTCCTTCAGTTCCAAACTTCAGTCTCTGATCCGGTGTTTCTATGGGACACAAAATGATGGCTGCTTGCCATAGGGCTTTCTTGCTTTTAGCTTAGAATCAAAGATAATAAGATAAACATTGTGAAAGTAAAGTAAGTTAAAAATCATCAAAGAATTTAACTTTTTAGTAGGGAGGTCTGGGGTGGAATTTAGATGTTTAGTGGATTTTTTAAAAGCTAATTCATTTTACACATGCTTTCCTTTTTAATTGGGATTTGACACTCTGTTAAGATTTCTAACGTGTGTAGTGGTTAAAGAAGATAAAAATTGTTAGGATGGAGAAAAAATGGAGACAAGAAATTATCTGTCAGGAGTTCCTGTTCCCTCTAGAGCTTCAGGCCACACCTACAGAAAGATCTGTCCTCTCATTACCTCCCTCTTCTTTTCAGGGAGAGGGGGAGCTCTTGGTGAGCAGAAGGAAGTATGGCTATAGAGAAAGCGTCATTGGCGTAAGATTTCTACCCAGAATTCTTTTAGTGACACTATGGGAGTCACCATATCAGTACACAAACTCAGAATTGGTTGGGAAGTAGAACTGAGGTAAGAGAGTGCCTTAAACATGGGGCAAGGACTTTGCTCAGATTTTCCATATACTATTAGTTCTTCTCTACTGAAGATCCTGTGCCTTTAGGAGGGCACTTCGGTGAGTCTGCAGAGGACAGACATAGAAATCAGTGAACCTGGGTGAGGCTCCTCCTACATACAACTGAAATCTTGATAGCTGAGTTAGTGATGGAATTTCAGAACAGGACCAGACAGCACTTCTCAAGGGCCTGGAGAGTAGCTTGCTGCTGTACATCTCTGGTACTACATACCTGCTGACACCAAAGGTGAGTGGGGCTTACTGGGAGATGGGGGGGAAATGATGTGCTGGATGGACATTGAACTGGTGGTTGGGGAAGTGAGTGAACAAACTACTGCCAAAGTTACTGGGGCAGGGGTTTCATTGATCCTTTATATAAATATATTGTTGCTGTATTCCCTTCCCCCTCCCTTACAAAGCTTTCATTGCTTCATAAGCAGATTCTATATTTGCCACTGGGGCAGCATTGCCTAGTAAGGATGCCAAGGAAGGTATTATTGATCCCATAGATTCTGTGTGGGTGTCTGTTAGTTTTAAGAGGGATCCCTAGCTATTTGAACCCAGCCTTTGTTATTACCAGTAATACATGGCAGAATGGTTACATAGCAGAGCAAACAAGGAACAAATATCCTCTTCTCCAGTCAAATGTTTCTGCTTCTCCAAAAACGAATGGCGAAGATGAGAGTCCAAGGAAAGTATCTAGACTGAGAACAACTTCTTCCTGTGCTTTCACCTAAGAGTCCTTTTCCCCATGAGTTCTCATTCAATGAGGAAATGGGAGCTCGAGCCAGAGAAAAGGAGAGGAGAGGAGAGCACTCCCTCCGCTTTGAGCAGAAGGGAGAGCTTTGTTCCCAGATGCTCTCCTCACCCCCCTTACTTTAAATTGCAACCTTGTCAAGTACAAAGTAGGTATTAATCTACTAGGAACTGACCTGGAGCTGAATTTCATACAGTTATATAATTATCAGTCTTACCAGAGTTAGAGGCCAGTTACATGGAGATTTATGAAGCTTGCATCACTGCTAGCCCCCAGGGCAGCTAAGCATGTGCACACTTATTTTGAATAGCAGATGGTTGCCAAACTAGGTTAACATAATAAATCTGCAGAAAGGATTCACTCACACACTCTAGTTTACCTGTTGGCCTACACATGGGGGTAGGGCTCTTGCTTATGGTACCGGAAGTCCCAGGATCAAAGTGCTGGTGGCAGTGAAAGTGGGAGTTATTAAAGTGCAGACTGGATCTCTTTCTAAAAGATATGCTATAACCAAACAGAAGTTATTGGTTTGATGATGGAATTACTGTGTGAGGGTCTATTGCCTGTGTTATACAGGAGGTCAGACTAGATAATCATAATGGCTCCTTCTGGCCTTAAAATCTGTGAATCTACGAATTTTAAAATACTGAGTGACCATTTCTGTAGAAAAAAGTTTACGACATTGTTATAAAACATGGTAAACAGGAACAGCAGTTCCTGTTTATCATCAATTGCAGTATTCATTTTTGAACATAACTGCCATTTACCTTTGCCGTAAATGAATGGAAAGTATTAATCCCTTTGGTTTTGCACAAGATCAGTACATTTACTACACAAGAATCAATTAACCTAGACCCAGGACATTAAGCATTTGCAATCAGTAAATTGTCTGTCTGTCACTGGATTTGATTAACCAATCAGATTACTTCAGAAAAGGCAATTGCAATTATTAACTAGTGACAACATTAATAATGTTCCTAACTATTAATGGGAAACTCCCTAGTTACTCCCAAGTAATCAAACCCTCAGTCATTTTCTTTCCTAAATAATGAGCAAGGAGTTTGTTAGTCTGAAAATAGTATTATTCGGAAAGATGTTAATGGCTGCCAGAAGACATTACTTTGATCTGTAGGCAATCATAGGCCTTGTTAAAGATGATGGGGGTGGTAGCCACACTTCATTCATGATAAATGGAAAAAGCAATTATTCTCTTATGGAATTAGATAGCTGAAACAATAGAAGCCACTGCCCAGGGCACTGGGCCACATGGGAGGGCCTGAGCAAGAACTAACTCAGGGAGAATAAGAAGGGTTTCTTTGAGGACCAGTTGCAAATGCAGGGGCTTGGGCATTGGTTGGTGGCAGCCTTGTCTGTCTGTATGGGTGTCAGGGGCAGAAAGTAACCAGAATGCCAGCAGACAGTGAGAGATGCAGTCGTGAGCATGGCCCTGAGAGGGAGCATGGACAGAGCTCCTTGGGGCACAGGACTGGCTGGAAAGGCAGGTTTGGGAACAGTAAGAAAAGAAACTGCTTGCTGTCTGTTCCAACTCTGTTCAGGAAAACAGGACTTTGAGTACAGTCTTTGTAAATAAACAGGATTCCACTAGAGATACGTGACTCATCAAATTTTCCTCCTAATAGAAACAACCCAGCATGGCCCCCAATATTGGCTATAGCATTTGGGCCATGTGACAACATTAGGGACTGATTTTGACACTAATGGGTAAGCCTACTTTGAGGGCAGGAAACAAGCGGGCAGCAGTCTCTGAACTCAGGAGAGCACAAGGGCACAATCTGGCCCTTGATTTAAAGAAGGGTTCTTTTGCAGAAGTATAAAGAGAAAATGACATTCAGTTCTTTCACCCTTTTCTGTGTCAGTCAGTTGCAAACCTTGTTAAAGTAACTTCAAAACCATATTACAGTGGTGGCTTCAAAATTAAACAGCTATTTTGCCTTGCAAAGACTTTTGATGGAATTGTTTAGATGGCAATAAGCGTCAGCTGGCAAGTGAAGTCTGAGATTTGCGTGTAAGGTGCACAAAGAGTCCTAACTATGCCATCTACACTGCTTCTCTGCCTTCTCAGACCAAACCTCTGTGTCTCATGTCTCCAAGTAGCTGTTCACAGCAGTATTTATAGTCTCTCTCAAAGCATCTCTGAGATGGCCTCCTGCTTTGTTCTGGCTTCTCCTCCAATCATTGCTACCACGGGGTCTTTGTGGTGTCTCAGTTAAGTGTCCAAAGATGTTTGCCTCCACTTTATACTCAAACATTAGTCACATCTAGTCAGGCCAAAAATGAGCTGTTGGGTGAGTAGGCATTTGCTTAGCGACTGGCAGCTTTCCAAGGCTATCAGCATGGCTTGTTCCCTGCTTTGCATGAGCTCTGGCCTACAAAGTTCTCCCAGCAGGTTACTAAAGTGGAGATTTTTGTTGTTTCAGTGGAGTGTTCAGAAATGTAGACACGCAGATTCAGTAGTCACTTGACAAGATGTGGCAGTAAACACCTTTTTACCAACCTGAAGATTATCTCACAGGCTCCTTGTACCTGCTAATCTGGTCTTGCTCTAGTCATGTATCTCAACCTTGTGTCATGCTCACTCCTGGAACTCTTCACTGTGTTAATATTTCTATAAGTGGCTACCAACTGAATCTTCTGGTTTAAATGCAGAATTAGAACTTTTCTTAACAGGTTACGGTAACCTGGGAACCACTTGCATCACTGCTGAGAAAGACAGTGGTAAAATTGAGTGTTTGGAGTTTTCCCTCTGCCTTTCTGCCAGAATTTATCAGCTCTAAATCCAAACAGGCTATGAAGATGACTACATGCTTTCCTGTTTGCTCTCTTACCCAAGCACCTCTGTTTTGTTTCACTGCTGAGCAGCTATTCCCCTCATCCAAATTCTTCAACCGTAGCTTGCTGCTTTAGTTTCACATCATTCTACTCACTCTCGTCTCTTAGAGGTAGTGATAGTTTTGTTCTCATTTTTCTAAAACAGGTAATGTTAATTATGTCTTCTCTTTTCAAAACTCACCCAGGTAACCACAAGCCTTTACACCGGGGTAGTCAATAGGCAGACCGAGGGCCAAATCTGGACCACAGACACTTTTGAATGGACCACAAAATATTTTATTTACTTATTATTAATTATTATTATTTATTTATTATTATGGTGTGAAATATGTTTCTCTGGAGTCTGGACCTTGACTATACCTTGACCAAGAAATTTGGACTTGACAAAAAATAATTGACTAGCCCTGCTTTACACGGTAACAACATTATCTACATCAGCTGAAAGTAGATATGAACTAGTGGCCAAGAGCTGAGACTGTTTCTTTTACAGAGTCCTCTTAATCTCTCTCCCCTTGCTTCCTGTCCCTCTGGCATAATTACATAGCACATGACTAGAGCCCCAAAATATAATCTCCTCTTCAGAGGTCTGTTTTATAGAATCAGTTGTCCTCAGGCTTCCACAGCCCTCAAACTAGGGCCTGCATATAGACCTTCCAGCCTTATGTCAGGCATCATCATAGTTCTCCAGAGTGCAGAAGTAGTCCTTTCATTTCCTGTGTCAGGTTCACAACACTCTTTTTAGGCTTCAGCTGCCCAACGATCCTCCACAGTCATCCCACTAAGGACTGGGATTAGTCATGTCACTCCTTTTGGCTTCAGGGGTCTGCAATAGTTCCAGGCAGTCCTTGGCACACTTACCAGTTTCTGACCATAGCCAGACACAGGCTACTTTCCCAGGTCCTTGCCAGGAGAGACCTAACAACACATCTGTTTCCTGTCAGGTCTCCACATGGATGCTCCCTGCTTTTCCCTAGGTCTACCTTCAGACTGAGCAACAGCCATCTTTTTTTATTTCTAGCCTCTTCTCCTAGCAGATATTGCTCTCTGCCTAGTCGCATGCTTGGACATTCTTCCTAGTGACTACAAGTACTAGAACGATGACCTTATCAAGAAGACAAGGCCCTGTAACAGGGGGTGCTAGTCAGACCTGGCCTTGCACTTACAGCCCTGTTCCGTGTCCATCACCAATTCCTTGAGCCACTTATTCCCACTCTTTTTTATTTTTAATATTCTCTATTAGTTTCCCAGCAGAATCCACATTTTTGGAACACAAAGACTTTATCTGAAAGGGGTGGGGAGAGGTAGGTAGTCTCCTGGTGTTTTATTTAGTTTAGAGTGCAGTAGCAGCAGCAGTCACTTTCAGCTAAAAAGCCTTTCTTCGCAGGGTTAGCACTGTGACCAGGTGCTTCAATAAAGGGGAAACAAAGAAGAGTGTAGTTAAGAAACTGATATTCATTTCCTGTTCTCAATTACACAACATGGGGGAAGGTAACAAAGGCTATCATGTGTCTGCTGCGTGGCAGGGCTATTTACTGACTCCGGTGACTACTGTTCAGAGGCACCATTCCCAACCTGCTCTCAAATACAGTTCAGACACCATGTAGAGTCCAAGCTCACTCCTACATAGGGGTTGGTTTGATTAGCACAGAAATTAAAAATAAGGTCACACAAAATTTAACTCAATCCTTCTCCCTGGGCTTGGCTGAGACAAAGGTGCCTCCTACTTGACTGCTCACTCCATTGTTATTTTAGATCCCCTCTCACTAAAGAACTACTGCCACATTCTTTATTATATCTTGGTAGGGTAATGAGCTACCTAGCTCAGTGAGTCAGCAGAACCCACTTAACGCTCCCAAGCAGGATTAATAGCTGCTTGTTACAAGTACTCTCTTTCTCTCCTGTGTCATATGGATCAAGTTTGAGTAAAAAAACTTAGCAACATATTTCAATCCACCACATGCCTTTTCTACTTTGATGCCTCATTCAAGTTCCCCAAAGGTTAGCCTGAGAGCCATTAATATTTTTTATCATGTAAGATATTCATTTAAAAATTTCTTACATTTTGGATGAAAGGAAATGACCACACAATCCTTTCTTTTTTTCTTTCAAGTCAGTTGAAAATGTTGGAAAAATTATTTGAAATGACAATAATTTAATCTATCCATAAAAAGTGTTAACATTAATCACTGCCAGCTATTATCTCTAAATTCATTCTCCATTGTATTTCTAGACTCAGGCGTTTAGAATTACAATTTTTATGATACTGTTTTGTTTAAGTACTGGCTTCAGTCCTTTCTGATGAGTTGCCAAGTTTTCCTAATTTATGTATCATATTATGTGTCTTCTAATTAAAGTTACGGTAGCACTTGTAATACACTACAATTTCAGGGTTTGTATTGTCTACTTCCAATAGTATCATAGTGAAACTTAAACTGTATTTGAGATGAAAAATATTAGTCTTTCTCCCCTTTTATATAAAAATCTTTATAATCTGTTTTAAAAGAGTAATTTGTTTCCAGTTTCGCTACTTTTTTGCCAGGCTATACATAAAAATGGGAGTGGACAGAGTTGTACAAAACTAAATTAGGGAGATGGTCTTTCTGGTTCGTCTGTTTATTTAATATATTGGAAATTTTGAAATATGCTAATTTAATGCAAATTAATAAACTAATTTGTGATACATCTTTTGATGCACTTCCCCAGTGGGATACATATCTCATTATAATTATAATGTACATTTTAGAATGAAAATATAAATAGTTTTGAAATTAAGAAAAACAGCATGTGAACTTTTATAAATAGAGATCCAACAGACAGGCAGTGTAGCACGCACTAAGAGTACATCTATGATCCCAGCTCACCTACACATACTTGCACTAGCTGTCATTGAGCTTGTGCTAGTATAAATAGTAGTTTAACCACAGCAGAATAAGCAGCGACAACAACAGCATAGCTTAGCCATGCTGAGTACAACCTGCCTTGAAACTGATGGGTACGTACTCGCCATGCTGCCAGTGCCACTGCCCATGCTATTGTGGCTATGCTACTATTTATTCTTGAGCTAGCTCAGTGAGATCTAACACAAGTATATGTACACAAGCTGGGAATCACATCCCAGCTCACAGTGTAGATGTAGCCTAAATGCTGTTTAATGATATGCACAGCAATAGAATCTACCACTTGGCAGCTAGCTTCTTAGACTAGAGGACATAGGGCCTGCTCCTGCTCTTATTGAAGTCAAAACTCCCTTTTATTTCACTGGGGGAGGGAGGATCAAATCCTACAGAGGTAAATGCAGAGAGGGGTGTGTGTGTGTGTGTGTGTGTGTGTGTGTGTGTGTGTGTGTGTGTGTGTGTGTGTGTGTGTGTAAAATATATAAAAGGCAGTTGTTATATAGCCATACAGTATTCATATAGCGCACAATCCTGAAAAGTACGGAGTGCTTCTAAGTAGTGGAGACAGGATTGAGGTCTTGTGCTGTGAACTGCAGCAACAGCATTAAGTTTTCCTGCACTTTTTCTGGTGTGCACAGTTAAAAGACATTTGGCCCACAGACATTAAACCTGAAGGGTCAGTCTTACGAATGGTAGCACATGGATATGTACACTGTCTCCTTGCAACAGTTAGGCCCCTTCATCCCAGGGGCAGTCATCAAGAGGGAGAGCAAGTAGTGGTGCCTCCATTACTGCTGCTCTTTCTTGAAGTTTTCTTTCTGTCTGGGCAGATTTAATTTGTAGCTGGGGGTCCGACAAGTAGAGGCTGCTGAGGAGTGCTCTAAGGGCCTGACACAATGACCACTGAAATCAGTGGGAGTCTTTCCTTTCACTTTGGTAGTCACTTGATCAGAACTTAACTCAGCACTTCCAAGATGTTCTTGTAATGAGCATCTTCCTAGTGGTAGCCACCCATTATTTGGATGGCACTGGCCCCTGGCCACCCCACCCCAGGAAAAAGAGATGTTTTGACAATTTTGTTCCTCCACAACTTTCTCATCTGTCACACTTTCCGCCTCAAGGACCTGCTACCAGGATTGATGTCTGTTTAATATGGTGTAAAGTCTATGTGAATTTGGCAGTTCAGCTTACTTCTCTCAGTACTGAAAGTTAACTGGAGCAAACTTAGCTTACACTAATTTGCTTCTAAACTTTTAAACAAACCTTGAGGGGAAAACTATTGGGTACAGTTATTATAAGTCTAATAAAAATCTTCTGCTTCAGTTTAAAAGCTGTAAATATATCAGCAGAAATAATGGCAAATGCAAAGTACTGCACTTAGGAAGGAATAATCAATTGCACAAATACACTAACTCCTTGCTTAACATTGTAGTTATGTTCCTGAAAAATGCAACTTTAAGCGAAACGATGTTAAGCGAATCCAATTTTCCCATAGGAATTAATGTAAATAGGGGGGTTTAGGTTCCAGGGAATTTTTTTTTCACCAGACAAAAGACTATATATATACAGTATAAGTTTTAAACAAACAATTGAATACTGTACACAGCAATGATGATTGTGAAGCTTGGTTGAGGTGGTGGAGTCAGAGGGTGGAATATTTCCCAGGAAATGCCTTAGTGCTGAATGATGAACTAGCACTCGGCCGAGCCCTCAAGGGTTAACACGTTGTTAATGTAGCTTCACACTCTGCAAGGCAGCACAATTGGAGGGAGGGGAGACAGCATGGCAGACAGAGACACACACCCTGTGTGTGAGAGAGCGAGAGATGTGCATTGCCCCTTTAAGTATGCTGACTCCACTCTAAGTACATTGCCTTTTTAAGTAGATCAGCAAGTTGAGACAGCAGCTGCTGCTAGCAAGCTCCCTCCATCCTGAGCCCCATCCTGTCCCCCTGCCCCTCTCTGTTCTATGGAGATGGGGTAAGCGGGGGGCAGGAGCAGGAGGGAGAGGGACCCTCTGACATTAGTCCTCCCCCCCCCCTTCCTGCACAGCAAGCGGGAGGCTTCCGGGAGCAGCTCCAAGGCAGGGGGCAGGAACAGCACATGGCAGTGGGGGGGGAGGGACAGCTGAACTGCAGGCAATTGCTAGCCTGCTGGGCAGCTGCCGCACAGGGAATTTAGGGGAGTGAGGAGCTGATAGGTGGTCTGCTGGTCCACCCTGGTTCCAAGCCCCCACCAGTCAGCTGCAATGCGCTGCTCTTTTTGCAAGCAGTGGACAAAGCAGGCGGCTGCCAAACAACGTTATAAGGGAGCATTGTGCAACTTTAAACAAGCATGTTCTCTAATTGATCAGCAATGTAACAACAAAACAACGTTAACTGGGATGACTTTAAGTGAGGAGTTACTGTACCATATGGGAAATGACTGCTGAGGAAGGAATAATGCAGAAAGAAGATCTGGGGTTATAGTAGATCACAAACTAAATATGAGTCAACAACATATTACTGTTGCAAAGAAAAAAGTGAACATAATTCTGGGATGTATTGTAAACAAGACATGAGAAATAATTCTTCCACTCTACTCAGCACTGATAAGGCCTCAGCTAGAGTATTGTGTCCAGTTCTGGGTACCACACTTTGGGAAAGATGTAGACAAATTGGAGAAAGTTCGGAGGAGATCAACAAAAATGATTAAAGTCTAGAAAACATGATCTATGGGGGAAAATTGGGAAAAAAAAGGGGTTGTTTAGTCTAGAGAAGAGAAGACGGGGGGAGGGGAGACATGATAACACTCTTCAAGTACATAAAAGGTTGTTATAAAGAGTAGGGTGATAAATTGGTCTCATTCACTGAGGACTGGGCAAGAAGTAATGGGCTTAAATTGCAGCAAGGGAGATTTAGGTTAGACATAAGGAAAAATTTCCCAACTGTAAGGATAGTTAAACACTGGAACAAATTTTCTGGGGAGGTTGTGGAATCTCCATCATTGGAGGTTTTTAAGAACAGGTTAAACAATATTTAGGTAATATTTAGTTCTGCCTCAGTGCAGGGGACTGGACTGGATGATCTATTGAGGTCCCTTGAAGTCCTATAAAATATTTTCTGTAAGCTTAAAGTCCCCAAAAGAAACTGTTAAAATTAAAAGCTTAATTCCAAACCACCATTTGACTACAAAGTAGATGAATCCTGCTTGTTATTCTGGGGACATTCCTTGCCAGTAACATGTCTCCAACTGACACAGTCATCCGAATGTCCTATGGAGAAATACCTTCAAAGGTGATTAACTGGAGTTAACTTGAAATTGACACAAACACCTACAATGTCAATTTTACTTGCATCATGATTAATATTTATTAATAATACTCTGCACCTATCTTGTGCATTTATCCAAGTCTATCAAGGCATTTCAAGACAATGATGGGGGAACCAAAAGCACAGGGTTACACCTACATTTTAAAAAACTTCTGTGGGTACAAACAACCATTTGACTGTCCACCTGTAAATACAAGTGGAAGCTGCCTAACGAGACAATTTTCAAAGCTTATGGCTGAGCACAAGGAAGTTGTCTGAATACTCTCACCTGGAGCACTTTGCCCAGACACAAAATAGTGTTCAGAGAATGGCATGGATGCATTGGGGAGAGAGGTTCTGAAAAGTCCAATGGCTGGCTACCCAGCTGAGGTTTAAGAATCCGGACGCCTCCTGTACCGTAACATGTGACGAGATTTTCAGACAACTCAGATGACCAAAAAGCGGTTAGAAAATTTCCAGAATCACTGGCAGAGAAGAGAATAGAATGCAGATCTCCCAGTCTCTTGCTTAATCACTAGAATAGATTGGAAGGAACAGAATTAAGTCTTTCAAAGGGCTCCAGTAGAATGTTGTTAAAATATGTCACCTGCATTACTGCTTAAGAGCGCTTCTAAACTCACAACTCAGAGTTATTCTTTGCAGGGTTTGTCAGAAAAAAAGGTTTCAAAAATAGAGTACTGTATCGTGGTTAAATGGCACTCTCTAAAAATATCAAAGCAGCAGACTTATTTCTCTGAGTCTTAATCATCTACAGCCCTACTCTGCCAGCACGTGTATACTACATTGCTCAGATTCTCACATTATCTAAGTGAGCAAGCAACTATATGTAGCTCCTTGATTTAAATCATTTGAAACTGGTCAACACATTTATTGTCAACACAAGAGCACATGCTGTACAAACAAATAATGTGTTAGTTTGCAAACAGTTGCATGTGCAAATATTATGGATGTGGTTAAGAAGGGCCTTGGTAGATGTGGCCCATACTAATATTCATATACATTTCCTTCGGGCTAGGAAATACTGGGCTGGATCCCCTTGAAAGAAAGATTTGTTTTGTGCTTAAGGCTCAGGGTTTGGACTCAGGTGATCTGGGTTCAGTTCCTAGCTCTGCTATTGATTTCCTGTGTGACCTCACCCACTATAAGGTGGGTGCATAACTGGCTGGATAACCGTACTCGGAGAGTTGTTATTAATGGTTCCCAATCCTGCTGGAAAGGCATAACGAGTGGGGTTCTGCAGGGGTCTGTTTTGGGACCGGCTCTGTTCAATATCTTCATTAACGACTTAGATATTGGCATAGAAAGTACGCTTATTAAGTTTGCAGATGATACCAAACTGGGAGGGATTGCAACTGCTTTGGAGGACAGGGTCATAATTCAAAATGATCTGGACAAATTGGAGAAATGGTCTGAGTTAAACAGGATGAAGTTTAACAAAGACAAATGCAAAGTGCTCCACTTAGGAAAAAAAAATCAGTTTCACACATACAGAATGGGAAGAGACTGTCTAGGAAGGAGTACAGCAGAAAGGGATCTAAGGGTTATAGTGGACCACAAGCTAAATATGAGTCAACAGTGTGATGCTGTTGCAAAAAAAGCAAACATGATTCTGGGATGTATTAACAGGTGTGTTGTGAGCAAGACACGAGAAGTCATTCTTCCGCTCTACTCTGCTCTGGTTAGGCCTCAGCTGGAGTATTGTGTCCAGTTCTGGGCACCGCATTTCAAGAAAGATGTGGAGAAATTGGAAAGGGTCCAGAGAAGAGCAACAAGAATGATTAAAGGTCTTGAGAACATGACCTATGAAGGAAGGCTGAAAGAATTGGGTTTGTTTAGTCTGGAAAAGAGAAGACTGAGAGGGGACATGATAGCAGTTTTCAGGTATCTAAAAGGGTGTCATAAGGAGGAGGGAGAAAACTTGTTCACCTTAGCCTCTAAGGATAGAACAAGAAGCAATGGGCTTAAACTACAGCAAGGGAGTCTAGGTTGGACATTAGGAAAAAGTTCCTAACTGTCAGGGTGGTTAAACACTGGAATAAATTGCCTAGGGAGGTTGTGGAATCTCCATCTCTGGAGATATTTAAGAGTAGGTTAGATAAATGTCTATCAGGGATGGTCTAGACAGTATTTGGTCCTGCCATGTGGGCAGGGGACTGGACTCGATGACCTCTCGAGGTCCCTTCCAGTCCTAGAATCTATGAATCTATAAGTCACTTAATCTCTGTGTCTCAGTTCCGCATCTGTAAAATGGAGATAATAGCACCTTCTTTTGTCTAGTCATATAGATTGTTTTTTAACTCTATAAGGCAGGGACTTTCTTACTATGAGCATGGTCACCACATAGCCTAATTGGGGCCCTGAACTCATCTGGGGCCCTGGGCACTAATGTAATACAAATAGTAATAATTATCATCCTCATTTTAAAAGCCCCCAAACATGTGGAGTTGATGTGAAATAACCTGAAATACTCCCTTGGTTCAGGGGGTGAGCGTACTACTTCTGCAGTGCTCCCAGGCCCTGCCATCCTGAAAATGTAAGATCAGGAATGGCAGTGAAATCTAAGTTCCCCAAGCAGCAGTGTAGAACACATCCATTAGGTACCAGGCTGCCCATTGCATCACTAATTTAAACAAAATAAAAGCTAATTAGTCTTGGTCCAATCTTGCTTTCCTCATACACCCCTGTAAAAAAGTGAGCGCTGGATGCACAAGAAATGTGGTATGTTGTGGCCTGTTCTCATGACTTACAACTTTTTATTTTAATTTAAAATATTGGAGTGGTGGGGGAAGTGTGCCAGGTAGCAAATATAGCTGACAGTTTTGTTTTAAATACCATAATGTCTGTCAAAAAAGCAATGGTTACTTTAACTTAAGCAACTAATTTAAAAAATGTTGCTCCAGAATATTATGATGATTCATAAGAAGGTTTCAGCATAAAAAAATCAGTAATGTGAAATGCATTTATTATATATCATGAAACAGTATTTGAAACTCAGTCCAGAAGCAGATAAAGGGTTCTTTGCAATATTCTCCATTGCAGCAGCCTAAGTCAGGTAGGCTGACCCCCACAAAGCCCTTCTCTTTGAAATCAGTGTCTCACCTGAAAGAAACATTGTGCCTTTAGAAATCCTGTGCTGTTTCCTGGGGTTCAGCATTCATTTGAATGTTCTGGTAAGGTATTGAAAACTATAAACTTTTCATCCAGCAGGACCATTTGTGTGAATGCTCAGGGCATTCTGTGCACATTCTTTAGGAAGGTCTCCAGGACAATTGGAAAATATCCCCATTGTGTTATTCTTTATATTAGGTAAACATTGAGAAAAAGGGTTCCCTTGGCAACCAAAGATAGTCCAATCAAAATTACTAATTTACAGAAGAGCCTTGTCTTTGATGTCAAATCAGGATTTTCAATCTTGCTTTGAGCCAGGGAGAGGGAGAGTATGCAGTCAGAGGCATCTGAATATGTTCAGTGGCAAAGATGATGTGATTCAGACTATTTCTGTAAATTATTACACATATGCCTTCTACAGTATAAATGCTCTCCTAGACAAATCAAAATGTTAATTGTATTTTCTCTCATTTTAGTTACTGTAATTTTTACAAGTATTTCCCTTTGCATAATTTGACCAATTTTAAATATATTGTTCTATAAATATGCTCAACCTGTTGGTCCATATAGTGTCTTGCCATAGTCTATTGTCCGGAAGGGATACTGGGTGAGACTCAGGCCTGGTTTTAATGGAGACACACCTGCTTACACCAGGCCTGAATCTGGTCCATTGTGTCAGTAATACCCCGGTCTAGGAAGTCCCAGACTCTAAACTCTCTATTTCTGCTATGAACAGAAGAAAGGTGTGATGGGGTAGTCTGCCATGGAGGGCTACAGCCCCACTGTGCCACCTGGAATGACTCCTTTAAGCGTTTGGAAGGGTCCAATAGATATAGAGAGAGACCTAATAGTCCTGAGAATGAATACTGCTTGGGGAAGGAATCCTGACACTGTACCTTATAAGGGACTGAAGTCTTGCTGAGAGGGCGGGCAAGACTCATCTCTCACCCAATCAACCGGGAAGGAGTTGGGAGAAGGGGACCAGCATCGCTTCCTTCACAGCAAGCAGACGCTGGCAGGAGAAGGCTGGCCTGCTGAACCCTCCAGATTGGAAAGTGCTCATCTGAAGGGAGATGGTGAAAGCCTTGCAAGGGTATGTTTACCCTGCAATAAAACATCCACAGCTGCTCCGTGTCAGCAGTGTAGATGTTCGGGCTTCAGCTGGGCCCCAGGCTCTGGGACTCTCTCTCCTCCCGGGGTCCCAGAGGCTGGCCTTCAGCCCAATCCCAAATGTCTACACTGCAATTTTATAGCCCTGCAGTCCAAGCCCCATGAGCCCGAATCAGCTGATGTGGACCAGCCCCGAATGTTTTATTGCAGTGTAGACATACCCAAACTGACTATTGCAAGGCAAGAAACACAGACCCCAGCTCCAGGAATGAGGCTGAGGGGGAACTCCTGCTTGGAGGAGGGAGATATTGCTGGAGACTGCATGGAACACAACTGCTAGCCCCAGAGAGAAGACTGAAGGGAAACTCCTGTCTAGAGGAGGGAGATAGCAACTGCTCTAAAGGCCAGAGACCAAAGGACTGCTCACAATACAGCCGAAATGTGCAGAAAAGGGTTGGCAGTGGTCTTTGAGAAAGTACCTTCATAGCTGGTTAAGGAGAAACTATGTGGCAAGGCAGAGTCGAGACACCTAGTGAAGACATTGACATGTAGGGTGAAGGTCAGAGCAGCTCAGCGAAGTGGCAGAGGGATCAAAGGTCTGCCCTCCCCGAGATCAATAGGGAAGGTGTGAGCACCGGAAGTGGAAGAGGCTGAGAACTGTGAGCCCCATATGGGGGTTGAAGACTGGGTTTAAAAGAATATTAGACTTTTGGTTTTCTTATTTTTTTAGACTTTTGTGTTAACCCTGAAAGGAGAATGAATGGAGACTATCCTGGCTGTGGCCAAGGCCACAGTCAATGGCAGACTGTTGTGGTAACAGAATGATAAAAGGGGCCACTAATCTGAGAAAATCCCTGAAACACCACACCTGGACACTGAGGCCTTGGCTACACTTGAGAGTTACAGAGCAATAAAGCCGCCCCCAGCGCTGTAACTCACTCCCCGTCCACACTGGCAAGGCACGTACAGCGCTGTATCTACGCGGCTACAGCGCTGCTTGTACTCCACCTCCCCGAGAGGAATAAAGAGTATTGCGCTGCCGCTGCTGTGCTGCGGCACTAATGTGGCCCCCCAATGCGCTCTGATTGGCCTCCAGAAGTATTCAGCAGTATCCCACAATGCCTGTTCTAGCCACTCTGGCCATCAGTTCGAACTCTACTGCCCTGGCCTCAAGTGACCAACCGTCAGACCCGCCCTTTATATTCCCCGGGAATTTTAAAAATCCCCTTCCTGTTTGCTCAGCCAGGTGTGGAGTGCTATCAGCGAATCTTTCCAGGTGACCATGCCTCCACGCGCCAAGCGAGCCCCAGCATGGAGCAATGGCAAGTTGCTGGACCTCATCAGTATTTGGCGGGAGGAAGCTGTCCAGTCCCAGCTGCGCTCCAGCTGTAGGAATTACGATACCTTTGGGCACATATCAAGGGCCATGATGGAAAGGGGCCATGACCAGGACGTACTGCAGTGCAGGATTAAAGTAAAGGAGCTGCGGAGTGCCTACCACAAAGCCCGCGACGCAAACGGCCGCTCCGGTTCTCCCCCCGTGACCTGCTGATTCTACAAAGAGCTGGACGCGATACTCGGGGGTGACCCCACCTCCACGCCGAGCACCACTATGGACACTTCAGAGTGGGGGGAGGAGGAGGAGGAAAGCGGGAGTGAGGGTCCTGGGGTAGGGGGAGACACCCCGGAATCGCTGGAGGCAAGCAGCCAGGAGCTCTTCTCGAGCCAGGAGGAAGGTAGCCAGCCGCAGCGGCTGATACTTGGTGGAGGACAAACAGAAGAGCAGGTTCCCGGTAAGCAGCTTTTTTCGGGAGGAAGGAATTTTTCAGTGCGGGCTCTTTGGGAGAGGAGGGTTAGGGCTGCATGCATGCCTAGATGCGGAATAGCACATTGCTGTGGTCTATCACATCGTGGTAATCGACCTCCGTAATCTCTTCGAAAGTCTCATCCAGAACGTGAGCAATGCGCTTGCGCAGGGTTCTTGGGAGAGCCACCGTGGTCCTTGTCCCAGTCAGGCTAACGTGTCCGTGCCACTGTGCTGTGAGGGGCAGGGGGACCATTGCTGCACACAGGCAAGCAGCATATGGGCCAGGATGGAAGCCGCATTGCAGTAGAAGGCCCTCCCTTGCTTCCCAGGTCACCCTCAGCAGCGAGAGATCTTCCAGGACAAACTCTTGTGGAAAATGTTGGGACAGTGTTCAATGTAGGTGCCCCCTGCAGCTGTTGGCTCTCCCCAAGGCACAGAAACCCAGAGGACAGTACAGCCGTGAAACAATCAGTCCCCCTTACTCACCATTTTGGGGCTCCCGTGGATTATGTGCGCTCTCTTTGGAATGGGAAAATTATGCTATTATGTAGACTGTGTGTGCCCTCCTTAAGTGCGGGGGAATCATTACTCTGTCTGATATAAACAATGCTGCCTCTGTTAAGTGTTGCATTTTGCCTTTACAGATGCAACCATGAGACCTCAGCCGTCCCTGTTATCACTGGCTGAGAGACTGCGAAAACTCAGGAAGAGATCACGAAAAAGCAAAGAAGACATGCTGCAAGAAGTGATGCAGCAATCTCTTACAGAGAATCAAAAAGCGCAGGAGTGGAGGGAGAGCGAAAGCAGGATCCGCCAGGAAAACGCAGCGCACCGGCGGCGAAGCACAGAGCACCGGCAGCAAAGCACGGACTGGCTGATAAGCATCATGGAACGCCAAGCGGACTCTATCCAGGCGCTCGTCGCCATGCAGACGGAGCACTACCGTGTCCGCCCCCCCCCCCACAGCCCTTGTCTCAAAACTCTTTCCCTTGTGCCCCCATGTCACCTCCAACCCACTTTCCCCAATATCCGGGTTCTTACTGCCAGGGTCTCCAAGGATCACAGTGGGCTTTTCGACTTCCCCTACTGTGATCTTCTGCTCTGGGAAAAAAGTCCCAGCCTGCAGCTTCCTGAACAGGTCAGTGTTCCGAAAGATGCGTGCATCATGCACCTTTCCGGGCCAGCCTGTGTTAATGTCAATGAAACGCCCACGGTGATCCACAAGAGCCTGGAGAGCCATAGAGAAATATCCCTTCCGATTAACGTACTCGGATCCTAGGTGGGGTGGTACCAGAATAGGAATATGTGTCCCATCTATCGCCCCTCCACAGTTAGGGAACCCCATTTGTGCAAAGCCATCCACTATTTCCTGCACGTTACCCAGAGTCATGGTTCTTCTGAGCAGGGTGCAATGAATGGCCCTGCAAACTTGCATCAACACGATTCCAACGGTCGATTTTCCCACTCCAAAGTGGTTCGTGACCGATCGGTAGCTGTCTGGAGTTGCCAGCTTCCAGATTGCAATAACCACGCGCTTCTCCACCGGCAGGGCAGCTCTCAATCTCGTGTCCTTGCGCCGCAGGGTGGGGGCGAGCTCCTCACACAGTCCCATGAAAGTGGCTTTTCTCATCCAAAAGTTCTGCAGGCACTGCTTGTCATCCCAGACTTGCATGACGATGTGATCCCACCAGTCAGTGCTTGTTTCCCGAGCCCAAAAGCGGCGTTCCACGGTGCTGAGCATGTCCGTGAACGCCACAAGCAATCTCGTGTCGTACGCATTACGTGACTCGATATCATCGTCAGACTCCTCACTGTCACTTTGGATCTTAAGGAATAGCTTGACTGCCAAACATGATGTGCTGGTGAGACTCCTCGTCAGCATACTCCTCAGCAATTCGGGCTCCATTTCTCCCAAACCGAAACGGAACACAGATCGCGCTGCACAGAAACCGTTGAAAGATGGCGCTATATGTGGACGGAAACACAGGGATTGCTGGGATGCGAAGCGATGCATCACGGGGCATTGGGACAGGACCCAGAATGCCCTGCACCCCCCACCCCCTTCCCACAACCCATGGCACCAGAATGGGAAGAGGTGCTCTGTGGGATAGCTGCCCATAATGCACTGCTCCCAATGCCGCTGCAAATGTGGCCACGACAGTGCGCTGGCAGCTGGCAGTGTGGACAGACTGCAGCGCTTTCCCTACTCAGCTGTACAAAGACAGGTTTAACTCACAGTGCTGTACAGCTGCAAGCATAGCCAAGGCCTAAGAGGCACTCTGGAGGTGAGAGGCATGACTATACCAGGGCCCAGAGGTTGAGCATGTAACTGGAGCCAACTTTCTGCAATGTAGTTGGGATTTGGGGCAGGCAAGGACTGATGTCTTTACAGTAAAATATAGAACAAAAGTTGCATTTAATAGAACTTTACTTAGGAGCTTTTCTGTTCCTGGGGTGTTTTCTAGACCAATGTTTTCAGTGGTCTTAATCCTAACAATTTTAAAATGCAAAGTAATTGCCTGGTATAACTTTTAAAATACGTGTGCTAAATGGAGTTACTCACTGCTACCCTACATCCCTCGCCGTGGCCAGAGAACATTGCATGTGCAAGTAAACATTGCTGGGGAATGTTTTCAGATGCCCTCCACACACTTTGAACATTAGTGGCAAACTCTGTTTTATATCACAAGTTTATAATAGTTTGTTCAGCCCCAGACCCACCTGTACCATCATCACTAACATCCTGCAGAACTTGTTCTTCCATTGGGAATCATACAAATCATTACCATAGATAAATGGTCCTGATTTTGGACAGCAGGTTTGACTTCTTTATGGACATTCGGAGTATTCAGTATGTCAGACCAACTGTGTACTACATGCACACATATAATCCGATAAAATAATGAAGAGGTTAAAAATGTGAAAAGTAACTGATAAAAGAAATGTATTTTTTAGTAATCTCTACTCATTACAGTTCATCAGTAGGTTTATCACAAGCTTGCCTAATGTCAGGATAGTAGACAACTATTGTTGCTTCCACTAAAATCTCATAGGGTAGAGATGTGAAGGTAAAATGAATCTGGAGACAGCAGCACAAGGCTGAAGCAACATTTGTCAAATGAGCCAGGTTATCAGAGCCAGGACTAAGGGTTGGTCTACACAGAGGGGTAATGTGATCTACATGAATGTGATTTCTAAAGCACACTAACAAGTTGTACATTAAGTGGTCTGTGTAGACCCTGCTGGTTTGCACTAAAGGTTTATTTAGTGCGCTTTAATGTAGTACTGCTTCAAACAGCACTACATTAGACCCTTCTGGTGTGCTTTGAAACAGTACTGCAGTACAGCACAAAGACTTTTTGTAACCTTTTTGATTCACTTGAAACCCAAAACCAAATGAAAGTCACAAGGATTTGGATTTCACTGCAATGTTTTACACAGTGTAGTTTTGAGTCGGTTCTCTGAAAAGGACTAGCAAGCATTGGCCCAATCCTGAACCCATTTAAATAAAGAAAAACTTTGTCATTACCATTCGTGGGGGCAGGATGAGGCCTTTCATATGTACAGTGTTTTCTAAAATCAGATGTATGTTAATCTGGCACAATACCCCTCATATACTTTCCATGTCAGCCAGCAGAGTACCTTGCAGAATAAACATGTTAATTACATGGTGGTCTGTGGGAAACCAAAGAATATTTAGATTTTAAATAATCTGATTACAAGATTATCAAATGTGCTAATCTAATGCCTTAATTAGTCTTTGACAAAATACTGAAAGATTATTAAACTAAATAGTCAAAAGGTGAGAGGTAAAGTTATTTAGGGGTAAATTATTTAGGACAGTCAAGACCAGAGAAGACTGAAAATTCCAAGGGGGACTTAACAAAGCTAGAGAAATAGGTATCATAATTCTAAATGAAATTCAGTGTTGACAAATGCAAATTAATGCATGTTGGAAGGAATAATTTGAACTACTCATACATATTGCTGGGTTCTAAATTAAGCAACTGCTCAGGAAAAAAGACCTGGATGTTGTAGTGGACAGCTCAAGGAAAACGTCTATTCAGTGTACACCAGTGATCTAAAAAGCAAACAAAATGTTAGACTAGATGGGATAGAAAAGAATACTGAAAATATTTATTATTATACTGTTATATAAATCGATGATATGTCCTCAGTTGGAGTACTGTGTTCAGTGCTGGTCTCTCTGATTTATAATATATACAGAACCAAAATGAAGAAGTGTAGAGAGGGGTGATAAATGAAGAAAGGCACAGACACACTTCTGTATGAGGAGAGAAGATGGGAACTGTTTAGGTCAGACAGGAAAGGAATAAGAAGGATATGATAGAGATATTCAAAATAAATGGTGTAGAGAAGGTAAATGGGCACCCTGTTTACCCTTCCTATAGTAAAAGGACAAGGTGAAATCAACAAATTTGATAACCAATTTTTAATTGATAAAGGGATACAACAACATTTATTGTGGAAGTCATTGATTGCCACAAGATATCTTAAGACCAAGAGCTTAGTAGGACTAAAAAGAGGATTGGATATTTATATGGACAATGAAAACATCCACAGATACTTTAGATAGAGATAAACCAAAAATATAAGAGCTATAAACCGTCCTGCTTCAGGGCATAAAGCAACCACTGATTGATGGGAGAAAATTGATTGTTAGGAAGAAACTTCTGCTATTGGAAGGTTATTCCATTGCTTGGCTTCTTGCACCTTTCTCTGAAGAATCTTTTATTCACCACTGTCAGAAACAGGATACCAGGCTACATGAACTGTTGCTCTGATTTGGTATGGCAATTCCTATATTCCATTAAACAGACAAAAGACAAACAACAAAATATAATCTTCTCATTTAAATTTCACAAAGTCGTGATCAATTGGGTATTTAAATCAATTTATTTCTGTTTGAGACCCAGTGCCCATCATCTTGAAAATCAGGCAAATGACTTAGGTGCCTAAATGTGGATTTAGGTGTCCTAACTTTAAACATCCAAGCTGAAAATTTTGGCCAAGCCTTTTTGGTACCATCTTAAACAAAAACAAAAGGTGAATGATGTTCAAGTTAAAGCCCAGGGTCAGGAATATTTAGCTGGTATTCCACAAATGCATTTTAGACAAGGGGAAATCTAGTCTTCAATAAAAATATATAATTTAGTTGATATGCTCATCCATTTCTTTGTATCTGTTAACATAAGTTATTGAGTACAGTACAGAACATTTGGTATCATTTTTAAAAACAAACAGATTTCCACACTGTTTTATGGAGTCTCTCAATCTGCTGAAAGCTGTTCAGAAGAGTAGGGAAAACATGCTATTCTTGATAGAAATATTTTGTTCCTTATTTAATTTGAATAAGTCACCCACCGATAACTGATTGGTCAAAACACTGGCACAGCCTGAAAAGAATAAATAAAATAAAATCAGTCACATTTCATGAATGGAAAAATATTCCTATGTATAATTGATATACTCATGGAAAAATCTTTCAATAAAAATATGTTTATTTTGGGCCATGTAACAAAATATGTTATCAGCTTGGGGCCTGGGATCCTCAGGAAAGAAGTCTGGCTAAGAAACCCCCTTCCAGACTAGAACCATATGCTAGAAGGCAAGTGTTAATGGGCTCCAGCTGACTTTGGTCCTTGTCCATTAACCTTTGCCTGCTGGCATATAGCCTTATAAAGAAACCTTGGGGCATCCTGGCCCAGCCTCCTTCCTGATAGTTCTGGGATCCACATGAATAATATACCCTGTCACAATCCAAGACAGTCTATGAATTACAGTGTAAGACAAAAAAGACAAAAAAATTACAGTAGAAATGGTCTGACTTACTAATGAACTGTGTGTGTATTGTTCTTTATTAAATAAAATTAAAAAAGAAAGATTGAAAACACCAAAGTAAAACATATCTAAAAAGCAAAGCATGGTAACTGCTTTTAAATGTAGGGAGCTTTCTGCCAAGAATTTTAGTAAAAAAGCATCTAACTTAGAAAAGAGAAGCACCTTCCTTTTTCCACTACTGAAAGAGTCCTGTGTATATGAAACCCAAAACCGATATCGTAATCCACTTGCCAGAGGTTGAAAGGAAACCTAAAATCAAAACAAAATGGTTCAAACAGAGCAAATAATCCCAAAGGAGTTAAAAAAAAGACAAACCATGCACACAATGTAACCCTCAATTTGGCTTCCTCTTTTCTTGTTTCTGGCTGTTTTAATATCCAGGAAAACAAGTTTGAAAATGGGTTATGTTTCAATGCCTATATGTGGCTAATTTAATTGAATGACACTAGATTTTCAGGTTTCAGTGGTAGCCGTGTTAGTCTGTATCAGCAAAAAAAACGAGGAGTCCTTGTGGCACCTTAAAGACTAATAAATTTATTTGGGCATAAGCTTTCGTGGGCTAGAACCCACTTCATCAGATGTATGAAGTAAAAGATACAGGAGCAGATATAAATACATGAAAGGATGTGGGTTGCTTTACCAAGTGTTAAGTCAGTCTAACAAGATAAATCAAGTAACAGCAGGATACCAAGGGAGAAGAAATAACTTTTGAAGTGGTAAGAGAGTGGCTCATTACAGACAGTTGTCAAGAAGGTGTGAATAACATATTGGCCAACAAAGAAAGTAACAGCCCCCAACTAAAACCTCTCCAGGGCATCATCAAGGATCTACAACCTATCCTGAAGGATGATCCCTCACTCTCACAGACCTTGGGAGACAGGCCAGTCCTCGCTTACAGACAGCCCCCCAACCTGAAGCAAATGTTCACCAGCAACTACACAACAAAAATACCAACCCAGGAACCAAACTCTGCTACAAACTCCAGTGCCAACTCTGTCCACATATCTATTCAAGGGACACCATCAGAGGACCTAACCACATCAGCCACACCATCCGGGGCTTGTTCACATGCACATCTACCAATGTGATATATGCCATCATGTGCCAGCAATGCCCCTCTGCCATGTACATTGGCCAAAGTGCAGTCTTTACGCAAAAGAATAAAAGTGACACAAATCTGACATCAGGAATCAAAGGAGAACACTTCAACCTCTCTGGTCACTCAATAACAGACCTTAAAATGGCAATTCTTCAACAAAAAAACTTCAAAAACAGACTCCAACGTGAAGCTGCAGAACTGGAATTAATTTGCAAACTAGATACCATCAGATTAGGCCTGAATAAAGACTGGGAGTGGTTGGGTCATTACAAAACCTAAACTTAATTTCCCCAATACTAATTTCTTCCTACTGTTACTCACACCTTCTTGTCAACTGTCTGTAATGGGCCACTCTCTTACCACTTCAAAAGTTATTTCTCCTCCCTTGGTATCCTGCTGTTAATTGATTTATCTCGTTAGACTGACTTAACTCTTGGTAAAGCAACCCACATCCTTTCATGTATTTATACCTGCTCCTGTATCTTTTACTTCATACATCTGATGAAGTGGGTTCTAGCCCACAAAAGCTTATGCCCAAATAAATTTGTTAGTCTCTAAGGTGCCATTAGATTTTCATTCTTTCTGTTCATGCTGTTGGGCAGTGGTTTTCAAACTGTGTGCCGCAGACCCCTGGCGGTCCACAGACTATGCCTATGGGGCCCACGAAAGATTGTCATTACCATAGAACAGTGGTTTTCAACTGTGGTCCGTGGACCCCTGGGGGGGGTCTGCAGACTATGCCTAAGATTTTCAAAGGGGTCCGCACCTCCATTTGAAATTTTTTAGGGGTCTGCAAATGAAAGAAAGGTTGAAAACCACTGCTTTATGCAATAGATTTCGCAACATGCTAACAACTCATTTTATTGAAAATCTGGGGTTCCCAAAAAGGGAGGTGGGAGAATTATCATTCCTAGAGAATTCAGGACTGGACTAGGCAGTCACCTGTTAGGGATGGATGTCATTATGCTTTGTGCTCTTGCCACAATGCAGAGAAGATGAGCTACATGACTCACTACAGAATCCTTCCAAATTATCATTCTGAGACCAACTGACCTGAAAAAAACATCAGAAATCACTGCAGCTGTGGACTGAAGTAAAAATCTCTACATCACTGGCATGTCTAGCATCAGACACTAGAAGAATTCTCAGTTACATTGGTTTGGAGCAGGCGATAAAACCACACAAACCCAACATATAAATAAGCACTATGGCCCCATCCCTGTTCAGTAAAGCACTTTAGGACATATTTAAAGGTATGTCTACACTACGAGAGTAGTTCGATTTTACTTAAAGCGAATTTGTGGAACCGATATTACAAAATCGAACGTGTGTATCCACACTAAGGACAGTAATTCGACTTTGTGAGTCCACACTAATGGGGCAAGCGTCGACATTGGAAGTGGTGCACTGTGGGCAGCTATCCCACAGTTCCCGCAGTCCCCGCTGCCCAATGGAATTCTGGGTCGAGCCCCCAATGCCTGGTGGGGCAAAAAATGTGTCGAGGGTGGTTTTGGGTAACTGTCGTCATTCAACCCTCACTCCCGCCCTCCCTCCATGAAAGTGCCGGCGGGCAATCAGTTCGCACACTTTTCTGATGATTGACAGCGCGGACGCCACAGCACTGCGAGCATGGATCCCGCTGCGATCATTGCTGCAGTTATGGCCGTTGTCAACACCTCACACCTTATCATCCACCTTTTTCAGAGGCAGATGCTGAGAAATCGGGCGAGGAGGCTACGGCAGCGCGGTGAGGACATTAAGTCTGAGAGGGGCACAGACCTCTCACAAAGCACGGGACCCCGCGCCGTGGACATCATGGTGGCAAAGGGTCATGTTGATGCTGTGGAATGGCGATTCTGGGCCCAGGAAACAAGCACAGACTGGTGGGACCGCATAGTGCTGCAGGTCTGGGATGAATCACAGTGGCTGCGAAACTTTCGGATGCATAAGGGAACTTTCCTGGAACTTTGTGAGTTGCTGACCCCTGCCCTGAAGCGCAAGGACACCCGGATGCAAGGAGCCCTGACTGTCCAGAAGCAAGTGGCCATAGCCCTCTGGAAGCTTGCAACGCCAGACAGCTACCGGTCAGTCGTGAATCACTTTGGAGTGGGCAAATCTACCGTGGGGGTTGCTGTGATGCAAGTAGCCAACGTAATCGTTGAGCTACTGCTCTCAAAAGTAGTGACCCTGGGAAATGTGCAGGTGATCATAGATGGCTTTGCTGCGATGGAATTCCCAAACTGCGTTGGGGCTATAGATGGAACTCACATCCCTATCCTGGGATCGGACCACCAGGCCAGCCAGTACATTAACCAAAAGAGCTACTTTTCAATGGTGCTGCAAGCACTGGTGGACCATAGGGGACATTTTACCAACATCAACGTCAGATGGCTGGGCAAGGTTCATGATGCTCACGTTTTCAGGAACTCTGGTCTGTTTAGACGGCTGCAGGAATGTATTTACTTCCCGGACCACAAAATAACTGTTGGGGATGTGGAGATGCCTATAGTGATCCTCGGGGATCCAGCCTACCCGCTAATGCCCTGGCTCATGAAGCCCTATACAGGCGCCCTAGACAGTGAAAAAGAACTCTTCAACTACCGGCTGAGCAAGTGCAGAATGGTGCTGGAGCGTGCTTTTGGACGTCTGAAGGGGAGATGGAGAAGCTTACTGACTCGCTCTGATCTCAGCGAAACCAATATCCCCATTGTTATTGCAGCTTGCTGTGTGCTCCACAATCTCTGTGACAGCAAGGGGGAGACGTTTATGGCGGGGTGGGAGGTTGAGGCAAATCGCCTGGCTGCTGATTATGCCCAGCCAGACAGCCGGGCGATTAGAAGAGCCCAGCGGGACGCGCTGTGCATCTGGGAAGCTTTGAAAGCTAGGTTCCAGAGTGAGCAGGGTAACCTGTGACTATTGAGTTTGTTTAAACAGAAGCTGAACCTGCCCCCGTTTCTTTACCCAGTTAATGTTGACTATCCTCTCCAGTTACCAACCCCCTTTCCCCCCCTTCAAACACACTCTCCTCTAAAAGAACATGATGGAAACAGTAATTAACAGAAACATATTTTTTATTAACAACTACACAGTTAGGGGATGAAACTGGGACGGGGGCTTGGGTGAGGTGCTTTTGGAGTGAAGGAAAGGACTTATCAAATCTTTGGGAATGAGAGCCTTCTACTACTTGAGCAGTCTGCAGGGGTGGAGTGACTATTTTCATGGCCCCTGCCGCCCCTCCTTTCTTGGGACTTTGGGGGGGGGGGGATGGGACTTTGTGGCAGGGGAGGGCGGTTAGAGATAGAATGCAGCGGGGCTCTGTCCTCCTGCCTCCGGTCCTGCAGAACATCTACAAGGCGCCGGAGTGTGTCCGTTTGCTCCCTCATTAGTCCAAGCAGCGTTTGAATCGCCTGCTGGTCTTCCTGCCGCCACCTGTCCTCCCGTTCGCTGTGTGATCACTGGTATTGCGACATGTTCTCCCTCCACTGGGTCTGCTGTGCCGCCTCGGCTCGGGAGCAGCCCATAAGTTCTGAGAACATCTCGTCCCGTGTCCTTCTCTTTCGTCACCTGATCTGCGCCAGCCTCTGGGAGGGGGATGCCGGGGTAGCTCGGGAGACACTCGCAGCTGTGGGATGGGAAAAAGGGAGTGAATTTCTCACAAAGTTACAGTTTTGCGAACAATGAATATAGTCTTTCTCTGTGAACAAGACCATGCACATTACCTATCACATGCGCACTCAGGACAAGGTTGAATTTTCAGCCTTTCCATTCAGTGCCTGGGGTCTTGGAGTACAGATCACACAAGCGGGGCAGCGGAATTCGGGTAGCAGGCAGATATGGTAAGCCATAGACTTTTGGCTGCTTAAAGCTTAATTTGTAGCAGTGCCCTCCTTTCACGTTCCAAGCAATGCTCCTATCGTTGGCCAGTTCCTGCTGCCGGCAATCCGGCCAGCATGAACTCTGCCCCATCCCACTCCCCCTCACGGCTGTCCCCAGGAAAGATCCCTGCATGCTGCCCCTGTCTCGCCTCCACCGCATGGCTGTAAACCGCCGGTTACAGTTATGTAAAGGAATAGGCAATCAGTCCCAATACTAACATTCCCCTAATTCAAAGCAGGTCACCATGAGTGATATCACTCTGCTGAGGATTTTGGAGACAGAGAAAGAGTGCATGCTGCGTGAATGCCAGCAAACACCAGGGCCGTATGCCGCCATGCTTTGCGAGGCAATGATCCTGGAGTACTTGCTGCTAGCCTGGCGCGGAAAAGTTTCCTACCATGGAGGATGCAATAAGGCCGCTCTCCCCAGGAACCTCATGCAAAGGCTTTCACAATACCTCCAGGAGAGCTTCCTGGAGATGTCCCAGAAGGATTTCTGCTCTATCCCCGGACATGTTGACAGAATTTTCCAGTAGCTGCACTGGCAAGGACTAAAAACTAAAGCGCCTAGGGCAAACTAATCATGAAAAACCCATTGTTAAGATACCATTCCTATTCTGTTCAAAATAAATGTTTAAAACACTTACCTACTGATCCTTCCCCTGATTCACGGTCCGGGTTACGGCCTCGGGAGAGTTGGTAGGGGATCTCCGTGAGGGTGATGAAGAGATCCTGGCTGTCAGGGAAATCAGCGTTGAAAGTGCTGTCGACTGCCTCATCCTCCTCATCTCCTTCCTCATCTTCCCCGTCTGCGAACAGCTCCGAGGAAGTGGCCGTCGACAATACCCCATTGTCAGAGTCCACGGACAGTGGTGGGGTAGTGGTGGCAGCCGCACCTAGAATGGAATGCAGTGCCTCGTAGAAACGGCATGTCTGGGGCTGGGATCCGGAGCGTCTGTTTGACTCTTTGCTCTTCTGGTACCCTTGTCTCAGCTCCTGGATTTTCACGCAGCACTGCGTTGCATCCCGGCTGTATCCTCTCTCCGTCATGGCTTTTGAGATCTTCTCGTAGATCTTCGCATTCCGTTTTTTCGATTGCAGCTCCGAAAGCACAGACTCATCGCCCCACACAGCAATCAGATCCAAGGCTTCCTGATCAGTCCATGCTGGGGCCCTCTTTCTATTCTGCGATTGCATGGTCACCTCTGCTGGAGAGCTCTGCATTGTTGCCAGTGCCGCTGAGTTCGCCATGATGTCCAAACAGGAAATGAGATTCAAACTGGCCAGACAGGAAAAGGAATTCAAATTTTCCCGGGGCTTTTCCTGTGTGGCTGGTGGCTGGTCAGAGCATCCGAGCTCGGACTGCTGTCCAGAGCGTCAACAGAGTGGTGCACTGTGGGATAGCTCCTGGAGCTATTAGCGTCGAATTCCATCCACACCTACCCTAATTCGACATGGCCATGTCGAATTTAGCACTACTCCTCTCGTCGGGGAGGAGTACAGAAATCGATTTAAAGAGACCTCTATGTCGAAATAAATAGCTTCGTTGTGTGGACGGGTGCAGGGTTAATTCGATTTAATACTGCTAAATTGGACATAACCTCCTAGTGTAGACCAGGCCTAAGTCTATTGATTTCAGTGGGACTTAGGTACATGCTTAAGGGTTTGCTGAATAGGGACAGACTGAAGCATGTGCTTAAATATTTTGCAGATCTGGGATGCTGAGTATGCCTATTATAGAGCATGCCTACAAGAGCTGGCAATCTGTTATTTTATTATTATTACTGTCACTTGGAATTCTAAGTACCCGAATTCCTGGAAAAATCAGGATTTACACATTTAAAGGAAAGTAATTGTGCCAGCACATAATTGTGGGTACAAAATTAGAGACTGTGTTAAGGCCAAGTTTAGAACTAGGTCCCTTATATTTTTTAACCTTTCACAGATATCTTTTTATTGTTCCATTTTCAGCCTGCTTATTATCTCCCATCATACTTTTGTGTTCTGTATTTGTGATGCTTTTCATGTTTTTAAAAAATATAAATAGATGTATTTCCCTCAAATAATCCTGAAATACAATGGTACAATCAGGATTTGTGTTTATTTTATTATGAAGAATAATTACTGTGGCGACATTTCAGTTTCACCAATATCTATTTTTTTCCCTCCTAGTTACTTGTACTAGTCCTGTCTAATCCAATAAAATTTTGTGGGGTAAACCTGCTCTGTATCTTGTTACCAGTCACTTGAACCATCTACGCTCCCATGGCCTCCAGTTTCCAAAACAAAATCTACTTCCAATCAAGCATTCATGTATTTTGTAAACATGGAAGGTTTATCTATCTGTGGAGATGTACATTAAATTGATACAATTTCAAGCAGCATTTTTGTCAAGACACACAGATTTCAGAAGGCACCCAACAGCAGGGAGAGACTGACAGTCCTTGTTTTTCTTACAGCTTAATGGCACAAAATGTGTGTGCAATTTCCATGTCCAATTACTATGACTACAGGTGCAACTGTACAGGGTAACTGAGTATATAAACAGCTAATTCTATGTATTCATGCTCAGTTATCAATTTGTACCTGAATTCACAAAGTTTGCACACGTTTTATGTATGCAGTTGCACAACTAAGCTGTCTGAAAATCCAGGTATTCAAGTGACTCTACTTATATTTAAAAAGAGAATCAGTTTTATGCTGGTCATGAAACAACTTTGAAAGCTTGAAAGTAATAAGCCAAATTCCGGTAAGCAATGCATGGCAGAAGATCAGTAGACAACACTCAGGCGTGCAGCATAAGTTGGGTGTCCTGATTATACCTCCTCTGGAAAATGATGGAGAAGTTAGGTCCGCAGCAAATATTGTGGAAGGGTGCAATGAGGCAAGACCATGAGTAGGTGTGATACACATTTTTCATTAGAGCTGTTGGAGAAAAGTAATTCCATTTTATGGAGGATTTTGATATTTCAACATTTGGTTTTGTTCAGATGCTGAATGAAAACCAACAATTTCAAAGTCCTCTGTGAAAGGTAATGAACCCCAGCCTTGGAGCCACAGCCCGGAGTTCCCTACTTCCAAGCATTATCTGTCACTGCCTGAATTACAGTCACGGACCAGGGAAACCCTGGGGCCCTGACTCCAAATCAGTCTAGCAGGTATGCTGGCAGGGAGCCAGGTGGGCAGGCAAGTTGGCAGAAAATCAGACAGAGTTCCATTGGAACTTCATAAAAATCAAACTGTTTAGATTTCCATGAACTGCACATTGCAATGAAAAAATATTTAATCAGAATTTTCCCAAACAGCTCTAACGTTCATACACACATGTAGCTGTTTATGTAACCCACACATCTCCAGGGTGTGGTATTCTGTCCCATCTAGTGGCACTAAGACCACTTAAAGAGAGAGATCAAATGATCTGCTCTACAACCATAACTAAGAGCCAGTTGGTTTTTAGCTCATGCGGTAGAGGCTCATGCACTAAGCTCCAGAGGTCTCAGGTTCAAACCTGCCCAATGACGACGGGGGTCGGTTGGTGTTACATTTACATTAAGCAATGGTCTGCGCTCACAGCTTCCTACTCCACTCCTCTCCCTCGCCATGTTATTTTTATTCATAGCAAGAATAGAAAGGATGATGGGACTATGTGTATGGCTGGTCTCAACCAGAGTATGATCACATATTAACATCATTTGAACAGTCAATATGTGCCTATTTGTACTGGGGAAGTGGATTATGCTAATTTCTCTACATTTGCCAGAATTTCAATCAAAAGGAACAGCTTGATACTTAGTATGAAAGGTTTAAATGTTTCTGAAGAGCACAGATAACAGTATTGCTTGTGAGATTTTTTTTCAAGTCATGTCAAAAATAATGTTAGGCTTTGTCTACACTACAGAATTTTGTCCACAAAAGTTATGTCGACACTGAAAAAGCGCTATAATAAAAATCGGGTATTGCATGTTCACACTCACTCCCTCTGTCAGCAGAGCGCATCCACACTTGGGGCACTAGCATCGACAGTGTGAGCAGTGCACTGTGGGTACCTATCCTACAGTCCAGCTCGACACCTTCTGCCACTAGGTCTTGCGGAAAGGCGGAGTGGATTGCAGCACATCTTGGGACTGGGCTCAAGGTCCCATGATGCATTGCTTTCTGTCCCAGCATTCCATGGGATTCTGGCTTTCTTTCGTGGCATTTTTCAACTGCTCTAGTTTGCTGTGCACCCTGGCATCTTTGTGAGACAGGATGGATCCCGTACTGCTCTCCTATGCTCTGATAACTGTCATGAAGACATTGCGGATGACAGTGCAGCTCATTGCAAAGTTCCTAACTGAAGAAGACTCCCAATTGACTGACATGCTGTCTGATGTGGATAGGGAGCCACTTTAGATTGCTTTTGGCATTCACAGGACAACTGCAGAGGGTGAACTGTCGCTTTTGGGCTCAGGAAACAAGCACTGAATGGTGGGATCGTATCGTCATGCAGGTGTGGGTTGATGAGCAGTGGCTACAGAACTTTTGGATGTGGAAAGCCACCCTCCTGGAACTGTGCGCGGAGCTAGCCCCAGCACTGCGGCACAAGGACACCAGAATGAGAGCTGCCCTATTGGTAGAGAAGTGTGTGACAATTGCTGTGTGGAAGCTGGTGACGCCAGACTGCTACCAGCTGGTTGCGAATCAATTTGGAGTCGGAAAGTCGACCGGTGGGTCTGCGTTAATGCAAGTATGCAGGGCAATTAATCGCATCCTGCGACGAAGGACCGTGACTCTGGGAAATGTGCATGAAATAGTGGATGGCTTTGCAGAAATGGGTTTCCCTAACTGTGGAGGGGTGATAGATGGCACACATTTTCCAATTTTGGCACCAGACCACCTTGTGATGGAGTACATCAATAGGAAGGGATACTTCTCCATGGTGTGGTAGGTGCTTGTGGATCACCGTGGCCGTTTCATTAACATCAACGTGGGGTGGTCTGGGAAGGTGCATGATGCACACATCTTCAGGAACACCAGACTGTATAGTAAGCTGCAAGTGGGGATTTTCTTTTCAGACCACAAGATTACAGTGGGGGATGTTGAAATGCCCATAATGATCCTGGGAAACTCAGCATACCCCTTACAGCTGTGGCTCATGACACCTTACATGGGAAACCTGGATGACAGTAAGGAGCGGTTCAACAACAGGCTCAGTTGATGCCGGATGACAGTGGAATGTGCCTTGGCAGATTAAAGGCACGCTGGCAATGCCTTTATGGCAGGTTAGACCTCAGTGAGGATAATATTCCCCTGGTCATAGCCGTGTGTTGTATGTTGCATAATCTTTGTGAAGCTAAGGGTGAAAGGTTTATTCAGAGTGGAGTGTTGAGGCAGACTCCTTGGCTGCTGATTTAGAGCAGCCAGATTCCAGGGCTATCAGAGGGCCCCAGAGGGGGGCAATTTGAATCAAGGAGGCTTTGAGGCAACACTTTGCAGCACCAATCACAGAAATAAACATTACTGGTTCTCATTTTCAATGTTACATTACATGTAGTTTTCATAGGAAGCAATGGTGACATTTGGGGCCTTACATTCCAATAAGCAAATGATTAAACTGCCTGTGTATGTATTGGTAGTGCCTGCTATCTCAATTTGTAAGACACAAATAAAGATGTTACCATTCAAAAACTTTGCTTTTATTGCACAAGAAACCCCATCCACACACACACGCACATGCACACAAATAAGCTTGGTGGGAAAGGAGGTACCAGGGAAGAGCAGACTTTCAGAGCTGTGTGTAGGTCCAGCTATCATTTTGAAAATTATCCGAGGGAGTGGAGTGAAGGGGAAACCGAGAAGTCCCAGAAAGCAGAAAGGACTGTGTGGGCGGAGTTTGGAGAGGCATGTGCTGCAGGGGAGGATGGGCATGCATTTGCTCAGTCTGCAGCATTTTTAAGGACTTCAGCATCTGCTTTTGCTCCTCCATGACTTTAATCATCCGCTCAGTACTCAACAAACTCCTGATTTTCTTTTCTGTTCTGCCTTTCGGCTTCCCTCCACTCCCTTGCGTTCCCTTTTCTCTGCACTGGAGAAGTGCAGTACCTCCCGGAACATATCTTCTTTGCTGTGTCTTGGGCGCTTTCTTATCTGGCGGAAACACTCAGACGGTGTGTGGGGGGCGGTATTCCTGAAAGCCACATCTGCCAAAGCAGAAGGAACAATGCACAGAAGCATGATAGTTAAGTTCATTCATAACATTAAAACATTTCAATAAAGTACACCTTTTGTAACATAACAATCACTTTCTCACTGACCGTTAGCAAGCACACATCTCTGCGAACACCCAAAGCATGGTGGGGAAAAGGGCACTCTGCAAGGGTTGCAGTACAGCTGACCAGGGAAAAAATTTGAAAATTCTCCCACACTTTTCCACGGGGGCAGTCATTGTAGCAGATATCTCACTGCTGAGGGTAAGCAGGGAAGCGAGGGTACATCTACTACATGCTTGTGGCTTCCGCCCTTGGTCCCTTTACAGCTCGCCTGTGTGCTGCTTTGGTCCCTGCACAAGTGATTGCCGAACGGCATGAGAAAATTTCCTACAATGGGGGAAGGAACAAAGCAGCTCTGCCAAGGAACCTTTGGCAGAGGATTTCCGAGTACCTCCAGGAAACTTTCCTGGAGATCTCTCTGGAGGATTCCCATGAGATCTCAGTGTGCAGCAACTCCCTGTTCCACCATACTGATTAGCTACACAAGGGAATGTCCAGCACACAGAAACACAACCATCCTCCCACATTTCTATACCCTGAACCCACCTCCACACTACACAAGCCACAGCCACTTATCAGGCATCTCCTCTCCTGCTTCTTGCTCCCCAGAGAGCAACTGCTGAGACTGGCTAGACACCTTCATAGTAGTGAACAGTTCCTGGCTGTCTGCCCCACTGGGTGACCCCACTGGGAGCTCCACATCATCATCTAACTCCACCTCTTCGTCAATGACTTCATCCTCCAGGTTAGGTCCTCTTTCCGCCACCCCCAGGCCCGCCAAAGTATCCACGGGGCTCTTGGCAGTGGAGCTGGGGTCACCACCGAGGATAGTGTTCAGCTCCTTACAGAACTGACAGGTCTTAGGTGCAGCACTGGAGTGACGGTTTGCCTCCCTCCCTTATGATACGCCTGCCTCAGCTCCTTTATCTTCACTCTGCACTGCAGAATGTCCTGATCATAGCCCTTTTCACACCAGACTCGAGAAGTCTGCTCCTAGGTATCAAAATTCCTACGGCTCCAGCACAGCTAGAACTGCACAGCCTCCTCTCCTCATATACTGAGCAGATCCAGCAGATCCACAGTGGTCCAAGCAGGAGAGCATTTGCTGCGATAACCTGCCATGGTCACCAGGGAAGATGCGATGTAACCTCTCCGCACTGAGCAAACAGGAAATGGAATTTCAAAATTTCTTGGGGTCTCTAAGGGGGAGGGGCAGATGGTTGTTTACTTGGCTGCAGGGCAGTGGAGTTCAAACTGCTGACCAGAGCGGTAAGGATGGGCATTGTGGGACACCTCCTGGAGATCAATGAAAGTAATAAAATCAAGCATGGTGGCTACACTGGCACTATGTCGACAGAAATTTTGCACAAAAAGCCTGATGTCTCTTATTGGGGTGGTTTTATTTTGTCACCAAAACAGGGCATTTTTGCCGCCAAAAGTTGCATCACAGTGTGTACGCATCCACTGTTTTGTCGACAAAAGCTGCCTTTTATCGACAAACATTTGTAGAGTAGACAAGGCCTCAGCGAGACAAGGTAGGTGAAGCATTGGACCAACTTCTGTTGATGAAAGAGACAAGCTTTCAAGCTTACAGACAGCTCTGGTTCAGGTCTGGGAAAGGTACTTAGGCCTTGGCTACACTTGCAGATGTACAGCGCTGTAAGTTAAACCTGACTTCATACAGCTGAGTAGGGAAAGCGCTGCAGTCTGTCCACACTGACAGCTGCTCAGCGCACGTGGCCGCATTTGCTGTGCCATTGGGAGCGGTGCATTATGGGCAGCTATCCCACAGAGCACCTCTTCCCATTCTGGCGCTGTGGGTTGTGGGAAGGGGGCATGGGTTCGGGGCATTCTGGGTCCTGTCCCAATGCCCCGTGATGCATTGCTTCGCATCCCAGAAATCCCTTTGTTTCCGTTCACCTTTGGTGCCATCTTTCAACTGTTTCTGTGCAGCGCGATCTGTCTGCGGGAAATGGAGCCCGAACTGCTGAGGCGTATGCTGACTTATCTTGCCAGCGCGTCATGTTTGGTTGTCGAACTATTCCTTAAGATCCAAAGTGACAGTGAGAGTGAGGAGTCCGACAATGCTATCGAGCCGCGTAACGCGTATGACCTGAAATAGCTTGTGGCATTCACGGACATGCTCAGCACCGTGGAACGCCGCTTTTGGGCTCGGGAAACAAGCACCGAGTGGTGGGATCACATCGTCATAGAAGTCTGGGATGACAAGCAGTGGCTGCAGAATTTTCGGATGAGAAAAGCCACTTTCATAGGACTGTGTGAGGAGCTCACTCCCACCCTGCGGCGCAAGGACATGAGATTGAGAGCTGCCCTGCCAGTGGAGAAGCGGGTGGCTATTGCAATCTGGAAGCTGGCAACTCCAGACAGCTACTGGTCGGTCGCAAACCAGTTTGAAGTGGGAAAGTCGACCGTTGGAATCGTGTTGATGCAAGTTTGCAGGGCAATTAATCACATCCTAATCAGAAGAATCGTGACTCTGGGTAACGTGCAGGAAATAGTGGATGGCTTTGCACAAATGGGGCTCCCTAACTGTGGAGGGGCGATAGAAGGGACGCACATTCCTATTCTGGCACCACCCCACCTAGGATCCGAGTACGTTAATCGGAAGGGGTATTTCTCTATGGTTCTCCAGGCGCTTTTGGATCACCGTGGGCGTTTCATTGACATTAACACAGGCTGGCCCGGAAAGGTGCATGACGCACGCATCTTTCGGAACACTTGGCTGTTCAGGAAGATGCAGGCTGGGACTTTTTTCCCAGAGCGGAAGATCACGGTAGGGGAAGTTGAAATGCCCATTGTGATCCTTGGAGATTCCGCTTACCCGTTAATGCCGTGGCTCATGAAACCCTACACAGGGAGCCTTGACAGCAGCAAGGAACGATTCAACTACAGGCTGAGCCGGTGCCGAATGTCTGTGGAGTGTGCCTTTGGCCGTTTAAAGGGCCGCTGGCGATCTCTGTATGGGAAGCTGGACTTGGCCAAAAACAGCATCCCTGCGGTTATATCCGCGTGCTGTGCCCTTCATAATATTTGTGAAGGGAAGGGTGAAAGCTTCACTCAGGCATGGACCTCTGAGGTTCAACACCTGGAGACTGAATTTGCACAGCCAGAGAGCAGGGCTATTACAGGGGTCCAGCCCAGGGCTGCAAGAATTAGGGATGCTTTGAGGGAGCAATTTGAGGTTGAAAACTAGCAGTGATATCTGGTGCCCTGCACGGGAGTGAAGTGCAGTAGTTCCAATCTTTAGGAATCAGTGTTTGCTAAGCAGACAAGCAGACTTGCAGTGCCTGTTTATTTCCTGGGCTAAGGAGTCTTTTACTTTTTGCAATAATAAAGAATGTTTTCACAGCCAAAAAATCCATTTATTGAAAAGAAAAAAAATTATTTATTGAAAAGAAACAAGGGGGTGGAGTGGGGAACGGTGCAATCACAGATTCGTGTATGTTCTGTCTGGTGTGCTGTGCAGTGAGTGCTGCACTTCAGGATAGCTATACTGCATGGTGATGGGGGTTGAGTGCAGAGGGTAAAGGTCGTGGTTTCCAGGGCTGGGTGGTGAAGATACTGGTGTTGGAGGCAGCTGGTGGCATGAAGAACACGGAAGTTTGGGAAAGTGGGTCGGAGGTGACAGTGGGGCACAACAGAAAGAGTTTTGGGACAAGGGCTGTGGAGGGGGTGGCATTCACGTTTGCGGTACTGCTCCTTCTGAATGGCTACGAGCTCCTGGATAGCATCTGTTTATGAGCCGATCCGTGCTTTGCTGCCGGTGCTCCGTGCTTTGCCGCCTGTGAGCTGCGTTTTCCTGGCGGATCCTGCTTTCTCTCTCCCTCCAGTTCTGTGCTTTCTCATTCTCTTTAATAGATTGCCGCATCACTTCTTGCAGCATGTCTTCTTTGCTTTTTCGCGGTCTCTTCCTGAGTCTTTGCAGTCTCTGAGCAGGCGATAAGAGGGACGGCTGAGGTCTCAAGGTCGATGCAGCTGTATAGGCAAAATGCAACATTTAACAGAGGCAGCATTGTTTATACCAGACAGAGTAATGATTTCCCCCACACTTAAGGAGTAGAAAACACAAATGGTCTACACAATAGCATAATTTTCCCATCCGAAACAGAGCACACATATCCCATGGGAGCCTCAAAATGGTGAGTACGGGGGACTGATTGTTTCAGGGCTGCACTGTCCTCTGGGTTTCTGTGCTTTGGGGAGAGCCAACAGCTTCAGGGGGCACCTACACTGAACACTGTCCCAACATTTTCCACAGGAGTTCGTCCTGGATGATATCTCGCTGCTGAGGGTGACCTGGGAAGCAAGGGAGGGTCTTCTACTGCAATGCGGCTTCCGCCCTGACCCATATGTAGCTTGTCTGTGTGCAACAATGATCCCCTCGTGGCACAGTGGCACGGACACGTTAGCCTGGCTGGGACAAGGACCACGGTGGCTCTCCCGATAAACCTGCGCAAGTGTATTGCACACGTTCTGAATGAGACATTCGAGGAGATTACCGAGGCCGATTACCGCGATGTGATAAACCACATCAATGAACTATTCCGCATCTAGGCATGCATACCTAACCCTCCTCTTCCAAAGAGCCCACACCGAAAAAATTCCTTCCCGAAAAAAAAACTGCTTACCGGGAACCCGCTCTTCAGTTTGTCCTCCACCAAGTACCGGCCGCTGCGACTGGTTACCTTCCTCCTGGCTCGAGAAGAGCTCCTGGCTGCATGGCTCCAGGGATTCCGGGGTGTCTCCATCCGGCCCACCAGCCTCACTCCCGTTTTCCTTCTCCTCCTCCTCCTCCCCCACACACCAGCTCTGAAGTGTCCATGGTGGTGCTTGGAGTGGAGGTGGGGTTAACCCCAAGTATTGCATCCAGCTCTTTGTAGAATCGGCAGGTCGTGGGGGGAGCACCTGAGCGGCCGTTTGCGTCGCGGGCTTTGCGGTAGGCACTCCACAGCTCCTTCAATTAATCCTGCACTGCAGGGCATCCAGGTCATGGCCCCTTTCCATGATCTCCTTTGATACCTTCCCCAAGGTATCATAATTCCTACGGCTGGAGCGCAGCTGGGACTGTACAGCTTCCTCCCCCAAACACTGATGAGGTCCAGCAACTCGCCATTGCTCCATGCTGGGGCTCACTCGGCACGTGGAGGCATGGTCACCTGGAAAGATTCGCTGATAGCACTCCACGCCACGCCGGGCTGAGAAAACAGGAAGGGGATTTTTAAAATTCCCGGGGAATGTAAAGGGTGGGTCACATGGTTGGTTACCTGAGGCCAGGACAGTAGAGTTTGAACTGATGACCAGAGTGGCTAGAATAGGCATTGTGGGATACTGCTGAATGCTTCTGGAGGCCATTCACAGTGCATTGGGCGGCCACACTGGCGCCGCAGCGCTGCTGTGGCAGCGCAATACATGCTATTCCTCTCGGAGAAGTGGAGTACATGCAGCGCTGCAACCACGGAGATACAGCGCTGCAAATGCCTTGCCAGTGTGGACGGGGAGTGAGTTACAGCGCTGGGGGCGGCTTTACAGCGCTGTAACTCGCAAGTGTAGCCAAGGCCTTAGAGCATCACAGCTAAATACAAGGTGGAACAGATTGTTAAGCATAAGGAATTAACACATATTGCAAGAGATCATTTAAGGTAAAGTGGACAGTTAATACTCCTGCAGTTATAGGACAAATAGAGGGGGTTAGTGGATTACAGATCATTGTAATGAGTCATGAATCCAGTATCTTTACTGAGTCCATGATTTTTAGTATCTAGCAGAAGTATGAATTTAGGCTAATTTTTTGAAGGGATTTCCTTTGGGAACGAGGCCTGAGAGGTCTGATATGGAGTGATTTTTTTGTGAAAAGTGTTTTCTCCTGGGTGACATGGTGTTTTTGTCTTTTATCGTTTTTCTCTGTTCATTTGAGAATGTAGCCACTGTCCGGTTTCACCCACGTTGTTCGGAAATTTAGTGCACTGGATGAGGTATGGCACATGTGGTGATAAGAGATGTATAGGACCCATGGATCTTGAAAGGTGCCTTTTGAAGGGATATTGATCATGATAGCAGTGGAGATACGTCTGCAGGTTTTGCTTCTTTTCTTAGGATAGGTTTTGGTGCTGCTTTTGAGTTGGTGTGTCCTGGCCTGTAGACAAGCTAATCATCAGAAATAAGCTCCAGAGTTCAAGAGTTGTTTCAAGGCCAGAAAAGGGGGGGTTCAGGAAAGATTTCTTTCAGGATGTGCTCCCCATTGAGTATGGGTTGTAATTGTTTAATGATACCCCTTAGGGATTGCAGTGAGGGGTGATAGGTGACAACAAGGGGCGTGCAGTTGGAGGTTTGTTCTTTGTTGTTTTTTTGTGCCATATTAAAACAGGCTGTCTGGGGGTATTTGGGTGGCCCATTCCATGATGTGATCTGCTTCTCTGGTGGTGTGTCCTTGTTTGCTGAAGGTGATTTTAAGTGCGTTAAGGTGTGTACCCCGGACTTTCTCTTTGAAGCATATTCTGTGGTATCTGAGTGCCTGGCTGTAGATAAGATTTCTTGGTATGTCTGGGGTAGTTTTTGGATCAATAGAGTCATATGTCCACTGCTAGGATGATCAACAGCCTCCCCCCCATAACACCATAGCTGACTCCTCAGTCCTCATCCTCAAAGGAAATCTGCACACTTTCAAAAGATGAGCCTGGGACCTTAAATCATATCTTTGTTAGATACTAAAAATCATAGACTCGGTAAAGACACTGGATTTATGGCTCCTTAGAAAGGTCTGTAACCCACTTACCCTCCTTTGTCCTATCACTGCAGAAGTGTTAATTGCCCACTTAATACATAGTACAAGAGAGTATTCAAAATGAACTCCCATCTGGTCCATCTTGTATTTAGGCATGACAGTCTAAACCAGTGGTTCTAAACCTATTTACCATCGTACGCTACATATGCAGCTCTCTGTGTTATGTGGGCCCCATCCACACAGTATATATACTACCTGTCTGGCCCTGAGGATGTCACAGGGGCCGCAGCTGTGTGCTGATTGGGTCACAGGTTGAGAACCACTGCTCTAAGCCCTGGTCTACACTACAGAATTACTATGGTATAATTATGTCGCTCAGTGCAGCAGTGTGCCTATGCAGTGTTTTAAGTGTAGATCTGCTCTAAGTACCTTTCCCAGACTTGGGGTATGTCTACACTACGGGATTAATCCGAATTTATATAATTCGAATTTGGGAAACAGATTGTATAAAGTCGAAATGTATGCGGCCACACTAAGCACATTAATTCGGCGGTGTGCGTCCAAGTACCGGGGCTAGCGTCGATTTCTGCAGTGTTGCACTGTGGGTAGCTATCCCATAGCTATCCCATAGTTCCCGCAGTCTCCCGCGCCCATTGGAATTCTGGGTTGAGATCCCAGTGCCTGATGGGACAAAAAACATCGTCGCAGGTGGTTCTGGGTACAGCCTCACCTCCTCCCTCCCTCCCTCCCTGCATGAAAGCAACGGACGGCAGACAACCATTTCGCACCTTTTTTCCTGGGTGAACACTGCAGACTCCATACAACGGCAAGCATGGAGCCCGCTGAGCTCAAGACAGCAGTCATGAACATTGTAAACACCTCGCGCGTTCTCGTGGAGTTTATGCTGAGCCAGGACCAGAAAAACGAGGCGAGGAGGCAGCGGCGGCGGCAGCGCAGCGACAAGCATGATGAGGACATGGACATGGACACGGACACAGAATTCTGTGAAACCACGGGCCCCGGTGCTTTGGAGATCATGTTGTTAATGGGGCAGGTTCTATCCATGGAACGCCGATTCTGGGCAAGGGAAACAAGCACAGACTGGTGGGACCGCATAGTGTTGCAGGTGTGGGATGATTCCCAGTGGCTGCGGAACTTTCGCATGCGTAAGGGCACTTTCATGGAACTTTATGACTTGCTGTCCCCTGCCCTGAAACGCCAGAATACCAAGATGAGAGCAGCCCTCACAGTTGAGAAGCGCGTGGCGATAGTCCTGTGGAAGCTTGCAATGCCAGACAGCTACCGGTCAGTCGGGAATCAATTTGGAGTGGGCAAATCTACTGTGGGGGCTGCTGTGATGCAAGTAGCCAAAGCAATCACTCAGGTGCTGCTACGGAAGTTGGTGACTGGGAAATGTGCAGGCCATAGTGGATGGCTTTGCTGCAATGGGATTCCCTAACTGTGGTGGGGCGATAGATGGAACCCATATCCCTATCTTGGCACCGGAGCACTAAGCCACCGAGTACATAAACCGCAAGGGGTACTTTTCAATGGTGCTGCAAGCACTTGTGGATCACAAGGGACGTTTCACCAACATCAACGCGGGCTGGGCAGGAAGGGTTCATGACGCTCGCGTCTTCAGGAACACTACTCTGTTTAAAGGGCTGCAGCAAGGGACTTACTTTCCGGACCAGAAAATAACCGTTGGGGATGTTGAAATGCCAATAGTTATTCTTGGGGACCCAGCCTACCCCTTAATGCCATGGCTCATGAAGCCATACACAGGCAGCCTGGACAGGAGTCAGGAGCTGTTCAACTACAGGCTGAGCAAGTGCAGAATGGTGGTAGAATGTGCATTTGGCCGTTTAAAAGGTCGCTGGCGTTCATTATTGACTCGCTCTGACCTCAGCCAAAGAAATCTCCCCATTGTTATTTCTGCTTGCTGCGTACTCCACAATCTCTGTGAAAGTAAGGGGGAGACCTTTATGGCGGGGTGGGAGGCTGAGGCAAATCGCCTGGCTGCTGATTACGCGCAGCCAGACACCAGGGTGATTAGAAGAGCACACCAGGAAGCGCTGTGCATCAGAGAAGCTTTGAAAACCAGTTTCATGACTGGCCAGGCTACAGTGTGAAATATCTGTTTGTTTCTCCTTCATGAAAACCTGCCCCCTTTATTGACTCATTTTCTTTAAGGAACCCACCCTCCCCCTTCCCCCAGCTTGCTTTCAAACCAAATAAAGTCACTATCATTTAAAAATCATTTATTCTTTATTAATAGATTAGAAAAAGAGGGCGGGAACCCAGGTGGGATTTGGGAGGAGGATCGGTGGGAAGGAAAAGGCCATTAAAAAAAGGTTAAAAAAATGACAGCCTTTTGCTTGGGCTGTCCACTGGGGTGGAATGGGAAGGTGTACGGAGCCTCCCCCCCCCCCGCGTTCTTAGACATCTGGGTGAGGAGGATATGGAACATGGGGAGGGGGAGGGGGGTACAGGGGCTGTAGCGGCACTCTGTTTTCCTGCAGCCGTTCCTGAAGCTCCACCAGACGCCGGAGCATGTCTGTTTGCTCACGCAGCAGCCCCAGCGTTGCATCCTGCCTCCTCTGATCTTCCTGCCGCCACCTCTCATCTCGAGCGTCTCTCCTCACGTTGGTCCCTCCTCTCCTCACGTTGATCCCTCCTGTCCTCACGTTGGTCCCTCATGTCCTCACGTTGGTCCCTCCTGTCCTCACGTTCACTGGCTTCTTTCCTATACTTTGAAACCGTTTCCTTCCACTCATTCAGATGAGCTCTGTCACTGCGGCTGGATTCCATAATTTCTGCAAACATCTCGTCTCGCGTCTTCTTTTTACGACGCCTTATCTGTGATAGCCTTCGGGATGGAGGAGGGAGGCTTGAGGAATTTGCAGCTGCTGTAGGGAGGGGAAAAAAAGAGAGAATTGTTTAAAAAGATACATTTTGCAGAACAATGCTTATACTCTTTCATGGTGACCAACACTATTCACATTACATAGCACATGTGATTTCTGTGCAAGGTCGCATTTTGCCTCTTAATACTGAGTGCCTGTGGCTTTGCTGCTAGAGATCACAGGTCTGGGCAACAGAATTCGGCTTGCATGCGGCCATGGTAAGCCATTGTCTTACGGCTTCTGCGCCCTCCTTTCCCACATACCAAGCAAAGCCCGTAGAGTGCTGCGGTTTTTCTGTTAACATTCAGCAGCAGCAGAAAACAAACTAACCACCCCACCCCACCCTCCCGCCATGAATTCTCTGGGATGATCGCTGTACCCCTCCCCCCCACCGCGTGGCTGGTATCAGGGAAGATCCCTGCAGGAACCAAACTAACCACCCCACCCCACCCCCCCGCCACCCTCCTCCCGCCATAAATTCTCTGGGATGATCACGGTACCCCTCCCCCCACCGCGTGGCTGGTAACAGGGAAGATCCCTGCTAGCCAAACGCGAAACGCTCAGGGCCAATTTCCCATCTGCGCTTGGCTAACTGCAGGGAAGGATTTATTTTCAGCCACAGGCAAACAGCCCAGTAGGAACGGCCACCTCTGTCCCCTTAATTAAGTTCCCGTATTTCAACCAGGTTACCATGAGTGATATCACTCTCCTGAGGATTGCACAACAAGATAAAGAACGGATGTTGCTTGAATGCCAGCAAACACCGGGACGATACGCTGCCAGGCTTTGTCAGGCAATGATACCAGATTACTTGCTGCAAGCATGGCGTGGTCAAGTGTCCTACCATGGAGGACGGAATAAGGATGCACTGCCCAGAAACCTTGTGGCAAGGCTTCTGGAGTACCTCCAGGACAGCTTCATGGAGATGTCCCTGGAGGATTTCCGCTCCATCCCCAGACACGTTAACAGACTTTTCCAGTAGCTGAACTGACCGCGAATGCATCCCAAGTCCTCAGGGCAAAGTAATCATTAAAAACCGTTTGCTTTTAAAACAAGTTTTATATTTTAAAAGGTAAACTCACCTGAGGTCCCTTCCATGGGGTCATGGTCTTGGATACTGGCTTGGGAGGGTTGGGAGGGTACTTCAGTCAGGCTGAGAAAAAGATCCTGGCTGTTGGGGAGAACGGAGTGCTGTGTGCTCTCTGCAAGCTCATCCTCCTCCTCCTCCTCCTCCTCCTCTCCCCCATCGGCAGAATCCTCAGGTGTAACTGATGAGACTATCCCCGACCCGGAATCCATGATCACAGGTGGGGTAGTGGTGGCGGCCCCCCCTAGAATTGCATGCAGCTCGGCGTAGAAGCGGCATGTCCGCGGCTCTGACCCAGAGCGACCGTTTGCCTCCTTTGTTTTTTGATAGGATTGTCTGAGCTCCTTGACTTTCACGCGACACTGATTTGAGTCCCTATTGTGGCCTCTCTCCATAATGCCCTTGGAGATTTTTTCAAAAGTTTTTGCATTTCGTCTTTTAGAACGAAGTTCTGCTAGCACTGAATCCTCTCCCCATATAGCGATCAGATCCAGTACCTCCCTCACGGTCCATGCTGGTGCTCTTTTTCGATTATCGGCCTGCATGGTTACCTGTGCTGATGAGCTATCTGTGGTCACCTGTGCTCTCCACGCTGGGCAAACAGGAAATGAAATTCAAATGTTCGCGGGGCTTTTCCTGTCTACCTGGCCAGTGCATCCGAGTTTAGATTGCTGTCCAGAGCGGTCACAATGATGCACTGTGGGATAGCTCCCGGAGGCCAATACCATCGAATTGCGGCCACACTATCCTTAATTCGGCCACACTATTCCCTAAATGTTAAAATCGATTTTGGCGCTACTCCGCTCGTTGGGTTGGAGTACAGAAATCGATTTAAAGGGCCCTTTATTTCGAAATAAATGGCGTCGTTGTGTGGACGGTTGCAGGGTAAACTCGAATTAACGCTGATAAATCCGAATTAAAGTCGTAGTGTAGACCAGGCCTTGGAGAAGAGCTCTGTGTAAGTTTGAAAGCTTGTCTCTCTCACCAATAGAAGTTGGGCCAGTAAATGATATTGCCTCACCCACCTCCTCTCTCTTATCATGGGACCAACATGGCTACAGCAAGACTGTAAACGAAAAACAGAGTATGTTCACTTACAAATATTTATCTTAAATAAAGTGACTTAAAACATTAATGCTTAGCAATTCAGCAAACGTGAAGTCTGAGGCTGCTCACAGTCAAGCTGGAGGCTGATTCAGTCCCCTGAACTCCAGTATCATGAAGCCACAAAGAAATCATGAAGCCACTTTTGTGCCCCTCTTCCCACCCCCATCTTCCTCAGCTGCATTAACTTCATCTCAACCACAGCTAGAGATCCTGTCCATACATGGGGTCTGGGGCCAAAGTTAATTAAAGAACAGTTATTTTCATGTTTTATTCTTTGCCTACTGAACTAACACAGTTATTATTTCTCGTTTGCTTATTTCAATGTCGTGTTTTACATTAGTGAACAAAAACAAAGAGCTTTCTAGAATCTCAAATGATTTTGTCTGTTTTTTATGTTTGCTCTTGCACAACCCTGTATTTTGGGCTAGTAAATGGAATGTCCTCCAGAACTGGAAGTGATTGTCTAATACACAACTGCTTACCAATACTTCGCTGTCCGTCTTTGTGTTTCCTGAGTTAGAGGTTAGCTATATCAAAGTCAGTGGAAGCTGAAGCTTGGGGGTTTTGATATGCTCCAACAGTTCTCATTAATTATGAAGCCCAGACAATTACAGTAATGCAGGTGCTCCAAGGCAAATACATCAAGCATGAGACTTGCTGGGATGCATTTCTTGTTTGTTGTAATAGCTTTGGCTTTGGACATTTATAGAAGGAGATTGATTATTCTTTCCCCCAAATTATACCAAATAGATTATTTTCTGTTTGTAAAACTCAAGATTCTTATCAGCTTCCTACCACTCAGCTATTTATACTCTGAGCTACCCAGTACCGCTGTATGTTCACTATTATGTTACAAAGACATGACTAGAGTATGTAATTATGTGTGTGCCCTTTCCAAATACCAACTATTATCCTTTTTCTGATTCTGTTTACTTCAGTAATTGTTGAAGTCGTCCAAGGTGAGCTGAGACACCTTTACTAAGCATTCCCATAATGAATTTATGTATTACTACTGTGCCCTAAGAAAGCTTTTGGGTGATTACTGGATTTGTGTGGGTTTTCTATCAAAAATTATTAAATGAAACCAATCACAAGGTCTGTACTGTATTCCTAAATCCTGGCAATGTGGATCTTAACTTGGTCCAAATTAATTATTATAATTGAACGCACACAGACAATTTACTCAAGCAGTGAGTAAAATTCTCCAGACCTGATGTCTATGAATTCTGCATTTGAATGATTACATGTGTGATTGTCAATACCAATATTCAATACACACTCAAGCAGTTGACAATCCATTCTGTACATGCAAATGTCTGTTTGCATGTTCAAATATGGTATATGCGCTTACAATTTTGGAAAATTTGGCCTCAATTATAAATTATATGGAAAACATGCAAAGCTCTTCTGTGGTGCAATGGACTGCACTGTTAGTTGTTCAGACTTTCAGGTAAGATACTAAACTGAGTTCTTTTCTGTCTATCTCTGATAGCTGTCTAGGTGGAAGTTAAAGATCCCTTGGTGAGCCGTATAATGGAGGAGCCCCTAAAGTAAGCCCCTGGATCCATATCCCCCTATATTTTTGAGATGTTTGAAAACCAAACAGAGAGCTAGATCCATATTTTGCAAATGTCTCTGGTCTTCATATGGGGAAAAGCAAAACTCAGTGTCTAAAACTTGTTCCAAACTTTAGGGAGCTAGACATTTGGATCTAAATATTGGATTGAATGCTTCAGTAAGAAAACAGGGAATAAACCCCAGATCCTGGCTAATACTTCCTGTCTCAATAAAACATATTTTAATATCCAAAGCTATTTCAGAGACATTATTGAATGCTGGGACATTACCACCTGCCCTTTACCGCCTCATTACCACCTGCCCTTAGCGTGAGGAAGCCTTGTCTGTTCCTGCTGTGGGTCAGCTCCCCAACTCCATCAGCCTCAGGCAATACAAGTACTCCCTTCTAGGCTCCATAGGATTGCTGATACTCTATAGGTTAGCAATAGGCACAGTTCAACTCTTGAGCCTCCTGAGCATCTCCCTGGAACGTTTAACCCCTAGTTCAACTGCACACGCTCCGTTTTCACAAATCCACTGCTTCCAAAGAAGCAGTACACCTCAGATCACTGCTCCGCTTAACTCACAGCACCCCGATTTGTTTATAGTGAAAACAAATATGTTTGTTTAACAAAGCATAGAGGTTCAAGTAGTAGCAAGTGGAAGTATTGGAAACAAATGATTATATAGAAAATCAAATTATAACGTTCATTCTAGAGTCTTGACTTATGTAACAAGCTACTCTCATGTCTAATAAAGTATTGCTCACCCAAAATGCTCGCAGTGCTTTACAGCTAGATGGGCTGTGATCCTTCTTCATGAGACATGGATGCTGTCAGTTTGCCTCCTAGATGAAGGATTCAGTTTGTCTCATGATATACCAGATCAATTCTTTATCTTTGCTCATAAACAGGACACCCCCTGCTGTTTGTTTCTTCCTGTAGATTTCCTCTCTTGTAGATTTTGCAACCTGTCAATTCTCACTTGGCTCAATATGCAAATAGGCATACAATACACAAATGGCCAAGCAAGGGATTAGGTGGTTACCTCTTCCCTGAAAGGAACATTTCCGAGGTATGTCACTTCTTGGTGACCTGCCTTAACACCAAGACCTTAAGAACACAACATTCAGTATACATACATAACTCCTTAATATTATCTGTATGTACATTTTGCAAATGATTATGATAATCAGTCTAGTCTCCTGCTAGAGAATTCACATGCCACTCTTTGGTGAACTGTTATGCAGATATCCAACCTTGGGGATCCCTCTAAAACCCTATACATCCATGTGCCCTCTGCCAGTTGTCACCAAGGGTCCCTGAGTCACAACTGCCTAACAGCTGTTCTGTTTACCCAGAGTCACTCCCCAATACTTTTGCAAAATTATATGCAAAGGTCAAAATAACAAATGCTTATGAGCTTATTGAAAACTGAACCCTTGAATAAGAAACTGGATTTTAAAATCTTCTAGTAATGTTATTTTGACCTTTGCATGTACTTATCTTACAAATTTTAGAGGGCAAGGATAAATCTGAAAGGACAGTATAAGTCAGGTGGGATAAGAATGATTGATGAAGGGTTGTTTTACACTAGGCAAAAGATTCTGGGGACAGGGGAATATTGGGACAAATTGTGTTCTTATATCCAAGTAGCTACATAAGTATGAAGTATTATTGTTATTAAGTAATATTTTATAATAGCTGGGATTTTTGTAATTAGAATATTTGGAAAATATTGTAGTTGTCTGCATTACCCTCAACATGCTCATAACACTTGCAGCTATGCATTTAAGATCATGAAAATAATTAAATTTTTATGCTTCAGGGCTTGAGCAGGTTACCTACAGGGGTCAGGAAGGAATTTTTTTCCCCTGATGCACAATTGACTAGATGTGTTCTGGGATTTTTTTTAACTTTCCTCTGAAGCATAAGTGATTGGCCACAACTAGAGATGTGACACCAGACCAAGTGGAACAGTTTGCTAAGGTGCTACAGAGAATCTTCTTTCTAGATACCTGGCTGGCGTGTCTTGCTTTAATGCTCATACTGATTACTGGATTTGGGGTTGAGACAGAATTTTCTCCAGGACAAATTGGCAGGGACCCTTGGTTTTTTTGTGGGGTTGGTTTTTTTTTTTTTTGGCCTTTCTTTGTAACTTGGGATATAGTTCATCTGCTGGGGTCCTCTGAGCATACCTCATCTAATCAACTCCCTGCCATGGCAGCTTGGTCTCTCCTGTTTTCTACTTGTGACACATAGTTTAGTTCCTTGAGGACTGAAATGCTTTAGTCTAAAGTCTTTGGGCTTAGTATAGGGGTATCTTGTATAGGAGGTCATATTATATGGTCTAATGGCCCCTTCTGTCCTTAAACTCTACAAAAAGATCAAAGTTAGGCATTACACTGATAAGTGATATTATTTATTTATTTATTTAAAGTTCAAGGATGCCCAGTATCGTGATATGGGTGCATTTCACAATACTAAAGTGGTTCCATAAAGATCTTTAATATAACTTCCTAAACTTCCACAGTAGCTGGTCCAGCTCCCCAGCAATCACTATAAATGGCAAATGGCAACTTGAACAATAAGTGCCTGGAGATTCAAAGACCCATATAGGCATTTGAGGTGCAAAACTCTGAACGAGGTGATGTGTTTAGCCTTTTACTGTAAATGTATCCAGGTTCAGCATCACGTTTTTTCAGAGAGGTCAAGCTCCGGAGGCAAATGTATCCAATGTTGCCTGCTATGTGTTTCAACCTTAGAATAGTCAGCTAAAACAATTCTTTCTGAGTATCCTTGTCATGGTGGCATTCCGGAAAAGAGCTCATCTGTGAAGTAACTGGGACCCTAAGCCCGTTAAGGCTTACAGACAGTAGAAAGTTACTTGAATTTCATCCAGAAGTGAATTGGCAGGCAGTGTAGAATATAGAGCAAAGAAGCAACATGATCCTTTTGATCTGTCCTACCTGAAAGGCAGACAGCTACATTCTACACTACCTGAAGCTTTTAAGTGCATCAAAGTTAGTCCCAGATAGAGTAAGTTGGAGTGGGCATCACTTTAAGATAACAAAGGCATTGATGATGGTGGCTAGGCCTCCATCTAGAAAGAATTGGCATACTATCTTGGCCAAACAGAGATGAAAAGGGAATTTTCTTGATACTTGGGCTATCTGAAAGTTCAGAGAAAAGAGGCATCTAGCAGAAGCCCAGCACAACTAATTACTTTGAGAACAGGTGGGGCAAGTGCCAACATTTGGAAAAAGAGATGTAGTTTTTTTGCCATTACTTTAAAATTCCCTCTTTCAGGACCATACCCTTACAAGGTAATGGGCTCAGTGACCTAATAAGTATCTTCCGAATCGCTACTGTATCTATTTATGTCTGAGACACAAGTAGGTAGAAACAATACCTGAGCATCTCAATCTTTTATGTATTTATCCTCCTAACACCTCTGTGAGGAAAGTAAGGGCTATTATCCCCATTTTACATATGGCAAACTGAGGCACCGAGGGGTTAAATGTCTCGCCCAAGATTACACAGGAAGTCTGTGGCAGAACAGGGAACTGAATCCACTTCCTAGACTAGTGCCATTAATCACTGGACAACCCTTCCTCTTTCTAACTTCTTGCCTAGCTGTGCTATAATAAATTGGCAAGTGTATGTTTTGGATGGAGTAGAAGAACAGATATTTCACCTCATCTCATGTAATAAGTGAGATATATTCTGGGGTTATCTGAGGTGCCAAGGGCAATCACTACCACCTGCTTACAGCAGGAGGGAGTCCTATCTGTGCTCCAGCCTCTGCCTACTAGAAATTCAGGTATGCAGCTCTGAGATCCACAACCTCCCCTCTTTCCTTATGCAGGTTAGCAATGCGTACACCCTTCTTTTGGACACCTGCAATGTACTGATCTGCAGCCTCTGTGGAAGCAGTACATGCCTGTTCAGCACTCTCCTTAGCATAAGGCATTTAGATGTGCCTATAGTAAAACCAAACTGAAGATTATTTAACAGAGCTTGAGTTAGAGATTCAAATTAAGGCAAATATAAGGGTTTTGAAACATAAGGGTGCAAGTAAAACAAAAATGTAAGACAATCTATAGCCTATACTTATAAACAAGTTACATCCTAGTCTAATAAGGTATTTCTCACCCAAAGGTTAGTCCTTGCAGCACTTGTCCAGCCCAGAGAGCTGGGATCCCTCTTTCATGAGCTACCCTCACTGGCAGAGAATCTCCACCTATAAAGGATCACAACTTGGCCCATTGCTTCTGCTCTTATACATTGGCATTGTCTTTTAGCCAAGGTGAGGGGCTTCTCTTCAGAGAGCTCTCCTGGGGTGTGTTTTTGTAAATGCGCAAGTCTCCACCTGGTCCATACAGCAAGCAAAGGACATCCCTCCTTCTCAGTGCTGACTGGGTTAACTCTGGGACTCCTCTGCTTCAGGTGGTAAGTTTCACTTCCAGTTTTGGAAAATAATATTCTACATATTATGTAACTAAAATTGTTTCACATACAAACATCTCGCAGTAAGTGTGACAACCAGCTAGTCTTAGCTCTCAGCAGAGAACACACGGTATTACTCCCTTCAGTGTAATATCAAGAAAATGGTCAGACACAGATGTAATATACCTGCCAGAGCATGTCTGTGTCACAATAATTAATACAGTTAGTCACAGAGGGCTTATGTTCCCATGAGAGGCAGTACCAGGGATGTGAGTAAATAGCATAAACAGTCCTTCGGAGTAAGTCACTCAGCTCATGTCTTAAGCAACCAAGCACACTGTATATACACTGCTACCTCGATATAACGCTACCCGATATAACACGAATTCGGATATAACGCGGTAAAGCAGTGCTCCAGGGAACAGGGGGCGGGGCTGCGCACTCTGATGGATCAAAGCAAGTTCAATATAACGCAGTTTCGCCTACAATGCAGTAAGATTTTTTGGCTCCCGAGGACAGCGTTATATCGAGGTAGAGGTGTATTTACATATGCATTTTTGTCCAAAGCATCAAGATGAAGTTCAAAACAAAAATCATGATATATAGCTTGTAGCTTCAAGGATGTCTCAAGGCTTTCGTGATAGGTAGCTTTTACTCTTAATTCCCCTTCTCCTACCATCCCTCCCCCAGAGTCTATGCGTCTCAATTTGCTTTTTTACACTGTAAAAAAAACCCAGGGACTGTCTACAGTGAAAGAAAAAAATTATCGCAATTAGTTAATTTTAAAAATTCACGGATCCTTTTTTCTTCTTTGCCTTTCCCCCCGTTTACACTTTTCTATTCCACTTATTGAATACAGACCTCTTAAGCTTCAGCTCCAACTTGTATACCTAGGCAAACTTCTACTACTGTGAAGTACAATTTTTTTTAGGTGCCCACAAGTGTGCATATTAGATTAAGAATATATATATATATAATATATATATATATTTCTGGTTGTTTGATACGAAGTATAGAAATAGCAGCGGTGAACCTATTCTCAGTCCAGAACAGGAAAGGACCTTTGACGTGTTTCATTTTGTATTAAGGAAGAGTATTTTATCAAAGAACATTGTGTCTTCTTCTTCTTAGGGAATTTAAGAGATATTGTATCATTCCAAAGCAGAAAACCACAGTGATGATGGGATGCTCTGTACCTCGGGGGAACACCCTACCATGTTCATCTTTATAAAATGATTGTGTGGTATCCAATGCAAGTTTGTCATGTTAGGTGTCTTCGAAAGGCTCATTATGCACTGAGCATGGTTGTTATAGTGATATTATAGTAATTGTTACAGTAAGGTTATAGGTTATAATTTCATGTATATAGTTATGAGGCTGAAAATGTATCCTCATGGCTTAAAGCAAGCCCATGCAAAAACTCTCCAAGAACAGAGAGGCAGTTCACACCTCATCAGGGCATGAATGGGACAAACCCAGCCCAGCCTCACAGGAACAATGGACCCTGGCTTAAGCAGCAACAAAAGAATCTGTTAGACCCTTGAGGGAGTCACCCCCTTCCTTTGATCAGTTTGGGACTGCGATGAGGTAATGCTCACCTGACTCTGAAGGGGGGGGGCAAAGCCAAGAGGAAAGGAAGGACAGGATAAAAGGGAGATACATTTTGCCATGCTCTCTCTTCCACCTACATCTACAGACACCACCACCCCAAGTGACTGAAATGCTGATCAAAGGGAAGAACCTGACTGAAAAGTAACCAGCCAGCCCATGGTGAGAAGCATCTAAGTTTTTAAGGACATTGAAAGTGTTAAGATTAGCTTAGAATGCGTTTTGCTTTTATTTCATTTGACCAAATCTGACGTGTTGTGCTTTGACTTATAATCACTTAAAATTTATCTTTATAGCTAATAAATCTGTTTGTTTATTCTACCTGAAGCAGTGCGTTTGGTTTTCGGTGTGTCAGAGGCTCCCCTTGGAATAACAAGCCTGCTACATATCAATTTCTTTGTTAAACTGACGAACTCATATAACCTTGCAGCGTCCAGCGGGCATAACTGGACACTGCAAGATGGAGGTTTCTAGGGTTGCGTCTGGGACCAGAAATATTGGCTAGTGTCATTCACTTGCAAGTAGCTGGGAGCAGCTTACATGCCAGAGGCTGTGTGTGAACAGCCCATGAGTAGGGGTTCTCACAGCAGAGCAGGGTATGGCTGGCTCCCAGAGTCAAGGATTGGAGTCGCCTAGCAGATCACTGATCCAGACAACACCAGAGGGGAACATCACAGATGTTTATACAATATGATACATTTTAAAACCATTGTGGTTCCCCTGTCCTCAGGTAATAAGAGACAAAATGTGTCAAAATTTGGATTCTTGGTTCTCTGGCTCAGAACTACAAGGAATTCCCAAACAAAGTTTTCTGTGATGTCATCAAGTGTAGAGGTTTTTATAGGGGTTGTTTTATTTATTTATTTTTCATAGCAAGTGTTAAAAAGCTCACTGGAGAAGGAAGGGGAATATATAAAGGGAAAGCAGCAGCATAATAAAAGATTAAGGATTATTACATACAAAATGTATAGACAATAAGGTGACAAGCTTGTTATAAGTCTTAATTAAAATTTGTAAAACACTTTGCTATCCTCAGATGGAAAGCACTACAGAAGTGAATAATTATATTGTCCCCCTACTGGATGTTTTCTCTATATCCTCTTTCCATTCAGATAGCTGAATAACAATGCTTGTGTGCCATCCTGCCAACCAAGTCAAGATTTTCTAGGGCCAGTAGAATTTGGGAGTGATTATTAAATTGTCAGGAAAAGAAAAGGCAACAGTACCTTATTCTATCCAGAGTACATGAAATTGGAGGGGGCACAGATCTGAACTCCAGCCCTCCATTATATTTAAAGGGGTAAATGTTTCCTTAATAGAATTGTGGTAGCTGAAGAATATGGGAGCATCTTGGTGTCCTCTTTCTAGCTAGTACCTCCCTTTCTTCAGCAATCAGGTAGTTCCTTGGGCTAGCATAGGGTCAAGATCCAGGTATAACACTTGACCACAGTTTGTGAAAATGAAATGAAAAGTGTTCTCACTACATATTAAGAGAAGGCTAGGAGGGGAAGAGGTGCTATTGTGCTTTTGCAAAAGATATTCAAACAAATATTTTAACTATTAAAGGAGGAGTGAATTAAATGTATATTGTCAAACATCTTATAAAGATTTTAAAATAATAGAAGATGTCCTTCTCACAACAAAGACTAAGCAAACGACTTTTGAATGAAAAGACTTCAAACTTTGGACATAGATTGGTATGCCAAATGTGTAGTGAATTTCTACAACTCAGATCCTAACCTCTAGACAAAAAGGGGAATATTATGATGTAATAATTATACTGCATAGGTACCGAGAGCCTCAATCAAATTGGGGTCCTTTTGTGTTTGACACTATCACCACATACAAAGACATGGTCCCTGCCTCAAAGCATTTGTAATCTAGACCCTCCACCTGCAAACACAGATGTCCTTAATTTTAATTTTTCTCCCAAAGGGGACATGTAAAATTAAGTACATAAATAACTGTTTGCAGGATCAGAATCTTTGGCCACAAAGTCTACACTTAAGGCTTGTCTTCACTACGGAGGTAAATTGACCTAAGTTATGCTACTCCAGCTATGTGAATAAACGTATAAATAGACGCTCTCCGGTCGACTTCCCTTACTCTTCTTGGAGAGCTGCAGTACCAGGGTTGACCAGAGAGTGCTCTGCCATCAATTTAGTGGGTCTTCACTAGACCTGTTAAATTGATCCCTGCTGCATCTATTGCCAGCCCAGAGTAGTACAGGATCTGGACCTAAGAAAACAAGTGACATACAAAAAGTGGGGGAGGAGATTATCAAACATATACAATTATATACATTTGCGGCTTGATTCTCTGCCTGGTCTCAATGGAGAAGGAAGGCTTTCAGGGAGCCATTCCCAGCTCTCTGATTCTCAGCTGCAGATGCCATGAGGTTCTTCTGGTACCTTAAGCCAGAGGACAATTAGACATAGTGGAGCTTTTGCTTATCATGCCCCCTCTCATTTCCTCTCCCACTATGCCTGCCCTGTTCCCTTACACTGGGAGATGGTTCTGGTGTAGGAGGCAGCAGAACCATCACCAGTTTTATCCCAGCAGTAATGCACCATGAAGAGGGGGAATTTCCCAAAGGGAATCTCCAGGACCTCTAGGTTCTCTTTATGCTGTATAAGTGTATGCAGCACAGAATGATATTGGGGGACTGGAGAATCTGGCTCTTGAAATTATAAATAAATAAAATAAAGTGAATTCAGCTATTCCCATCTGCTCCTCAACTAGGCTTTATTAATTGGCTAATTCCCTATAGGTGTTGCAGAAGAGGTGTGTCTGGAGGAAGGATTGAAGGAAGACATGATGGAGCTTTTTACAGAAGCTTAACTTGTAGGGGAGTGCTTGTTTTTGCTGAAAAATCGAAAGAGACGTATTTTAATACCTCTAGAAAGATATTTTGTGCTCAAGCAAGTATACTGAACACTTTGGCATAAATATGCCAAAAACTTGTGATTAGTAACAGTAAAATTATTCTTCGAGAAACTTCAGGTAGCATGAAAATATAGTTGCAAAATCTCAAAATCAGTGTTTAAATTTATGCAGCTAAGATATTACATGGTTTGCCAGCAGATGGCATATTATCTTCTTATATCACAGTAGGAAATATTCTCATTATCCTCACAATAGAAAAACTAGTAGAAAATAATTTGAATTTCCCACACATAAAAATGCTTACTTTACACATAGCCTTGTACTGCTGTTATATGATTTTTATTTTTTATATTTTTGTGTTTTATAATCTCATTAAAATGAAATTTTGTCTCTCTCAACTGTCTCAAACGTGATTATATTTATAAAAGTTATATTTAGGTATATTGTCAGTATTTTTTGCATCTGTGTTTAACAGGTTTAAAATGATTGATTTTGTGTAAAGGTCTCTGAAATGTTAAAGCACAGAACAATCTTACAGCAACTGAAAAACCTTCCAGCTGTTCACAAAATAAAATCTACAAATCTCTCTCTCCTGTGGGAGAAAAGCTATCTACTGGATAACAGTTCCCTCTGCTTACACAAGCAGAAAACTCCATTTAACCCTAAGAAAAGGGTATATTTAGAAATGATTAATTATCATCCTAGGTCCCAGTTTGGGCCATCGGAAATGTTGCATACTGATGTATGGGCTATTACATCTTCTAGAAATGTACATTAAAACAGCAAAATATTTTATTAGCTAAAGGGACTCAATCATACATTCAAAAAAAAACAAACAAAAAAATCATATAGACTCTCCATTCCATATAAAAGAATTCTGTATGGATTCACCCCTTTTAAAATGTTGCTAGATGTTTAAGGGTTCATTAAAATTAGAGTTATTTTAGGAGCTATATAATAGTTGTTCATTTGAGACCCCACAGAAAAATCAATATGAACTCAGTCCTGCAGCCCTCGGAGGCAAAACTTCCATTAAATTAAATGAGTTTTGCCTGCATAACAAGTACAGAATTGAACCCACTCTGAGATGCAGCTTTGTCCCTGTATCAGAGGCTCCTTTATTTTGAATACATTGCAAGACAGTTTTTAAAATATATCTTAAGATTTTTCAATATATGTTCCAATAAGACATTTAGTCTATTACAGCTTCCACAAATCTGGAAATATTTTTCTCTTTATATGATTATTGTTTTATACATCATATCTGAGTACTTAAAACTTTCTTTCACTAACATGCACTAAAAATAAATTCTGAATGTGTATGATCTCTAAATTTGTAACCTGCTGTCTTACACTATTGATGCACATTACTTGTATCCCTATTACACTGACCCTAAATATAACACATGCTTTCTTTGGCCCCATTACTGCAAAGTTTTATGCTCAAGTATGCCAATTAAAGTTATTGGTACTAATCATGTGCATAAAGTTAAGCCCCTGCATAAATCTTTTTAGGATCAGGGTCTTAGAATGTAAGCTCTTGAGGCAGGGAGCCTGTATCTGTCTGAATTTGCACAATAGGCCCCTAATCTTGACTGGGACTTCTGAGGTGCTGCTGTGATATAAGCAGCAAATAATAATTTTACATGACCTTCAGTGATTCTAAGGATTTTTCTCTAGCCCCAATCCTGCAAACAGATGAGCTGGTAAGGTGCCTCATGCTTGTGTGTGGTCTCATTGACTGCAGTGTGTTCCTGTCATTTCAATGTGTCTTCAGGTGAAGGTGAGGGTCTGCATCAGTGTGGCTGTTTGCAGGTTCAGGGTTTATATGAATACAGCACTGGAATACAGCCACCCCAGGGATGGTGAAACATCACCTTAACAACAGTGGAAACCTTAAGCGGTGGCTGAAAATAGTGAGACAAAACACTTCACTTGTATGAGAAGTACCACAAGACTTTTGATGCCCACATAAAGCAGGCAGGGCTTTGACGTTGAGTCTCACCTGAAAGATACACACAAAACGTTATACCAGACTTCTCTCTCACAGGTGGAAGAAGGGGTCAGTTGCCCCTACTAGAAGGCAAAGGAGTCGTTAGGAAAGCCCAGGTTTTTCAGACTCCATGATTGAGCCAGCCCTCCCAACTGTTCAGGAAAACTTACAGCCCCAAGGCGCGGGGGGGGGGGGGGGGGGGGAGAACAAGGGAGGAATATCCACCACTGCCCCCGTGCAAGGCTCGTCTTCCAAGCCAAGCAGGGCTGAGAACTCTGCAAGGCAGCCAGTCCTGTCCATCCCCGGCGGACCTCTGCGCGTGAAACACTTAATTCCTCCCCCACCCATGACAGCGCCACGCGGCGGAAGCAGGGCTGCTCCCTGGGAGGAGAGGGGGCGAGGGCAATGCCGGCCGGGCTCGCACACGCGTGGCGAAGGCGGCAGCAGCGCGCCGGCCAAACTGCCACTCACACGCGGTGATGAGCGCGGCTGGGCACAGGTTGCGCGGCGGGAGCGCCCGCGGCCCAGGCAGGCAGAAGGCAGAGTCACCCCGGCAGCTGCGCAGCGGGGCCGCTGGGGGTGCTGTGGGGCAGGGGCGTTCCCCCAAGGAGGCGAGGGGCGCAGCCCGGCCCCCGTAGGCTGGGAAGGAGGCAGACTGCTCCCGTTGCCTTCCGTTCATCTGTGCCCCGCCTCTTCACTGTGCCTCGCGCTCCGATCCGGAGCTGGGCGGGGCTGTTTCCTGAGGCAGGAGACCCCCCCACCCCTCGCAGCAGCGCGGCTGTTCCCTGTACTAGCCTCCCCTCCCCTCCCGCCTCAGGCGGGCTGTTCCCTGAACCAGGCGCTCCCCCTGGCGGGAGGGGCGGGGGCAAGGACTGTCCCGGCCGGCGCTGATCTTAGGCTTCCATTGGCCGCTGTCTGCGCTGACGTCACGATCATGATGAGAATTAATGATCGGAGGCGCTGATTTCATTGTGTGACGCCGGGACCGACCCAGCCGAAACCGGCTGAATCCGGAGCCCCCCGGACCAACTCCGCCCGCCCCACAGAGCACGGTAAGTCCGGCACTGTGCGCGGGGGGCGGGGTATGTGTGTGAGCCCCCACGGAGGGAGGGGAAGCGCCGAAGCGCACAGCCTGGGCGGGCAGGGCAGCCAGTTCTGGCTGGGGCTGGGGAAGATGCCCCTTGGCCGGGGGCCTGGATGTGGGGGAGGGCGGCCGCTTGGGCTGGTGCTCGTAGAGCAAACTCAGGCACGCATGCGCACTACGACTCGGTTCTGCTGCGGCAGACGCTGGCTAGCCCCATCCGCCGTTGCGAAGGAAGTACGCATGCGTACGACCGATGTATTCTCGTATGGGCTGACAGTTGCGCATGCTCTGAGGTTGTTGAGCACTGCTGGACTGACTGCGCATGCGTATTCACGTTCGCTTGAGTGATTTCTGACTTTAACCGGCCGGAGTGCGAGGCACTGATTGCAACTCCGCGCACGTTACTACGTCCTAGTAGCTGGGCCATGGGCGTTTGCACAATGAAGGCGTCTTTAAGCCGTTGGAAATTTTTGCGCATGCGCAATGAGGGCCACTTGTGTTGCCTTGTAGTAGGCTGTTAGGACTCACCGACGCTGTTTTCTACCTGTAATCGTCTAATGTCAGGGCAGGGTGCGTGGGCTGGGATCGGGGGTGTCCATCCTGCCTGGATCCCCTTTTCTGGCTTGGCTGTATAAACAGTCACTGCTGGTAGCATGGCAGCCTAGGCAGTGGGTGCAGCTGTGTACAAGCCCCGTGGGGCCATGCAGTGGGGATGATGGGGGTGGCAAGAGAATAATTTGAAGCTCATTCTCCCTTGTCTTGTGGTGAGAGGGTGTTGTGTGCTCTCTTTGAGGTGTAAGAGAGCACCTGCAGAAGGTGGGGTGATGGTGGAGAGATTGGGCAAATAAAATTGCTCCAATTGCTGCTGTTGTGACATTTTAGCCCTTGGGTGTTTGTTGGTGAAGGGAGATGGTGGGTGGCATGCAGGTTTTCCAGCCTGTGTTTTGAGGTGCTGATGGTGTGACCCTTGGTTTAGGAGCATCAATATGCAGTGGATAAAGAAAATTGCTTTATGCTGCATCCTAGAAGCCTGAGATATGTCACCCTGTTTAATAAGGCCCTTGATACTGTCATGTATTAAGAATATGCACAATTTACATAAGGAATCGAGTGACCACCTGGGGAGTTATTACTGTATAACTATGCTTGTAACATTCCCTGTGCAGATGAGCTGTGAAATGTCTGAGTACTGTATTTGCTTCAGAAGGAGTACTTGTGTGTCATGGATATGTTCAAATTGTTGCAAGATGCAGGCCTAAAGAAATACCTGTTTTGTCAACTTTAAAATGTTTTGATCAGTTTTGCCAACACTTTGTTGCAGAAGCTGAATGTCAATCTTTATATTTATTAGTGTTTCTAAATGAAGATCCTGTTTTGTGGCTCTTAGCAGTTAGCACACTCAGACTCTTAAAAGGTTTATAGCACTATCTTCCCATATGCTCCTTTAAATTATTTACAAATAGTGTTAATCCTGCAGATAGAGTAAACTAAGAACCGATTACTTTTTGTTTTGCACATAAGTACAACCACTATTTTGAGTAATGAGTAAAGTAAGAACGGCCATGTTGGATCAGACCAATGATCCATCTAGTTCAGTATCGTGTCTTCCAACAGTGGCCAATACCAGGTGCTTCCAAGAGCATGAACAGAACAGGCAATCATCAAGTGATCCATCCCCTATTATCCAATCCCAGCTTCTGGCAGTCAGAGGCTAGGGACACTCAAAGTATGGGGTTGCATCTCTAACCATCTTGGCTAATAGCTATTGAGGAACCTATCCTCCATGAACTTATCTAATTCTTTTGTGAACCCTATTATAGTTTTGGCCTTTACAACATACTCTGGCAACGAGTGCCATGGTTGACTCTGGGTTGTGGGAAGAAATACTTACTTCCTTTTGTTTGTTTTAGACTTGCTGCCTATTAATTTCACTGGGTGACCCTGATTCTTGTGTTATATGAAGGAGTAAATAACACTTATTCACTTTCTCCACACCATTCATGATTGACTTGGATTTATCATGTAGGCCCTGATCCTGCTAAGATTTAAGCATGTACGTAGCTTGGATACGCCTAGTGGACATAACGGGACTACTCATGCTTAAACTTAAGCATTTGCCTAAGTGTCTGCAGGATACTTCTTGCTACAGTATTTTTTTTTTGCATTTCTCTCAGATTGGAAATGAAATCAGGCTAGTCTACCATGAGAACTTTCTGACTTCTGGTAGTATTATTCAAAACAGTTTTCATGGAAAAAATTCTGTTGGTATCTACATTTAGTAAATTGTCTCTTAGATCTTTTTATAAAACTGAAATTTTAGGCAGACCTTTTCTGATGGTGACCTTTTAAAATAACCTACACCTTTGGAGCAATTGTAGTTAATTATTCCTTGCTTGTTTGCAAACTTATGCACAAGCTTAACTTTAAGCAGGTGACTAATCCAGTTGATGTCATTAGAACTTTCATGAGTAAAGTTAAGCACATGCATAAGTGTTAGCAGGATTGGGGCCAGCTCTAGTTGGATCCACACATAGAAACTCTAGTTGGATCCACACATGCTCAGCTTTGATAAAGGATTGAGTTCTAAAAGCTAAAATGCTGGTAGTTCAGTGACTGTAGCCTATTACACAGTGAGTACTTTAGGTAGTGAAAAAGGATGTTTCTATACTCCTAGTCAATATACAGTAAAAGCTGTTTTACTGGCATGTTGGGGAAATGACGGGTGCCGGTAAATGAAAAATGCTGGTTAACTAAGAGAGAGGGAGTTTGGGTGTGGAGCTGGGGGTTGCAGCACAGGAGGGTGTACAAGATGAGGGGCTCGGGACAGCAGGTTGGGGCGCAGGAGGGGGAGCTGAGTGCCGGATCTGGGAGGTGCTCACTTTGGGTGACTTCCCGCATGCAGCGACCTGTCTCGGCTGCTCCTAGGCGGAGGCGCACGCTGTCTCCGCCTGTAGGTGCCACCCCCAGCCAATGGGAGCTGCAGAGCTAGTGCCTGGGGTGGGGACAGCGCACAGAGCCGCCTCCGCCTAGAACAGGGGTGGGAAGTTGTATGGAGGGCCGGCAGGGGTTGTGGCACACAGGGAGGATGAGCGTTCCGGCTGCGGGTGCAGACTCTGGAGTGGGGCTGGGGATGAGGGGTTTGGGGTGCAGGAGAGTGCTCCGGTCTGGGATCAAAGGGTATGGAGGGCGATCAAGGCTGGGGCAGGCAGTTGGGGCGTGGCTCAGGGGTGCAGGATCCAGGCGGCCCTTACCTGAAGTGGTTCCTGGAAACAGCGTCCCGGCTCCGGCTCCCATGCCAATGGGAGCTGCAGTACTGGCGCCTGGGGTGGGGGCAGAATGAGGAGTCCCCTGGCTGCCCCTGCTTCCGGGAGCCGCATGGAGCTGCTGCATGAGCGGAGCAAGGCAAGCCCCCGGCCCCGCTCCCCGGCTGGAGCACCGGAGCGGGGAAAGCTCCCAACCCCGCTCCTCAGCAGGAGCGAGAGGGCCATATTAAAAGGTCCAACGGGCCGGATGTGGCCTGCGGGCCATAGTTTGGCCACCCCTGGCTTAGGAGCAGCCAGGACAGGTCGCCGCCTGTGGGGAGCCACCTGAGGTGAGCGTCCCCCTTATCTGGCACTCCCTCCTGCACCTGAACCTGCTGCCCCAAGCCCCCTCCCGCACCCAAACTCCCTCCCAGAACCCATGCCCTGCACCCTCTCCTCCACCCCAACTTCCTGCTGGCCAACCGGACTATAAATCGGAATTTCAATGAAGATCAGAAATGCCAATTTATAGAGCTTTCCAGTTGGTGAAATGCCAGATAAAACAGCTTTTACTGTAGTTAAAAGCAACAGTATCAAATCAATTAGAATACCACATGTTAGTTTCTAGTTATTTGGAGTTGTGATTATTATAGATAACTGCTGCCCCTCCTTTATGTAACGCACAGAATATATAATATTCAGGGGCTATTGAACGTTATTGTAAGTTTGGTCCCTTGTATGCTTGCATACAAACCCCTGTGGTTTTTTTTTTTTTTAACTGATTTTATGGCAAACGTAGAACAGAAAACTTTTGAACTGTTGACTGGGAATTGAAAGGGAAGCGAATGAATATAATTTTAAAATGCAGGGCTCTAATTCTATGGCTGATACTAAGCATCTGTACTGGCAATTTATTTTGTCTGTGTATGTGTCTTTAAATACATTTTACTGATTGCAATTGTCTCATTTTTAGTTTTTTTGTATCAGACTCTTTGGAGATTAGTATCACTTCTGGAAATCTGCATTGTCAAAAGCAGAGCATAAAGAGTGACATTGTATCTACTGTATCTGCTTTGTGTATCCAGACTATAATAAATATGAGGGAATACTTTCAGGCCAGTATGGCATGTGAAAAAATAAATTGTAATAAAGAAGAATTCTGTGGGGTTAAGGTTAATCTGTTAAAATGTATGGAGTAATGGCAGGGAATGAGTACTGTACTTCAAGCCCTGATGCTTCCATTATGTCCATTAATGGTAGCACTCTCTTTTCTTGACTATCAACACACTAACTTAACCTGTGTTTTCTTTTTAAATTATGATTTCTTTGTTTAAGACTATAGAAGCTCCTAGCAGCTCCATAGTTAAGGTTGTGTTGAGTTTTGCACTGAAGTGTATATTCTTTTAAATATAATTGATTTCTCATAATCTGATCGACGGACTATTTGAAGAAAGACAAACTTTAATTTTTTAGGCATGTTTTTCAAACTCTGAGCTTTCAGTGTGTTTATCCTAAAAGGCTTAACATTTTTAAAACCATCTAGAGATCTTAATGCTTAGGGCTCCTATAACATCCCAATCTCAAAAGTCAGAAACTTGAAATTACACACAAGACTACATAGTTGAAAAACTGAATTCCATTTAAATTCTGGGGGGAAAAAACAGCCACCTTAAAATACAGTCATTTGACTGCTTTGTAGTAACTGATATATCTTTTGCCATTGAGCGAATCTTCATGGAGGACTCTCATTTGCTACTATCTTTTCGATGGCCCTCCTGCTGTGGTTTTCATAGAATCATAGGCCTTGGCTACACTTGCGAGTTACAGCGCTGTAAAGGCTCCCTTAGCACTGTAACTCACTCCCCATCCACACTGGCAAGGCATTTGCAGCGCTGCATGTACTCCATCTCGCCGAGAGGAATAGCGAGTATTGCACTGTGGTGCCAGTGTGGCCGCCCAATGCACTGTGAATGGCCTCCAGAATTATTCAGCAGTATCCCACAATGCCTGTTCTAGCCACTCTGGTCATCAGTTCAAACTCTACTGCCCTGGCCTCAGGTAACCAACCATGTGACCCACCCTTTACATTCCCCGGGAATTTTAAAAATCCCCTTCCTGTTTGCTCAGCCCGGTGTGGCGTGGAGTGCTATCAGGGAATCTTTCCAAGTGACCATGCCTCCACGTGCCGAGCGAGCCCCAGCATGGAGCAATGGCGAGTTGCTGGACCTCATCAGTGTTTGGGGGGAGGAAGCTGTACAGTCCCAGCTGCGCTCCAGCCGTAGGAATTACGATCCTTCGGGAAGGTATCAAAGAACATGATGGAAAGGGGCCATGACCGGGACGCCCTGCAGTGCAGGATTAAAGTGAAGGAGTTGCGGCGTGCCTACCGCAGAGCCCGCGACGCAAACGGCCGCTCGGGTGCTCCCCTCTGTGACCTGCCGATTCTACAAAGAGCTGGATGCGATACTTGGGGTTAACCCCACCTCCACTTCGAGCACCACCATGGACACTTCAGAGCCGGGGGGGAGGGCGAGGAGGAGGAAAACGGTAGTGATGGTGGTGGGCCGGATGGAGACACCCCGGAATCCCTGGAGCCATGCAGCCAGGAGTTCTTCTCGAGCCAGGAGGAAGGTAGCCAGTCACAGTGGCCGGTACTTGGTGGAGGACAAACAGAAGAGCAGGTTACCGGTAAGCGTTTTTTTTTTTTTTTTTCGGGACGGAATTTTTTCAGTGCGGGCTCTTTGGGAGAGGAGGGTTAGGCATGCATGCCTAGATGCGGCATAGTGCATTGATGTGGTTTATCACATCGCGGTAATCTCCTCGAATGTCTCATTCAGAACGTGTGCAATGCGTTTGCGCAGGTTTATCGGGAGAGCCACTGTGGTCCTTGTCCCAGCCAGGCTAACGTGTCCGCGCCACTGTGCTGCGAGGGGCGGGGGGACCATTGCTGCACACAGGCAAGCAGCATATGGGTCAGGGCGGAAGCCGCAGTAGAAGACCCTCCCTTGCTTCCCAGGTCACCCTCAGCAGCGAGATATCATCCAGGATGAACTCCTGTGGAAAATGTTGGGACAGTGTTCAGTGTAGGTTCCCCCTGAAGCTGTTGGCTCTCCCCAAGGCACAGAAACCCAGAGGACAGTGCAGCCCTGAAACAATCAGTCCCCCGTACTCACCATTTTGAGGCTCCCGTGGGATATGTGTGCTCTACTTCGGACGGGAAAATTATGCTATTGTGTAGACCCTGTGTGTTTTCTACTCCTTAAGTGCGGGGGGAATCATTACTCTGTCTGGTATAAACAATGCTGTCTCTGTTAAACGTTGCATTTTGCCTATACAGCTGCATCAACCTTGAGACCTCAGCCGTCCCTCTTATCGCCTGCTCAGAAACTGCAAAGACTCAGGAAGAGACTGCGAAAAAGCAAAGAAGACATGCTGCAAGAAGTGATGCGGCAATCTATTAAAGAGAATGAGAAAGCACAGAACTGGAAGGAGAGAGAAAGCAGGATCCGCCAGGAAAATGCAGCGCACCGGCGGCAAAGCACCGCACACCGGCAGCAAAGAACTGATAGGCTCATAAGCATCCTGGAGCGCCAAGCAGACGCTATCCAGGAGCTGGTAGCCATGCAGAAAGTGGAGCAGTACCGCAAACGCCACCCCCCCCCCACAGCCCTTGTCCCAAAACTCTTTCCGTTGTGCCCCACTGTCACCTCCGACCCACTTTCCTCAACTTCCGTGTTCTTCACGCCACCCGCTGCCTCCAACACGAGTATCTTCACCACCCAGCCCTGAAAACCACGGCCCTTACCCTCTGCACTCAACCCCCATCACCATACAGTATAGCTATCCTTTATAGCTCACTGCACAGCACACCAGACAGGACATACGCGAATCTGTGATTGTACTGTTCCCCACTCCACCCCCTTGTTCCTTTTCAATAAATAATTTTTTTTTCTTTTCAATAAATGGATTTTTTTGGCTTTGAAAACATTCTTTATTATTGCATATAAAGTAAAAGACTCCTTAGCCCAGGAAATAAAGAGGCACTGCAAGTCTGCTTGTCTGCTTAGCAAACACTGATTCCTAAAGATTGGAACTACTGCACTTTACTCCCGTGCAGGGCACCAGATATCACTGCTGGTTTTCAGCCTCAAATTGCTCCCTCAAGGCATCCCTAATCCTTGGAGCCCCGCGCTGGTCCCCTGTAATAGCCCTGCTCTCTGGCTGTGCAAATTCAGCCTCCAGGTGTTGATCCTCAGACGTCCATGCCTGAGTGAAGCTTTCACCCTTCCCTTCACAAATATTATGGAGGGCACAGCACGCGGATATAACTGCGGGGATGCTGTTTTTGGCCAAGTCCAGCTTCCCATACAGAGATTGCCAGCGGCCCTTTAAACAGCTAAAGGCACACTCCACAGTCATTCGGCACCGGCTCAGCCTGTAGTTGAACCGTTCCTTGCTGCTGTCAAGGCTCCCTGTGTAGGGTTGCATGAGCCACGGCATTAACGGGTAAGCGGAATCTCCAAGGATCACAATGGGCATTTCAACTTCCGCTACCGTGATCTTCCGCTCTGGGGAAAAAGTCCCAGCCTGCATGTTCCTGAACAGCCAAGTGTTCCGAAAGATGCGTGCGTCATGCACCTTTCCGGACCAGCCTGTGTTAATGTCAATGAAACGCCCCCGGTGATCCACAAGCGCCTGGAGAACCATAGAGAAATACCCCTTCCGATTAACGTACTCGGATCCTAGGTGGGGTGGTGCCAGAATAGGAATGTGCGTCCCATCTATCACCCCTCCACCGTTAGGGAACCCCATTTGTGCAAATCATCCACTATTTCCTGCACGTTACCCAGAGTCACGGTTCTTCTGAGTAGGATGTGATTAATGGCCTTGCAAACTTGCATCAACACGATTCCAACGGTCGACTTTCCCACTCCAAACTGGTTTGTGACCAACCGGTAGCTGTCTGGAGTTACCAGCTTCCAGATTGCAATAGCCACCTGCTTCTCCACTGGCAGGGTAGCTTTCAGTTTCATGTCATTGCACTGCAGGGTGGGGGCAAGCTCCTCACACAGTCCCATGAAAGTGGTGTTTCTCATCTGAAAGTTCTGCAGCCACTGCTCGTCATCCCAGACTTCCATGACGATGTGATCCCAACACTCGGTGCTTGTTTCCCAAGCCCAAAAGCGGCGTTTCACGTTGCTGAGCATGTCCCTGAATGCCATAAGCAATTTCGTGTTGTACGCAGCTCGATAGCATCGTCGGACTCCTCACCCTCACTCTCACTGTCACTTTGGATCTTAAGGAATAGTTCGACAGCCAAACGTGACGTGCTGGCGAGACTCGTCAGCACACACCTCAGCAGTTCGGACTCCATTTCCCGCAGACAGATCGCGCTGCACAGAAACCATTGAAAGATGGCGCCAAAGGTGGACAGAAACAAAGGGATTTCTGGGATGCGAAGCGATGCATCACGGGGCATTGGGACAGGACCCAGAATCCCACGTCCCCTTCCCACAACCCACGGCGCCAGAATGGGAAAAGGTGCTCTGTGGGATAGCTACCCATAATGCACTGCTCCCAATAGCGCTGCAGTTGCCGCAAACGTGGCCATGACAGTGCACTGGGTAGCTCTCAGTGTGGACAGACTACAGCACTTTTCCTACTCAGCTGCACGAAGTCAGGTTTAACTCAGCGCTGTACATCTGCAAGTGTAGCCAAGGCCTTAGAATATCAGGGTTGGAAGGGACCTCAGGAGGTCATTTAGTTCAACTCCCTGCTCAAAGCAGGACCAATTCCCAACTAAATCATCACAGCCAGGACTTTGTCAAGCCTAACCTTAAAAATCTCTATAGAATCATAGATACACCAAGATGCACACCTTTGTTCCTAATTATATGTCTCTAGGTTCCACCCAGTCTCCCCTATACAAAATACAAGAACCTTCCACAAAGGGAGCCCTAGTCTTATATACCAAATAAGATTAACTAAGGCTTTGTCTACACTACCACTTTTGTCAGTAAAACTTTTGTTGGTCAGGGATATGAAAAAGCCACATCCTTGACCGACATAAGTGTCACTGGCAAAAGTGCTGCTGTGGACAGCACCATGTCAGCAGAAGAGGCTCTCCTGCTGACATAGCTAACGCTACTTGTTGGGAGTGGTTTCATGCTGGCAGGAGAGCTCTCTCCTGCTGTCAAAGAGTGGCTACATCTTAGACCTTACAGCAGGACAGTTGTAGCGGTGCAGCTGTGCCACTGTAAGGTCCATAGTATAGACATAGCCTAAAAGTGGAGGAAGTGGCGGTCTGCTCAGGCAAGCCGTAGGAGATTAACTCCATTAGGAACTTACCTTCCAACAGGAGCCATGTGCTTTGTTTCTCAGGCCAGTTTACCTGCATCTCTTTTTCCCCCACTCCCACCTGTCCTAGCTCCTGCTACAAATAGGGCACATTGACAGTTGGAGAAAGGGGGGGAGTTGTAGCCAAAGATGCTTGAGAAATGAAGTTTCAGTCCTGCTGAAGGGGAAGCTTCTGCATGTAGAGAACCTACTGTGGTTCATGAAAGGTTGGGTACTGCTTGGGCAGACCTCACAAAAGCATTTAGATTTGACTCTTAATGTTCATACTAAACATAGCTTCAGAGAAACTGCAAGAGGATGGAGCTTGACTTTCTGGCCCCTGATACTCACCATCCTTTTTGCCTAGGTCAGTTCCTTGGCCCTGGTGCCTGGCTCCCTGGTTCTTTGGTTTCACTTAGATGCCCTCACTCTGTAGACTGTTTTTTTTTATGTTTATTACATTTAGAAAAAGCCTCTCTAAATGAAGCAAGGGGAGTAGTGGGGCTGGTCATCCAGCCTCAGGATAAGTGAGCAGCAGGGGCTACAGAACCAGTAGGGAGACCCACTACCTAGCTTATATTGACTGTTTAGGTCGATCACCTTTTGTCAAACATGGGGAAAGCAAATACAGATACAAACAAGTATGTCAGCACTCACATGTTAGATATAAAACTGAGTTCTAAATTCCACACTTATAATACAATGTTAAAACAGATTATAAATGGTGTAAATATAATTACGGTATTTATCAATTGTGCTTCGATACCATAACATTTAGCAAACCTCACACTTGGTGAAAACTGTCTTATCTTACTAGCAAGCTAGGCAAATGGTGCAACTGTTCTAATTATTTCCTCATTATCGTTATCCTGCTTCAAGAAAAAATAACCAATGCAACCTCAACTCTCACGCCTTGTCACCTAAACATAATATCCAAATTCACAGACTCTTCTGCTCTGAAGAAACTCCCTTTCAATTCCAACTACCAACAATACAGACATCCAATTCTTCGGATGCACACTTCACAGTAACATTGTTATTTTAATCTTGCTGAAGTCAAAAGCCCATGTTTCTAACTTAAAAGTCTGAGATCCAAGTTAAGGTGAAATTGTGAGGAATTGAATATGTGCTTTGTGGGTGGCTGTAACTGGAAATGGAGCGGGTTTAAACTGAGGAGTCTGTATTTGAGGCTGCTCTGGGTATTAATGTTGTCTTAACTGCTGACCTTTTTTTTTTTTTTTTTTAAATGCAGTGATAGGAAATGCACTAAAGCAAACTTAACTGTAAGTTAAAGATGTCTTGTACATGGATTTGTATACATATTTCCCCCTGCTTATCAGTGGACTTCCGGAATAAGGTTAGAGGCTAAATAATAACACCTCAGACTTGTATGTATCTGTAGCAATTATCTAGTTAATACAAGCTGATTATGTTTCTCAAAAGGAAATAAGTGAAATATAGACCTTTGAGAAACCATAAAGATCTTAGAGAATTTTTTTTCATTTAATGGGTTATTCTTCATAAACATAGTTGTGGGAGTTATGGTTAGGGTATTCTGAAATTTTAACAGTTTTCTGCTGAAGAACTCTATTACAGTGAACTGAAGTTTTCTTCATTGTGAAATAGTGAGGTAGTGCCCAATCTAAATGATGCATTTTAGAACATGTATTGGAGACAGGAAACAGTTAAATTTTGTGAGGTTTTGGTATCAGCAAATATATTTGATATTGATTTTTCAGTTTTGTTTTCTGACAGTACTTGGGAGCCTCTTTATTTTAGTGCTCAGTTTTTAAGGGCAGTTATTGACTTCCAAATAAAACTGGATGTTTGTTTATGAAAAAATCCAAGGCAGTAAAATTGCACTTCTAATGAGCTGTCACTGTGTACAAGAACCTATGGATTTTTATATTGTTAAGCAACCAATGTTGGCTTATTTTACAGTAGCTGCTAGGCTTGTACATATATGGTGTTCGTTTACTCAGCATTTATTAATTTAACATAGACATTCTGTACATACTTATTTTTGTGGGTTTTAGGGTTTTTTTTCCCTCTCCGTGTCAGTACTTTGAAACCCTCATTAGTCCAAATATGGGAAATTTGACTCACTGCAGCTCTTGTATTTTGCAGGATGACTTTCACTTGGTCTATTTAACTTAACTAAGGGATTTAAAAGAAAATGCTTCTCATTTTTCTCAGTGCAGCTCTTGAAAGTTAATATAGTTCCCTCAAATCTGATAACTTTTATGAAGTTTAACATTTTAAATAGGTACTTGAGTCTCTAGCTATGAGTTACATTGCTATATTTCTGAAGTGTGAATTACTGGCAAAAATCCAGTGTGAAAAGCACTAGGTGTAAACTGACTTCCAACCACACTTATTTTAATAACTGGAAAAGAAATATTGCTGATTGCACCTTGGATACTTTTTTAAACAGAATGACAACTGGCATACCTTGAAGCCCTGAACATTCAGTCATACCTCCTGTTAATGTCACAAATAGTGTCGCTTCTTGGCATTATGCTCATGGCCAAAAGGATCTCCAAATGGAAAACTTTTATTTTTGCTTACTATTCAGTTCCTAAATTGAGACTAGCAAGATGGATGCAACTTTTTTTTAAATTCTCTTCTACTGTCTTGTGAGACAGTGTATTTTCTATCTTGCTATGAACATAGATTCCAAACTTTCCTCATTCCTGAGTTTTGCTTTATTTTTAACTCAAATAACAACCAATTATGAATTTCAGTTTAAGCTTTCTCTCCTCTTTGGTCATTTCTAGGTTTTTCCTAAGACCTCCATCCCAGACCTTGGTTCATTTTTCTCAGTGAGATGCTACAACTCTTCTTGTATCATGGCTGAAACCAGAATGGCTCAACAAAACAGCAGTCCTGTCGCCATCCTGTTAATTTCCTTTGGGTTTAAATAATTTTGAGAGACTTCTTTGTGTTTTCATTGATCCGGTTTTCTTTCAGAGTTTTATCACTGAAAATTTCAGCTCAGAGTCAAGTGGAACACTGCTTGTGCAACAAACTAAGTTGCAGGACAACCTAGAGAAAAGTCTTCACATCTGCACATTCACTAACCACATTAGATATATGTTGGACAAGAAAATGGACATGGGGGAAATATCCAGATAATGCATAATTTAAGTTGTTGCACTATTAGTTTAAAACATTATATATAAACTTAAATGTGTGTGTGTGTGTATGTGTATATATATAAAAACTAAAGGGATAAAATCACTGCTCTTTCATTTCTAAGATTTCCGTTCAATTTAATATAATTTCTGAAATTTAAATAAGTTTGGTGTCAGCTGAAATCTGTATTGTAATGTCACAATTTTTAATTTAGATAATACTCTGCTCTCTAAAGAATATTATACTAAATGAGATTAAGCCTAAATTTGTTCTGCCTCTGGAAAAGGATAGTATTTAAAAGTTAGGACAGATTAATTGGCAGAGTGGTGTGGATAAAGTGGATATTCTGTCTTTATTTCTCTCTCCATTGACTAGGAGTATCATTGGATAGGTCTTTGAATGAATGGATTTGTCATCCATAGAAATTTAGTAAATGAAAAGATACTAAAATTAAGGGGGAGAAATCAATGCAGACCCATTTGTTGGTTCTTGCTCTAAGCAGGTTTATTCAATAAACCTTAGATGCAAATTGCTCAAGTGAACTAATGCTCATCTGTTCTCTTAGGGCTGGATCCTGCATTCCTTGGGCAACCAAAACCTCCAAGTAAGTTAATGATTCAAAACATAACTCTGCTATATAGTTTGATTCCGAAATATCTGTAGGGTTATCTAATAGTCTTCCTGACAGGAAGTATGTTCTGTGAATCTGTTCAGATAGTAATCCTGCAAAGCTACTGTTGAAAGTAATATCAGGAGTAAGAATCCTACCCACCTTGGAAAGCCTCCTGACTTACTCTGTTTGTTACGTCTGTTGATTATCAAGAACCGTTGCAGAGGGGGTTCATTTAGTGACTTTTTGTGGGGTTCTGTGCAAGGGTCTGCGTACTGCTTGTCCTGGCAGGATTAGGGCGTAGTGTGTACAGTTGCCACATTTGTGCAGCACCATGTATGATATTTTATGCAAATTATTTAAATAGGCTAGCTTATGTGTACGGAAATTCACACACAACTATTAAACACCATAAAAATTGTACAAGTTCAGTGCAGGTGAGAGACATGTACTTGAGAGCCCTGATGGATGAAGTTCTCTCTCAATAGAACAACTGCAGCAGAAGCAGGGGCAAGCTTCTTACACACACCGGCTGCCAGCATATCCCAGCACAGATATGTTGGGAGGGGGAGAATTCTTTTAAGAGTAACAGGTAGTTCCAATTCCATGGCCATTTTGAGACTGAGGTAGAATTCCTGAAAGGATGTTTCTTTTAGTACATTTTTACCCTTTGGGGGATTACATAGGCAGGGTGACCAACTCTGCACTCACAGGCAAAATCTCCCACATTGTTTGGAGAACAGCAAGAATAAACTCTATAATTAAATGCTCCATCCTGTTCCTTAGAGATATCTACCGTTATCTAAAATATACAGATACTAAAAAAAAAAGAATAAAACAAATACTAGCATAGATCTTAATTCACTCCTAAATGCAACATTTTGCAATATAAAATTACTTCAAAAACTATTTTAGGGTCCTCACACAAACTTATATTTCTCCCTCCCCCTTCCCATATAGGTGATCATCAGGATTTGACCCCACAATATTCAGATCCACAGAGAGACCTCTTCTACATGCTTTATAAGAGGAACTGCCATGGCAAGCATGCTCTTATCATTTAAGTGAAGCAGCCCATAGAAGGAGACATAACATGCTTTGCCAGTTATACAACTGTTTGTGACATTACTCCTGAGGGAATTCTGCACCACTGCGTGTGCGCAGAATTCATGTCCGCTACAGATTTCTTTGCTTCCCCGCAGAAAAATGACTTTGTGACAGGGAAGCTACAAGAGCAGTCACGCACCACTCCCTAGCAGTGCAGGTACATCATTTCAGGCACCTGGAGCAGCCAGCAGAGAGGTTGGGGACACCCAAGCCAGTGGCTCCTATCCTGAGCCGGGATCAGCTGCTAGTCCTGGCTGGGCTGGAGGCAGGAGAGGACAGGCCTTCCTCTTTCCCTGCAAGGAGTGGCTGGGGCTGTGTCAGACCCACCCGCAGAAACCTCCCCAAGCTGCAGGAAGCTCAGTATCCTCCCCTGCTTCCTGCCCCCATCACTCATCAGCTGTGGGGGGGAGGGGTCATTGTATGGGGAGCTGCTCCCCCATCCACCCAGCCCCTGTGCATCTGGATCTTCCATACCCAGACACCCCTTCCAAGCCTTACCCTGTACAACCAGAACCTCCCTAACCCTCCATACCCCACCCCACCCCACTGAACCTCAACCCCTGCACCTGGAACCCCCACAACTAGCCTCTGTGCATCCAGATCCTCTCCATACCTAGACCCCCCCCACTGAGCTGCCTGGACCCAGATTGTCCCACACAGAACCCCCTCACCCCACACCTGTATCCTCCACACTGAGCCCCTTCACACTTGGATCCTGCCTGGTTGAGCCTGCCTTCCCGACACCTGGCGCAGAGGGGCAGGGCCCCAGGGTATTTCTAGGGCAGGTCCAAGCCTTGTGCTGTGTCAGGGTTGTGTGCAGCCTCGCCGTTGAGTCTGTGTCCCAGGGATGGGGGGTGAGGACCTGCAGGGTGATCTTCCACCTTTGTGCAGCCAGTGGCCTGTGCTCCCCACTGCCATGCTGGAGCCTCTGCATTTATTTATTGACAAATAAAACTTGCAGAATTTTTAATTTTTTTGCACAGAATGCCCTCAGGAGTACGACATACAGTGGCATGTTGAGTTATCAGGATTTGGCTTCTGGCTCTGTGATGAGAGTCGGTTCTAGTTGTGAGAGCCAGCATCACCAAGTCTAACAGATCAGTTTGGTCATCTATAGGAACTGAACCTGGGATCTCTATCACTTGAGTTCCATTCATATCGAGGCAGCAGAAGACTCATAAACTTGTACACATGATCTAGCCTCCAGATAGGGACAAAGAGACCCAGGGTTACAAGTACTTCTTCAGAAAGGCAGTGTGAATCAGTGGATGAAATTTAGGTCTGTCATATCAGAGAACTGGGTTCTATTTCTAGCTCTGCTTGTGGTGGCCTTATGAAAACTCTGTTACCTTATTTGTAAAATGGATGAATGATAGTTGCCTCTCTTATGAAAGGGGTGTGAAGTCTTGCTCATTATTAGTGGAAGAGATGGCTCTTATATCTCTTGCCTTGTAGTTAGTTGTACATTGCTCTAGGCTACAAAGTATTGGGAGGGATGGTCTATCCCCTCCCGCCACCAGTGTGTGACATTTTACTCTTTCTGCCTGGTGCATGATAGACCTCAGTGCAAAAATGCATGACACTTGGCAGGTCTGTTAGTGCTGTAAGCAACATAACTTCTGTTAGACTGACAGTCTGAGGTAAGGGATGGGAGGGGAGGTGAAATATGGTATGGACAAATCATCTTCAACGTGCACTGTTGGAAGGAAAGGAATTAATCACCTAATTTTTGAAAACCACATACAAAATCTTTGTGAAAATGCCTTTTTCCCATTATTAGCATTTGGAGGAAAATATACTCTGCCATTAAAGCTCTGGCCTAGGGAAATAATAGAATTTTACCACGAGTCCTAAACATTAATGACTGATAATATTGGTGGTGAAGCACCCTGCTGAAGTTGGACAGATTTCAGATCACAGTATTAAAAAAAATTCCAATCGTATTGTTTTGACACATACATTTAAAGAAAATAAATCTATAGTTTTTCAGCCTGCTAGTTTGTAAAGGCACAGTGTTTTCAGTTAAACGTAACATGATTTTTTTTTAAATTTTATTTTAAAGACTTATTTTGCTGAGGGTCCAGTTTGTTCTCTTGTTCAGGAATGTCAGAGTCTAATGTTCTGTTTTGTATAAAACAAGCTGAATTTGTTGTTTCTACATGAAGTTTTTTTACTTTATAGGAAACTAATGATTGATTGTGGTCATAGTGAAGATTCTGTCTAATATCTACAAACAATTTAAATGTTTAGATGTTTTAAATTTTATTTTGTAATTCATGTACAAAAAATATTGTAACAACTTTCTCCCTAAAATATCCCACTAGCTGGGATTGATTTTTTTTTTCTCTTTTCCCACAAGATGGACTTTTTGTTTTGTTTTTCTTTTTACTGTGTTTTGCATTTACTTACAATTTTAAAAGAATTTGTATGGTCAGGTGTTCTTTGCTTCCTGAGGCACTATATCAGCTACTTCCAAAACTGCCATCATATGCTATCTTGCTCTTCTCCCGCTGCCACCTTTTGTTTAAAACCAAATAAAGGGACCAGTCCTGAATTGCATGTGCACTCAAAATTCCCACTAATGTTTTGGGTGCATAAGGATAGTAGGATCAGGCCATAAAATGTTAAATGGTGATAAAGTGAAAATATCCTTTGAGATAACAACTTCATCTTGCCAGGAGTGATGGTTTTTTGGATGATAATGTAAAATAGCATTAGGTTTATGTGGAGTGTATATTCTTAATTTTATGGAAAAAGTGAACATGTAGACTTTATGCCTGGGCTAGTACGTTTTTATGGAGATTTAGCAAAGTTGCCTTAGGGCATGTCTACACTACAGCAGCACACTATGACGCTGCAGTGCCACAGTATAGACACTTCCTACATCGACTAAGGTTTTTTCCATCAGTGTAATTCATCTGTTTCTCTGAGAAGCAGAAGATAGGTCAATGGAAGAATTCTTCTGTCAACCTAACAGCTTCTATATCAGGGGTTAGGTGGATCTAACTGTTGCATTCAGGATGTGAAATTTTTCACAGCTCTGAGTGACATAGCATTTAAGTGTAGACCAGACCTTTACAGTCTTGGTTAAATGTTTGATGAGTCTTCACTGCCCCCAAGGTGACAGTTTGACTTCATCTCATAGTTTGTGCTGCTCCGTAGAGAATTTACTGGTTGTTGTTACAAGCCACATTGGCATCTTCAGGAAGAAGCTTTTTTAACTGAAATTAGTTAGTTTTTTACTTAGTATTGCTATAACAAGGTGACAGCCTTTTTTGATTATATAGTTTAACAGCTCAGGTTAAATCCATCTCATAAAGGAAAACCACTAACATAGTTCGTATCAGAAGTTCTGAAAAGTAAATAAAAATATCAGTATGGATGAATTTTTTTTTTAGGAAAAAAGTGAGATGTGTACACTAGTTTTATGATTGTTTGGATATATGAGTAATTTCTACAAGTATTAAAATATTTATTCCAACTTTCAGAGTATCTTCTTTTATTTTTAGATGAATCTGCGTTCTGTATTTACTGTAGAACAACAAAGGATATTACAGCGTTATTATGAAAATGGAATGACAAATCAAAGTAAAAATTGCTTTCAGCTCATATTACAGTGTGCACAAGAAACTAAGCTGGACTTCAGTGTAGTCAGGGTAAGTACTGAGGCCTTCCACACTTGAATTTACATAATTATTTAACAAGTACATTTGTTTACATAAAATATCTGTAGAGGATGGAATCATTAACTTTATTTTTTTTTAAAAAGGCTTCCATCCTCAGCTGTAATATATGCTCATTTTTTCCTGAGAGAGGGCTGCTTGTAGTCCGAGTTCCTATGAACACTTTTACGTTATTGAAGTATTAGTAGGGACTTTCATGCTGTGCAAGCAGCAGGGATCCCTTCAAGAAAGTTAAATTCCAAATAAGGTTTTCCTGCTGAAAACCTAGGTTATATATCACATAAAGTGAATGTTGTTTATATCAGGAAACCACTTTGAAATAGAATAGAAATTTTGTATCCTTTAAAAATGACATTGAAAGAGATCTATAAAACTGCTGTCCTTCCAGGTTTGTGTTCCTTGTCATAAATAGATGGCATTGCTGCTTATTGGTATCACAGTTATCACTAAACAATAATATCATTGAGTAGCTTAGTGCTTCTGGGGTCTCTTCTGAAGACACTGAATTCCAAGGGAGCGGGATAATGCTCCCCCTATGAAAGAAGAGCCATTTTGTTATATAATGTTTCACAAGGAAGTAGAAATCATGAAGCAATAGTTGAGAGTTGATACAATAATCAAGCAGGCAGGAGCAGATACAAGCAGCTGCAGTGGGTACATCTACAACACTGTGTGGGAGGGAGGAAGGAGATAAGACCCATTTAGTTACTCCCAACCACGTGGACCCAGAACCATGTAGGGGAGCGCTCCTTCCTTCCCATCGCGCCCCATCCCCCCTTCCAGGGGCACCAGCTTCTAAGTATCCTTGCCTCTCTAGAGAAACCTGAGCTCAGGATAGAGAAAGAAAAAAAAAAACCCTAGGAAGCCCACCAGAAACTCAGACTGGCAGGAGCAGACAAATAGCTGCAGTACGGAACTTTGGATGCTTTCAATAGTTTTTGTTCTGGACATTCTCTCCCCCTGTGCTGACTGGCTGTTTGCTTCAAGTCCCTCACAGTCTCTTTGCCTCACTCTACCTGTAGTACTTACTCCCTGCCTTCCATCCCTCTTCTTTCTTCTCCAGTCCCCTTTACTCTGTTCCCTGCAGCTCCATTCTTCCTTCAGTTTTCTGTCTGTTTAGCCATCGCCTTCCTGACAAAAGCATTTCCACAAAAATTGTGGTAGTAACATGCCATTTGCAGACCAACATGCCTCTTGCTCTGCTGGCATTTTGTAATCCCCACCCCTCCTTGTCTAACTTGTCTGTTTAGATTGTAGAAGCAGAGACTATCTCTTACTGTGTACAGTGCCTAGCACAGTGGGACCTAGATCTCAGTTGGGATGCATAGATGCTAACACAGTACTAGGAAAAAAAATAATAATGTAAAAGTCATACAGAAAATACAATTGTGTCTCTGATGTTAATCTCTGTATTGAGTCTTGATTAGTTTTATGTGTTAGTATATTGCCATCTTGACAAATTCTTGAATTGGCTTGGGGATAAGGTAAAGACTTATTCTGAGATTCTCTTTAATGACTTCTTTTGAGTCATGATACCATTTTAAAAACAAGCACAAGCTTTATCACAAAAAGTAGATGATGCAATATATTGTTTCTTTCCAAATTAGGACCTGTACAGCCGGTCCTGGAAAGAAAGAGAATTTTTTTCTTTGTTGAGATACTTAAGCATTCAAACCAAAATGGATTTGGACATTCCCAACATAGAAATTTCAGAAATAAGCTATTTCTTTAATAGTTAACATAACTGTAGTTGTAAAGTATTTTACCAAAGCAGTTTTACTTCAGTTTCTTGTATATGTTTTAAAATAACTGTTTGATTTGACAATTGAGTATTAATTTTGCTGAATGATGAGGTGATTTTTCTATTGGTTCCAAGCTGTTTTTTTTTATATATTTTACAGTTTTTCTTTTGATATAATTTCAATTTGAGAAGATATTATCTGAGTAGTAGTAAAACAAATAGTACCACAGGATGCAATAAGTTTTCAGATACCCATTTCAAATTAACGTCTGTGATTGTGAGCCAATTGGGAGAGAGATTAATTTGCTTTTTCCTGAAACTTGTGGCTAGAGATGTTTGGGTTGTAGGCTGCTTGTTTCTGTTTTTTCCTCTTAAGAAGAGAGCAGAACTAAAAACATTATGCGAGGAAGCTAAGCCCTTGCTAATCCAAGCACTTATATATGTAACTATTAAAGTCAATGAGATGATTTGCATGCTTAATCATGTGCTTAACTTAAGTGCTTTGCTGGATCGGGGGCTACATATCATTACAATTGTTAAATTTATGTTTTTATACTGATCACTAGAACTTGTAAAATGAGACGTCATCATTGGTATCATTCTGTATTTTGCATGATACATGCTAGTAGATGGATGGTAATGCAGAAAACTGCTCTCTTCTGTTAACATGAGCATCAGACTACTTTTGTATTGGGGTGAGATTTCCAGTGAATTTCCATAGATATGAGGTTCAAATATTAAAAAGCCATAAACAACTATGTGGGTGTATCAGAATGTAAGGTGTGGTTGGCTGCCTTTTTATTTTTATTTTTAAATACTTGTATAAAATCCAAAGCACAGAATAAAACCTCCCTTTTGTTCTGTGTAAAACTGATCACTTGGTTTTGTTAAATTTTCAGCTCTTGTTTGAGTTAACTGGTCACCATTTTGCTTCACACCAAAGATTAGTGAAGTGGCACCGCAAAAAAAATTGCACTATGTGCTCTATGTACACATTTACAGTCTGATCCTGCATCCATAGATGTCTAAGGAGTTTTGTCACTAACTTGAATGTGAGCAGAAGGAAGCCCTTATTTTCTGGTGGTTCCTTATATCCATAACTCTCCTCTTTATACTGGAGCATATAAATTAGCAGAAATCTGAAGTCCAACTTAGAGCTTGTGTACACTTAAAATGCTAGTGGTACATAGGATGACCAGACAGCAAGTGTGAAAAATCGGGACAGAAGGTGGGGAGTGATAGATGCCTATATAAGTAAAAGCCCCCAATGCCCCTCTGCCATGTACATTGGCCAAACCGGACAGTCTCTACGCAAAAGAATAAAAATCGGGACATCTGGTTACCCTAGTGCTACAGCTGGACCACTGCAGCTGTGCCACTGTAGTGCTTCAGTCTTGATGCAACTTACATAGTGGGAGGGGTTCTCCCATTGGCTCCGTCAATGGAAGAATTCCTCTGTCAGCCTGCCGCTGTCTACATGGGGACTTAGGGTGGCTTAACGCCGCTGCTCAGGGGTGTGGATTTTTTTTAGCCTGACCAACATAGTTAAGCCAACCTGATTTTTCTAGTGTAGACGAGGCATCAATAGACAGGAGACAGGATGGGTGAGGTAGTATCTTTGATTGGATCAACTTCTTTTGGTGAGAGAGATAAGCTTTTGAGCTACACAGAGCTCTTCTTCAGGTCCGGGAAAGGTACAAAAATGTCACAGCTAAAGAGAAGGTGGAACAGGTTGTTTTGCATAAGTAGTTAACATATTGTAAGCGACCATTCAATGTGGAGTGGACAGTTAACACCGCTGCAGTCATAGGACAAAAAAAGGAGGATTAGTGGGTTACAGACTGTTGTAATAAGGATAAGGCATAATCCAGTGTCTTTATTAAAACCGTGATTTTTAGGGTCTCGCAAAGTTATAAATTTAAGCATCTTTTAAATGTGTTGTGCGAGGATGAGGCCTGAGAGGTCAGATATGGAGTGGTCTGAAAATTGTGATATTGTGTCTTTGTCTTTTATAATTTTTCTGTGTGAGTTCATTCAAGAGCATAGTGATTGTCTGGTTTCACCCACATACTTGTTATTGGGGCACATGTTGTGATAGGCATGTTCAGCACCTTTGTCTACATTTTAATTTAAGCCTGGGAGTTTGAATTCATAACTTTGCTAGACAGTAAAAATCATGGTCTTAATAAAGATACTGGATTTATGGCTTATTACTACAATCTGTAACCTATTAAACACCTTATTTTTTATATATATATATATATATTTTGGTTCTATGACTGCAGAGGCGTTAAGTGGCCACTTCACCTTAAATGGTCTCTTACAATACATGATAACTACTTATGTTAAACAATCTGTTTCACCTTCTGTTTAGCTGTGACTCTGAGTACCTTTCCCAGACCTGAAGAGCTCTGGGTTAGTCTACCCTGGCAATGCTCCCAGTGCTCTAAAAATCCACCTCCACGAAGGGAGCAGCTCGCAGCGCTGGTGTGCTGTCTACGCTGGCGCTTTACAGTGCTGAAACTTGCTGCTCTCAACGGTGTGTTTTTTCACATCCCTGAGTGAGAAAGTTGCAGCGCTGTAAATTGCCAGTGTAGCACAGAAGTTGATCCAATAAAAGATATTCTCTCACCCATCCTGACACCAACATGGCTACAACAACACTGCAGTCAACTTAATACGAAACTCTTATGAGTGTATAAATTAATCCCACCTCTTTCATGGTAAAGGTTGTTTGTGTAGTACTGATATTGTAACATCATACATGCTGTCATAGACGCCAACTTTCTAATGTGTTGGGGGGTGCTCCCCTCCCACCTCGCCCATACTCCACGCCTTTCCACAAGGCCCCACCGCCACCTTGTCTCTTCCTGCCCCTCCCCCGCTCCTCCTCCCTCCCTCCCTCACAGTGTCTCCTGCACGCTGCGGATCAGCTGTTCTATAGTGGGCGGGAGGTGCTGATTGACGGGAGGCACTGGGGGGAGGAGGAGGCTCTGATAGAGGGACTGCCCCCACCATTTTTTTTTCCGTGGGTGCTTCAGCCCAGGAGTACTTACAGAGCCGGCACCTACACCTGCTGCTTCTAATAAGCAGTGCCCCTCTGCCATGTACATTGGCCAAACCGGACAGTCTCTACGCAAAAGAATAAATGGACACAAATCTGACATCAGGAATCATAACATTCAAAAATCAGTAGGAGAACACTTCAACCTCTCTGGCCATTCAGTAACAGATTTAAAGGTGGTAATTTTGCAACAGAAAAGCTTCAAAAACATCCTCCAACCAGAAACTGCTGAACTTGAATTAATATGCAAACTAGATACTAAGGCTTAAATAGAGACTGGGAATGGCTGAGCCATTACACATATTGAATCTATTTCCCCATGTTAAGTATCCTCACACCTTCTTGTCAAACTGTCTTAAATGGGCTATCTTGATTATCACTACAAAAGTGTTTTTTCTCCTGCTCATTTTAATTAATTAGCTTCTTAGAGTTGGTAGGGGAACTCCCACCTTTTCATGTTCTCTGTATGTATATATATCTCCTCACTATATGTTCCATTCTATGCATCCGATGAAGTGGGCTGTAGCCCATGAAAGCTTATGCTTAAATAAATTTGTTAGTCTCTAAGGTGCCACAAGTACTCCTGTTCTTTTAGCAACACTCTGTTGAAATGCTGAAGTTAGTGTTCCCCACTACCTTTCTTAAATATATTTTTTATTCATTAGCTTCAGAGCAAGTTTTCCTACTTGATGTATTTTGTTTGAAACCAGTAATGGGTTTTTTGGAACTTAAGTACAAAATCACTAAAGATCTCTAGATTGTTCTCTTCAAAAGAGACTTTTGCATAAAACAGCCTCCACTGTTTTAAATATCTTGTATATAATTCCATATATTTTCACTTGCCAGTGTAGCATCTGTAATGGGAAATTATTCTGTCTGTTGAACCTAATCCCCTTAGTCTGTATTATATTTGTGAAATCAGATCAATTTCTCACTAAAAGCAGCTCTTGAGGGATATGATTTAAAAAGTTAAATTAAAAAGACAAACATTTTTACAATTCTTTTTTGACCAATCTTCAGTTAATTCCCTTTCTATTGGAAAACTTTCCCCCTGTCTTGGGATGCATTGGTACTTTGAGGACTACACTTGTATTTTTTTTTTTATTAAATTAAAAAATAAGAGAAGATAGAAGTGTTTGTAGTATGGCAATTTTGAAAACATCTCCTCAGCTATTGGATAGTAAAGATACTGATTATGCCGAATCTCTCAGTATAGTTACTGGTTTCAGGAGTACCTTATTTTCACTAGATGTAAAAGTTGAAATTGGGAAGGGGAAGGAATTAAACACCTAGTGTATCTTTGTTTGGTTTTCTTCACAATAATAAATGAAAGGTAAAACCAAGTCCAAGTATGTGGAGGAGAAAACCACAAGCTTCTGCCATATTTATGCAAAGATAATTTTGGGACAAGAGGGTAGATGCAACAAGTTGTATATTCTTTTCTGAGGTGGGCCAGAATTGGAAATCTTCACTCTACTGAACTGAAGGCATTTGGATAAAATGGGACCTGGATCCGCATCATTTGTGGTTTTGATTTTTGCATAATCAAGACATGTCTCTTTCCCCTCCTCCCTCCCCCCTACAACTAATTTTGATTGCTACTCATTTCTAATATATTAGTAATTTAAATCTTAATTGTAAAGACTTATATACATGCTGAAGTCTTTGCAATATTGAGGCTTTGAATATTAAAAAAACTGACTGTGGCTAACATTCTTATATATTAATATTTTGTATTTGCAGACTTGGGTTGGCAATAAAAGAAGAAAGATGAGCAGCAAGAATGTTGCAGAATCTGGAGGCACCCCACCCAGAACTGTTCCTAGCACCCCTACAGTGCCTCCAGAAGTAGCAGTCAGAAATGTGGTAAACATTGCTCGATCCCAAAGCCAGCAGTCTTCTTGGACATCATCTAACAATGATGTAATAGTAACTGGTATATATAGCCCAGCTAGTTCATCCAGCAGGCAGGGATCCACGAAACAGACTAATGCTTCAATGACTGAGATACATAAAAACTCTATTCAGAGACCACCTGGAAAAAGTGATACAGAATTTCAGCAGCAGCATATCCCTATAGGACGACAAGCACCACATTGTAAAGGTGCTTCGTTGCTCCTGGGGGAAAAAACTATTATTTTGTCAAGACAAACAAGTGTGTTGAATTCTGCAAACTCCATATACAATCATACTAAGAAAAATTATGGTGGTTCATCAGTCCAGACTGCAGAGTTAGTGTTACCTCAAAAGCCAATAATATGCCACAGGCCATGTAAAGCTGAACCAGTGGGGTGTCAGAGGTTACACAAACCAGAACACACAAGCCTTGCATCACACATCCCATCTGGACAAAGAGCTAATGTTCGAGACCCTTCTTGTAGCACACAAAACTTGGAAATTCGTGAAGTTTTTTCCTTGGCAGTTACTGATCAACCTCAAAGAATTATGGGAGGAAATACAACACAGAAGCCTTGTTCAGTCGAAGGCAGTTGCCTGTCCATTGCAATGGAAACAGGAGATGCTGATGACGAATATGCTAGAGAGGAAGAGCTTGCATCTATGGGAGCACAAATACAAAGTTATTCAAGATTTTGTGAAAATAGCAGTTCCCTTCGAGTGGAGAACCAAAGCACAGCTTTGTCTGGACCAGGCAGAAATGTGAGCTGCAGTTCACAGATGGTGAATGCCAGGGACTTGCCTGACAATGTATTATATCATAACAGAGACTACCGCTTGCCTCCACGGACCTCATTACATACACCATCCAGTACACTGTATAGTAGTGCTAATCCATCAAGAAGTAACTTTTCTCCTCATTTTACATCTTCAAATCAACTGAGGCTGTCGCAAAACCAAAACAACTACCAGGTAATCTGTAAATTTATTTTTGCCTTTCAGATTTTCAAGACAGTCTTCTTCTGTGAAAGCTGAGAATGTAGACTAATATATCCTGATCCACTGATGAAAGTTTACCCTGTTCCTTGGCACTGTTTCAGGTTTTCTCCTACATGCTATGAGCTGAGTTTGGCATATAGGGCAAATCATATCAGTCACTCCCTCCTTTTTGAGTGTACCCATCCCCTCTCCTTGAAATGAAAGTTTTGGATTCATTGTTAGAAATGGTAAGCATCAGTTCTTCCTCCTTCCCCCCCTCACCAGGCTACCATCTACTCTTTTGCTTCCTGTTTTTTTGATGGGGATTGGGATCTCCTTCCAACTAGTCAGGGTGTTGGCAGACACCAGTTGCAAAGGTGTGAGTCCTTCACCCTTGCAGTTTAGTTTGCACCATTTGTGTTACAGGAGATGTAATGAGGGCATCTCTAGGACCTGGGTTGCATCTCATGCCCATAAAATATGCTTACAGGGGTAAAGAGAGAAGAGAAATGTGAGTGCAGGTTACTGGGGGGCAGAAGAAAGACCTGTGTCCAACAGTGGCTGGAGCATTGCAAACCATTGTGGATCCATTTGTTGGAGGAAGAGAAAATGCAGGAAGCATCAGAGTTGGTTTGAAAGTGGCAGAACGCTGTGTTTTCCAGCATAGCGCAGAGCCTGGAGCCTGAGTTAAGGTGCTCTTGATGATCATGATGAGGAGATAGCTTTGAGTATTGTCTCCTGACATGACATTGGTTGCTGTTCCTCTTTCAGAGGAACTGTAGTCTCCTAATGGTAAAGCTGAGGCATCCCAGAAGTTCAACACCTTCTTCTAAATACTTTTCTCACTACTGTAGTTTGTTAACTCTTCAAATAAATGACACTTTTCATCATAAGATACTACCAGGAATGTCACAGTTCTGTGGCAGTCGCAAGTTTTGAAGGCCCATTATGTGCTAGCATAGACCCTATCCATAGTTTTTGTGACCTTTACGAATAGGAATTGCAAATCCTCCCAAGCAATCTCCTTGCCATTTTGGGTGCATGTGGTATGCTTATTTATCCTTTCTCTCCCTTAATGGATAGAGCAGGGGTCGGCAACGTTTGGCACGCGGCTCGCCAAGGTAAACACACTGGCGGGCCGGGCCAGTTTTATTTACCTGCTGACGCGGCAGGTTCGGCCGATCGCGGCTCCCCACTGGCCGCGGTTCACCATCCCGGGCCCATGGGGGCAGCGAGAAGCGGCGCGGGCGAGCGATGTGCTGGCCGCGGCCAGTGGGGGGCCGCGATCGGCCGAACCTGCCGCGTCAGCAGATAAATAAAACTGGCCCGGCCTGCCAGGGTGCTTACCCTGGCGAGCCATCTGCCGAACGTTGCCAACTCCTGGGATAGAGCTTTCTTCTCTCAAGAGATGGTCAATTAGCATTTGCTGTTAAAGTGCAAATTTGGATCAGAATGTTATTTAAACAAAGTGCCATTACTTAAGAAAAAACAGATTTTGTGAAAATGAAGAAAAGCCTGTAAACATATTTTTGTCTAGCCGTGAGCTGTTAAAAGCTGCAAAAGTGCAGGCTGTACAGCTTAAGAATTGGTAACTTGAAACTTCACATATCTAAATGTATTTTCTTGTTTTTCTTCACTGTTGTTGCAAACAAATGACATTCTTGGTTTAGTTCATGACATGATGGCAATGGGAGATTCTTTTTGATGTCTCCTCATTATTGGTTTTAGGAAACTAGATATCAAAAGTCCTCATTAACTTGTTAAGCATTAGGCCAGCTGTTCACTTGAGAAATTAGCAAACCTGTAACCAGCCTTCCCATAAAATGCATCTTCATTATTATTTTATAATCAGGAAGCTTGAATCAGTTTTTTTTCTACTGCACAAATAGACCAGTTCTTCCTCATATTGCTGTAAGAAGACTTCAGACAGTATCAGCCTATTTCAAAGGATTCTTTTGTTCCTGGGAAAGGGAGTCTTTCTGTTTAGTCTTAATAGTATGGCTTTGTACTAGTTACCAGTGGTTCAGTATATTCTTTTCCAAAGTATATCCCCTAGGAATGCATCCCTTCCTAGGGAAAGAGCCCTTTTGAATGAAAACTGACTTGCCCTTTGTGTGCAGTGTAGTTGTAGCCATATCGATCCCAGGATATTAGAGAGACATGGAGGGTGAGGTAATATCTTTTATTGGACCAACGTTCTGTTAGTGAGCGAGACAAGCTTTTGAGCCACACAGAGCTCTTATTCAGGTCTAGGAAAGGTACTCCCAGCTTCACAGCAACAAGCAAGGTGGAACAGATTGTTAAGTGTAAGTAGTTAGAACATATTGTAAGAGATCATAGTAGCTAATGACTTACGCTAAACAATCTGCTCCACCTTGCATGTTACTGTGAAGCTGGGAATACCTTTCCCAGACCTGAAAAGAACTCTGTGTGGCTCGAAAGTTTGTCTCGCTCACCAACAGAAGTCCAATAAAAGACATTACCTCACCCACCTGGTCTGTTTTGTTTCCCCTTTTGGAAGATGAGACTCCTCATGCTAGTTCATGGTGCCTGCAGTGTGGTAAGATACAGTATAATACAGATCAGAACATCCTAATCATTATTACTTGTACAGATTTATTACAATTGTGTCAGAAAAACTAACAAATGCAATTGAACTATTACAATCAAACCTGGCTCCTTATTAGGCATTCCTTTTCATTCCCTTTGTTTCTATGGCTTGTGGGATGAAAACAAGGTGTTTCCTGGTCAGTGGGCCTTAGAAAGGGACCAGTTTTGCCTCTGTATTTCCTCTGACTTTTGTGTATGTCCCTCGTGAATGTTTTGCAACGTGCAGTTTTTGGCAAGGCCAGGAATCGGGGTGTCACTGTGACTAGTATGGCTCACAGATGTGTGTGCCAATCTCAGGTCAGACTGTTAGAAAACAAGGCAGACACCCCAAACTGGTGGTATATTTTATTATTATATTTCACCAAGCCAGTAACAAGTGTGAACTCCTGGATCACTGTATTAATCTTAGCATGGAGCCGCAGACAGTCCTCCTTAGGCTCTCCAACCCCTACTTTACCACCAAGACAAACTGGAATTTGTGATAAAAGGTTATTAAAACCAAAAGTCACTGCACATCAGATCACTCCTGACCCCAAAGGGCCAGTCACTTACCCCATGTCATTGGATTTTCTTGCTCTCACTCCAAAGTCAAAGCTGTACCCAATTTCTGTAGTAAACTAACTAAAGATGTATTAGCTAAGAAGAAGAAATGAGTTATTGAGACGTTAAAGCAGGTAAAATACATTACAGGTGAGTTAGAGTTTGAATGCCAAATGATGGGAGAGCTGTAGTATGCTAGTTCTCCTCCATAAGTCTCTCAGGGTTACCCAAAATGGCTTTGGTGACCTCTGTCCAATCACTCAGGATTCCCCCTGTCAGTCCAGAGATACTGGATCACTCCTCGGGTTTCTTCTTATAGCTGCTTTCCCCGGAAGGCAATCTGGCAACTTCCCATCATAGCATGAGCCCTCCCACAAACTTTCTGTGTTTAGTCAACAAAGGATTTTCCATTGTTGAACATAACGACCTATACTTTGAAGTTAACATGCTTCTTCATTTACAGTTCAATCCCGTTTGATGGGCAATTCAGTTGCACATACATGCACAATGCATTCAGTTACAGCAATCCAGACAATCTTTCATTAGTTTTCATGAACAATGTGATAGCCAGAAACAATCCTTCATTAGTTTTCATGCAGTTTCACACATTAAATAAATTCTCATCTACACGCTAGGGATGTAAAATAGTAAACGGTTAACTGGTAAGCATTAGTCTGAACGGATAACGCAGCCCAACCATTAACCCCCCCACCCTGGGCGGGCTGGCGCAATCCCAGCTGCACCGGCCTCCCAACTCCAGTGCCCGGTCTGATGGAGCAGCCTGAGCCCCGTGCTAGCGGGACCAGCCCCAGCAGCAGCCCTGAGCTGCACCAACCAGCTGGAGCAGGGTTCCCTGGCCCCTCTCCCTTTAATTGGTTAACCAGTTAAACAATATAATATTACAGCCAGGGTTGTGTGGGTTTTTTTGTTCATGAAGCAAGTCCACTGTCAGCGTACTCACTAGGTGAAAATTATCATTTCTCCTTGCATTCTTCTGATATACCAAACTAATTCTTTGATCTTAGTCATAAACTGGAAACCCTGCTGTCGTGTATTTCTTCCTGTAGATTTTGTGGTCTCTTGTAAACTTTGCAATCTTGATTAGCTGGTGATACCGTGTTCCACAAGACTTCTATTGTAAGACACACAAATGTGTCCTACGAAGATAAGTGTCTCTTATCGCTTGCCTGAACAGAACCAGTTTATCACCTTCTGGTGACCTGTCTTGTGTGCCTTAAAAACAGTTTTCAGCATATATACATAACTCCATACATATTATTGTACATACACTTTTCAGTGATGATCGTTGTGAAAGAGGCTTTCAATAGAGGCCTTAAATGATACTCTTTGGGCTGGTCCACACTAACCCCCCAGTTCGAACTAAGATACGCAACTTCAGCTACATGAATAACGTAGCTGTAGCTGAAGTCGAAGTATCTTAGTTCGAACTACAAGATACAAGATACTACAAGTCCACACGCGGCAGGCAGGCTCCCCCGTCGACTCCGCGTACTCCTCTCGCAGAGCAGGAGTACCGGTGTCGACGGCGAGCACTTCCGGGATCGATTTAGCGCGTCTAGACAAGACGCGATAAATCGATCCCAGAAAATCGATTGCTGACCGCTGAACCCGGAGGTAAGTATAGATGTACCCTTTGAAATAAATATGTAGGTACTAGACCCAGGGGATCCCAAACCATATTAAGCCCTATGCCTTCTGCTATTTGGCACCAAGAGGTTCCTGAGTCACAAGCAGCCTACCACTTCCTCAAGTGGGGCTTCTAGAACATTTACCATTTACCAGTGGGGGCGGCGAGAAGTCGCAGCCAGCACATCGCTCGCCCGCGCCGCTTCTCGCCGAACCTGCCGCGTCAGCAGGTAAATAAAACTGGCCCGGCCCGCCAGGGTGCTTACCCTGGTGAGCCGCGTGCCGAACATTGCCAACTCCTGGGATAGAGCTTTTCTTCTCTCGAGAGATGGTCAATTAGCATTTGCTGTTAAAGTGCAAATTCGGATCAGAATGTTATTTAAACAAAGTGTTGATTATTTTCTTATATACATTTTTGTATGTGGCAAGGATCCACTTTTAAATTTGATTTGTTTTTAATACCTAAAACAAAAAGACACGTGTCTAAAGCGCTGATCATCCTTCAAAATCAAATGCATTATTATATAGTATTGTATAGTAGAGCACCCCAACAAGCCAATAACCAATTCCATCTCTGACCCTTTCCCCACATAGGGTGTTTCTTGAGGGCAATAATTTCATAATGAGAAAACTGTCAAGATAGGCTGGCTTTTTGGCTAAGAGCCAGGATGGTATCCCATTAAGAGAATCTACTGCCATGAATATTTATGACATACTATGCTTTTACATATTAAGAGTTTGTGGGAACATAAAGAATATTTGGTAATGGTTTTTCAGTGTCGGCTTTTATTGTTCTTTTGGAGAGACATTTGAAAGAACCGGGAAAAAAAGAAAAAGCTTTTAGATTTTAGTGGTCTGACACTCTAGCATATGCAGTCATTTATTGTTCATATTATTGCTCGAGTGTAGTATAATTTAATTCATCAACCTGGGAATGAATATCCTTATTCTTAAATTCCTGGGAAATCCTTCGGATTCAGAAACATATGAAGCTTGAGTTACTGAATTGTTTGAATGCTCAGTTATTGTAACAGATAGTGATTAAGAGCAAGAAGTGATGATTTGTGTCCTGATGAATTCATTACTGTTAAACATTAGCAATTAGTCATAACCTCCCCAATTGAAATCATTTAATCAAATTTATGTTAATCTAACACAAGAACAAATTTAATAATCAATTTTCATGACACAAAGGGGTTCTTTGGAATTATTTATCCAGTTATTTATTCATCAGCAATTTTCTGTTCAAACTATTAAAAATGAATAATCAGTGACTTAAGACTTTTTTAATCATGAAGCAAGGCAATTTTACCAAGTTGCATGACTTTTCTTTTTTTGCGGGGGGGGAGGTAAAGTGAAATTATGTATTTAAGCTTCTTTGTACAAAATGTTAGGATTTCATTTTAGTTAAATTTAAATGAACATGAGGTGCTTTTTTGTTTAATACATTAGCTTTCCCTGTTTGGAAACATTATTGTTAATACTGTACTGTGCTATCTGTAATTTGCCCTTATTTTGTACATGAAAAAGTAAAACATTGCAGCCAGGTACAGATGAGGGCTGGGATACCTTTTTAAAATGTTAGTTCTAAAGCCATTAGTTTATTTAGTGATATGGCAATTATGGGTTATGTTTTTTCTACATTCTTTTTGAAAAAAAGAACTGGTCCCACTTTGTTTCTCTTATGAAGAGTTGTTGAACACATGAAAATGTCAAGATAGAAATTCTAGATTTATCTGAAATTAATAGTTGACTAACAGACGTAGAAATTGCTAACACCACCTGTAGTAGAGACTGGTGCTTGTTTTACCCTTTTTTTTTTTTTTAAGTGTGATGTGGGGCCTTTTCTTGTCTAACGTGATTTATGTCAATTAAGACAGTTCTTTGTAAATATCAGCTTTTATGTGTTTGTGTATTTGAATTACTGTGTTAATGTAGGGCCAGGTTCTGATACTCTTACTCAAATTGAGTAGTCCCATTTAAATCCAGTGTGATTGCTCAAGGAGCTAGATACTGTTCTTCTTGAGTATTGTTCTTCTTGCAGTCCAGCCCCTAAAAATTAATGTGAGTCACATAAGCAGTGTAACAGTTTGGTTTAGCTTCTTAAAACTATGTTAAAATGAATTGGTGGACAAATGTTAAAAATATACATAGTATCTTTAAATTCTTGATTTTTTTTCTTGTTTTGTAATTGAAAACTCTGCCTAACAAACTGCAGATACTATGTAAATACAAACATTGCCTTTACCTTTCATAATGGTGAGAGCAAGTAATCATTTGATACAATTTACCAAGGATTGCGGTAGATTCTCCATCACTGACAGTTTTTAAATCAAGATTTATTTTTTTAAGAGATACACTCTGGGAATTATTTTGGGGAAGTTCTATGGCCTGTGCTATACAGGAGGTTAGACTAGATGTTTACAATGACCCCTTCTGGCCTTAGAATCTATGAAACTATGAACAGTTTCCACAGAATGGTATTTTGACAAAAACACTGGTGATGTTGACTTTCCTGTTTCCCTCCCCCTATAGCAGGGGTTCTCAAACTGGGGGTCAGGACCTCTCAGGGGGTCACAAGGTTATTACGGGGGGGTCGTGAGCTGTCAGCCTCCAGCCCAAGCCCCACTTTGCCGCCAGCATTTATAATGGTGTTAAATATATAAAAAGTGTTTTTAATTTATAAGGGGGGGGGGTCGCATTGAGAGGCTTGCTATGTGAAAGGGGTCACCAGTACAAAAGTTTGAGAACCAGTGCCTTGGGTGGCTAGGTGTCCGGGTTTTGACTGGAAAGTCCGGTTGAAAAGCGGACCTCCTCAGTGTCCAGTCAGATCTACTGACCAGACACCCAAAGTCCGGTTACTGCAGATGGGAAGGCATTGGGTCATCACCTGCACCAGCCCCTACTCAGCCAGGGCTGCCTACTACCTGTGTTGGGCAGCTGCAGGTCCCAGCCCTGGCTCTGCAGGTGAGTCCCTTTGCGGAGGGAAGAGCGTGAATGGGGGCAAGGCCTTGGGGGAGGAGACGGGACAGGGGTGGGACCTTATGGGGAAGAGGTGGCAGGGCGGTTCCAGCACTCCTGCAGGAGTGTCCATTTTTTAAATATTACAAAGTTGGCATCCCTATCCCTTTGTGGTCCAACGTGAGAGGGCATCCTGATCGAGCTAGAACAGTGTTTCCCAAACTGGGGTTCGTGGACCACTGGGGGTTCGCAAAATGTTACAGGGGGTTCCCGGGAAAAAATTCCCCTAATGGCGGACAGAGCTGTCCCTAGGGCCCCTGGGCAGCATGGGGCCAGCAGCCTGGAGCCCCTGGACTTCCAAGAGCTAAGCAGATCAAAGCAAGCACATCTATCACACTGCGGAGATTTAAACTTCAAAACTCCTTATAAGAAATGGAAAGGGAGGTGGATATTTTTTGCTGTTTTTAAAAGTAAATAGGCAGCTAGTATTGGTTTTTTTAAATTATTATGAAGAACAAGTTTAAGCTTTGTTGTAACTTGCGTTGTTTGCCTGGACTGCTCAAGACCTGAATGCTTGTGTAGGAAGAACTCTTTGAGTTGGCTTCTTGAATACCTTCACTGTCACACATCTGATACTCCTTGATGAAGCATAGGAGCCTTGTCTTATAACAGGCTTATTCAAAGTGATACAAGCTACGAAAGTGAGATCTTGGAAGAGTGTTGCCATTTTCATAATGTAATAAAAATACTGTAATGATAAATAATAGTGTGTAATAAGCATGTCATAAAAACAAATTTTATACTTCCAAGATCACTGCTTTTATAATTTATACTCAGGTAAAGGAGAAAATCCCTGGAAATATTCATTTTTAGGAGGGGATCCGTGAGACTTGACATTTTAGTGAAAGGGGTTCACAGGTTGTTGAAGTTTGGGAACCACTGAGCTAGAAGATGGCTCGCTGAACAGGAAGTTTGGAAACTCTTAAAGGGTATTTTCTGTACAAAAGTGTCTTGGCAAGTATAAAGGACAAACTTTTAGCTGTGGAAGATATAATTATAGTTTTGGATATGCATTTGTTCAGAAATTAGTAAATGTTTTTAATGATGAATATAATTCAAAGAGGGAAGTATTATATTAACCATATTTTGAAATAGGTGAGTTAAATCTATGATGGCTTTCTTTTCTTCCTTTTATTAAACTGTTTGAGAGTCTCTTCAGTTTCTGTTGTAAATACAAAATGTTTGTACCAGAATCCAAAACCAGCCTAGAATGTTATTTCATACCCTGCATGTTTGAGTCAGAGAGAGAAAGAAGTACACTTCAGGTTTATGTAAGCAAATGGCTCTTTGGAAGGGTGGGAATCTGTGGTGATCAAGAAGAGAGATCCCCTGAAAATGATCACTTATTACTCTAAAATGCAAATTCCGCTATTAGAAAAATTTGATGCTGAAAACCAGCTGTTTTGAATCTGGTTTATTTATTAATGTCTCTGGCACATTACATGAAAAGCAGTACCATAAACAGATACAATTGGAAGGTATGTTTTGGCAGTGAGTGGTTTCATGCACTTGGCCCATGAGCCAGATCCAGCCTGCTTGATGGGCCTAGGACAAACTCAAATGATGTAGAATTCAGGTTTTCATTTCAAATTTCTAGGCCTCATGGTTGCGAAGATACAACCATCTGAATGTGTCAGTGTAACTTTGTCTAGCTTGAAGCAACTATTTTCCAAATTTTGACTTTTACTTTCATCTTGTTGAGGTGTTACTTCTGAAACCTAACCATGACACTTTAAAAACAAGAAAATTTAAAATAATTTGGGTGTACAATTTTGCCCAACTTGCAGTTACTGTAATTGTGCATTGAAATTGGGTAATGGTACGTGCCACTAGTCGTATATACAAAGGGCAGAAGTGACACTGATTTTAGAAGTGCTTTGTATCCTTTTTTCCTGCTGAGTGCAACAGTAGCTTTATTAAAGGCCAAATTCTGCTTTCAGTTACACTGGTACATCTTCCACTACAATAAATGAAAGTTGCCTCCGTACAACTGACTAAACAAATTGGCTCTAAAACAATAGTTATTACTAAGGACCATATTCTACCCATAGTCTTTGTGCAAATCTCCCACTGGGCCTGATCCAAAGAGGTGCTAAACCTTTGTAACTCAATGATAGTAGTAGGTAGTCAGCAGCACTCAGTATTGTGGTCGTGTTTATTAATGGGAGATTGGCTGGCTGTTGATTTAGGATATTATCCTAATTTAGTAGTTCTGTTCTACAGACTATAATAAAAAAATGTATTTTGGCCAGTGCTACAGAATAAATTTGATACTCTTTCAGTAAGGGCTCTGTAAATGTTTTGATTTCCACAACATTTAAAAAAAAAATTGTTTAAGGACTGGTGTTACTATAATATAGTACAAAGTCAGTCCTGAAACTTTAGGTCAGTAAGAGCAACTCTGCTCACCTAGCTCGTCAGAGAAGTCCCACAGTAATCAGGCTACTCACATCAATAACACAAACAGAATTTGGCCCCCTATGAACAGGGGCGGCTCCAGGCACCAGCGCAGCAAGCGCGTGCCTGGGGCGGCAAACCGCGGGGGGCGGCCTGCCGGTCGCTGTGAGGGCGGCAGTCTGTTTGCGTTCGGCGGCATGCCTGCGGGAGGTCCGCTGGTCCTGCGGCTTCAGCGACAATTCAGCGGTGGGGATGCTGAAAGCACGGCACCGGCGGACCTCCCGCAGGCATGCTGCCAAATCTGTGTGACCAGCGGACCGCCCACAGGCGCGCTGCCGAAAGCCGCCTGACAGCCATGCTTGGGGAGGCAAAAAACATAGAGCCGCCCCTGCCTATGAAAATCTTGCAAGCATTTTTCTTAAGCAGGAAGGAAGCATATTTAGATCTGGATAGACGCTTATCACAATGAATACACACTCTTGAAGCTGGATTATTTTGCACAAGTCATGCAAAAGCTGTATGCATAGTATTATTTGCCATACCAGCAGTCTGAGCATGTGCATTATTGATAATTGTTTTTTTTTTGCTTCCACAGATTTCAGGAAACCTTACTGTGCCTTGGATTACAGGGTGTTCCAGAAAAAGAGCAGTAAGTACATTTCCCTTGAAGCAGCAAATGGGCCAAGTAAAGGCATGGAAAAACATTAGAATTTTTTTTTTTAATGACCTCTAGAAAAATGTCACTTCAAAATGTTTTAGACTTCGAAATGTTCAGGCGATGGGATGTATTGTGTTTCACAGTGAAATAGTGGTTGGAAGGGTGGGTGTTTATAGAATGTACATGGAGGGTAAGATCTCATTAGTGAGAAGGTAAGATATGAGAGTAATCGTTCTTAGCCAATATATGAAGGATAAGAGATGGGATAATGATACAAAGGGAGATCAATCTGGAGGAGAGTGTGTTCTGATGTGGGTGGATAATGGTTGCACATGTTGTGGAGTACCACGATATGGAGGGTATGGGATAGTATCAAGGGTACTTTATATAGGAACATGGCTCATACTAGAAATGTAGAAAAGATACTGTATGAGGGTATAAAGGTGCTTTGGGGCTGTAATAGGATGGTCACGGATGTGAGAGTGCACAGTTAAAAAGTTGTCTGTCAAACCAGAAAGGACGGTTAACTTCATTTTCTCCCCATCCCTCACTTTTTATAAAAGACAAGTAAGTATTTGCCTGTTTGCTGTTAATGACCCATCCAATTTGACTGCATCCAGTGTTCCACATAGAGTAAGTATTTAATTAACTCAAAATTGAACTGGCTCATTTCTGTAGTGGCTGCCAGCACCTACAGGAGGAAATTTCCACAGCCCATTTATCTCAGACATGGCTTCATAAACACACACGTTTCATATCTTTACTTCTCTTGTCACAAGAATGTTTTTGCTTCAAGGTTTGTCTTCACTGCAATGTTAGCCTGAGTTATCTACACTTCAGTTAACTACTCTCGAGTTTCCTTAGTTCAAATGAGCATGGTAACACTGCAAAACAACATCTGAGCAGCACCAAGTGGTAGTATGAGCAGCACAGAGTAGCTGCATCATTAGCAGGACTCAAGCTTTTTTGTAAGCTCTCGGGGAAAGGAGCCATGTACTACTCTGTATTTTGTACAGTGTCTACAACAATGGGGCCCCGTTCACGGTTGGTTGGCACTACCATAATAGGCATGATTAACAATTCATATACTCTCTGATGGGCCAGGCAGCGCTTGAGCTGGAGATTTTTGTGCATGAGTGGGAATCTGATTAGGGGCAGCACTCAAGTTATATTTCTAGCTAACACTGTAGTGTAGAGAAGTCCTCGGTCTCCTGAGCTGATGCTGACTGCATGTGTGCACGTGTATGTACATATTTTAAAAAAATAATTCTCTGAATGAAACCAAAACTGAAGTAGTTGGTCTCCTGATTTCCTACTGCTGGAATGTGCCCATATTTTCTGGCATTATTTTCCTGGGGAATAGTCGTGTTCCATAAATACAATGTCAGGATGGATTAGTTTTGTGTAATGGCCTCAGAAACCATTGTTTTCCTCCTGTACCACTGTGAAGATTGGAGTCACAGTCCCTAGAGTTAAGCATCGCAAGGTTGGTGGTGAGGTGCTTGGCTCTGGCATTCACTTCCAATCTAATAAAAAAACTCATATTTTTTTATATATATATATATATATTATATAAAAGTGGGGTTTGGGGTCCATGGCAAGATCTCTGTCTTCTGATAGGCTACTTCATCAGGGGTAGAAAGTTGAGGGGTTCTTTTATACTGTAGGTTTAACTTGTCTGCATGTCCCTTCTTTGGCTTTCATTACTGCTATGTACAGAGAAGCTAATTTGTTTCACAGCAGTTTGCATAATTTACAGCAGTCAGTTTCAGAAACAATGTAAATATGTAAGATATTTTAAAGTCGCTATTAGCAGTCCTTCCTCTAAGTCAGAATGCAGTATATTTTCAATGGTAGAATAACTCTAGTGACAGACTGATGTCACAAAGAGCAACTGGGAAACCCAGTGGAGTGAAAAATAGCTCACCACAGCTCTTTAGAAATGCAGAATAAGACTTTGTTTTCATTAAAAAAAAAAAAAAAAAAAAGCCCTGCTAATGGAAAGAGCAATGAAGACCGCTCCAAGTGAGCTCTCTCAAAATGAAACTTTTTCCCTACAGTTTACATTACTTTTAAACTAATTTTAGAATGTTCTTGTTCTCCTAAATCTTAGATAATCCTTTAAATAAGCTTTGAAATATACTTCTGTTTGTATTTATTTTGCTTTATTTCATTTTAATTTCCATGAAATGAAATCTTAGATTGTAGATTAGCTTGTCATGTACAGGAACTAAAATGTGCTGATGTAGATGCATAATTTTTTTAGCTTATGGAGTAACTGTAAATCTGCTCTGGAAATACAATAATGTGTGTGCCAAGAATGCTGTTTAGTAATCTTGGTTAACTATCTTGATATTAATTTGTGTTGTTAAATAGCCTGAATCAGTGCAATTGAAGATGCTTTGTAAACCATTTTTGACTGTTGCAGGTTTACTAGTCTAATGAATGACAGCAGTTTCCCATCTTTCACATAATCTCTCAATTTGCACAAGGCAAATTATATTCTAATGAGATCCAAGAAAAGGACAAAATAATTTGTATTTGTCTGAACATGTGGTAGGAAAACAAAATATCTAATTTTGTGTTGTGATTCAGAATAATCTAGAGAAGGGTTCTACATAGAGTTGTGTAGAGAGAAATTGGAGAAAAATAGAAGGCTGTACAGTATTAGATAGGTATTTAGGGTGTACAGTTGAACTTCATTTGAAGTGGTATTTCTGGCAGCCTTTAAACTTATGGGTTGTCTCCACATGGAGTTGTTCCTGATTAATCAGGAACAAGTCTATGTGTGGACAAACCCTCAGTTTATCTCTAAAGAAAAAAAATTACTTTGCAATCAAGAAAAATAGTAGGCTATGTGTAACATCTGTTTAATTCAAATATCTGAAACACTTGGGAGGTAATATATTAAACATCCAACACCCGATCCCTTCAGTTAAGGGATAAGAAAAGTTTACAATCTGCATCTGTCCTCCGAGGAGACCTCCAAGGACAGAGAAGAATTGACACTCCTCGTGTGTCTCAGACAGAACATATTTATTTAAAAGAAAGCAAAAAACCCTAATGCGTTGTTTGTTTGTGAAAGGTGCCCCGAGTAGCAGATGGGTTCCTCTTCATAAATTAAAAGAAATAATTACAAAAAGGATACTTGCCCGTATACACACACACATACTTGGTAGATCACCTTTAAAAAACAACAGTCTCTTACTGATAAAAAATGAAGAAGGAAAGCAAAAATAGAAAATGTTGTTATTGTGAAGTTTCCTTGTAGACTTATGTCATTTAACTTTCTGCTATCTGTAATAGTAGCCACAGGCCCTTCTGAGGAACTGATCTAGAGTCAAAACCACAGTCTTTTTCCATACCTGTTGCTGTAGATAGGAAATCATATTGGTGCTTCCTGTGAGATCTGTTTCCTTTGAGAGTTTTAACAATAATATAAGTAATTGGCAATTTACAGAAGACAAGAAATAAAACTGTTAGATATTAAATACGTGGATTATATATGCTGATGCTTCTGTCATTTGTGTACACAAGTGGCAAGTTTGTATGTGCATGTGTGGAGGACCTGGTATGGAAAACAAACCCTCGGAATTGAGGTGAGAAATGTAGTTTCATCTAAACAACTAATTTTTTCTTATGATATATAGCTTTAACACTAGCCACTTCATCAGCTTTTAAACTAGGATTTTCAGTGGCAGATACTAGGGTTCATTTTGAAGTAACTCCTACATACTTGGTTTCTTGCTTGCATTTTAATTGAATGGCATGATGCATAAATTGCACTCATTCTAAAAGAATATTCACAAGTCTTTCAGTATGGTTTTAGGTTTCCATCTGTAACAAGTCTTCAGAAGGAGAAATGGAAATGACATATATAGTCAGATCTTCAAGCTCAGGACCCCATGTGGGAAAGCAAATATGGATTAAAGCCACCTCTGTCCTCCTTTGGCATCAATAAGAGCAGCCTCAGGACTGCTGTTACACGCTTTGGATGCAGTGGCCCCAGGGGGGCTGCTCTGCTGGCTGGAGATTGCCAGAGGGCCTCCTCGACACATTCCTGACAAGTCTCCTATGAGGAGAGGAGGCTGGGAGTGGATGGCACAGAGTTAATGAATTATGGGTGCTCAGCACTTGTGGCCTTGCCTAGCTATGGACTGAATTGCTTACCTTTAAACATTCAGGTTCGAAAATTTTGGCCAAAGTGTACCCATGGGATTTGTCCTCATCCTACCTGAAAACATATCCCTCTGTTCATTCTTTCTGGTCTTAAAAACTTTTCCTCTGTGGCTGAGTTAGCTGGATATGTAAGTGTAGTTCAGCCTTACATCTCTGTACAGTGGCATGAATATAACCCTCACTGAAGAGAAATGCTTTTAAGTGTTCCAGTGACATTTTTTTTATTTGACCAATTCTTGACTGAACAATCACATGCTCTGTATGCAAAGTTATTAGAGTGATGGCATATATCCATTACACAATGGATGTGTGCATCTCATGCAATGGTGCCAGAGTTTTCTCTAGCGGTGGCCATGTCTGCTCACTGATGTTCCTTTGCTGCGAGCCGAGGCTATAAAGGGATGGAGCCGTCCTGCTCATCCTTCAGGTCCTTCCTATCATCCGTGGTCGATCGGAGCATACTGTCTGTTTGTTCCTTCAGTGGAGATTGCAGTGAACGTGCACGTTTTAGTTAGTCCTACTTAAAAAGTAGGAAACCATCCACAAGTGCCATGTACCTTAGTAAATAGAAACATTTCTTTATCTGGGTGGGTATGCCTACACTGCAATTAAACACCTGTGGTTGGCCTATATCAGCTGACTCAGGCTCACAGGGCTCGGGCTGTGGGGCTGTAAAATTGTGGGGTAGGTGTTTTGGGTCCAGGCTGGACCCTGGGACCCTCCCCCACTTGCAGAGTCACAAAGCCTGGGCTACAGCCTAAGCCTGAACATCTACACTGCAATTTTATAGCCCACAGCCTGAGCGCCGCAAGCCTGAGCCAGCTGACATGGGCTAGACCTGGGGCATTTAATTACAGAATAAATATCCCCTGGGTTTCCTGTGCAATCTACCATTCAAAAGATTTTTGATTATTTCTTACACTTAAGAGTCAGTTTTGGTGATCAGCTCTATATAAAAGTGCACCCTGATCACAATTTTGGAGTTTCACCCTCACGTCATGGGACTGCGTTCTCCAACCTTATGACCACCTTAACGGTTTCTTAAAGGCCTAGAAAGATTGTTCACTCCTATCAGGGACCCCACTCCATACTGGGATTTGAACTTAGTGTTATTAGCACTTATGGGCTCCCTTTGGAACTGTTAATTACCATTTGTTACACCTTTCTGCAAAGGTGGCTTATCTAATAGCCATTGCCTCAGCAAAAAGAATGGGGGAATTACATGCTCTAGTGCAGGGATCAGCAACCTTTGACCTGTGGCCCGCCAGGGTGCTTACCCTGTCGGGCCGCGGGCCAAAGATGGCCGATTCCTGCTCTAGTAACTGTCCATATAGTTTTTACAAGAATGCTGTACAGTTTAGGCTAAACCTAAGTTTCTCTCCAAAGTAGTATCTGATTCCACCCCAACCTATCAATATATATTTACCAATCTTCTTTGCAGGGCCTCATACTCAAAAAGATGAGCAAAAGCTCTGCACTCTGGATGTTTGCTGAGCACGAGCTTTTTATCTGAAAAGAACAAAGCCTTTTGTGTCTCTTCCCAGTTGTTTGTCTCCTACTCAGAATGAATAGGAAGGCATCCTGTAACAGTACGACTTTCCAAGTGGATCACTAGCTGAATTATGTGCTACAAGATCCAGGGCATCATGCTTGTTGAAAAGCTCTCTGCACACTCAGTCTCTACGGTATTTGTGGGAAATGTTGCTGTCGTGGATGTCTATATAGAGCGGCAACATGGTCTTCAGTCCACACTTTTGCTAGACATTACAATCACATCAAGAGAAGATGCTAACATAAGGAAAGAGTTCTGTCTTCCACTAAGGGTACATCTACACTACAGGGGGGAGTCGATTTAAGATACGCAAATTCAGCTATGTGAATAGCGTAGCTGAATTCGACGTATCGCAGCCGACTTACCCCGCTGTGAGGACGGCGGCAAAATCGACTTCTGCGGCTTTCTGTCGACGGCGCTTACTCCCACCTCCGCTGGTGGAGTAAGAGCGTCGATTCGGGGATCGATTGTCGCGTCCCGTCGGGACGCGATAAATCGATCCCCGAGAGGTCGATTTCTACCCGCCGATTCAGGCGGGTAGTGTAGACCTAGCCTCAGACTCCTAGCTCCCCCAGAAACTGCTTGGGAGTCATCTGGTGTAATGGACATATGCAGTTACTCGAAGAAGAAAAAACAGTTCTTCTTCGAGTGCTTGCTCATATCAATTCCAATTAGGTGTGTGCGCGCCGCATGCACGATCGTCGGAGAAATTTTCTACCCTAGCAACACCCGGTGGGTCGGCTGTGGAGCCCACTGGAGTGGCGCCTTCATGGCGCTGGATATATACCCCAGCCGACCCAGCGCCCCCTCAGTTCCTTCTTACCGCTCGTGACGGTCATTGGAACTGTGGAGCGCGGCATAGCTGTTCTCCACTCTCCCTAGCTTTACCCGTTGCTTCTTGTAGATAGTTGTTAATTGTGTTTTTTAGATTAGTAGTTGTTGTTAATAGTTATAAATAGTTTTTCGTAGTTAACAGGGGTTAAGGGGGCCTTTATTCCCCCCTTCTCCTCCCCCCCCCCCTGGCGCACAGCCGGGCTCATGCCCAAAGTTCCCGGCTTAAAGCCGTGCGCGACATGTGATAGGCCTATGCCAACGGGAGACCCCCATGACTCTTGTCTGAAGTGCTTAGGGGAGTCTCACCAAACGGACAAGTGCAAGATTTGCAAGCCCTTCAGGCCAAGGATGAAAAAGGAGCGGGACTTCAGGCTTAAGCAGCTCCTCATGGAAGCGGCACTTAGCCCGGATCCTCCTTCAGCGCACCAGGTTCCGGCACCGAGTGCTTGGGTGCATAGTGCCCCAGCGGCACCTTCCGGTACTGCACTGCGGGCAGACTCAGAAAAGGCGCCATGGCACCGTCCTCCCTTGGCACTGTGTCCGCCGCAAGCCCCTCGGCGCCGGTCCCTGTCTCTGGGACATAAAAAGCCCCGTAAGACTCAGGACGCTGCCGTCCAACAGACACCGGCTCCCCCCGCACCGGTGGTAGAGCCGCACCCGGCTTCCGAACACCAGAGGATGCAAGTATCATCAGCACCGTTGACTCCGGCGCTGGGTGTAGAGCCGTTGAGTCCGGTGCGGACTGGCTCACCGCCTCATCAGGTGGTGGAGCCCTGTCTCCCTTCTACACTGGAGACGTTTGCCACGGCGAGAGACCTCATCGCCCTCACGGAGCCGGCGCCTTCTCAACCCGCGGCACCGCATGCCCTTCATACGGTACAGTCCAGGGGCAAGCCTACCCTGATACGGCCGCCATCTCCGGGCGTGGACTCGCGGCACCGCTCCCGGTCTCGGAGCAGGTCTCGACGCCGCTCGCACTCCCGGTACCGATCTTCATCTCGGCGCCAGTCGTACTCGCGGCACAGATCTACCTCCCGGCATCGGTCTTCTTCTCGGCACTGACCCGAGCATCGGTACCGGTCGGAGTCAAGGCACAGCTCTCGGCACCGGTATGAGCGCCGCTCCCATTCCCGAGGCCGCTCCCGGCACCGAGGTTACAGAAGGTCTTCGTCATCCAGATCCGGATCCTGGTACCGACATGCATATCGGCACCGTTCTCGATCCCGGTACTGTTCACCGGCACCAGGCAGAGACCGCTCGCCGATGGATCGGCACCGCTCGGCACCGTACCAGGATGATTCCCTACACCCACGCTCGGCACCGCCCTGGCCCTCGAGATCGGCATCTCACTCTTCTGAAGAGGCTCCCCGTTCAGCGTACCTTGCTCAGGGTCAAGCCGCAGATGACTTGGGTCATTGGCAGGAGGGGGCAGAAAACCTTCGACAAGATCCTACGCATTGGTCTTTCTGGACCCCTTGGGCGTATCACCAGGCTCAAGGGGCTCCACTAGCGGCCTCTCGCTCGGCTCACTCTGAGCCCAGGGTTCCTGAGGCCACCATCTCCCGTCCTCCCCAGGGGGTATGGAGGCTCCGGCCCCGACGCCCACGCAGGAACCAGTCCCTTGGAGCCGGACCCTCACACAGATCCTTTATCCCCTGAGGCGTCCTCCTCCTCTTCCCCAAATGAGGTAGTGGCGGGTACAACACCCTCAGGCCCACCTCCTATAGATCTTGTGCCCACCAAGACTTGTTACGTAGGGTGGCACGAAATATGGACCTACAGGCCGAGGAGATAGTGGAGGTGGAGGACCCGGTGGTGAGCATCCTTTCATCTGATGCCCCAACCCGGGTGGCGTTGCCCATTATCCAAACAATTCAGGCTAATGCTACGGCCCTATGGCAAACCCCGACCTCCATCCCTCCAACTGCCAGAGGGGTAGAGAGGAAGTACTTTGTTCCCTCTAAAGACTATGAGTACCTCTACACACATCCCCCACCATGTTCACTGGTAGTCTCATCAGTGAACGCCAGAGAGCGCCATGGCCAGCAGGCGGCAGCGCCCAAATCAAAGGACGCTAAGCGCTTTGATTTGTTTGGACGCAAGGTTTATTCGGCGGGGGGTCTGCACCTCAGGGCCGCAAACCAACAGGTGCTCTTAAGTCAGTACAATTATAACTCATGGAATTCCATGGGTAAATTTAAAGAGTTGGTCCTCCAGGACTCGAGGGAGGAGTTCAGGGCCCTGGTGGAGGAGGGCAAAAAGGTGGCTAGAACCTCCTTACAGGCCTCCCTCGACATTGCGGACTCGGCCGCCAGGACTCTAGCGTCTGGGATAGCCATGCGACGTGTCTCCTGGCTCCAGGTTTCGGGGTTACCACCAGAACTGCAGCAGACCCTGCAGGATCTGCCGTTCGAGGGCCAAGGCTTGTTCTCGGACAAGACGGACTCTAGGTTACAGAGCCTCAAAGACTCGAGAACCATCATGCGCTCCCTGGGGATGCATGTCCCAGGACCTCAATGCAGGCCCTTTAGGCCACAGCCACAAAGGTTCTACCCTCTTCCTCCTCGTCCGAAACAGGACTTCCCCAGAAGGCGGGGACGAGGTGGTAGATGGAGGCCAACCAGACCCCAACCCGGTCAGAACCAGGGCCCCCCTAGGCCACCTTCAGGACCTAGGCAAAACTTTTGAAGCTGCGCCCGAGGACGGCGTACCAGCCACTACCCAGGATCCATCTCCTTTATTTCGGGATTGCCTCTCCCGTTTCCACCGTGCTTGGTCCCTTATAACTTCGGTCCGTTGGGTCCTTCGCACGGTGGAGAGGGGATACGCCCTCCAGTTTTCTTCGTTCCCCCCCTCTCTTCCCCCCTCCCTGTCCCTCTTCAGGGACCCTTCTCACGAGCATCTCCTTATACAGGAGGTTTTTGGGCTCCTCTCTATGGGGGCCATAGAGAAGGTTCCCCCAGAGTTAAGGGGCAAGGGGTTTTACTCCTGCTACTTCCTGATCCCCAAAGCAAAAGGGGGTCTGCGACCCATTTTAGACTTACGCGGACTCAACAAATTCATAGTAAAGTTGAAGTTCTGCATGGTCTCCTTGGGGACCATCATCCCTTCCTGGATCCTGGGGACTGGTACGCCGCCCTCGACATGAAGGACGCATATGTTCATATAGCGATCTACCCCCCTCACAGGTGCTTCCTTCGTTTTGTAGTAAACAAGGTACACTACCAATTTGCCGTCCTTCCCTTCGGACTGTCTGCGGCTCCGAGAGTGTTCACCAAATGTATGGCTGTCGTGGCAGCATACCTTTGGCGACAAAGGATACAGGTGTTCCCGTATCTAGACGACTGGCTGGTCCGCCGCCGCACCAGGGAGCAAGTTCGGGCGCACGTCCAGATAATACTACAAACATTCCACGACTTAGGCATTTTACTCAACAAAGAGAAGTCCACTCTGGAGCCGACCCAGAGAATAGAGTTTATCGGGGCAGTCTCCACACTCGCCCGAGCTCTTCTGCCAGGAATGAATATTTTAGTGTTGTTCTTCGAGATGTGTTGCTCATATCCATTCCAAACCTGCCCCCCTTCCCCACTGTCGGAGTAGCCGGCAAGAAGGAACTGAGGGGGCGCTGGATCAGCTGGGGTATATAACCAGTGCCATGAAGGCGCCAATCCAGGGGGCTCCACAGCCGACCCACCGGGTGTTGCTAAGGTAGAAAATTTCTCCGATGATCATGCACACGGCGCGCACACACCTAATTGGAATGGATATGAGCAACACATCTCGAAGAACAACAGTTACAAAGGTGAGTAACCGTTTTTTACTCATCTTGGTGTACCAGTCACCCTTAAAGTGTGTTGCATGTGTCCGTTACCTGACCCACCCTCCTTCTGCTATACAGCGGAGTCTATCATCTAAAAGTCCGGTACGAAGGAACTGGAGGACGCACAGGGCAGCTCTGCCCCTTAATAGTCTCAACTTGGTGCATGAGGAACACCAGGGTGAAGGCATGGCTGCCCCTTTGTGTATTGCAAGGGGAAACCCTCTGGCACAGGTACATGGGATGTACACACACTTAATGTAATGGACACATGCAAAACACCTTGAAGAACAACAGTAGGAGAAGGCTTTTATGTTTGCACAGCAATGAGTGCCATGTATGAACCTGAATAGAATGTCACAATGGTTGATATATATTTTGAATTACTGTTAGGATTCTCCGGGTTTATGGTTCTTTGCTGTAATCTTTGGATCACTTATTAACTCTTCTTTCTTTCTCGAAGATTCCTATACATCTCTATAGAGTCCCTCATTATTTCCCCAACCTACTTTTTTTAGTATTTATTTTACTTTGACCTACTTCAGCATTCAGTATCTTGCAAATTTTTGTATTGAAAACACATAACTGAATTATAGTTATAGGGTTGGCAGATGGGGGTGGAAGTTGATGGGTTTGTAGTGGGGCAATTGGCAATTATAGCCTTCAAGAACCCCGGGAGGCAGTTTGTTTATAGACGATACCTTTTTTTTTTTTTTTTTTTTGCACTAATTTAACTATGTTGGATTAGAAATTTATACAGTTACATTGGTGTAATGACCTAGTATGGATGCAGTTCTATAAATATAAAAGTGTTTATTGTTAGGGCTAGATAACACTTTTATATTGATATAACTGCATTGGCTTGGTTTTTAAGCCAGTATAGCCAAATCAGTGCAAAAACTGTGTGTAGACCAGCCCTGAGACTAGGAGATGAGTATCCTGGTTGAATGTTTATCCTAAAACAGGGGTGGGCAAACTTTTTGGCCTGAGGGCCACATCTTAGTATGGAGGGACAACTGGGGCAGGGAATTGGGGCGCACAGGGAGGATGAGGGTTCCGGCTGGGGGTGCATATTGGGGTGGGGACGAGGGGGTTTGGGGTGCAGGAGCACCGGAGTGGGGAAAGCTCGCAACTCTGCTCCCCAGCGGGAGCTCGAGGGCCAGATTAAAAGGTCTGATGGGCCGGATGCGGCCCACAAGCCATAGTTTGCCCACCCCTGTTCTAAAATCATCAGTGAAATAGTTGGCAGTATATCAACACTCTTAAATGAAGATAGGCAGTTCACAACTATTTTTGAACTATTGTTCCAGGCTGTCTCCAGACTTCTTGCATGCCTCTCCCACCTATCAGGTTCCAATCTCATCAGAGGCTGCTCAATTGCCACCTTATAGGTTCTATAAGGTTTTAGGTTTTATGTAACTCTAGGGAGAGTCAAGACCTAGTAGCCGCTTAGTCCAATGTGCTCCCCTAGGTATGTGTGGATTCTAAGTGGACAATCTCCTCCCCCAAACGCTGAAGTTGTTTGTGGTGGTTGTTAACCAGTAACTCCATTTCTAAAAATAAAATGCACTCCCACACCCACACTTTCATAGTGAGGGTCGGGTGGAGTGTCCCCACTAATTTACCTATTAATGGGGGTTGGAGTGTATGATGGCTTCTGAGGGAGAAGTGTAGTCAGGGGTGAAAGTAAGTCTGGAAGGGGCGGGGCCTAGGGTGGAAGGGGCATGGCTGAGGGAGTCAGAGCCAGCCCCAGCCCACCCTGTAAGGTAAGTCAATTTCCCCCCCCCCCCCCCCGCCCCCGGGTAGCAGCAGCAGCCCGGCGCTCCGGGGGCTATTTAAAGGGTCCGGAGCTCCCTTGCTTCTACCGCCCCTGCCCTGTAAATAGCCGGGGAAGCGGCAGGGCTCCAGCGGCTATTTAAAGGACCAGGGCGGCAGAGGCAGCTGTAGCCCCAGGCCCTTTAAATAGCCCCTGGAGCCCCCCGCTACCCCTGGGCTCCGGGGGCTATTTAAAGGGCTCGGGGCTCCCACTGCTTCTACCGCTCCAGCCCTTTAAATAGCCACCGGAACCCTGGAGTAGTGGCGGTGGGGCTCCAGCGGCTATTTAAAGGGCTGAGGCGGTAGAAGCAGCGGGAGCCCCAGACTTTTAAAATAGCCCCCAGAGCCCCGCAGCCCTACCCCAGGGCTCCAGCAGTGGGGCTCTGGTGGCAATTTAAAGGGTCTGGGGTTCCAGCCCCTGCTACGGCAAACCGGCTCTTGCTGGTATGCCGTACCGGGGCGTACCGGCTTACTTTCACCTCTGAGTGTAGTACAGAATTATAGATCTGTTCTCCAGATATAGCTATCCATTACAGGAATCCTATAAAGGATGTAGATTTTAAATCCAAACACTTGGAACAAGGCTGTTAGGTTTTTGTGAATGTGTAATAATGCAGCTAATCTGGCATAGCGCTAATGGGTCAGTATGTCTCCTGTGTTTAAAAAGGGAGGGCATTCTAACTTCTGGAATGAAATAAAGTAAAAATTGAATTTTATAGGTTTGAGTAATACATATAGCCAGAAGTTGAGCTATCCCTTTTATAAAGAAACAGGCAGTAACTTCTGTTACTATGGTTAAATATAATTTATGGAGTATTTAAAGATACAACATGAGAACATCTAGGGGTATGTGTCCTAAAATCAAGAAGAAATAATGGATAAAAACACAGATACATTGTATTATTCGGTTGTCTGAAATGAGTAAAAAAGTACATTGAAATAAGACTATTTTAGTAGATTTTGAGATTGATAATCTGCATGCACTAATAAAATGTTTTATTAAAGTATTTGTTTTTCCCCTCCAAGTCTCAGTGATAGAGTTTATGAGGGGCAGAGAGGGTATTTGTTTTTAAGCAATTTCATTAATTTATATTAAATCAAGTCTTGCCTCTGCTACTGATCAAGTTTCAGATTTTCATGAAAGAAGACATAACTTCTATAAAAGCCATCTTGTTATCATGGCAAATACAATGAGACAAAATTAATGAATGATAGATTCCTAATAGAAACTTCATAAAATTGTTCAATTGAGTCTTTCATTTCTCAGGATATAGGTTTGATCTGTACATCAGAATGAAGTAGATTGTATCTTTAAAGAATAGGAAGGTAATTCTGGATTATCATATGTACGTTTTGGGTAAAAGAAAGAAATGAATACTTTAGTGAGGTGGAGGTTTTTAATACAGTTTATTACAGTGAATTTCAGAGGTAATAAATGCAAATTCAGCCTACTTTAAAGAAACCAACTTGGGTAAATGGTATTTTTTAGGTGTAAACATCTCCTGTTATGGAAGCTACAACATATAATATCCAGAAGTAATTACACTGATATTTAAAAATTCTAATTATTTAATATTGATTTTATTTAATGACTTGCGTATTTAAAATGAAGTTATACTAATCCTGTATAGCTTTGGTACATTTGCTCTGAAACATCTTCAACAAATGTTTAAAAGTTGGGAAGTTAGAGCCAGTGCTCAAAAGACAGTAACATGGTAGGAAAGTGCCATTGAAATTTAATGGCTCTTACCAACTTTAGGTATTAGTTTTGCACCAAAACTTTTAGACCTGTTGTGAGTATTCTGTGACACTTGGCTGAATGCCAGCAGTGCCCATAATATGCAAACTGGATCATTTCTTACAAAAAATGTTGCCTTTACACACACAAGGCCATTGTATAAGCCAGTGGTTCTCAACCTGGGGTCCGGGGCCCCCTGGGGGAGGGGCACGAGCAGGTTTCAGGGGGTTTGCCAAATAGGGCCAGTGGTAGACTCACTGGGGCCCAGGGCAGAAAGCCGATGCCCCGCCGCATGGGTCTGAAGCCCAGGGCCCTGAACCTCATCACTCGGGGTGGAAGCCAAAGCCTGAGCAATATAGCTTTGTGGGGGTGCCCTGTGGTGTGAGGCCCCAAGCAACTGCCCTGTTTGCTACCCCCTAACGCTGGCCCTGGCTTTTATATGCAGAAAAACAGTTGTTGTGGCACAGGTGGACCATGGAGTTTTTATAGCATGTTGAGTGGGCCTCCGAAAGAAAAAGGTTGAGAACCCCTGGTATAAGCAGCATATAACACAGAATCTGGCAGAGTTGTTGACTCAGTTTGCTCACTAGGACTGCTTTTTTGAAGCTAATTTTGAAGCTTTTCACCAGAAAACTGTCTCACAATCTGCTTTTCAGAATATGGATAACAAAATTGATAAATTTAATTACTGGGGGTAAATATTTAGCCATCATTTGATACCTGGAAGTATAAAGCAAAGACTTGGACCAAAAAGTGACAGAGATGTAGGAGGAGGAAACAGAAGTTAAAGCAGAAGAGAAGCAAGAGATGGCTTGCAGATGCAAAGGTCTTGCTAGAACTGGGGTTCTAGGGTCTTGTGATGAGGCTTTCCCTTTCAAGGTTTTGAGAGAAACATGTGTATTTCCATTGTGATGTAAAACTTTCCTAGTAAGAACCATTTTCTATCTGAGTACTGTCTTGTGTTTAAATATATTTCTTTCCCTCCACCCTCAGATTTGCCTGTGCTATCTGGAATCCTTAGAGTGATTTTTATCTCCTATTTTGGTTGTCAGGTGAAGAAACTTTTCCCCCCTACTTCTGCCTAGAAGCAATATCAGCATGCTTTTCCTTATACTTGCTCTTGAAGGAGATGTACAGTAGCAATTTAAAATACCTGATTTGACATGTAAATGAAGCAAAATGTTATATGGCTAGTGGCATCTTAAAGACTAGAGTTTTTTTCTGACAAGGAGGTAAAACTAAAACTGTCTTAAATTTCTTCTGCATGGAAACAGTAAGTGGGGAAAAACAAGGTTTCTGTAGGGATGTTGCCAAAGGACATTTCCCACAGTTTTACTTTAAGACATATTTTCTTTGATCAAGTCCGTTCAGACTTTTCCCCCACCCCTTACATGCAGCGGCCCACTAGGTACTTTGTTTCTGTTGTCTGTGGTGCTTAACAGTGACAGGGAGCAAACTACACTAATTTGATTTCTCTAATAAAAATTCTATAAAAACAATTCTAGGAGATTGCTAACACATCGTGCAGAGTGCTTCTCTAGCTAGAAAGGGTCACTGTACATATGGGTAGGGCAAAAGGAGATGGCATTGTATAAGTATAAGCACTGAAGGACAGGCAATAGACAAGTGTGAGGTCATTGTGGCCCCCAGGAAGTAATGCCAAAATGTTCTCTCTCACTTGTCTGTCTTTACTATTCCTCTTTCATTGACACACAGCCAAGCACTCTGCTCAAGGCAGACTGGAGTCTTGTTTGGCTTGCCCATCTCTACTGTTATGGTCACAACAGCAGGGCTTTTTTTTAAAAATGTGCTGTGGGAAATGTCAGTGCCACAGATACATTCATCACTTTAAAATATTCTGTTTATTAATGTAAAAAAATTAAAACAAGATTCGGTACTTGGGCTGAATTGCTACTTCAGTGTTTCTTAATTTGTCAGAGGGAAAGCACACTATTAATGTCTGTCACAAGTTATCCAGGGAAAGAGAGTTAACACTCCCTACTTAATTCCTTCATATTTTAAAACACAAAACACCATTCTAAGTAGTTAGGGTTGCTACACACATAACCTACCTGGCTCAAACCCACAAAAGCGAGGAAATGAAAAGTTAGGTTACTTAACAGAACTTACCCTCTATACTTTCTCTCTTCTCCCTCCCCCCGGAATGATCCTACTGTTCTCACAATTTACTGTACACTGCAAGTTTAACTCTGCCTCCAATTCTCCACTCCACACACCTCATTGCAAAATTAACCACTGCTAACACTGTTAGTAGTGGATGTTTGGTCTAGCTATGTGTTGTGTTGGTGGTCAACCTGTGGAACTCCTTGCCAGAGGATGTTGTGAAGGCCAAGACTATAATAGGGTTAAAAAAAGAACTAGATAAATTTATTGAGGATAGGTCCATCAATGGTTATTAGCCAGGATGGGCAGGAATGGTGTCCTAGCCTCTGTTTGCCAGAAGCTGGGAATGGGTGACAGGGGATGGATCACTTGATGATTACCTGTTCTGTTCATTCCCTCTGGGGCACCTGGCATTGGCCACAGGGCTAGATGGACCTTTGGTCTGACCCAGTAGAGCCATTCTTATGTTCTTATGGGTAATAGAATGCTGGCATAAGGTTGTAGATATATACTGTTAGGTGGTTTAATTTTAGCGACAGAACCTGACGTGTCTTGCAGTGGTTGTGTTTTAGCACCTTCACCTTGAAAAAGCTGCCATATTGCTCTGTTTCCTTGCAGCAAGAGAACTGTCTTCCTAGAATATTGTGTAACATTGGGAACCAGATATCTAAAATGGACTTCGAGCCTTGCTACAGCTTGGAATTGGTTAATTTAACTCCTGGAGGTTTTCCTTTGCCTCCTCCCTTCTCTTTGAGATACAGTAGTGGCTTCCCTCTTCTCTACTCCCAAGTAACAACAGTATAGGAGAGAAAGTGACGTGGTATCAGTTCATGACCATGAACTGAATTCTCACATTGAAAGACAGCTGCATGGTTTGCTCCCAGGGATTTTTCTCCAGCAGCCAGAGGGCCCAATCACTTAGAAGACAATCCACAAATCCTGGTTCCCTCTCCTCTGCTGTTGGCCAACTCTCAGGCAAAGACCATGTAGAACTGCCTGAGTGGCAAGTAGCTGCAGCAATGGTTCGTATGGTATCCCCAGGAGCAGATGCAGTACTACTTTACCATCAAGGTTTTTAAAAAAAATCAGCGTAGAAGTTGAACTAGCTATGACTGGGGTTCTCAAGCTGGGGGTCAGCAGCCTGCACCCCTTTGGTTCTCAAAATATGTTCTCGCACCCCTTATCAAAAATCATTGAAGTAGGTCAGTTCTTTAAACCTAGATGTATTTTTTGTTTGTATATTACAGTAATTGTTAAAAAATGTATAATGTTAATAAATACATAGGTTTGATGAAACAGGGTCATGTGGTTATTACTTGGGGGGGGGTTGTGATCTGTCAGCCTCCACCCCCAAACCTGCTTCACCTCCAGCATTTATAATATTAAATATAAAAAATGTGTTTTTAATTTACGGGGGGGGGGGGGGAGGGGGAATTACTCAGAGCCAGCACTCAGAGACTTGCTGTGTGAGAAAAGGTCACCAATACAAAAGTTTGACAACCGCTGAGCTATGAGCTGTCTATATGTCCCCATGTTTTTCCTGAAACGTTCTTAAATGTCTTCCATCATGCACCTCCTCTTACCTTCAGCAGTTCCTTCCCTTCCTTCAGTCACTGGGCTGCCCCTTATCCTCCCACAGTTCCAGGCAGGCAGAATGAGAATGAGGCAGAACACCTCCAGTCATTTGTAGAAGCCCAAAACACCCCATCTTAGTAGGTATTTGATCAATGGGCTTGGAAGTATCTACTCTGTCATTTTGCTCAAATTAAGTCCATAGGGAAAAAATGGAACAGTTCAGATATTTGCAGAGCCCTCAGTCTCAGAACAGAGTCCGTTAGGAAGTTGGCTTTCCTCTTCCCTTTCACTTCTGAATGGTAGACAGTGAAGAAAGGTTCTGAATTGACTGTACCTAGATGGATGAAACTGTACATAGCAAGGTAGTATTTGGAGTATTTTTTGGTAGTGAATATAATATGCTGAATTACATAATCACTCTAAACAGGACAATATTTTTCTAGAAAACAGACTCTATTTTGACACACCTATTTTATATTAATTTAGCGCTGAAGTTCTTTTAATGACTCGTTAAGCATTTATTTGAAAAGGGAGAAAACAGCAGAGACTTATAACTAAAGAGGCAGATAACCATATTGGATTCTATCAAAAATCTTAGTGATAATTTTGGTTCCACTAATTTTGATGACTCATTTTAAAATTAATGTTTTAATAGCTTTTTATTTGAAAATTGTCTTCTCTCTGACATAGAAATCTTGGTTTCAAATATATAATTCCAGTAATTGATGTAAATAATAAGTAACTAAGCATCTGCAGATGTGTTTCTGCTATCTCTTTATGAAGACTTCAAAAGTAGCTGTCTCTATGGATTCTTCGCAGCAAGAGGTGGCAAATCTATTTGTTGGCGTGAGGAAGTGGAAACAATGATTAAGATAGTTGGACTAACAAGTGTTACTGGAGCTAATGGTTTTACTTGCAGTGCAGTACAACATACATACCTTTTCCATACACAACCATACAAATCCAGGATATGGCAGGTAACCTCGAAAGCATTTTCCAGTGTCCTTGTTTATATCTGTTGTCAACTATCATGTGCAGTTTTATCAAAACACAACATTTGGTAAATCATAAATAAAATAGTGAAAACAATTTAAACTCCAGAGCTACCATATAAACATAAAAGGATTCCCTTTAGGGGACTTGGAATCCTTTGAATTATGCATGTATTGTAGGTTTCAGTAAGATAAAAGGGTTCTGGCAAAAAAAAAAAAAAAGCCAACTTTCTCCGCCTGCAAGGAATAATACGCATAATGGGGTGAAGAGAAAGTAAACAGCTGAAGCAAAAAATACCCCATGATTACTCATGAAACCTTATAAAAGTGAAATAAAGCAAATCAAATAAGGTGGAATTAAACAATGCTAAGACATTTAAAACTTCCATTGGTTCTAAAACCACCGACAGAGGTGGATCCCAGAGAACTCTGTGCCAATCTAATAGATTGAAAAATTGACATCTTCAGGGAAACCAATATGAGAGAATTTAAAGAACAGAAAAGCTAAGGAAATGGAAGGCCATGAAGTGATTTTTGGTTTTGTAATTCCAAAGTACTTCGTTTGTGAACAAGGCAGTATCACCTGAAAGCCTTTTTTTATATCTTGTTATAATCATAACTTCTTGTCTTACAGCTACAGGACCGCACGCAGTTTAGTGACCGAGATTTAGCCACTCTCAAGAAATACTGGGACAATGGCATGACCAGCCTGGGCTCAGTCTGCAGAGAAAAAATTGAAGCTGTTGCTGCAGAATTAAATGTTGACTGTGAAATAGTGCGGGTAAGAAACGTACAGTCTCTCCGTTATCTTGTTTCGGAAGCAAAAATAGCATAGATAAAAAACCTTTTAAAATTGCATGAGGTAGCCAGAAATATATTTCACATATTAAATAATGAATGGCCTGTTAGGATGTACTCTTGCTCTTTCACCAGTCTATATATAGATAAAAGCCCTCAGGTGAGGGTTTTTTTGTTTTTGTTTTTGTTTTTTTTATTGATCATCAGCAAGAGCAGCTTTACAAAACAATTGACATTCCATTTAGAGTGGAATTTATATAAGATTTTAAATGAGCAGGAGTATCCCAGCAGATTGAAAAGAACTAGCAATTATGATAGGACTAAAATACAAAGTGCCTCTAGGGATAAGGGAATGCTTTTGGTGTAAAATAAAAAATACGTGAAATAAATTGATCAAAATGGGCGGGGGGGAAATACTTTTGTAGGAACCAGGATAAGATGTGACAAAGATGGCAAAGAATATCCTGAGGGATGCTGGGGAATTTCCATTTAGTAGTCCACATAGTCATCAATGATTTCCTTAGGGAAGAAAAATGAATACAGTGTTGATGTGGTTGATCATTTTAAAGAGCCATGCAATGTAACTGAAGAAAATACTAAAATGATAGTGGACACAGTGGACAGATATTCCAGAGGTGTAGAGAAGATTGCAATCCTGGGGGTATTCTAAAATATCTGGATTTCAGGATCTGTTCTACCTTGAACTTGAAATCTGAATACTACAGCAGAAGGCAGAGCTGCAGAATTGTGATCAACATGGTGGTCACATATGGGTAGAGTTTATACAGATGCATCATGCCCATGGGTTAGGAAAGTGATAATCTCTTCATTCAATACTAATGAGACTCTGCCTAAAGTAAAGCCTAGAATTCTGAGCCCTGACTAATAGAAAGTTGGGAGGAACTTAGAGCAATTAGGGATAGAGGAATTGACTTCTGAGAAGAGTTCAAAAAATGTAATGTGTTTAGTTTGGCTGTGTGATGACTAAGAGGGAGCACAGTTGGAACAGTTTACAAATATTGAACGAGTTTGCCAAACCAAGTGGTGGAAGTTCTTTTGCCTGACTGTTTGACAGTAATTGGAGAAAAATGCAGGACAACATAGTGTAGAGAACAGTCTTTTATTAGCAGGAAGATGGACGTGACAAGTTACTTTGCCCTTCACTTTTCATGGTTCTGACAAGTAGGTGTTAGTCACAGGATTATTTTTTTTATCTTGAGTCCAAGCTAACTGTATGATGATCTTTCATTTTAGTTAACTTGATGTTTCATCATCTTTCTTTGGGAGCTCTATTAAGCACCACAATAATGAAAATATTTATTATTTAGTTAAGTAATGTTCATAAACTGGGCGGTGCGTGCATGAAATTTTCATCATATCAGTAATAAATTGAAATATACACAAGCATTTAAAGGAATGTTTCATTTGTTGTAATTCTTGAATTTTTGGATTAAAGGCTTTTTACCATTATGTGACCAAAACATTTTTATTTCCTTTTATGTAAATTTACTTAAATCCCTTTGTGCCCTTGGAGGCACTCTAGTGTCATATTAAGTACAGACCAGTACTTGTTAAAATAGAAAACATTAGAACTGAAAAATATAGTCATGTACATTAATTCCTTTTTGAAAGGTTAATTACTGAGACCGCTCTCTACATTCACATTTAATAGTGTGGGGATTTTTTTGAGCCTGGAGGTGCTAAAAGAGGGACAGGTAATACATAATACGCTGGGATTTAGGCTACTGCAAAGGTTTTATCCTTTTTCAAATATTTGGGTGTTTTACGTTGGTATATGGAAATGATCAGATACTGAGCATGGTACTGCACTCTTTGGAGCAGTGGTTCTTAACCTTTACTGCAGCCTGCACCCCTTTGGTTCTCAAAATATGTTCTCGCACCCCTTATCAAAAATCATTGAAGTAGGTCAGTTCTTTAAACCTAGATGTATTTTTTGTTTGTATATTACAGTAATTGTTAAAAAATGTATAATGTTAATAAATACATAGGTTTGATGAAACAAACTAGTTGTACTTACGTGCCTGTGCTTAATTTGTGTTTTCGATTATTTACCTTCTAAAAAAATCTGGCATGTCTCGCACCCCCAGAAAGGGCATCTCGCACCCCCAAGGGGCGTGTGCACTCCAGGTTAAGAACCACTGCTTTGGAGATTAGTAAATCAATATTTTTTTTAGGCATTATGGGCCCAATTATTTATTTAATAGGACATCTTGGATAGAGTATGATGGGTTAAGCCCTTTGATCCCTCAGTTCTGCAAGTCATAATATGCCTCAGGATGCCTGTGAATTGAACTCAGTGGAGTATTGTATGGGTGCAGGGGTCTGGCTGTGTGGTTTTGCTTTCAGCATCAGGCCTTGTGTTCATAAGAAGAGCATGTTCAATAATAGAAATTGTCTAGTGTATTTGACTACCATCTATGGCATTTGTAATTGGGCAGCACTACACTGACTGTAAAAAATGGGTCTGGATGGAAGAAAGCCACTTCTTGCCTCACCCTTGTCCCTATATAGTCAAGACAAACAACTTAATCCCATCAGTAGTAATCACATTGATACCAGAGAAATTCCCCAGATTCCATTTTGTATTCTTGACCTCCTTTTGAATAAGCAAGAGTCACTCCACCATTGGAAACTGCAGACTACATGACACTAGGGTGACCAGATAGCAAGTGTGAAAAATCGGGATAGGGGATAATAGGAGTTTATATAAGACAAAGCCCAGAATATCAAGACTGTCCCTATAAAATCAAGACATCTGGTCACCCTACATGATACTTCAAAAGTAGGGGAAAGGTCAGCTGAGGTAAACAACATAGAATTGGTGGAAAAACCAAAGTAGGGGAAAGGTCAGCAGATCATAACCCTGAGGTAAACAACAGCTGCACCCTAAAAATAGAACTGGCAGTGAGCATGGATGGAATGTTGGCAGTGAGCATGTGCAGTAAAGATCTTACAGGAAGATATTATCAAAGGTGTCTAAAAAGTTCTGGCAGGATAGTCAGCATGTCAGTGGGCTGATAGGAGGAGAGAGTAGGAGCTGACAGGCAAGAAGGACAGAGAAGAAGAGCAAAGCTTGCCTGAGCAGTCTATTGACAGCAGCAGCAGAGTATCCTGCCTGGTCCAGCAGCAGTGGGAGAAGAAGTAAAAACAACACAGCAGCAGAGGGAAGCAGAGAGAAAGTTCAGGAGAAACAGTCAGCAAGCGTGGAGTAAGTCTGTCAGACAATATTACAGAATAATATAGCGTAGTGAGTAACAGAGTGTATGTGTGCGCTTGGGTTAATAAAGATGTGTGTTTGTGTTGTGCTATTTGTAAAGAGAATGTATATATGTAAGTTTTAAAGAACATTTAAAACTGCTGTCAGCAACCTCTGAACAACTGAACAAAGCAGGGCGCATCACTTAGGATCATCTCAACTGTAAGGCAGTATGGTTTGGGGTATTCTTTAACTTGCTATAAGACATTTGTGTTTTAGATTATTATTGTATTAGGGATTATTATTTGCACCAATAAAAAGGTGCCTTGTTTTGAAAAGAACATTGTCTTTGTGTCAGTCATTTATCAGAAGCCTGTGTCTGTGTCCTCCAGGTATTTCCTTAGCCACCCTGGAGACCCATATGTCAGGAAAACAGATTGGTTAGTAGGTGAGCTATTCTAGGAGTACCCTAAATCTGTTTTTGGGGTAACAACATCTGGAGTGCACTGCTCTTAATCATACAACAGTTGAGCAAACTCTGCTCTCCTTTACAACCATAAACAAAAGAATGTATATTTTACCAATTCCTGATTGTACCAGTAGGACTGAGATGGCTATCAGTCCCTCTTCCTCATTAAAAAAATGTCTCTATATGTGTTAGGATTTTGAAGGTGCTGTGTAAACACCAATATAATTGAGGTGACAATTACAAGTATTTTTCAGCACAGAGCTAGTGTTCCTATGTGTATAAATCTTCTAGGCCTAACAGTACACCACTCTACAAATTTAAAAGGAGATAAGGCAATTGACATGGTGTTGCTACTGGGTCAATACATGGACATTTTAAAATGGAAGAAGACTTTCACCATAACCAGCAAACTTCTGAAAGCCCTTTTCAAATGTCCTTCATATCAGAACAACAGAAATTATCATTTAGAGTTTTTTTTCAGGAACAGGGCCTAGCTATGAAAGGCACAAATCATGAAAGATTGGAGGCTGGCAGCACTGCAAGGGTAGAGATTTTTTTTAAGATTGTTTAACAGACACAGATTTGCGGTCTATGCCTTCATTTAAGTCGGGTGTCAGAACTGTGTGTTTAACCTTAGCTGGTGACTGCGTGTTTGTTTTTTAAAATATTGTTTTCATTGAGCACATTGTTCAGAGTAGTACTTCTCAGCCTTAACTATTGGCTAACAAAGATTTTATTTGGGAGTAATTCCTGTAATCAATGAATTAATAATTTAATTGGTTACATTGTTTCAAAAAAGTAAGTACCAAACTTGCATCATAGCACTCAGGTATAGTTACATGAAACTAAAACAAATATTCCCTATGTTCTTTCAGTTTGTGAAGAAGTGTGATCAAAATTAATGGTTTAATGTACATACACATTTTTCACGTTATGTCTTTTTTTTCATTTTACTTTGTTTTAATTTTATTCAGTTCCCCTCCCCACAGCTTTACCCCCTTGCAGTAGGTTTTTAAGGGGGATCATTTTTTCTTAATGATTTGTCCCCAACAAGAAATGTTGTTGTTCTGGAAATGCACACATACGTGATCTATAAGCATGGCCCCATATATAATTAGAATTCTTTAGTGCAAAGAATATGAGGAAAATCTATTGTTTTTTCTTTCTCACATAAGAATGACATTTCACCACTGTGCACCATCAAATTCCATCAGATTTAGTCCTTTCAGGTTCGATGGTGTAGTTTGTCCCCTGGCTCCAGTGCTTCCAAAGGGATTGTGGTCACATAGAGTGACTGCAGGCTGTACATTAATCTTACATATGTTTTGACACCCCCAGATGGCCTTTCATGGATTTCCAAGGCACCAGAAGCAATGCTGGTTATTTTGTGGTATTCTCAGACACGTGAACTCTGTACCAAAGCCTCATTAAATTGTCCAATACTTCTTTCATTTCTTTTTTGATTAATTACCTAGCTTTTTGAGTCTAATTAGAAGTTTGTTTTTAATCCTCCTTCTCTTGACTGATTTATTCATTCATGCCAAAGTTCAGTGTTTTACATTAGAAGAGCTTTCATGGTGATGACCTGGGCTCTTAGATATCTGAATGTCTTGGGAGCACAAGGATGATGACTAGGAAAAAAAAAAACCTTCTTTGCACAATTTCATAATCAGAAATAATTTGAGGAATAGAGGACAGATGCATGACAATGGGGTTTTGTAAGTAATTAAAGTTTGCATTCTTTGTAGAGTGTTGATTTGAGTTTTTCAAGGAGATAGTATAATGAAGAAATTCAATTAGAATATGTTGTTTAGATCAGTATTCCTCCTTGGGGTGAAGCCAATTGGTTTACGGAAAAGAGAAATGTATATATTTAGGTGCATTTCTCAATGCACTGCTCCAAAATTTTCATTATAGAGTGGTGTTTGCTATAGGAAAGCCTGTAAATACATGGCATATATTTTCTTTTCTAATTTTAAATTTGGATTCCACAGAAGTAGATACATGTATTTCAAGGGGCATGTTCAACATACAGTAGTGAATGCACGGTTCTATTTTGGCAGAATTTTGAAAGCAGAAATGACACATCAAAAAGAAAAATAAACAGTCTGCCTTGTCCATATGTTCCAATAACTTCTTGCTGGATTTTTTTCAGTAATTCACTGTGATAGGGAATAAAGAGGCAGACTCCCTTTTAAATAAAGGAAAGATAAATTGTGGTAATGTTGCATAAACCCTACAGTAGTTAGCACCATGCATTGCTGCCATAAGCATAAGGAAGTTAAAGATATGGCAAATTATTTTATGAGAAAATCCTTAACTTCAAATTATACTCACTGTGTTTAAAATGCTCTAATTTGCCCATTTTTGGAACTATTGTACGTTCTTTATTATGAAAATGTAGATTAGGGGAAGGTCATATTATCCAAGAGCAAGGGATCATCAGAAACAATGTGAAGAGTAAACAATTTTAACTTTTTAAAGTAGTTTTGTTTCAAAGGTAATTAATTTTGAAAAAAGCTACACACAGCATGGCATAGTCTTGTAGGTAAAGCTGGTATCCCTGTCTGTTATTTAAGTTGCCGGACACTTTGCATTATAAGAAACTGAAAATAGGGTCTTATATCTTTGTAAAGCTTTAACACTTTGGGCTCAAATTTTCCATGCTGGGTGTCTTCTTCAGGTTTTTTCTATTTTTATTTTTTTATTTTATTTCAACCAAAACAGTTGAGCTGTTTCTGAGAATGAGGCAAGGAAAAATACATTGTTTTGCCAATGTTAAAAAATTCTGGCAACTTTTTTTTTACGCTTTAGTACCCCCATGCTTTGGAGCCAGGACTTGAAATTTATCATGGGATGTGCCTTTTCCATCTCTGTGAAAATCTGCCCAATTTTGGCCAAATTATAAACCTTTGAAGTAAATCCCAATTGCACATGTTCATTAGAGACTTCTTGATTATAGCTGCTAAAAATATCTGAAGATTCTATCTTCACTGATCATGTTACAGTGCCTCTCGGCTCCTAGTGCTGACCAGACTCTGCCTGTGCCTTCTACACAAAGCAACTGAGCATGTTCCATTCCCTCACCGCTCATACATCTGACCAGACTCTGCCTGTGCCATCCCAAAGTCAGGATGGAGCTGGGCATGGGAACTAATCCCAGAGACCTTGTGTCTCCTGTGCTTTCAGTGACTCCCCTGATGACACCCAGGTAGCACGGAGGAAGAAGTTGTCTGATTTGAATACAGAGGAAACAAAAAGCCAGATTTTGGAGGGGAAGAAAAGGAGTGGAGTGGATTGGAATAAGAAATTTGGTTGAGACTGGGACTGGAGAGGCAAGAAACTGGCTGGATGTGGAGACCAAGACTGTGAGCTCGAGGAGAAGCTGGGACTGGTTGGGCAATGAGACTGGGATGAGGAACCAGTTTGGGGAGGAATGGATGTGATGGGAGATTAGGTGGGAAGAAAGACTGAGACTGGCTGGGCAAAGAGGCTGGGACATTGAGATAGGGAGGGGTTGTAAAGAGATGACCAACATTGGATGCAGAGCCTGGGTCAGAGACTGAGTCTGAGAGCCAATGTGGTTGGGGAGGGAAGAGACAGATCAGACAAGAAGCCACGGGCAACCTTAATTTTGGCATTTTTAAATTTTGAATGCTTAACTTTGCAATCTTAATAATGTTCTTTTAATGTTTTTGTATGTAATTTAGGAAAAAGAATAAGCATGTCTCTTACCATCTATCTGGTCATACTTGTATACTTTTAAGTGTAAATCTTTATCTGTTGAGAGGTGTGGTGACTTGGGGTATGTCTACACTATGAAATTAGGTCGATTTTATAGAAGTCGATTTTTAGAAATCAATTTTATACAGTTGATTGTGTATGTCCGCACTAAGTGCACTACGTTGGTCGAGTGTGTCCTCACTACTGTGGCTAGCATGGACTCACGGAGCGGTGCACTGTGGGAAGCTATCCCACAGTTCTCACAGTCTCCGCTGCCCATTGGAATTATGGGTTAAGCTCCCAATGCCTGATAGGCAAAAACATTGTCGCAGATGGTTTTGGGTACATGTCGTCACTCTCCCCTCCCTCTCTCCCTCCGTGAAAGCAACTGCAGACAATCATTTCGCGCCTTTTTGCCTGGGTTAGCTGTGCAAACACCATAGCACAGCAAGCATGGAACCTGCTCAGCTCACCACTGTTGTTGCGAGAATTGTAAACACCTTGTGTATTATACTGCAATATGTGCAGAACCTGGCTAAGAGACAGTAGCACAAGGACGATTGTGATGAGGACATGGACACAGACATTCCTGAAAGTACGGGCTATGGCAATTGGGACATCATGGCGGAAGTGGGGCTGGTTGATACAGTGGAACGCCGATTCTGGGCCCGGCAAACAAGCAGAGACTGGTGGGATGGCATAGTGTTGCAGGTATGGGATGATTCCCAGTGGCTGCAAAACTTTCACATGCGTGAGGCCACTTTCCTGGAACTCTGTGAGTTGCTTTCCCCCACCCTGAAGCGCAGGAGTACCAAGATGAGAGCTGACATGACGGTTGAGAAGCGAGTGGCGATATCACTGTGGAAGCTTGCAACGCCTGACTGCTACCGGTTAGTCGGGAATCAGTTTGGAGTGGGCAAATCTACTGTGGGGACTGCTGTGATTCAAGTAGCCAATGTAATCACTGACGTTCTGCTATCAAGGGTAGTGACTCTGGGAAATGTGCAGGTCATAGTGGATGGCTTTGCTGCAACAGGTTTCCCTAACTGTGGTGGGGCGATAGATGGAACGCATATCCCTATCTTGGCATCGGATCACCTTGCCAACCAGTACATAAACCGCAAGGAGTACTTCTCAATGGTGTTGCAAGCACTGGTGGATCATAAAGGACGTTTCACCAATGTCAAAGTGGAATGGCCGGGAAAGGTGCATGACGCTCGCATCTTTAGGAACTCCGGGTTGTTTGAGCAGCTGCAGGAAGGGATTTACTTCCCAGATCAGAAAATTACTGTTGGGGATGTTGAAATGCCAATAGTTATCCTTGGAGACCCAGCCTACCCCTTGCTCCCATGGCTCATGAAGCCATACACAGGCAGCCTGGACAGTAGTAAGGAACAGTTCAACTATAGGCTGAGCAAGTGCAGAGTGGTGGTAGAATGTGCCTTTGGATGTTTAAAAGCTCGCTGGCGCTGTTTGCTGACTAGATTAGACCTCAGCGCAACCAATATTCCCATTGTTATTACTGCTTGCTGTGTGCTCCATATCTGTGAGAGTAAGGGGGAGAGGTTTATGGTGGGGCGGGAGGTTGAGGCAAATCGCCTGGCTGCCAATTTTGAACAGCCAGACACCAGGGCGATTAGAAGAGCACAGGTAGGCGTGCTGCGCATCAGAGAGGCTTTGAAAACCAGTTTCATGACTGGCCAGGCTACGGTGTGAGAGTTGTATGTGTTTCTCCTTGATGTAAACCCGCATTCTTTGTTGATTTTAACTCCCTGTAAGCCAACCACCCTCCCTCCTTCAATCACAGCCGGCAAAGGAAATAAAGTCACTATTGTTTTGAAACCATGCATTCTTTCTTAATTAAAAAAAAAAAAGGGAGATGACTGATAAGGTATCCCGAGTGGGGTAGGGTGGGGTTGGGGAGGAGGGAAGGACAAGGCCAAATTGCTTATTGTAGCCACACTATAAATCAAAACTGTTTGAATGACAGCCTTCTGTTGCTTGGGCCATCCTCTGGAGTGCAGTGGCTGGGTGCCCGGAGCCTCCCCCCGTGTTCTTGGGCGTCTGGGTGAGGAGGACATGGAACTTGGGGAGGAGGGCAAGCAGTTGTACAGTGGATGCAGTGGCGGTCTGTGCTCTTGTTGGCTTTCCTGCAGCTACACCAGATGCCTGAGCATGTCCGTTTGCTCCCCCATTAGCCTCAGCATTGCATCCTGCCTCGTCTCATCGCGCTCACTTAATGCTTTCCTGGACTCTGCCACTGAATGCCTCCATGCATTCAGCTGTGCCCTATCAGTGCGGGAGGACTGCATGAGCTCTGAAAACATGTCATCACAAGTGCAGTTTTTTTCGCCTTCTAATCTGCGATAACCTCAGGGACGGAGATGATAGGGGGGCATAGAAACATTTGCACCTGTTGGGGGATAAAAAGGGAGGGTAAAATTTAAGATAATACATTTCTGAGAACAAAAGTGACACTTTCACAGTGAATCAAGCAATTCGCAGCAGACAGCACATGTGCTTTAGGTACCAGATTGCATTTTGCCTTTTATATTGAGTGCCTGCCGGTATGGTGACACATCACACATGGCTGGGCAACAGAATTCGGTTTCCAGGCAGCCATGGTAAGCCAAAGGGTATGCGGATTTGGCTTCTAACGCCTTCATAACATGTGGGAATGTTTTCAAATTGCAGCGCTCTCCTTTCCCATAGCAAGCAATGCCAGTTGGGTTTGCCATTTAAAAGGAGGGGCTGTGGTTTTTGGGTGGATGTGCAGCACACTCTTCCCCCCACCCCTCCTCATGGCTATTTGGGATGATCCCTTCACCCCTCTCCCCGCCGTGTGGATAGTCTCAGGGATGATCCCTTTTAGCCAAACGCAAACAGCCCAGCATGAATGGGATCCTTTTACTGTTCCCTTACAAAAATTCCCCTATTTCAACCAGGTGACCATGAATGATATCACTCTCCTGAGGCTAAGACACAAAGATATAGACCGAATGTTGCTTCAATGTGACCAAAACGCAGGACCATTCGCTGCCATGCTTTGTGCTGCAATGATTCCAGACTACTTGCTACTGGCTTGGTGTGGTAAAGTGTCCTACCGTGGAGGACGAAATAAGGCAGTCCTCCCAAGAAACCTTCTGCCAAGTCTTTCAGAATACCTCCAGGAGAGCTTCATGGAGATGTCCCTGGAGGATTCCCGCTCCGTCCCCAGACACATTAACAGACTTTTTCAGTAGCTGTACTGGCCACGAATGCATCCCAAGTCTTCAGGGCAAATCAAACATTAAACACTATTGCTTTTAAACCCTGTACTGTAGTTACAAATGTGCACTCACCAGGGGGGCCTTCTGCGCCTTCAGGTTCAGGGATCCCACCTTGGGAGGGTATTGGCTCCAGGGTGATGAAAAGGTCCTGGCTGCCGGGGAGAATGGATTCACCGCTTGCCTGCTGCGCATTCTCCTCCTCCTCTTCCTCATCCACAAAATCCTCCGTGTTGCGTGAGACTCCCCCCTTGCAGGTGTCCTCGGACGGTGGTGGGGTAGTGGTAGGATCCCCCCCTAGAATGCCAGGCAGCTGATCATAGAAGCAACATGTATGGGGCTCTGACCCAGAATGACTGTTTGCCTCCTTTGTCTTTTGGTAGGTTTGCCTGAGCTCCTTGACTTTCATGTGGCACTGTTGTGCGTCCCTGTTGTAGCCTCTGTCCATCCTGCCCTGTGTGATTTTGGCATATATATTAGCATTTCTTCTTTTTGATCGGAGTTCTGCCTGCACAGATTCTTTTCCCCATACAACAATCAGATCCAGTGTCTCCCGTTCGCTCCATGCTGGAGCTTGCTTACAATTCTGGGAGGACTGCATGGTCACCTGTGCTGCTGAGCTCGCCACGCTGACCAAACAGGAAATGAAATTCAAAAGTTCCCGGGGCCTTTTTTGTGTATGTAGCTAGTGCATTGGAATTGAAAGTGCTATCCAGAGCGGTCAGATTGGAGCACTCTGGGATAGCTCCCAGAGGCCAATAACGTTGATTTGCCTCCGCAGTACCCCAAATTCGACCCAGCAAGGTCGATTGTGGCGCTACTCCCCTCGCTGGGGAGGAGTACAGCAATAGATTTTAAGAGCCTTTTAGGTCGACAGAATGGAGTTGCTTGTGTAGCTATATATAAAATCGACCTAACGCGGCTAAATTCGACCTAACCCTGTAGTGTAGACCAGGGCTTGGATTATGTGAAAGGAATGTAAGGTTGTGTTGTCTGATTTTAAGTCACCTTTAAGATTATTTGACCCTGAGACTGCCCAGGTTCCTGCATAGTTTGGAGTGGCCTGAAGGTTGCTCTCAACACACATAGAATCATAGGACTGGAAGGGACCTTGAGAGGTCATCTAGTTCAGTCCCCTGCACTCAAGGCAGGACTAAGTATTATCTAGACTGGGGTGGGCAAACTTTTTGGCCCGATGGCCACATCTGGTTATGGAAATTGTATGGCGGGCCATGAATGCTCACAAAATTGGGGGTTGGGATGTGGAGGGAGTGAGGGCTCTGGCTGGGGGTGCAAGTTCTGGGGTGGGGCCAGAAATGAGTTCAGGGTACGGGAGGGGGCTCTGGGCTAGGGCAGGGGGTTGAGGTGCAGGTGGGGGAGTGAGGGCTCTGGCTGGGGGTGCGGGCTCTGGGGTGCAGGAGGGTGGGAGCGAGGGGTTTGGGGGGTGGGAGGGGGATCAGGGCTGGGGCAGAGGGTTGGGGCGCTGGACAGTGTCAGGGGTGCAGGCTCGGGGCGGCACTTACCTTAAGCAGCTCCCAGAAGCAGCGGCATGTCCCCCTCCGGCTCCTACATGGAGGCGTGGCTCTGCGCACAGCCCCATCCGCAGGTGCCACCCCTGCAGCTCCCTTTGGCCACGGTTGCTGGGCAATAGGAGCTGCAGGAGCAGCGCTTGAGGCAGGGGTACCGTGCAGAGCCGCCTGGCTGCTTCTGTGCATAGGAGCCAGAGAGGGGACATGCTGCTGCTTCTGGGATCCGTGGGAAGCCACGGCACACGTGGAGCGGGGCAAGCCCCAGAGCCCACTCCCCAGCAGGAGTTCGAGGGCCAGATTAAAACGTCTGAAGGGCCAGATGCGGCCCCCAAGCCGTAGTTTGCCCACCCCTGATCTAGACCATCCCTGAGAGGTGTTTATCTAACCTGCTCTTAAAAATCTCCAATGATAGAGATTCCACAACCTCCCTGGGCAATTTCACTGACAACTCCTCCTAAAGGCTATTCTTACAACAGTGGAAAGCCAAAGCATAGTGCAGCTCTGGCTCTGCCCAGTTTTCTCTGGCTATGTCCTCTTTGTGGAGGGGAATGAGATAGAGCTATACCACTGGAGGATTTACAATATGCTGTGGGAAATCCCAAGGTGGCCAGCTCCACTATATTTTGGGCTGCTTTGTTCCACTGGCATGTGGTAGAGCAGGGAAAATTGGGCCAAGGATCTTGCCCTCTCCCTGTCACACAGAAATGTTCATTACTCATGGTTTTAGGACTGTGACTTTTGTTACTATTTCTGATATCATCCATTTGTATTTCTCTCTATAAGACTTGGATTGGGAATCGAAGACGAAAATATCGTTTAATGGGGATTGAAGTCCCACCCCCTAGAGGAGGCCCTGCTGATTTCTGTGACCATCCTGAATCTGGTGCTAAATCAGCACTTACTCCAGGAGAGGAAACTGCTACTGAAGTGGGAGATGATAATGATAGGAATGATGAAGTATCAATCTGCTTATCTGAAGGAAGTTCACAAGGTATTTGAAACTGCAATTGCACTGTTTTGTTAATTATATTTTGCAATTTGTGTGCTTTTCATCCCTCTCTGGTGTGTACATTCTGAAGTGTTTGAAACAGTTGCTTTTTTTTACCTAGGAAATGAACAGCTTTCTGAAACTCAAACTAGTATTTTTAAAATTACAGTCATTTGGCATTGTCCTTGCCAAGGTGGCGGAGGCAAGTTTTTGAGCTATTATGTAGATTTATACAAACTGTAATAAGAGCACCCATTCAGTGCTCTGAGCACTCTTTAACAATTTATTTTCTAAAACACTAAAATAAGTAGACCTGTCAGTTCCTCTTGATCAGTGGTTCTCCACCTATTTACCATTGTGGGCCGCATATGCAGCTCTCTGTTTGTTATGTGGCCACATCCACACAATATATATATGCTACTTGTAGATCTAAAAAAAATAAAATAAGATTTAGTATTTGTTAATGACAGCAGTATGATTCAAACTGATATAGTACCTTTCATTTCAACACTGGCAAATGTTTACCAAGTGCATTTTAAATTAGCAAAATAAGTCAAACGTTAACTGTTAAAATGAATTAATTTACTGTAAGGGTGGCATGATATGGTGTATTGCCACCCTCCCTTCCTCGCTGCTGCTGGCAGCACAGCTGCGGAGCCTGCCTGCAAAGATGGCGCCCGCCCCCCCCTCCCCCCGCCAGGGACTTCTTCCTATGCGCCCAGCCCCCCATCTAGGGACTGCCCCCCAACCCCTCCCCACATTGAACCCCCAGCCAGGGACTGCCCCCCATCACCCAACCCAGCTGGAACTGTACCCCCAGCATCCAGACCCTGCCCCCCACCCAACATTTGGCTGGCACACATGCCTGCCCTGCAGAGACAGGGTGCCTTGTCCAGTGCTGAGTGCTGACCGCTCCCCCACTCCCACGGACTGTCCCCTCCTTCATCCAGTTCCCCACCCAGCCCCCTCAAGGACAGCCTCCCCAGCACTCAACCTTCCCATTCAGGGACTGTGCCCTAGTATCTAGCCCCCCATCCAGGGACTGCCCCCAGCCAGCAGTCCCCAACCTAGAGTCTGTCCCCCCATGCATCGGTTGCACCCCCCTCCCCGCGGTCCTACCCCCCTGCATCCTCCTCTCTGTGCAGGCTGGTCTCCTACCTCAGCAGTAACTCAGCTGCCCAGCCCGCCCCTCCCACCTGCCACTGTGGTCCTAGTGCCGGGGAGCCTGCTCTAGCTGGGGGTCAATGGACCTGCAATCTTGCAGAGTCTGGGGGGCCTCCTGCCGATGCTGCTGGGCCCAATCCTGAGGGAGGGGGCTGACGCTGGGCCTAATCCTGCACTGCCCCATTTTTGCACTCCCCTCCTGCTGGCTCTGTGCTTGGGCGGGTGCCGCTCCCGCTCCGCCCTAGTTATGGCCCTGAGAATGTCACATGGGCCACAGCTGTGTGCTGATTGGGCTGCAAGTAGGTTGAGAATCATTTCTCTAGATCAACTCAAATAAACAATCATGTTGTTTAACTAGAGTTACAACACAACCAAAACAGTCTAGTCCAAACATACCTACAATAGTATTAAAGCCTCTTTAAACAGCCTGATAACAATGCAGAGAATTAGGCAGTAAAGTCAGTAGCACTGGGCTGTTTAGAGGGCACCTAAAGAGAGAGAGAGAGAGTGTGTGTGTGTGTGTGTGTGTTTGAATTTGTTTGCCCACCCCTGCAATTTCATGAGTTTGAGTGTTAAATGGGAATTAGACGATCAACTCATTTGCTCTGTCTCACAGAATAGAATGACCAAACCCAGTCTTCTGTGTCCCTTTTTTAAATTAAAACTCTGGGCCCTAAAGGAGATGAACTGCCACCTTTGCACGTTTCACTGGCTTCAAAAGTTGAACTAATTGCTCCCAGCGCTTCTGATTAGAAGTGATCAATAAACCCTGGGCTCGCTAAACTAAAAGGAAGTCTGTTTTAGTGCACACTGTTGCAGTTTTGTATGCTACATATGATCTTGTCAATTTGTTTGAATGGTATAGAGGAAAGAGTTAGAGACATTGAGAACTGTTGGGAACAAACTTGTGATGTCTTTGTCAAATTCAACTATAAATAGAATAAGATGATACAGAATTGGGTAGAACAGATTGAAATCCAAGGAAGATGCCAAAGTATGAGAATCCTTGACTTGCCTGAGGGAGAAGGAACTGCTCCAGTAGGATGTTTATTTAAAAGAAAAAAAGTGAATGTTATGCCATTTAAAGTGAAGGATGACTCAATATTCATTGAGCTAGGCCTTTTGAACACAGAGCTGTAAGGGATCCGGGCAAGAAGAATATGATTATAATAAAGCTTATGGAGCTATGGACAAACACAGGATTTCCTTAGTAACAAAAATGAAAGAGATTTTTGTAGTCAGCATAAAGATTATTTTCCTACCAGCCACAAACCAGAAAGTAGTTCAAAATGGGTTAGGAGGCAGTAAAGAGAACCTTTATGGAAAATTAAAATGGATTAATTAAGAATAAGTTAACTATTTTATTAGACCCTCCCCAAGTCTGTGGAAAAGCTGTTGGACTAAATTGCAACTAAAACCTTAGATATAGTAGTGGACTTTGACTCTGATAATCCTTAAAACTGGAATCTATTTGTATGCCAAAATGATTATTTCAGTTTTATTATTAGGTTGCAGACATTATTTCTTCTATTAGTACTGACTGTCACTTAGCTTTGAGTCTCCAGTCTGCTAAACCCATAATAAAGACTTTATGAGAGGAGAGAGAGAGGCTAATTATATCAATGAGGGTTTGAAAAAAGAGCTGACACTCCTGGAGAAGATAAGTAGTCCAGAATTACACGCAGCAGCTGTTTTGTCAGAGCTGTGTAATCACCCTTTTAACTTCTTTGGAAAATACAACTATAGGTTCCAAAAGGACATTCAGAGAGTTGAAAAGAACTACTCCTGGGGGAATTCTGCACCAAAAAATTAAAAATTCTGCACACAATATTTTAATATTCTGCATATTTTATTTCTCAAAAGAACACAATATAATCACACCAGTTTCAGTTATTTTTGGTCATTTATTTCAAAATACCCGTCAGCAAGTTTGTCTATAACAATAGAGACAACAAAAAAGATTCAGGAAGTGTTTTTTGACAAATAGATTCCTTACTAGGCATATTAATACAGAACTCTGAGTAATAATTCATTTAAACTACAATACAGAACTGTATTTCCTGAACTGCTCAGAAGCCGTGCAAAGCCATGCAAAGTCAAGGATAACAGAGGAGCTGAGGGAGAGAAGTGTAATTGCTGGGAAGGAGCCTGGGTGTGAACTTGGGGTTGTTGGTTATGAGTGGGAAAAGTATGGAGCAGATTCTTTGGGGCGGGAGGCAGGGAGGGTTTGTTAGGGAGCATCCCCCATGCAGATCCAGGCTGACCCCTAGCCTTTCCGATTCAGTCAGGCACATCTGCCCCATCTCTGTGTCCCTGCACCCCCATGTGTCATTGAACCCGCTGCCCAAATGTGTCCCTCCACTCTCATTCAGACAGCCACTCCCCCCATCCCCATGTGGCCCGGCACCCCCTCCCCCAATCCCCATGTGGCCCTGCACCTCCCTCATCCCTGTGCTGTGAAGAAGGCACTACAGGCTCTTTCTCTTCCTTAGCTAGCCAGGAGTGGTGCCTCTGTTCCAGCGCCACAGTGCCCTCTGGTGGGAAAAAGGCCAAACTGCATCAACTTTCAAGCCGAAGTTATTTTCTGCTGAGGCTGCTCTGGGCTAGCACCATAGCGCCCTCTAGTGGGCAAAAGGCAGAACTTCAATAACTTTCTAGAGAAGCTATTTTCTGCCAAAAAAAATAATATATGGGTAGCACATGAATTATGCGCACGTGCAATGGTTCAGAATTCCCCCAGAAGTAAAAGAACTAACTAGGTAAATGAAATAAGTGGAATGAGGCTGGTGAGGGCTGCTCCTCTTTAAAAGTAGCTGATGAAAAAACAAAAATCAAAACCATAACTTGATGCAAAATTAAGGGCATATACTTTATCAAAATCAGAAAATGGAAAATGTTAGGGTTCACTAGTAACATTAACTGGCACTTTTGTCCATATTATGTTAGTCATATCCACATTAGGTGTATCGGTGCAGCTCTGAGGTCAGTGAGCTGTGCCAATTTACACTAATTGAAGAACTGGTTCTTCATGCTGGAAATTTGGATTCACTGGTCAAACTAAGCAAATGGTGACTGTTGAGATTACAGGGCAAGCTACGCTTTAGAGCCTTTTTCAGTCCCCGCCATGTGCACCCCTCTGGTGACAGCTTTTGCTTCCTTCACCCTTCTCTGGGTGGAACCACTTGGTCCTACCATCCTTAGACTAGATCTCTGGACTGCAGCCAAACTGTTTACCACCAGTGGTAAATTGACAGGTTCAACTGCTTTCAGCACCTGCAAGAACTTTCTCCAAAACCCCGTGACAAGCAGGCGATTGAAATGACACAAAACAGCTTCATCAAAACAAAATATTAATGCTACATTGCAGTCAGAGAAGTGAGTTAAAACAACAAAAGTCTATGAGCCAATTAAATATCCAACTGGTAAAACTGAGATACATATCCTATTCATATAAAATAATACAGATGTCTCCCTTGTTTTCCACAATGACCCTGGGCAGTGCAATAGGATTTTGTAGCTCTTGTGATTCAGGGCCCCAAAGGAGCTATGCGGCTTACTGAACTGAAGCGGCTGCCTTGCACAGATTCATAGTTACTGTGAATGTATGTCTCTGCAATTAGAGCAATATGAATTAATTGGGAATATAGGGATTGCCATACAGGTACAAACCAAGGAGCCATCCAATCAGCTGTTCTGTTTAAAAATAGTCAAGCCAGATGCCACCAAGAAAGGCAAGAAATCCTGCTAATACACCTCAGTATACAATATAAAAACAGTTGGTAGGATTTCTTTCTGATATGGTGGAATTGCTGGAAATTGGCTAGTGCCCTGAAGTGTGATTGATTGATAACCTTTCTAATTTTGTTCTAAATATTACTGTTGCAGATGTTCTTGTTTTTATATTAACGTCTAATCCTTTTCTGAAATATACTAAGCTATTTGCTTAATTAATAACCTGTGCAACTATCAAAGGGTAACTTATATGGCCTATGTTTTTAACATTCTGTGTTTGATGAAAGTGGCTTGGTATAATTACAAAGCTAGAAATTGTTCCTTCTCTTATAGAGGACATTTCCTGTACTTGAATCTGTAGCTTTGCTTATGTAGTTTAATGAGTTAGGCTCTTTCCCCTTTTCTATAACATTATTTCCCAGCATTAAAACACATGTAGGCATACAGTCATTGCATTACAACATGAAACCTCAGATCAATATCTGTTGCAGTGGTTTCTCAGTCTGGAATCCGTGGATCGCTGCATTGTTGAAAACTACCAAGTAGTTGGAAGAGATTCTTTAATCACATTGCTGAAGCAACTGTCAGTCTTCATTCAGTGGCCCTTCCTGTTAGTGATAGCCTTGGCCAGGATTCTCTTTGAATTTCCAGAGATACTGGGACCAAGCCCTGGTCTACACTAAGAAATTAGGTTGGTATAACTACTTTGCTCAAGGATGTGAAAAATCCACACCCATGAGCGATGCAGTTAAACCAAACTAATTCCGGGTGTAGGCGGCGCTGGGTTGACAGGAGAATCACCCATCGATCTAGTTACCGCCTCTCAGGGGGGTGGATTACCTACGCCGACAGGAGAACCCCTCCCGTCAGCATAGGTAACATCTTCATTGAAGTGCTGCTGCAACGTTCTAAGTGTAGACAAGCCCCAACTAAACAAAACAAAGAACCACCATTTAATGTCTTTTTCAAGAGATTCTTTGATGTAAATTCAACCAGGATTACATTTGTAGATGATGTTAAAATTGGAAAGATATCAAAAGTGTCGGAGGACAGAATCAAACTGCAGAATGTTTTAGGATATGTCTACACTTAAACCGCTACAGTGACACATGGGTTCTGCCATTGGCATAGGTAATCCAAGACATGGTAGCTAGGTTGATGGAAGAATTCTTCTGTTGACCTACCACTGTCTACACTGGGGGTTAGGTCAGCATAGCTATGTCTCTCCGGGGTGTGGATTTTTCACACTTCTGAGAGATGTAACTCTGCCCATATAAATTCCCAGTGTTAGATTAGAACAATGGGGACCTTTGGCAAAAAAAAAAAAAAAAAAAAATGGTGGGGGGGAGATTCTGTACTCCTTGTATGAGGGAAACCCTGTGGAGAGGAAATAAATAGCATAGGTCAAAAACGAGATTAAGTAAATAAATGAGAATATTGTCACTGATTTCAATATGGCCAAATCTTGATCCCACTGTATTGGTTTTTTCAGTTTTCAGGATTAATTTCAGGGCAGGTCTACACTACAAACTTGCAGTGGCGCAGCTGCACTGCTGTAGTGCTTCTGGTGAAGACATTCTAAGGTGACAGGAGAGAGCCCTGCCATCAGCTTAATAACTCCACCTCCGTAAGAGGCAGTAGCTATGTTGGTGGGAGAAGCTCTTCCACTGACATAACGCTTTCTACACCACTGCTTAGGTTGGTATAACTACATTGCTCAGAGGTGTGGATTATTCACACCCTGAGCGATGTAGTTATACCGAAATAATTTTGTAGTGTAGACCAGGGCTTAGTGGTTCCAGTGCACCAATATGGGGATGTATGCATGCATGTGAGTGAGATACACAGACAGACAAACCCACACATATATGTACCCTAATCTTTTAGGCTGGGATTTTAGGGAGTTTGACACCCAAGTCCTGTTGAAATTCAGTGCGTGTTGGGTGCCAGACTCCCTTAAGCTCCTTTCAAAACCCAAGCCTGAAGCTATAAGCAGTGAGAAATTGGTGTATAATGTAGGAGAGTAACTGACAAGAATAATGTCTGTCTGTCTTAGGCAGTGATTGGTATAAATGTGATTTGAAATGTTTGTGTCAAACATTAATTATACGCAATCTTCTTAATTACAAATAAACTTTGGCTTAGAAGTCAAAGAAGACATCACCACATAAATATATCTTAAAGAAATTCCATAAAAAGGGCATTAGGGTACTAAAGCTAGAACTCCGAGGAAGATATAATAGCTCATTTATTTCTGCAGAAGAAACCAGTGAAGTTATTCAAAATGAAGAAATTGGTCACAAAGAAGAGGACCAAAATACATTATCTGCAGATAATGTGGTATGTACACTTTCTATATCCTACCAATTAGACCTTCTTAATTATTACTGTATAAACTGTCTTCCAAAGGCAGTATTTCTAAGTTAGTGAAGATTTCAGTTTCATGTCCTGTTAAAAAGAATCCTGTTTTATAACTTGAATACTAAAAATAAGCAGTTACTGATAGAATTGTGCATATTCAGTCAAAAAACTAAAAATATTTTCCATATAATTTAATGAGTAGAAATCTTGTGTTTTAGGAGGCTACTTAGTGTAACTGCATTACTACATTCTAGTCTTTCTCATCTCCAAAGTCCTGAGTAATTCTTCCACTCTACTCAGCTCTGGAACATTGTCGCTTCAGTAGAGTTATGCTCTGTGTATAGGGACATGTGGAAGTGCTGAAACAGTGTTTTGTCCTGCTTAGTTCTGGTGTACTAGCTAGGCCTGAAACAATTAAATTCAGGTTGAATGGTTAGGCCCTGAGCCAGCAAGGAACTTCTGTGTGGTTGCAGAGGTGCCATACGGAGCTCCTCCCAGTACTGATGCCTTATTTGGTTACAGCTAGCCTGAGATGTTCTGTGAACCTCAGAGACCAGATGCCCCAGCATCCTCGGTACATGCCTCACTATAATCTGTTTTAATAATTTTGTGTGTTGGAAAGCCCAGTGTACTGCATGACAATATAGGGACAAATTCCCATTGAGTAATTAGGTACAACTCCATTGACTACACTGAGGTAGCCTTACTTCTGCTGTTGATGAATTTGGTTCATATACTTTTACTATCAATTTATTTTTAATTCTGTCAAGTAGTAAGATTTTTGTCTGGGTGTTTTTACCTAATTCTGTAAAAAATTGGGGGGTTTACACTTTTCAAATATAGATCTAATTAAGAATGTAAAAGGCCAGTGTTAATCCTGTGTTAAACATAAATTGTTTCAATCACAATATAGTATTACTACCATATTTCGTGTTGAAAAATGTTTATTTTTACAGTATTTAGCACTTACGTGGTATTATCCAATGTGTTATATTTTTGAGAAAAAACTCAGTGAGGTGAGAAGAATGATATTGAAAGTGTGTTATGACAGAACAAAGCATGTCACGTTTATAGGTTTTTACAGTGCCCATGAGGTAGTTTTTATTTTTATTCATATTTAAATTAGATTTCCAGCAGATGGAATGAATATAAATCAGTTTGTGATAGGAGGCTGGCATTCTTGCCAATAAATCAGGGAGATAAACTGCAAACTGAAATTACTGAATCTGTATATTTCTCGGCTTTTGAAGGTGGTGCGATCAGTGAGGAAGATAATGGTGTTAGGGCAGGCTTTTATTCTACTGTTTCAATCAGTATTTAATCTCTGTGAGCTAAGGTATAATAAATTTAACCAATTTTATTGCTGTTTAATAGAACAGTGTTTAAATTAGATCATTTTCAAATGATTAGGGTATAAAAATAAACACATAAAAAGAGCAGTAGGTTATAGAATTTAGGGAAAATGTGTTAATTTTTATGGTAAAATTTAAATACCTTAGAATCAGTGATGTGTGAGATCTCCATAGTGAAGTCACAATTGAGTTTCTGTCATAAACTGGATTTTAGCTTTCCTGCTCCTCCCCAAATCTGAATTCCACAAACCAAGGAATATTGGCTTCAGGATTGATGGTTGGAGCTCAGATAGTTATCAGGATCCGTAAGGGGAGGGGGGGAAATTGTCAGCCAGCCCCCTGATGAACCAATAGAGGCTCCTCAGAAGGCTGAAGATCCAATGTAGGCTCATCAGACAACAAGTTTAGCTTGTTAGAACCTGAACCTGTCTCCTGAGATTTGTTGTGGGAGGAGTTGGTTGGCCCCGAAGAACATACCAGTACCTGCAGTAGATGTTAGGGGGCCCCAGCAAGCCCCCAAATGCTTATGGGAGGTGGAGCATTGGAAGGGACTGCTATGATCAGGCCTGGAGTTCTTCTAATGCAGACTTCTGCAGGAAATAAAGGGAGAATCTCCCTATTTGCTATCCCCTCAAAATCTCCTTATTGTCCTCATTTCCCCTTTATACCTTCACTGGAAACATCATATGGTGTCCAGGAAGGAATCCCTTCACCTACACACCTCCGTCTGCCCACAAGTTGGACTCTACCCATAAATCACTTATATGTACTCTCAACCTGTCTTTACCTTAACAGAGGTTTATTGTCTTACAATGTTTACAAAAGGAGGATGTTCTCCCTCTTGGATGATAACCCTTCTCTTACTCTCCATACGACTAGACTCAGAGTTTCAACAGGTGGAGACAAATGTATTTTTCGTTCACAATATATAATTGAACTCCCTAATTTCCTACCACTAATTTCTCTGTTTCTAATGGTGCTGGAAGAGGGAGAAGAGGCATAGGAAATTTGAGTTCCATCCCTGTCAGATCATTTTACTCAAAAAAGACTGGGTCAATTCCTGGAGCTATCACAATATTGTTGCCATAGTCCTAAAACAGACTAGACGAGGAACCATTTTTTTAAAAAGAGAGATTTTACTATAGAAGGGCAAGAATTAAACCAGGCAAGACTTGCCAGTAGGAAATCCCTTGGTTTGCAGTCATTCATCATAGTGTCTGTCTTGCCTTCTGATTCTAGAGGAATAAACATTCCACATGGCTGGTATGACATCTCCCACAAAGAGTCTGTGGAAGAAATATTTTTTCCCCCAAGGCCACCTGTGCAGGCTGCAAGGAGAATGCAGTATGCAATTTAATCAACAAAAATATGGCAGCAGCTAGCTCCTCCACAGTAAACAAAGTGAGTCACCATGGCAACATTGTCCTAACTTTGAGTGTACATTGCCTCAGGTTGCTTCCTCCCTGGAGCTTTGCATATGAACAGAGTGCATGATCGCCATCTAATGGGTACTCAGAAATTCAAAATAATTTGTAAATAGGCAAAAGAAATACACTTAGGACTCTTCCTTCCATTATAATTTGAGAGGTGCAATTATTGTTTCTTAGGTCTAATAGTAGAGTAACGTAGAGACTTCTATTAGTAAGCTAGAAATTCAAGAATTTAGTTTTCTGAATGAAATACCTTTCACTTCTGTTTCAGAAAATCGAAATTATAGATGATGAAGAAAGTGATATGATTAGTAATTCCGAAGTGGATCAGATGAGCTCTCTTTTGGATTATAAGGTAAGTGATTGAGATCTTGTAATGTTGAGACACGTTCCCTTTACACAGAAAGCTCAAACAGGTTTTTTGCAGGGAGGAGCGTGGAAGGGTGGAATTCACCCCAACCACAAGAAGGCCTCTGTTCCAGCATTCAGGCTGTGATAGTAGCTCGATCATCTATTTGTGGGTTCTTAGCCACTGGATCCTTGTTTCTGCAAAATGAAAGGAATACAGAAACAGCAGCATCAGTCCTTCATAGCAGCTAAATTACTATGATTCTAGCAGCTTCCAGTGGGTGTCTCACACCAAGGCAATTTATTTAGCATTTAAAACACACCATCTTTTTCATTTATATTTTTAAGCGAAATCTGCGTTTTCATCAAATACAAACTTTCTTTGTGCTAGGAGTCTGTTCTTTTGGGCTTTATTTTAAATATATAGCCTAATACTGCCAGAATTGGGAGGCAACAAAGCAGCTAGAGTCCTCTAATAAAGCAGGGAGGTCCGAGAAAGCAATGGCTTTAATAATGTAGACCACAGTATAACAACATTGCTGCCCATTCTGGTTATAAAATGACTATATAGAGTTGTCTTTGAAATAGTAACATGAAAAAAATGCTGGACACCCTGACATTCAGGATCTTCTGCCAAAATTGTAAAGGTTATACGTTTGTTATATGGCTTCATTTTATGCTTTGTGTTTTCTGTGTGAAACTGACAAATTTGTAACTTCCTTGTTTGTAAAATATACAGATTTTATTAGAATAGAACCTGTTTCTAAAACAATAAATTATTTTAAAAAGTAAAACAGACTATACCTTTTGGGGCACAAAAACGAATCCTCTGGGCAGTGTGTTCCGGGTAAGGGCAATGCAGGATGAATATGGATGGCGAATGACCTTTTCTTAATGTCACTTGTCACTGAACTGAATGGCTTGTTGTGACAGCATGCCCTACAGAATCTTGTTTGTTTTTATTACGTTTTGACATAAACTATTAGTCTTCATGGTCACATGTTCTCTGCATAAGCTAGCATGCATATTTTTACTGGACCAAAGCCCTGAGTAAATAGCTGACTTGCAAGCTTTCAGCAGTAACAAATCCCAGTAAGCTGATTTTCCTACCAAAAGAGAATATTTTCTTTAAGCTACTATATGAACTGTATTGTTAGGACCAACTCTTTGGCAAGCCTCTAAAAGTCAGCTCACAATGTTTGTCAGTTGCATTAGGGCTTGCATAATGGCAAATGCATGTTTAACTGTCCATTTTATGTTCATGGAAAATGTGTTTTGTACACAAAAATAGCTACATCAACCACAATTTCGTCTGCTGAAAATTCATCACTGCTTGTTAGGCATAGACGGGAAATTGATTATCACTTAAGCTTAACTGAAATACAGGTTTTATTAATGTGAAATGATAGCCAGTCTGTAACAAATCTGTACACAAAACTTTCATGTCCAGAACATACTATTAAGTCTCACAGGTTTTTAAAATAATACAATAAAATAAATGAATGCCTATTCTGCAGAACCTTTTTGCACACTCTTTTGGCAAAGTTTTCAGATGCCTTTTAACTAGACTTCTAAATTTGCACATGCAATCATTTGTTACCATGAAAACCTGAAAGTTTCTGTAGGAATTGGTTTATATGCATCATTGCAGGCCCAAATGATCATGTGAACAGATGTGTGGACCTAATTTTAAATGATTTCAAAATTTGGCTTTTTATATTGAATAATAAAGGGAAAAATAAAATCGTGCTAACACAATTCCCTTAATTTCTTGCTGTTAGAATAGTTGTACTTTATAATTTGTTCATCATAAGTTATGCACAGGAGGAATGTACAAAACAGCTACAAATTCTGGTATCTATAGCAAACTACAATTCCACATCTCAAATCTGCAAACATGCACATTTATACATTTACAGAAGCTGATTTTTCAAATTAATTTACAGTTTGAGCCAAATAACTAGGATATGCCTTCAAAAATTATTAGATCAAAAAGAGCCACTTTGAGTTCTGGTGTGCATTTTATCCATCCAATAAGAAAAACACAATCATGTCTGGTTGTTGAAATATATAGTGTATGCAGTTTACCTACACTCCTTTAATTTAGGAAGGCTTAAATTTTTTTCAAAGAAAAGAACATGTAATGTTAACTGAAATAATAATGTTTTGCTGTGTTTATTTTAATGGCATGTTAAGTCCAATGTTTGTTGAAAGAATTACTTTGTAACATCACTATTATGGCACTAGCATTCAAGCTTCCTAGTGCTAATTATTAATTCTTTATTTCTAGGTGCTCTATATTGTGAAGTTTTGTACATATTTCTCCCAGGAGTTTAATGAACAGCATAACCGTGAAAGCACTTCGTGTGTATGTGTGGAGTATTATTAACTTTGCATTCAGAAATTCTTAGCTAGGCAATGAATAAATGTAGGAAGAGAAAAACATGGTTGCAAAATAATTTGATGTTCTCAGTTCAGTTTCTAGCAGACGTGAATCTATATCCCAAAAACTACTACCAAAGCTGACAACCTCTTGGGAGTCACAGCAAAAAGAAAATGCTAAATTGGCATGGAGACCAAATTCCCCTCTCATCCCTAAAACTGAGTCGTCCAGAACAGAATTGAGGCACATGTGGCAAGGAGGGCTGAAGACTATGTATGGGAGAAATCTTGCACTGGCTGTGATGTAGTTTGTGCATAGTACTATCTGTTGTTATCCTGTGGAAAACTGGTGTTCAGCGCCATCATTTGGACACCTTTTGCAGACACACCATTTTCTTAATCTTGAAAATCTAAACACAACACAGGTAGTTAACTACATATAATCTTCACATAACCTGATCTTTGCAAAGGAAAATACCTAGGGGAAATTATATTTTTATGTTCAAGAAATTAACTTGGAATATATACAGTGCTGTAAGTCTAGTAAGGTGTATGTGGGAATTAGCTGAAGTACTTACTGAACCTGAAGTTAAATCTGAACTTTTGATTTAAGAGATTTGCCATCTAGATATTAAACTTGTGCTTTGTAAATCCAATAATACATGTTGTTCATTGTTTATAGAATGGCTGATTAATGCCTGGCTGAAGCCCTCTTGTTTATCTACCGTGTTGGCACTGTCAATGCTTCCCCACACTCCCTTACCAGTATGCCACAAATCTGACATGAAGGGACCATCTTGAGAGAAAGAGACTAGTACACTGCTGTTTTGTTGAGCCTGTTAATGAGGATGTCAGTTGTCGTGGTTTTTCTTTTCTATTTGGGTATTTATAGTGTGCCTGTCACTGTGGTATCTGAGGTGATGTGGATAGTGGAAACTGGGAATGAGAAACCACCAGCTCATTTCATATAGGCTATTTTAAGCAATCAGCTGATGAAAATTTCCAGCCACTACTTTCCTAGGCTGGATTTCAGTTATCCAAAGAATAGCTATTGGAGACATGGAAAGGGGAGTTAAATGTGCAAAGATTCATTGGCATCACCTGTATCAGCATTGATGGGCTAGGTTATTGGTTAGGGATGAGTACTCTTTGGCTTTTGAATTAGGTAGGTTGGTGTCTCCTAACTAGTGCAGAAGCAGATAAAAAGGTTTTTCTTGGGTAGGAGTCAGGGTTGGTAGGGAAAAACAGTTTATAGACTCCTCTCTAATACTGTCTCTGTAAACAGTGAGAGACAAGGTGGATGAAGTAATATCTGTGATTGGACTAATAAATACCTCACCCACATATCCTGTGATCACATCTACGATACTATCCCCAAACTATGGGCAGGCAAACAATGGTGGAAGAGAGGCAAGCTTCAAGACCTCCGCTCTGTGTAGCACCAGTTTGATCCCAGCTCTTCTCCTTGTACTCTACTGGAGCAGCTGGTGGATTGGTGCCAGGAGCAGCAATAGTGGATTCAACTTGTGGCTCAGTAGCTGTCTGAATGAGCAGTGTCTGGCTCAGACCCAACCTCAGAAAGTTAAGAAGCAGACAAGCTTTAGTATTTTGGCCGGGCCTTTTAAAAAATTTCCTTCCCATTCTCCAAACAAAACAGATTACCTTGAATGCATCACTATTTACATGACTGACCTTAAGATTTTGAGGAAGGTTATTGAGGTGATCCTTTGGTGTACAAACTTAGCTGACTCCACATAACATACGTGTTTCTGGGTGCCATGGAATTAGGGAATTTTAGGGATTTTTCCCTCACCTCTTTCCATTTCAAGCTTCCTGCGGCAATACTGGCACCTTGCTGCTGTCTGTCTCACACAGTTGGTTTACATTTTCGAGAGTATCTTTGCTAGGGAGAGAGGTAGAAACTTCCTTTAAGGTGATAGGTGAGATTCTCCTCTCTGGGACCAAAAGACAGTGCTTATTAAAAGTGCTCTAGAGGTGAACAATAATTCCCCTGAATGCTTTGTCTGTAGTGTGATTGCTATTATGCATGGAGTTAATATGCAAAATGACTCCGCTTCCTGGAGGTCTTCATGCCTTGAACATTGTCGATTGCATATGCCAAATAAATAAATGGAGTTTATATAGGATCAGAAGAAATGGTTTGGTCTATGCATTTACTGGGCATTATAGGCCTAGTATGACATCACTCACAGCCAGTTAGAATGCCCCAATTGTGTTAATTTCTAAAGCCTCATAAAAAATGCCTTGTTCTGTCTTAGTGCCTAATTATCAAACCAAAGTAATAAGGTCAGACAATGCTAACCCTGAAGAATTTTTCCATGATGATACTTTCACAGGGAACCTTTATTCTCTAGAATTATTTGATTTTACCCTATTTTACTTTTATCATAACAAAAGAAACTCACTGTTATTCTCTTTTATTTGAATATAGGTACATTTGATGTCATAATTTTATCCAATGCTAATTCTTATTTGGAGAATTATATCTATTTTTTCCCCTCAGAATGAAGAAGTTAGGTTCATTGAAAATGAATTGGAGAATCACAAACAGAAATATTTTGAACTACAGACATTCACGAGGAGCTTGATACTTGCTATCAAATCAGATGATAAAGAACAGCAGCAGGTAAGTCTAAGAAGTAGGCAGCAACTATGTCAGACTTTTTTTTTTCTTTGTCTTTTGTCATTTTCTTACTTATTTATATTATGGTAGTGCTTACAGGCCCCAACTCAGATTGGGGCCCTATGGTGATAGACACTGTATGAACACACAGGGTATGTCTACACTGCAATTAAACACTCGTGGGACTCTGTGAGGGGGAGGGTCCCGCAGCCCGGGTTCCAACCTGAACCCAAATGTCTACACTGCAATTTTACAGCCTCATGACCTGAGCCAACCTCGGGTGTTTAATTGCAATGTGGACATCCCCACAATAAGACTGTTCCTGTCCCTGAGTTCTTGCAGTGTAAACAGACAATACAGGCAAAGCATAAGAGAGCGAAAGTATTATCTTCATTTTCCAGCGAGGGAACAGAGGCCCAGACCAATAAGTGACTTGCCCAAGGTTAAATCAGAAGTCTGTGGCAGAGCCAGGAATAAAAACCAGGTCTCCTCAATTCCTGCCAGTGCCTTAACTACTTTCTTTAGTCTTAGTTTGCTCTGAGGAATCATTATTTTTGTACCGTGTCAAGTAGCTTTCGGAAGGCCAGATCTTCAGCTGGTGTGGTCTCCAAGGATGTCAATGCAGACATATACCCGCTGAGGATCTGGTATTCTGTGGTAATGCATAATGTGATGCCAGTAAGATAGTGGGGTTTCTTCTCGTCATTCATAAAAACATTACCATTTTCCTCCTCAGTTTGTTAGGTGGAACTATGGCCCCAATCTAGCAAAACATTTTAATACATTACTTCACTTTAAGCACATACTGTGGTACTTTGTTGGATCAGGGCTTATGTGCACAGGTTGAATAGTGATTGAGGAGTGTGTGTATGCTTGTTCAGCTTTCCAGTCACAAACTGTAAGTTGTGGGGATCGTCCACGTACAGTAAATGAATACTGCTGTACAAAAAATATCAAATCTCCAATATCTCTTCTTGTTACATAGTTTTTGATGTTAAAAAATAGTGCAACATTTTGAAGCTAAATTTATACATTCTAATCATCACTTTTTTAAAGTAATAATGCTCCTTGTTTATTACAGTATTTAATTTAAGGACTGAGCACAGCTGACAATGTACAATAAAGCTTAATTTGGAGTCCTAGAGATGTCACAAACTATGAAACTGAATCATCAATTACAGCAAACTACTAATGACGTTGTACATACGGCCCAATCTCATATTGCTTACTCACATGATGTAGGATCAGATCCGTAGAGATGGTCTTAGATATTCCATTTTTTATATGTTCATTATAATATAGTGATTAATTGTCCTACTTGAAAATTTTAAATCTTGGGGTAATTTTGCATTAAATAATCATATTTTTCAAATGAATTTTATACTAGAAATAACATTGGACATTTCTGCTTTTGAAGTCAGTGCAATTCAGTACAGTTCCTTTCAGAAGGATGCAAAAATCTGGCTGCATATTAAAAGAGAATTATGTTTTAAATCTGTTACCCTTATATTTACATTTGTGTCAAACTTGCAATCAGAAAAAGGAATCAACCCACCTGCCCTCTGGAAATTAAAGATATGGAGTAAAATTTTCATAAGAGCTTAAGTCCAATTGAATTTCAAGTGTCAGCCTCTTTTGAGATTGGGACTTCAGCTTCTAGGTTATTGTGGATGCAGATTTAAATTAACTAATGTAAGTAATATTTGAGTTTTAAGATTACATGGTTTTCATATCACTTTATATTTCTAGTAGAATTTTCATAAGATCTGAAGTGATTTAGGAGCTTAAGTCCCATTCTCAAAAGAGGCTGACACTTGAAATTCAATTGGACTTAAGCTCTTATGAAAATTTTACTCCATATCTAAATCACTTCAGATATAAAGTGATATGAAAACCATGTAATCTTAAAACTCAAATATTACTTACATTAGTTCATTTAAATCTGCATCCACAGTAACCTAGAAGTTGATTAGGAGTAAGTGGTCTTAAAAATGATCTTATAAACAGAATATGCTTTGCAAAAAACGATTACTAAAGTAAAATGTAAATCCTAAAATATTATCTTTTTATTTTCATTTCCCACTTGATTTCCCATTTGTGAAATGTGCCAGATTGGCAATTCTGATAACTGATATGAGTTTACTCACAAAACAGGAATAGCACTGGCAGCAGCAGGGCAAGTTTCCTCTATATTGCTCTGCAAATGTGTGTCTGCCTTGTTCAGGAGGAATCATCTCTACATGCTGATTTAATGTTGGCTTTTCTACAGAGACTGCCAATAAGGATGCAAGTATCAGTTATCAAGACAATACCCATTCACTAGGGACTAGAATGAGGCCACCAATTTATTACATGTAAAAACAGCAAGCAGTTGTCAGTTGGTGATGACAGGTAATCATTACCATTCAAGGATGGATTTGAGCCAGTAATCTACAAAGGCTTCATAACCTATAACCTATTACCTACATCTGGAGCTATCAAGGCCCCAAGAAAATACCTGTCTGCAAATCTTTAGACTGTAAGCCCTCCAAGGCAGGGATTGTCTCTTCTGTGTTTGTATAGACCCCAGCACAATGGGGCCCCAATCCCAACTGGTACTATTTTAATATAAATATTGACAATAAAAATAAGTACTCCAAATTTAAACAGTAAGTTCAGACATTTATCTTACATAAGCCAACTGTCAGTATTTCTTAAAAAATTATAGTTTCTGCTTTTGACACACCTATAAATCAATAGTGCAGAGCCAAGCTATTCATTTGTTACAGCATATAAGCCATAGAACAGATCTAATTTCATGAAAACATTCTGGGAATCCTTCAATATATGTAGTTTCTTTTTCTTTGTGGGCAAAGGGTATGGTTTGTAGTATTTCTTGTAACTGAAACAATTAGCAAGTCTGCATATATATTGTAAAATATAATCATCCTAAAAATGTCTTTATTCAGGAAAAAAATGTAGTGGCTAAACTTCTTTAGTTTGTCCTTGAATGTATTCACTCTAAGGTACAAAGAAAATCTAAAATAAATATATATCACACAAACTAGAAAAGTGTAACTGTTAATGGAAGAACTACAATAGAAAAGATATGTCTGTGATGAACAGACATTGCAGGAGTAGAAAGGAGTCACTTGCCAGTATATTAAGGCATTTTTCTTGTGTCCCAAGAAGAAAAGATTAAATTATTAATTTCCCTCTTCAACTACTGATGGCGGGAGATTCACCGTTGGATAATATCCTCTGTATGCATCTCAGGATACGGTAGTTTCTATTTTGAAATATGGTAATTTGCCATCACTACTTATGTTTTCATTTTATAGCTGAGATATCACTGTTTTCTTCTGTGCTTGCAAGCAGTAAACTTGGTATCTGGCAATAGTACAGTGGTTACATCATTTTTGGACAGCATTCTGTTTCTTCTTTAGTATTGGGAATTTCACCATTATCAGTGAAAAAAATCATAAAAAGTGATCCTTTACTATACAAAGTACTTAATGAGTTAACATGAAATTTGAAAAATGTGTCCAAATACTAATTTAAATTTTTTTTTTAACATAGGCACTGCTGTCAGATTTACCTCCTGAATTAGAAGAGATGGATTTCAATCACGCATCTCCAGAGCCTGATGATACCTCATTCAGCTTGTCGTCTTTATCAGAGAAAAATGCCTCGGACAGTTTGTGATCTTTGGAGAAAAATAATATATATACGCACACACAATGCTTAGACTGCCTAACAGGTGTGCATTTCAAGATAACTGCATTTTGTTACCTGATATCATTCAGTCAACAAGAACCTTGGTAAACTAGGCAGACCTTGCTGAAGGGTGAATGTGATGTGATATGACTGCAACTTGCGGTGACAAGGAATATGGAACTTTGTTTTTGGCAAGTGAGAAAGCTACATGGGAAAAAGTTTTAGTTTTTAGCATCACAGCCTTGATTAGGGTCATTTATAATTTTCCAAAATAATTCTTGCTTTGTAGCAAAATTTATTCTGAGCAGGGATCCAAGAATGGAAAATAAATGTGCAGTTACACAGCCAGGTAACATTTCAACGTTGCTTATCATGTAAGACTCACCAGTCCTGTTTATTGTGACCATCGCCTTTTCCCTTGCTCCTTCTTACTCAGGTAGGTGGACTGAAAATTGGGAATCCATGTGGAAAAATGAGCTTGTTATGGGCAAATGGACAGAGTTGTTCTTGGACCCCTGAAAAAATCTGAATTAAAAGATTGATCTAAGGTGCTTATTGGTATATAAGTGCAAATTGTTGAGTCTCCCATTATCTCCTAAAAATGTCTGAAAAACACTAGGAAGACGAAGTGAATAAATTTAATTGGCTTCAATAAATTACTAATGTACAGAAGCAGATCTAAATGTTGTAAACCATTAGGCTTTTACTGGAAACTCTTGATTGCTGGAGAAGGCAACTGTTTCTGGTATTATTACTATAGTGATGGGATTAGATAAAGTTACACCAATATTTAGCGTTTTACCGTCATAGTGGTTTTTTTTATTTCACTTCGTTTTATAAAACCTGAAGAGTAAAGGCTCTGGTTCATAAAGATTCAGGAATCAGCTACATAGATTTTCTACAACCATACTCCATTTCATTGCAACAGTGCTGTCAGCCAAGGACAGTCTTCATCCCGTCTCCCTCCGAAGCTGTTTTAGTGTTGGAATCTGGGCCCCACAAATTTCCTCAGAGTGATTCAGTGACTAATTAGCCCAATTTAACACATTGTGTCATTCCGCCAGCAGACTCCAGGTGCTGACAAAGAATAAATTTAGCTGAGGTTTTTAAACTGCATGCCTGATAGCTTTAGCCACTCTCTGCTAACTTATCCTTTCTCAGCACTCATTCATACTAAATCTCACATCTCATTTGAATAAATACGTTCACCTTGACAGATTCAAATAAGTTCAGGATGGTACATAGTATTGTGGCATACAGCTAGAACTTGGTCATTTCTAGTCTGAGTATTTACAAACCGGCCTCACTAAACCTTAGGTCACACCAGCTTGAGAGCTAAATTCTTTCACCCTTATGCTGAATGGTACCTTATTCTGTGAGTAGTGCCACTGAGACTGTTTACTGTATAATGGGAGTAAGGTTTGAACAATCTGGTCTTTCTAAATAAAAACAGTCTTAAGTGTCCAAAAAGAGGAAAATCCATGCAGAGTTTGCACCCTCTGTCCATCTTCTCTCTTAAACTGAATTCCTGTTCCCAGGTGTTAAAGAAACTGCTGTCAGCACTTTTTCTGAGGGACAAATGTATTCTATCATAAATATGGTGTTAATGTATTAACTTCATTCCAGCCCTAAATCTGACAGTCATTTCAACCCCGTACTGTGAGAAACGATCACTGTACTGTATTTAAATATATTATACATTTAATTTACATTACTATACACCCTAAGATAATAGGCGTGATTTATCATAGGTTTTCTGCTCTGGGTTATTAACTGTACTATCTCTAGATAGGAAGATCCTGCAACTGACAATAAAACCTCATGTTTTCAGTAAGCTTTATTGAAGAAATTTAAAATGTGGTGTCTAGCCCTCATGCTCCACAACTTGGACCTTAATTCCGTTACTTCTCCTTGACATGGGATGGCAAAAGGCAGCATCTTCTTAAAGCTAATTCTTAATTTTGTGGTCTATGAATCTTTTTGCAATTTTACCTTTTACACTAGTAGCCAAGTAGAATTTTATCACTGCCAAGAGTAATTTTGTATTGTTCTGACTTGCTTTTTTCCTGACATGACATCAAACTAAATCAGGAAGTTCAGATTGGATGAACTGTGCCAAAAATAGACCTTTACTCAGTAAACTAGAATCCTGGTTCATGATATACACCTAAAATCCTAGGCTCCACACTCCTTGGGTAGAATCTGTACTGAGTGTTTCCCTTTGAGCAAAATATGCTTTAACTCTTTCTTCAATATAGGATAACAGAGCATTTATAATAAAATAGTCATGCTGTCACATCCAGAAACGATCAGCAGCAACGTAGGATGATCAAGAAGAAATATTGAATATGAAGTATGTTCCTATGTAATAAGATGCTCTATAGAGCTGTATTGTACAGTTGTTTGAGTACCTCCGTGCTTCTCCTCTAAATAACCTTCATCCATAATACCTGCAACATGAAAAAACAAAACAAAAAACTCTTAATGGTGAGTTATTACCAGTGCTAGTTAAAAATATTGAGGAAATATAGATTTACAGGACAGAGGCCGCAGAACAGCAGACTTGCTCTTCTACTGCACAGTATGGTAAAAACTTGGAAGAATAATTATCTTTGAAAATCATGAATGGCCATTTCTGAATATTGCATTCCAGCCATTCTCTGTCACCACACGTGTCTCACGGCTTCATGATTTGATGTTCTGTTCTCCAGAAAGACAGCTAGATATAATAATTAAGTTCACAGGGTCAGATCAGTAAACATGACATCAACAAGTCCCCCTATGTCTCTGTCCAATTCTTCATTTGCTGCCCCCTTTCTCTTGTTTAGGCATCTGGTTGGGGAGCAGTGCTGGTCTAGGAAAGTGCACACACTCTTCATATTAAATGTTTGTGGATGGTAAGAGTGGAAGGTGCTTCTGCAGTTCTGCGATCAAACACAGGGCTATGGTCTTGGCTAAATTCAGTCCTGACCTCAATGGGTGCATCTTCTATTGACTTAAATAATAGGGAATTGTGACCATGGAAGATAGGGCAGAATTTGGTCCTATGACCTCATATTGTCCATCCATACTTCCAGCTAAATTTGTCATGATAGCTAGCTGATATGTGTCTAATGCCCAGAAGAGAACACCTTGATGTTTGTCTCCTGAATGAATTCTAGGTATTCTTCAGCTGACAAAAAGCAATGTTGGCTTTGTTGATCTTGGACATTTTTAGGATTTTGGTTTACAATTATTTCCTCTGTTCAAAGGTAGATAAAGAAATACATTAGATGCTAAATCATCTTCCACTGCACTATAGATTGCAAGGAGGATTTATTTTTCCATAAAAAATGGGAGAAATAATCACAGCTGGTACTATTGTACCACAGAGGAAGCATTAAAAAGCAGCCATTTCACTTCTTTGGATCATAAAGTTAAACAACAGATACAGCAAGAGTGCCATGAGTTAAAGAACCGTCCATCAACCTCCTGCTTGGTCAGTGAGGGATGACTTCACAGACATTGTTTATTCCTGACACATGTTTTGCAATGTGGATTATAGAAGAGAGTATCCTACTTGGAGAAAGCCTAACTTGAAAAAAGGCAATTGATAAGAGACATGCATTTTAAACCAGCAATAAGGTGCTATCTCCCTGTAGGGAGAAATGAAAGTATGTCTCATGCTCATCAACTTGCTATACATAGGGAAAGTTGTACCCTTGAGGTACTGCTTGTCTTAATTTCCTGAAAATGTTTCCTGTATTGCCTGCAGGGCTAACAGGAGTGAGTAGTAATGAATATTTCTAGTCAGTAAATTAAGCAGATATGGCTTTAAATACACATGGAGAACTGATCTATTGAGAAGGTTTTCCTTTTCTTAAGTAGTCACTTTTGAGATTAGCATTGGACTTTAATATTAAAGTACCTTTTGTGTGACCGAAGTCAGTATTCAGATAAGAAAAACAAGAGCTTTACAGCTCCTTGGAGACAAAGTGGGGAGCAAAATAAGGAGATAAACCAAAAATGTAACGTGCCATTTTAAATTTGAAGCAGTTCATCACCTCTACCCACCAAATGAAGAGATAGTATGGGTGTCATATAACAATGCAGTTATATAATCAGAATTATATGGCAGGAATATGTGTGGTGAAAATCTTATTGTGGAACTTACTGCTGCAAAGTGGTCACCCATCTAATAACAGAACTGTACTATTGTTACCATATTAGTAAGGATTAACCCTTAAAAACTAGTTGGGTGCACTGCCTTTCCCATCGGCACTTAGCCACAGCAGATTCTCACTTTCGGGATTCTGATGGCATGAGGAAAGAAAATAATTAATACACATGAATGGAAAATTAAGCAGACCATCTGAAAAATCAAAATTTAGTTTACTGATAACATTACAACCAAAAGCTTAGTTTACTGTATTATACTACCTCCAGTTCCACTGCCCAGATCTGTCAGCAACAACCCAATTATACGATAGGCTGGCTGGCTTATAGAGGGTCTGGCATCTTGGAAGCATTCTTTCAACTTTAATATGAGGTTCTGCTTTCTTTGTCTAAAAATCCAAGATTGCATGAGTTAATCAGTTATCAAATTTCCGATCAAAGTCAGAAAATGGCTGGAACAAAATCTCGGACCAACTACTCATCAGAAGGCATCAATGCCACCTCTTGGCATCTGATTTGTCCAGCCAATTAATATTTTACCACACTGGCTGACCAAATTTTGCAGCCTCAAAAAAGCTATGGGCAAAAAACTAAATTATACCAGAAGACTGGAACAGTCTTTGGCAGATTGCACTGTACCACATTTCACCAAAGCAGAATCCACAGTATTACTCAGAATCTGTTTCCCTGTGAGCAAAAATGGCTAGCATTCCGCTTAAAGGATGCGAGATATATTTTAAAAAAAAAGTGATTTAACAAAAAAGCAAATATCTAATCAAGAAATGTTAAAAGAATGTTCCTTTAAGGAGAATGCTTTCTGGTAATTTCTGTGGTAATATGAAGCATTTTCACTGTATCACTGAATTAAGTGAATAAGTCCTTTAGAATCCTGTGTTACATTTTACACATACTACCTCTGAAACATAATACCACCTTAAGACCACATAAAAAAATGTGAACTTTTTTTGTTTAACTTTTTAATGGGCAATAACTTCCAATAGACATATTTTTCTTCAGCTTTATACTCATTTTTAGTTAAGTGTTTGTGTTGCATTTAAGGTTTATGCTTTTTAGTTTTGTATTTTTTTTTTCTCTTCCAAGCTACAAAAACTTTTGACAAAGGAACGCAATGAATGATGACATGACTGCTAGCAGCAAATATCTCCAATGGCTGATGATGGGACACTACATAGGGAGGGCTTTGAGTTACTACAGAGAATTCTTTCCCAGATGTCTGGCTGGTGGGTCTTCCCCACATGCTCAGGGTCTAACAGATGAGCCATATTTGGGGTCTGGAAGGAATTTTCCCCAGGGTCAGATTGGCAGAGACCCTGGTTTTTTTTTTGGCCTTCCTCTGCAGCATGGGGCATGGGTCACTTTCAGGCTTAAACTAGTGTAAATGGTGGATTCTCTGTAACTTAGAAGTCTTTAAATCATGATTTGAGGGCTTCAGTAACTCAGCCAGAGGTTATGGGTCTTTTACAGGAGTGGCGGAGTGAGGTTCTGTGGATCTGCAATGGGCAGGAGGTCAGACTAGATGATCATGATGGTCCCTGACCTTAGAGTTGGAGTCTACGATATGGGGAAGAAAATATGGAACGTATATGTTAGGGTCAATGGAAATGTTACCATCTTCTGGGTTCAAATACTGTTAATAAGATAGTAAATAGATAGCTGTGCTTGGTGCAGCTATTGCAGGCAATAGATATTGCACTTAGAGAGCTCGATCAGTGCCAAAGGACTAATGTGACATTTCCTAACATAAAACAAATTAATTTCTGTGATGAATTGGAGAACAGCCAAGTGATGAATCCCAGCTACATACTGAAAAGAGTAAGATTTAAAATCTAGTGGGTACATCACTGTATGTGATTAAATTAGTCTATCTTTAGTTTTTATTTGCAGCTGCACTTGTCTGCACAGAAAGAGTATTTTTGATTTGCATGCAATAAAGGGTCAAATCCTAGTCTTAGAATAATCAGGGGCAAAGCTGTCATTAATTTTAACTGGCTCAGGATTTGGCCCCAAGTGCAGACCAAACTGCCTATGAAAGTTTCACATCAAAAAGAAAAGTGCTCTTGTAATTTCCCATCAACCCATGAAATAGTTTGCAGACTGTTTTAAAAAAAAGTTTAAAATGTGTTAGGTGTGGGGAGAAAGTCAGGTGCAAACAAACATGTCAGTTGAAACAACAAAATTTACAAACACTTTTTAAAAAATATTTTGGTTTTTATTCAATAAAGCATGGATATAAACTGAATGCAAAGGATCTCTTAAGTGGCAAATTTGACTTTTTGAAGGTGGAAGTGCTTAAATATTATAAAATGAAAAGTATAAAATTATGGAAACTCCATTGAAAATGTGTCTTATGATACTGTGCTCTCTAATAGAAATTAAATACAATTTACTAAGATTATTAAATACATCATTTGTGTGTGTTGGTGTGTATGTACACACATAGATATAAAACACTAAGTTAAATGTGATTCACTCACATTAGCATCATCAAAGGCATTTTCACTTGAGGAAATTCCAAATGCAATACTTGTAAAGTAAATAGTTGTAACAGGTAACTGCCACATCATTTTTGTCATTACTTATATTCAAGACATACTTTTGGATTAAATTGAACGCATCCATATAAATATTGATTATAGTTTATCTTTCATAATTCAGTATAACGCTGCTAGGTTTAGGCTTAAAACTACCTTGAAAAGCCCAGTGTAATACTACACCTAAGTAATCTCAGCACACAAACTGTGCTGAACTCATGAAGAGTTTTAACAATCTTCAGCCAAGACAGAGTCCACTTTCATTTCACTAAAGTTTGAAAAAGGTGACTTTACTGAAAGGTTAAGTGTAACTATATAAGCTGGTATGCTATTTTAATTTGCCTACAAAGTGTTACGGTAAATCATTCTCTTTAACTTAATATGATGTCCTTTTGAGCCAATTTGGCAAGTTTTGTAAATTTAGTATAATACGGAATTTCTCCGTGAAAAATCAATATTTATATTGCATTTTTATTGTATGTATCAGTATGTGTAGCAAAAGGATTTACCGATCTTGAACTTGAGTACCTCTATTAACATCCAGGATATATGATCTTGGTTTATTTGAAAGATGGATGTCAAGTGAAATATTCCATCCACTTTTACTGATCTTGTCTGTATATATAAGGGTATTTATAATCTTATGTTAACAAAACTCATCATGAAAAATGATTATTTCCTTCTTTAGAAACCTGCCCAGCTATTTTTATATAAAATGTTGGTCTCTGCCTTAACTTTTTTGTGAAAATTTGTGCCATAGAATATTCTAACTTAACTACAGATAGTTTACAGAACTTGCTTTGGCTCATCTTTGGTTCACATTTAAGTAAACTGTGGCCAATTTTATGTGGTTATTTGATAGTTAAATTAATCTTTTTTGCTTAAAATTGTTTTAATTTATTTATCCTGTATATCTGCATCAAGGGTTTTTTCCCTAATCGTTTTTGTCCTTTAAAGCTCTTGAATCTATCCTCATATGCACGCTTTGTTAGTTCAAGAAGTAATAACTTTTCATTAGTTTATCATATATAGTTTGGTAAAACCTTTAAGAAATTGAGTCAATGGTTTTAAAAAAAAAATGTATCTATATTGACCCAATTGGTCAGAGTAAAGGGCTATTTACCTTTGGTAAATTTGTCTACTAGACTCAAGGATATTTTTCTAAGTCGATCAGGTTTGGGAATCTGGAGAAATGAAATAAAGGTTAACTAATTCATTTTCCTATATAAAGTTCTCAGTTTCTATATGTTTAATCATTACTAGCCTGTAAAAATCAGTACGACCAGATGTTTAAAACCATGTACCGCATTCTTGTGTCCCCAATTCCTCCCCTTTCAAGTCAATGGAAATTTTGTATGCACAAAGCATGCAAGATCAGGGCCTTATTGAAGCACTGTGTTGGGAAAAGGGAGAGGCATGTTGTAGGGTTGCTTGTCTGACTGTTCAGTTTGTTCATCACCAATATGGCAGTAACCACCTGGATTAGAAAGACCTGATCATTTTGCAAATTATAGTATAAAAAGAAGTTCCTCTTCAGCACAATAAGCAGTTGGCATCAAGGGGTATACAGGGGCCTCAGTTGAATAGCATCTTGACATTTTAAAGCATCATGTTAAAGAAATGCTAATTTTAACAGCTCACAGTCTCAGTACATAATGTATTGTATTGTAATGGGGGCTGCGGGAAGCGGCGGCCAGCACATCCCGCTTCCTGCAGTCCATTAGCCTGGAACGGCGAACCGCGGCGAGTGGGAGCTGCGATCGGCCGAACCTGTGGATGCTGCAGGTAAACAAACCGTCCCGGCCCGCCAGCGGCTTTCCCTGATGGGCCATGTGCCAAAGGTTACCGATCCCTGCTCTAACCTATGGGGATTGCAATTTTGCATCCCCAAGGGAAATAGTGTTCTGATTTATCAACTTCAAAGAGAACTGCTTATCTTCCCAACAACAGCAGGGCAACTACTGAAATAACAGCTACTGCTCTCAGAGCAGGGTATTATGGAGAAAAAAGAATAAGAATTAAATGATATATGACAGGCCCAAGAGTCTCAGACAGTTTAGGTCTAGTGGGGCAGGTGAGACTTTGCTGGAGTCATGAGCTGAAACAAAAATCATATTCAAAAGTTCAGGATATTCTGCATTAAAAATTTAAAGTTGGAAAATGAACTGTCTCCTTTTGATGGAATATCTCTGAAATAATCTCTCACGCTCTAATTTTTCAGTATATGCACGCAGGTCAAAATAATGCGATGTGTAAGTAATATCAAAGCACAAAACTTAAACCTTCTCAGTTACTTTTCTCTTTGTACAATACATATGGCTTACTTACTAGCAAGGGCCCTTCTCTCTTGCAATCAGAGTTGTGTGGGAAACCAAATGACAGGATCAGAGCCTAAATATGGCTGTCCATTTTAAGGGTTTCATAAAAAAAGTTCCTTTTATTCAATCTAAGCTTTATTGTTTAAAATGTATACATTTTATTTACAATTAATTCAAACTAGGACCTCCATTTCTAATCCATATAAATGTCAATCACACATGCACAAAATACATTTAAATGATTAAATGCCTTGATGAAGAGGTCTTGGGAATGGGATGATTCAGACAATGAAGACTTTCATCTGAATGAAAGTTCTCTTCCTATTGGTTTTGTAGAAAAGTCTGTTAAAATGGTTCAATAGCTCAGTTGAAGATTTCCCAGAGACCTGAAGCTGAGTACAGATACTTGAATTCATGTATGTGTTTGTTGAATTTACTGTACGGTCTAACTGAAAATATATACGGTCTGCTTTCTGCACTGAAGACAACCTGGATGTTCTCCTGAAAGTAGCATGCTTCACTGCAAGAGCCTGATTATTGCTGGCTTACAACCATGTTGCCAACCAACTTTAATAATAAATGTTAAATTCATGCATATGAACATGTGCCGTTTAATATTAAAAATCTACTGCACTCCCAGATTTCAAAAATAAACCATACTGTTGATTACTTAAAATCGATTTTTTTCTAAATAGTGAATAAATTGTAAAGTGCAATATAGAAAGAGAAGAATTATTATCCAAACAGCTGGGTGCAGTGGAATTTATTTGGCTGAAAAATGGACTTTTTGATACAAACGATGCATGTTGAGAGACGTAACCAAGTTTCAGATAACACTGCTCTACAGCCAAAATGCTTCTGAAATAAATGTAGTCAACCTTTACTAATTTTGGGTCACTGAGAACGAAAATGATGCTTAAAATTGTTGATTGCCTCTAGTTTTCAAGATATGCTATTGGGTCAGTATATACGACACTTGACTTGGGAATGGCGGAGGATAAGTGAGTTATAAAGGGAAGGGATCTCAATTTAAACCAGAAATTACTAAAATACATCTTTGACTGGATCTATGAATAAATCTATGACTGGGTTTGGACAGTACTTGCTTTTTAGGCAAAACAATGAATGATGCAATCTGAAGCTAGTATTGCGTCATACATGATATGAATTGAATCATGTTATTCCTAGAAGTCATGGATGATGCAATCATAACGAAGCTTACATCACTCTGCTGAACAAATTGCCCTAGATCAGCTCTAGAAATCATACAGTGTCGTGCTCTCTTATTTGTCAGTGTTTGATTTTGCAAAGGGACACATTTCTGTTTAGCCAAAGTGAGCAGAGATGCCTCGTACTTGTGTGAACAGTGCAGATAATTTCTGCTATGTTTGTGGTGAAGTGACTTTTGCATCACAAAAGCGCAGTATAACCACTATGGTTAAGAAAGCCTATCACCTTTATTTTGGCTGCAAAATTGGAGATCAGGACAAGAGGTGGGCCCCACACATATGCTGCAACACTTGTGCAACAAATCTTCACCAGTGGTTGAACAGGAAAAGGAAATCTATGCCTTTTGCAGTGCCAATGATTTGGAGAGAGCCAACAGATCATACCAGCAATTGTTACTTCTGCATGGTGCCTCCAGTTGGGAAAGGTGTGTCAAAGAAGAAAAAGTGGACTGTGCATTATCCAAACATTCCATCAGCTATACGCCCAGTACCCCATGGAGAAGGACTGCCGGTTCCTGATGCACCAGAATCATTCTCACTTGAGTCAGACGAGGAAGAGGAAGAGGATGAAACTTCTGGTCCTGAACCATCAATGTCACAGGACCCACATTTTCTCCCATCCTCCTCCTCTGAACCACACCTCATAACACAAGGTGAACTGAATGACCTTGTCAGGGATTTGGAACTACCCAAGAGTAAGGCAGAGCTGTTGGGCTCCAGACTACAGCAGTGGAATCTCCTGGCAGGTGATGTTAGGGTTTCCATGTTCCGTGACCGTCAAAAGGATCTTGTCCCATTCTTCTTCATGGAAGGTGATCTTGTAGCCTGCAACAACATCGATGGTGTGATGGCAGCCCTCAACATCGTTCACGATCCAAATGAGTGGAGACTGTTCATTGATTCATCGAAGACGAGTCTTAAAGCTGTTTTACTGCATAATGGCAATGTTTTGCCATCAATTCCAGTTGGTCAAGCAGTCCATATGAAGGAAACCTATGACAACATGAAATAACTTTTGAGGTGCATAAACTATGACCAACATCAGTGGCAGCTTTGTGGCGATCTGAAGATTGTTGCTCTCTTGCTTGGACTGCAGACTGGATACACAAAGTACTGCTGTTTTCTCTGTGAATGGGATAGTCGTGCAAGAGATTCCCACTACATCAAGAAAGATTGGCCACTCCGACAGTCATTGGAGCCTGGGAGGAAAAGTGTTCAGCATCCACCACTTGTTGAATAAAGGAAGATTTTGTTACCACCCTTACACATCAAGCTGGGTCTGATGAAGAACTTTGTCAAGGCCATTGACAAAACACAAGCAGCTTTCAAGTACCTCCGTGGAAAATTTCCAAGGTTAAGTGAAGCTAAGATAAAGGAAGGTGTCTTTGTTGGTTCTCAGATTCGTGAACTTCTTCGAGATGATGCATTTGACCATGCACTGCGTGGCAAGGAAAAGACTGCATGGAAAGCCTTCCAGTTAGTGGCAATAAATTTTCTCGGAAACAACAAGGCCGACAACTACAGGTTGTTGGTGGAAAACCTCCTCAAGGCATACAAAAGCCTTGGTTGCAACATGTCACTAAAGATACATTTTTTGCACTCTCATCTAGATTTTTTTCCACCGAACTGCGGAGCAGTGAGCGACGAGCACGGCGAGCGATTTCACCAGGACATTGCAACAATGGAGAAACGCTATCAGGGCAAATGGAGCTCATTAATGCTTGCAAACTATTGCTAAACAGTGACAAGAGATGCTCCATTTAATGAATACAAGAGACAGGCCAAGAAGCGCCGAGTAGACCCTGAATAGGACTAAACTATGTACATAAAAGTTTTTTGCCTTTTGTTTCATACTAAATTTTATTTATATAACCCTTTTGCTGATTTTTAAAGTGTTACATAAACAGGACAGGTGAAACACATGAAAAGACCTAGGTTTACAATTTATGATTAAAACTCTACTATTTACACAATATACATAGACATAAAATGTAAAAACTTAAATATCTTAGAAACAGTAGCCAATCAGTTGTTTTAATTGTCATATTTGAATTCAGCACATCAAAATACATAATAAATAGCACATTTTATCTCTGAAGCAGACGACTTCTCAAAAATTGTAGACCAGTGTAATGAGAGATTTGGAGTAAATGAGATGAGTATTCCTTTCTTTTAGATATAGTTTGGCAGTAAATATTTTTGTAAAATACATCTTCTGAGGGGTTGTGTTTTAAGAAGCTGAGATATAAGCCAGGTGCATGGTTCTCAAAGCTGTAAGAGACCTACAGTATGTTGGGGGTGGAGGGGAAGCTTCATTGTCAATGCATTGATGCATATTTTTCATGTAAAGTTTTGTTAATTTTTACCAATATAGCAGTTAATTTGGCATGAAAAATATCCAAGAGAAGTAAGGATTTTAATTTTCATAAATAGTGTTCTAGAGATATACTAAAATGTGGGTGGATGTGTGTTGCTTAGACATCCATCTGTTGTTAAGTTAATGTGTGTGTGTGTATGTGTATATATATATATATATATATATATATATAAAAACAGACAAACTACCTCAGTACTGCATAAGGGAAATGAGTGTGCCTGTTAAGTACTCCCAGTAGGAAGTTCAGCGTGTAAAAATACAAAAGGCAATTGGCACAGTTCATTCCTAGTGTAACTCCACTTTCCCCCCATTGTCTTGTAGCCTAGTAGTCTAAGGGCTGGTCTACACTGGGGAGGGGGGGGAATCGAGCTAAGATACGCAACTTCAGCTACGAGAATAGCGTAGCTGAAGTCTACGTATCCTAGATCGATTTACCTCAGGTCCTCATTGCGCGGGATCGACGGCCGCGGCTCCCCCGTCAACTCCGTTTCCGCCTCTCACTCTGGTGGAGTTCCAGAGTCAACGGGGAGTGCGTTCGGGGATCGATTACTACCCACTGATCCGGCGGGTAGGGAAGACGTACCCAAGATTAGTTCTCTTATGTTCAGTCTTCCTTCTATTTTGGAAGGATTTCTCAAGCCACTTTGAATACTTTTTTTTTTAAAATGTTTTGATTTAAAAAAAATCCCTTCAGACCTTCCCTAAATGCATTTGAATGTTAATCTTTTATTATATTTTTAAATAAATATAAAAATGTTCAAGTGTCATTTGTATCATCAGTGCCTGCCCACCAAGTATTTTGATGGTAGGAACCAGTTCCTGAGAGAGAATTTCTTATAAATAGAGAAAGGGAACCTAATGTAGTTCTGTTAAGACAGGAGTTCTAGGTTGCTGGTTTTCACTATGTATAAGCACACAGGGATTAAATTCAGTTTAGGGAAGAGAGCCAGCACTGGCCTATGTGCTCCTTAAATCCTACTCAAACTGTATAATTCAGCATCAGCTATCTAATTCAGCATCATCAAGACACAAAGAAATTGCAGTCAGAATATAAAGAAATAAAGCAAATGGACAAGGTTCATTGCATCATCTAGAAGAATGTGAACTGGGTAATAATTTAAAGGCTGAAATAGGAATATAAAATTGAGTAGCCAGATTCTCTTCTGAATTATTAAGGATAATGACACTTGAGATGACACTCTGCCAATAAAGCATAGGTAAGAAACTGTTCAGAGGGCAATCAAGTTGGAATATCCTCTGCCTTCCTGATATTTGATTGGATTTAATTATTCATCATCCAGCTTTTATCCCTAGCAAACAGGACCAATATTGAGAGGGAGTAAGTACATTTAACTAAAAAATACCATTTGCTTATCCTTGACCTAAACATGGAAATCTGCACAAATAATACTAGGGCAGAATATAGATCAGGAAAACAAGGCCTAGATTAGACTCTTGTGATGTCTTTTAAATGAGGTAATGGGATGCTAACAAAACTTTGCCATTACTAATTGGCCTCAATCAGAAGACAACGTTGACTGCTCTTGTGCTCATAAGCTGTCTACAAATAGAGCTCTTTTTCAAAGAAGACCAGTTCTAAAGACCCCAGAGGAAGATAACTGCGACCCTAAACCATTTAGGGGGAGATTTTCAAATGTATGTACAGAATTTCAACATATCTTGTGCTCCTTAGTCCCTTGGGCATTTTTGAAAATCTTCACTTTATACATTCTTGCCACCGTGCTGAGAGAAATCAAACAAATTTGCACACCTCAGTCATAACTCTTTAAGTTATATCAAGAGATCCTCAAGGGAAACTTAAATGCCAGCTCTTTAAAGTGTCAAACCATAATGTTCTTAAATTATTCAGAACAGTACTGCTGATAACACTACTTAGCACTTACATAGCACATTCCAAACATGTATGAGCTAACTGCTACTAGCTACCTTTAGCCACAAATAGAACTGCAGGTTGTTGATTAGCTGTATCATGGAATTCAGGCAAAAATGATTAATACTAATTTTTTTTTAAACCAGTGGCAAATGTACTCAGTACTGCAGAGCGTATAGAATAGACCAAGCCCTTTCCCCAAGCACTTTGCAGTAAAAAAATATTCTAACTAAAAGCTGTATGAAGATTTTTAAAAGTAATTTCAAGAATGTGGATATTAGCAAGCAAGATTAACAACTGTGAAAAAGACACAACATTTATGTAAGGCAGCCACAATCCATGAAATCTGAGCTTCAGCTATAAATACAAACAGTTGGTAAAGATTCTGATACAGATTCCCAAGTTGTAGTCCATTGAAGTTAATGGGATAGCACCAGCTTACCAGAGGAGAATTTAGCCCAAAGTACATGGGACTGCACTCAATAATACAATGCCTTTGATTAGCCATTTTTATTCATCTGACTTATGCACAGATGTTGCCAGGTGGCAGTATAGCAACACACATGACCAGTTCTTCCCTCTTAAAACTATAAAGGTATGTGCCATGGTTACAGGACTAGCTGCTGCTCTCTGACCCCATCTCTGATCTCTGAGTGCACCCCCTCAAGTATCAGGTCTCAAGCCTTTACTTTACTCACTGTGGAATCTCCCACTGTTAGACCAGGTCCTGGGCTTCAGTACCCTGAGTACCAACCATCCTTACCCTGAAGGTCCCACAAGGTTCAGGCAGCTGCAGTTCTTCCCTGCTGGGGCTTGTGACCAGTGGGTTAGTGATCCAAAACAGCTTTCTAAAACAAAGGTATTGTTTGTTTAACCATGAGAACAAAACATGTAAAGAAAACAATTTTAGAACAACAAAACCTCAAAACAACTCAACCTCCTCTACTGAGGGGGAAATAGAGAAGGTTTAGGGAAAAAATGGATAAATTAAACAGTAATAAGTCCAGGACCAGATGCTATTCCATCCAAGAGCTCTGAAGGAACTCATATATGAAACGGCAGAGCTACTAAGGCCTTGGCTACACTGGCAATTCACAGCGCTGCACTTGCTGAGCTCAGAGGTGTGAAAAAACACCCCCCGCCCCCGAGCGCAGTGCTGTAAAGCGCCAGTGTAATCAGCGCCTGCAGTGCTGCACGCTCGCTCACAGCGCTGCAAGCTATTCCCCTCGGAGAGGTGGAGTATTTGCAGCGCTGCGAGACAGCTCTCGCAGCGCTGGCGGCACGACTACATCCGCGAGTGTAGCCAAGGCCTAACTGTGGTATGTAACCTATCACTTAAATCAGCTTCTGTGCCAGATGACTGGTGGATAGCTAATGCGATACCAATTTTTAAAAGAGGCTCTAGAGGCAAGCCTTGCAATTACAGCCTAACTTTAGTACCAGGCTAATTGGTTAAAACTGTAATAAACAGAACTCTCAGACACATAGATAAACATGCTATGTTGCAGAAGAGTCAACACGGCTTTTGTAAAGGGAAATCACGCCTCAACATTAGAATTCTTTGAGCAGGTCAACAAACGTGGGACAAAGGTGATCCAGTGGATATAGTGTACTTGGACTTTGAGAAAACTATGATAAGGTCCCTCACCAAAGTCTCTTAAGCAAAAGAAGCAGTCATGAGATAATAGGGAAGGTCGTCTCATGGATTAGTAACTGGTTAAAAGACCGGAAACAAAAGGTAGGACTAAATGGTCAGTTCTCTGAATGGAGAGAGATAAATAGCTGTGTCCCCCAAGGATCTGTACTAGGGACCCATGCTGTTCCATATATTCGTAAGTTATCTGGAAAGGGGCGGGGGGTAAATGATGAGATGCCAAAGTTTGCAGATGATACAAAATTACTCAAGATAGTTAAGTACAAAGCAGACTGTGAAGAGTTATAAAGAGATCTCATTAAACTGGGTAACTGGGCAAGAAAATGGCAGATGAAATTCAATGTTGATAAATGCAAAGTAATGCACATTGTAAAATATAATCCCAACTATACATACACAGTGATGAGGTCTAAATTAGCTGTTACCACTCAAGAAAGAGACCTTGGAGTCATTGTGGATAGTTCTCTGAAAACATCCATTCAGCATGCAGCAGCAGTCAAAAAAGCTAGCAGAATGTTAGAAACCATTAGGAAAGGGATAGATAAGATAGGAAATACCATAATGCCCCTATATAAATCTATGGTACGCCCACAGCTTGAATGCTGCATGCGGTTCTGGTCGACCAATCACAAAAAAGATATATTAGAACTGGAAAAGGTACAGAGAAGGGCAACAAAAATGATTTAAGAGTATGGAACAGCTTCTATATGAGGAAAGATTAAAAAGCCTAGGACTTTTCAGCTTAGAAAAGAGACGACTAAGGGGGGGGGGATATGGTAGAGGTCTATAAAATCATGAATGGTGTGAAAAAAGAAGAGTTATTTACTCCCTCACATAACACAAGACCCAGAAATCACCCAATGAAATTAATAGGCAGCAGGTTTAGAACAAACAAAAGGAAGTACTTCTCCACACACTGCACAGCCAACCCATGGAACTAGTTGCCAGTGGATGTTGTGAAACTATAACAGGGTTAAAAAAAATTAGATAAGTTCATGGAGGATAGGTTCATCAATGGCTATTAGTCCAGATGGTCAGGGATGCAACCCCATGCTTTAGGTGCCCTTAGCCTTTGATTGCCAGAAGCTGGGAGTGGACAACAGGGGATAGATCACTTGAGGATTGTCTGTTCTCTTCATTCCCTCTGTAGCACCTGGCATTGGTCACTGTTTGAAGACCACTGGTCTGACCCAGTATCACCAATTTTATGTTCTTACGTAAAAGGTCAACATGCAAGTCTATCTTCCTGAAGGGGAAGGTCTAGCTCCACCTTTCCTGACCACATAGCAGGCTCATAAACCTATGAGACTTTTGGATGAGTGTGTGCCTCTTTAAAGCCTCCTGGATCCTTTGTTCCCCTTTCCCTCAGGGATGGCATCACTTTTGCAGAAACTGGTCTGGCAGGTCAAGCAGGGGGGAGAAGTCAGGTAACAAAGTGAATGGCTCTTGCATCCTGTCTCAGGTGTTTGCTGAGAAGAGTCTAAAAGGATCCACCCTCCCTTCCTGGGTGCATTTCCTGACAATCCTTCTATTGAATTTACTCAGTATTTGCCTACAGTAGGCATCACAATAACCTGGTCAAGAGAATGCTCATAAAACATTACAGGCATCTTCAAATCCTTCACAGTATTTTAAACATGGCTCATTCAATGCATCTAAAGGGTGAAATCCTGACCACATTGAAGTCCATGGGATTTCAGTGGGGCCAGGATTTTACCTGAAACATAGCGTCAACAATTTAGGCTAAGTCTAGGCTAGAAAAATGGGTTGTCTTCTAAATATTTAATAAATAGCATTCTAACTAACTGGGGGTGAACACTTCACAAAGCAATCCTTCTATTTATGACATCTTGGGCCTCATCCTCAAAGAAAACCTGCACAATACTTCCAAAAGTTGAGCCTAAAAATCATGCACTCAATAGAGACAGTGGATTTAGGGCTTATTACAACAATCTATAACCCACTAACAAACCCCCTCCTCCAGGTTCCTTTCCTCCTTAAGACAGGAAGGGTGTTAGCCCACTTCACCTTGAATTGTCCCTTTACATATGTGTTAACTACTTATGCTAAACAATCTGTTCCACCTTGTATTTAGCTGTGACACTCTGGGTATGTTTCCCAGACCTGAAGAAGAGCTCTGTCAAGCCTGACAGCTTGTCTCTTTCACCAACAGAAGTTGGTCCTATACAGCGGCGGCTCCAGATCTGGGGCCATGGGGGGCGCCCTGCCGGTCCCTGCGAGGGCGGCAGTCAGGCTGCCTTCGGTGGCTTGCCTGCGGGAGGTCCCCAGTCCCGCGGATTCGGCGGCAATTTGGCGGACCTCCCGCAGGCATGCCGCCGAATCCGTGGGACCGAAGGCAGCCTGCCTGCTGTGCTTGGGGCGGCCCCTGGTCCTCACCCACCTCGTCTCTTTTATATCCTGGGACCAACACAGCAACAACAACAACATTGGAAACAACAATTATAAAGAGGTCTTTTCACCTAATGTAGATAGGGCACGTCATATTAAGATGCATTAGCTGGTTGTGGTCATGACTAAGGGGGTTTAAACTAGCTAACACTTTTAAACAAAACTTACCTTGCCTACAGCTAATCTCAGTGCTGTGACTTAGATCAAAAGAAAGTTAATATAGAAGTAGTGTAATAAACTATGGAACCAATTCTCCCCTCTGCTGTACCTACTCTCCTCCAGTGTAGCTCCAGACTTGAATTGCATCAGTGTGAAATTGAGTGGAGATTTGGGAACAGCTTTAATAGCTCTCACCTTTAAGGAAGCATGCCAAGGTACAGAGAAACTGCACTCTATTAATTAATGTTTATAAAAGCACTTTGAAGATTAAATGTGCTATATGTGAGCCAAATATTATTTTAGTAATACCTGTTTCTCTTCTTCAAAATACAGACTATGGGCCTGATTCTCCCATACATTTTCAGAACTACGTAAAGGGCCCTTAGTGTAAGTGGGGGAATGGTCCCACTATTGTGGGGAACTTTCCTGGCTTATACACTACCCCGGTGAAGTGGGTTAGCAAAAGGATCTGAGTCCTCACTCCCACTCCCTTTACCCAGAGGCCTGCCTGACCTCGAGGGCTCCCCTTCCACTCTCCTGTGTGGCAGAGTCTGTGTAACCCCGACAAGGCTGGGCCCAGGATTCCTGGGGGGGCTCAACCCCCACCTTGTTGTGGTCACTTAGGCCAGGGGCTAGGGTGTCCCCACTCCGGGGTGCTCTCTCTGCACTGGATGCTTCCCTGACCCACTGATCATTACATACAGTTCAAAGCAAATACAATTTATTAAACAGCAATCAATTTTAAAAAATAAGGAAAAAATGGTGAAAGGAAAACACATCACCCCGCTCTGTGGAATGGGGACATCACAACCAGCGCCTCTGGAACGTCAGGGCAGTTCACAGTCTGTTCCTCACAAGTCCCAGGCCCCTTCTCAGGCCCTGGCTGTGCTGCAGGGATGCTGTGGGTCAGACACTTGCTCTGGCGGTGGCCACAGGCTTTCAGGCTCTAGGTGGCAGGACCCTTCTTCCCAGTGTCACCCTTGCCCCGTCGGGGTTACAATCCCCCTCCAAGTCTGGCCTGCAGAGCCTCTTGGCTGGGGCATCTCCCTGTGCTGGGCCCACTGCCCTGGGTCCCCCATCGCTCTCCCCAGCTGCTTACTGCACCCGGCTCCGGACTGCTCCAGCCCCAGCTCCAGCCCCACCACTCTGCCTCAGCACGGCTGCTGCTGCTGCTGTTCTGGCCCACCTGGCTCTGGTTGCTGCAGCTCTCCCCCCAGCACAGGTCTGCTTTGTGCACTGCTTCTGTGACTCTGCTCCCAGCTCTGACCTGCTTCCTGGGCTGCTTTTCTGGCCCCTCTGGATCTGGCACAGCTCTGCTCCCCAGCTGAGCTGGGGCCCCTGCTCTCTCCTTAGCTCGGCCCCACTCTGTCTGACCCAGGCAATTCCAGCTCACATAGAGGACGAGCCCCCCCCCCCCCCCGGCCTCCTGACTCCCTGATTAGCCTGTCAATCAGGCTGACCTGGAGCATTGGCCTCTCCCCATTGTTCCTGGGGACTGTCAATCTCAGGGTCCTGATTTCCCATTGACCATTCCCCGTTTTTTTGGTACTGGGAGCTAGCCAACCAAAACACCCCCACTGAGTTTTAGTAAGGGGAGAACAGTCCCCTTACATTAGTATACAGGAGAATCAGCCTTCATATCTTCTTTTATACAGTGCCTTTCATATTCAAAGTGCTCTGCAAAGTAATGAGCTAAACATTGATAGTTCAGTGACAACTGGATGTAGACAAATGGAGCAGCTAGAACTCAATCCATGGTAGCTTTCATGTAGTCTCCAATATTAGTTTGTTTTGTTATTAAAAGAAATGAATGTAGCCAAAAAGGTGAACTTATTCCCTGCTATTTTTCATAAGTGCCATTAGGTTCTTAGCTCCCACATGGCCGATCCACCTAAGATGGGCAGAAGAAGGGACCAGCACAAGGCATGAAAATACAGCAGTTCCATGGTTCAAGCAATCAGAAGAATTACTGTATAATTTTGTATAGAAGCTGCTGCTTCTATTACATTTAATTACTTCTCCCTGTGGCTTTAAATTGATGGCAACTTCAAAATGAGAGCAGTTTCTGTTAAATGCCATTATTTTCCTCTGTGGTTTGTATGGTTAAGGTAAATGATTATGGTTCTAGAGGAGACTTGTAACCCTAAGAACATCCCAGTGCCAGAGGACAAGGGCTCACTGGTACCAGTGAATGAGTTTCAACTGGCCTGTCCAATTCAGTGTAGCCCAACTTACTATGGTTATAATCCGTATCTAAAAGCTTCATGTCCTATGTCATTGGAAACCTATTAACTCACTGATCATTAATATTCTTTAGTGATGTGTGTATGCAGTGGCATTACGAGTTAGGGATATATGCTGGAATGATGACTAAAAGGTGTTTAAGCCAGGCATAACAGGGGCAGTTTGTAAACAGGTTTGCCTTCTAGACAATGGAATGTATATTTCCTTCTCTGACCAGCCAAGTCATCAGGCTGAGATAATGAAGGCCCAATTACATAATTAGGTAAACAGTGCTATCAAGCAGGGAGGAGACAGCTTCCAGCAGGGAAGAGAAACTTTATCTGGGCTATAAAGACGGGGTGTGAACCTCAAGTGATAAGCAATTAAATCAGCTGATTGTATGCAATGTTACTGTATTATAAAAGTTTATCATGTGTGGTGTTTTATGAAAGCCACTGGTGATTAATATACACTGGTGATTAATATCATTGTAAAATGTATGTATTACCATTATATAAGGAATTATGAATACTCATTGATATTAGGTTTTACAGATTGTGCCCTAACAGAGGGTGAAACAGATCTCTCCCGACAGGAGGGAATGTCACAGCTATTTTTCTGTCTCTTATTAAATTAAGGTTGGTGGAATCAAAATAATGGAAGCGCCATGTACATATGGGGGATGGGACGCCCATAGGAAGGAGAATATAGCATGAGGTCATCCTGCTTCTTGAAACAAGATCATTGAATTTCGTAAAATGTAAGCAAATACAAAAGTATCTTCGGCATCCATCACTAGACAGACACAAGGGAACAGAGCTCTTGCAAGCAGAGAAAAATGGGTCTTGTACTTGGTCCAGCATCTTCTACTTCTGGGGAAGGTCCTGAATGAGGGAAAGTCAGCCATGGTTGGAAGGAAGAATGACTGGTGAGATAAACCATCATGACCAAACGCTGTACCTTGCTAGATTAAATTTTAGACTTTTAGATGTGTGTTTTCATTTGTATTTACTTTTGTAACCATTTCTAACTTTATTCCCTTTACTTGGCATCACTTAATTTTTGTCCTATTGTTAATAAATTTGTTTTATTTTTACTATCAATTAACTCAGTGCTGTATTTGAAGGGAAGGGTATGTGTGACAGTGTACCCCATAAGGCTTTATGGGGAGGGGGTGCTTATAAATGTATGTATGACATAACTGGAATACGTTTTGTGCTGCCTGTGCCATGTAATATATCTCCGTAAAGGTTATGGTCTACTATATCTATTCATCCTATTTGTACATATATATCATTTTCTACTTGAGGTTAAGAATATGGGCTGTATGCTTGCTTGGTTTCTAAGTAAGCTTTGGGAGGCATTTGGTCAGCTTCTTTAGGAAGGAATTCGCCAGGTTAAGTACCTGATCAGGAAACACTTGGAGAACAATGCATCTTGGAATGCTGCAATCCACATAAGAAGTCTTCCTGGAGACATGCAAGTTACCATGTGGACAGTGGCTTCGGCCTGTAAAGACTGAGTCATGCAGGGACATGTGACCTGCCCAGGTGACTCCAGAACTCTATCTTGGAGCTGGACTTTGCATAGGAGGGAGGAGGGGGGTCTCCACCCACAAGAGAGAGTCTATTTAAACCCGTGGGAGACCCCTCCATTTTGTCTTCAGCTGGCTAAAGAAGGAGCCTCTCCACACCCCCAGGATACTTGAAGGAAACTGGAACAAAGGACAGTAACTACAGGGGTTGTGAGTGATTGCTGGACCTAGGCTAAAAGGAGATTAGCCTGTAAAAGAGAGCATTCTGGTACTGGTGAGATTATCTGTATTTAGTTTGATTAGACATAGATTTGCGCATTTTATTTTATTTTGCTTGGTGACTTACTTTGTTCTGTGTGTTACTACTTGGAACCACTTAAATCCTATTTTCTGTATTTAATAAAATCACTTTTTATTTAATAATTTACTCAGAGTATGTATTAATACCTGGGGGAGCAAACAACTGTGCATATCTCTCTATCAGTGTTATAGAGGGTGAACAATTTATGAGTTTGCCCTGCATAAGCTTTATACAGGGTAAAATGGATTTATCTGGGTTTAGACCCCATTGGGAGTTGGGCATCTGAGTGCTAAAGACAAGCAAACTTCTGTAAGCTGTTTTCAGGTAAACTTGCAGCTTTGGGGCAAGTGATTCAGACCCTGGGTCTGTGTTGGAGCAGACGGGAGTGTCTGGCTCAGCAAGACAGGGTGCTGGAGTCCTGAACTGGCAGGGAAAACAGGAGCAGAGGTAGTCTTTGCACATCAGGTGGCAGCTCCCAAGGGGGTTTCTGTGATCCAACCCATCACAGTGGCGTAGTCGGCAGGATCTGTGCACAGCTGATTGCTTTGAGATACTGGTAGTGATTTTAAGTGAGTTTTAAGTGTGGTGGCTGGAGAACAGACAAAGTGGTTACTGGTTTGTTATTTTCTGTTTGCTTATTTCGGGAAAGGGAAGTAGGGACAGAAAAGGAAGCAAAATAAGTAACAATGAAGCTCAAAAGAAGTTAAAACTACACAAGTTGCAAATTGCCCAGGAAGACTGAACAATGGGCGCTGGGAATGTCTCTGTTAACTAAGAAGCCCCTGAGCTGAGTGCATCTCAGTTTCAGTGAACTGCAGATGGGTGTGGCCCAACCTCTGTCTGTGCTGAAGCTGACTGGAGTGTCTAATTTAGCAAGACAGGAGTGGAGGGGTGCCTGTTCTGGCAGGAGAGGGTTGTCTGTGGTATCCCAGCTCATTGAGTGATGGTCTCAAGGGAAGACAAATGGAAATTGATGTACAATTTGCCTGGGAAAAGGCTGACCTGGAAAAAGAAAAGGCTGCCCACCAGTCTGGAATTAAGAGACAAAGCAAGTAAGACCCAGAAGCATGACCTGGCTGTAATAGAGTGGAAGAGGTACACAGAGACATGTATCCTGGAGCTGGAAGTTGGGGTCCTGGTGACTGCTGCGGTGGGAACAAACCCCAAGGGCTCTAGCTGGAAGCAAGCCCAACCTGAGTGAAAGAGGGGGGATTTTGCTGGCCAGCTAAAGGTCTCTCATAGCTGGTAGCTGTGAGCCTACAGCTGGATCAGGGTCTCTTTCCCTTTTGGGGGACACAGGAGTGTCTGCCCCATAAGGGAGCCCAAAAACGAATTTTAGGTATACTGCCTCTGCCATGGTCAGTGTCCAAGTCTCTGGCAGTAAGTTCAGGAGGAGGGTGTGACATTGTGTAGTCTATATGGTTTTATAAAAACATGATAATAAGTGAATATAATGTAACTGGGATATGCTTCGTGCAAAAGGTCTCTTGTAAGGTATCATTACAAAACTCATAATCTACTGAGTTTGATCATCCTATTTGTAGAAATGTACTACTCTTGTATCTAAAACTAGAAATATAAAACATAACTCTGAGGGCCTATTGTAATTATGTAAAGTGTGGGCCATTAATGATGGTTTGGAATCTTGATGACTCCCATTAACCAGGACCATTGTCTGCAGATGGCTTTGTTTACCTGTTAGTCTTCCTGTATATGTGTGTGCTGGCAAGTGGGCAATGAAGTCATGCAGTGACATGTGATCATGTCACCTGAACTGGAATCCATCTTTAACCTGGTGCTTTTCCAGTGAGGGGGGGGTGGAAACCCAGAGGGACAAAGGGTTCCCGCCTTCTGCAAAAGATATATAAAGGGGTGGAAGAGAACAAAGTGGGAGAGGTGCCATCATGAAGAATCCCCTAGCTATCACCTGAGCTGGCAGGGAAAACAGGAGCACAGGTAATCTTTGCACATAGGGTGGCAGCTCCCAAGCGGGTTTCTGTGATCCAACCCGTCACAATATGTTTACCCGAGTTAGGTTAATAATCAGTATTGTGCTTTTGTCTCTTTAAAGGAGCAACAAACCTTATTAGGTCTCTCAATTGTCCAGGGGAGGACTGGACACCAGGCACTTGATTTGGGGGAAACCAAAGGACTGGGAGTGTGTTGGGTCAGCTTGCTGGTTGTAATCAAGGCTGGTGGAAACCAGAGTGTGACTATACACAGGCTGCTGGGATCAGAGGTGCTGAACCAGGGCTGTCTAACACAAAGACACTCAGGGTGTGACCTGCATGCTTGTAGGCTGGTTGGGAACAGCCCAGGCTAGCAGCTGCAGCAGCAAAGCATTATAAGGCACCCAGGGTTACATGGTAAATGGTGACACAACCCCTTATTGGTCAGGATTGCACCTCAAAGCCTGTCAAGGCTATAAGAGATAATGTTTTAAGAGCTCCCTGAATAAAGCAGTCTTTCACAACTCACATAGTATCAAGTTCCAGTACTCTCCGAAAGCATTGCTTCCCAGACTGTGGGCTGCAGACCATTTTCTGGTGCTCTGTGAAGATTTGTCTGGTCACGCGGTGCTGGTTTTCCTCGTTTCAACTGCCATATCACATTAACACATAGAACACTTTCCTAGATTGGGTTTCCATGTCTGCAATTGATGTAGCTGCCTCTGAGATTTATTTAATGGCCCGTGGGAAGGGATTTGGTCCATGAGATCATCTCAGTTATGATATAGGCTACACGGTGATAATGTCTGAGAATCTGCTTGGGTCAGAAGCTGGGGGGGAGGGGGGCCTCCCAAGATGGTAAATAAAATGATGGAGTAAACTGATTTAGGACCCAAATCCATCTCCTAGTCAATTCAGTGGCAAGTCTCCCATTGTGCTTTGAAAAGAGACTTTGGTATTTTTAAAACTGATAATATGAATCTGAAAACTTTAATTTTTAGGAAAAATAATCTTTGTTTCATTGGTTTGTGTGTGCTGACCAATTTATACAATTCCTTGTGTGTAAATGTATCCAAAGGGGACAGGGGCTGGGGATGTAGGTAGGTGTAGTATACAGAAAACACACCCTGTGTTATGCTTTCTTAGAAACCTCATTCCACTTTTTGTTGTTTGACATCAGGACAAGCCAGTCTGCATAAATCTCTTTTTCTTATTGTCTCATCAGAACTCTGAAGATTTCCTGTGGCTCATATTGTGCCTGGTTTCTTGCCAAATATAGCAGCTACTAAGGCAAAGATTAAAGTTATACACATAGCTGCTGCCTTTGTAGCGTTGTCTGATGCTATCCTTTCATACCAGCTGTTAATTAACATTACGGTGAATGCGAATGAGCTATTTCGAATGATCAATACAGTGTAGATGGTTGTAGTACCAGTCCACAAAAAATTATATGAATGAGAAACTAAAATGAGCAGCTTTAATTAGAGGGAGCAAACATCCTGTTTGTGGCATGAGTAGACACAAATTCAAAGCTCAGTTCAGAACTTTCCCCCCAGATTATGCCAAATTCTGACCTCATGTACATCCGCTCAGCTCACATTGACTTTGATGTGTGGACACATATAAAGGAAAAATTTGGCTTCTTATACTCTGATGGCTTCCTCATTTCCTGTAACAAACATTACAGAAGTTCTGCAAACTGCATCCAGCTATTCTGTTAGCTGACTGGTTTTGTGTATGGTCTATATAGGAAGCTATCATGTATTTAGTTCTATGGTGTTGGGACTCAGGCGGTCTTGAAGCCAGTTTAATGCAGGCTTCTGCCATTAGTACGCTTGTCAGCTTCAGCAAGAGACCAGCGTACAGAAATAGCCTCACAATATATGGCGATAAATCAATGGGACCATTCGTGCCTACATTAAGCATGTGCAAAAGTTCTTTGTTGAATTATGGTCTATACTGTGAAGAGCTTATCTCAGTGCTGTTGGTGTATGCAGCTATTCAGCGTGCTTCACAGATGTGTCTGGTTGTTCTGAAGTTCTTGTGTTCTTTTCTGGTGATGTTTTTTTTTTACAGTAGCTGGATTTTGATGGTGCAGTACCTGTAAGTGTTGCTGGAAGATCATCCACGCTGTATGAAAGGCTGTGTGTTTCATGCAGTGCTATAGAGAAATCTTGGGAAAACATGATATTCTTGCCATTGTCACTGATCCTTTTTTAACTAAAGCAGCTAAAACACCTGGACTGTCTTTATAGTTGTGGAACCACAGTGACACAGGGGTCATGGTCTTCTTGCCTGCAGATTTAGGGACGAGTAAGTATGTCATGTGCTCTTTCATTTTTCGGCTTCCTGGGTTTTGTTGGCATCTCAAATAAGGTTAGAACCTAGGATTTAAATAATGAAGCAGATGGAGGCAGCTCAGCACCTTCAGGCAGTCGTATTATATGAATATTTTCCAGCAACCTTTGTTCTTGCTTTCTTCTACTTATTCTTCAAGCTGTTATAGTTTTTTTTTTTACAGGGTCAGGAATCCCTCCTCCTGCGGAATGTCCCTCTCCCTGATTCTCAGTCAAGTTTTCCAGTTTAGTAAAAAATCCCCTAGGATGGAATGTAGTGCAAACCGGAAATCTTAAAGCTTTCCCATTATCATGGCAAGGCTCTATAGAGTTTCTTTCACCTACCTGGCTGCTAAGATCTCTTGCTTAGTTTCAGTGGTGCTTGTGTCTGAGGGCATACTGTTGGGGCCATAATTTTGTCTCGTATCGGTGACAGGAAAATATCTCTTCTCCTTCTGCTTTTGTGCTGATTTAAGTACCAGACCTTTTTAATGGACATATGTACAGGGGTGTTTTTGACATTGTATGGTCTTAATTTTGCTTCTGCATTCTGCTGATTTAGATCCTTCGGAATGGGGCCAGGGCCCAGTGTGAATGCAGCTGCCAGCTAGGCCTGCATTATATGATTTCCCCCATATACAAATAAAATAAATGGAAATATCAGCTTATTAAACCAAAACTAGGTAACTTTACGTTTGAGTATTTAATCTCCCATTACCCACAAATATAAAACGTGGTATAAACTAACCATGTAACAGTGAAGTTCTGAAGATCACCCTTCTGTATAACCAGTGCTCACTGTTGGTTAAAACATTTATCTTTCTGCTTTTCTCATTGTTATTCATGAGCAGCGTGGTTCCTTGAGGGTCAAATTAGAGCCCATTCAGCCAGAGCTGTGGCATAACAGTTCTGCGTATCTTAGAAATCATTACAAACATTTACTTGCAGTATTTCCTGGGCAGTGCTTCGTGTAGAGAAGTTACCATTTTAAATTTAGACCCTTAGAAACTTTAAAAGGCTAAAACCATCTCTTCCTTTTCTACTTGTACCCCCGCCCTGATGAGAAGCTTTTGTGACACTAGAATTCTGTTGGCCAAAATAAGGTAATTTAGTTATTGTGAAGTTATGGAAGCAATTTGGTATTTACAAGTGAGCTCTTACAAAAAACAAACCAACTCCATGATTTTGAGGAAGGGGACTATGAGGCCCTATCACTGACAACTCCCGGTGAAACCAATGGGAGTGCTGTTTGCCCTAGGAGAACATGCTGGGGTTCCATATGAACAGACAATTAATGCAGGGCTATTGCATAATAATATAATATGTTGGTTTTGACACACTTGATTTAGTTTTAATTATTTTGGATAATGTATCACAATGTAAATATTCTCTAGCTTGTTCTGTAACAGTACTGAAGTCTTAGTGATGTGAGAATTCACTGTTACTTTGCTAGTAAATCGTTGCTGGGAAGTGGGGAGAACCAGTGTTCTGTGTGCTTTATAAAGTGTGTAGATTTGTGTGGTCCACTTATAGGCTCAAAGAGGAGAGTGCATTTGCATTTTGTGTGCTATCTTGAATGTTGCCAGTATTCAAGTTTTATTGCTACTTTTTTCGTGCATATTTGAGGGGACAAATTAAAATACTCGTGCACCTTAGAGGGTTCTAAATTAACTGTCTCCGCTCAAGTAAGGGTTCCGGACATCACTGTAGATAGCTCAGTGAAGACCTCTGTTCAATGTGTAGCTGTGGTCAAAAAAGCTAACAAAATGTTAGATTACATAACGAATGGAATGGTGAATAATATAGAGCATTTTAGAATGCTTTTATATAAACCATTGGTGCAGCTTCATTTGAAATACTGTGTGCATCCCATCTCAAAAATATATTGCTGAACTCAAAAGGGTTCAAAGAATGGTAATAAGAATGATCTAGAGTATGCAAAGCCTTTCATATAAAGAGAGAGTGGGATTGTTTATCTTTAAAAAGGAGGTAATAAAAGGAGACATGATAACAATACAGTATACAAAATAATGAAAGGCATAGAGAAGGTAGATATGGGATGCCTGTTTGCCCTGTCTCACAACACAAGAAGGGCGCCAGAAGCCCTAGAGAAGGTGCTCTTGCTGGACCATGCAGGAGAAATACAGGTGCCTACGCCATGAACTGTGATGAGGGCAAATTACCCTACATCTACCCACTTCAGAGGAAGATGTAGGAACTGGCCACTGTCTGATCCAGGATACTGGATTCGAGGAACTTTGTATGTTCCTATGCTCAGCACAATTGTTGACTGCTGTATCAAGACTCTCCCACTGTAGCTAATGCAGGAGATGCATAAAACCCAGCACTTACCAACAGTAATTTTGACAAGACTTGAATTTATTAGAAACTATAGGCTCTATTCTCTCTTCTGCCCTTGGAGGTGGTTTCCATGCAAGTTAATGGTGGTTATGTCGCTATATCAAAGAAGGAATTGACCTAGTAGTCTCTGTACCTGTTTGTATGAGTGCAGAGGTAGGTTTTAAAAGAGCTTGAGAGAGTTAAGACAAAAATGCAGAGAAATGAAGAGCAAGTTGATAACCTCTGACACTTAAATATTTGATGAAAAGTTTGAAGGTGGCACATTGACAATTATAGATCTCTTGGAAAATCAGTGATATTGAAGGGATGTATATTGCTATATTGCCACCTGGAGGCAAGGGTACATGATAAACAACTGAATAAAAATGGTTGCCTGAAAAACAGTGCAATTTAGCAAATTCCATTTAAAAACACAAGCATTAATTTAACATCAAGGTTGAGAAACCAGGCACCCAGAAGTCAGGAGATTTAGCAGTAAGACTGAATGCTCAACCTTAACTCTGCCCTTTTGTTTTTATGCATTAAAATGGGCCTTAATTTCTATCTTAATAAACTTAAATATAGAATATATTCTACAAACGGGAGGTATAAGTCCTTCTATATTGTCTTCAGGTCTGGCTTGTTTTTAAGTCTCAATGAGATCTACAGTAGAAGTCAAGTTCAAAGAAAATTGGTTCAATGGTTATAATGTTTTGAACATTAAGAGTTGATAAGTTGAAATCTTTTTTAATACATTCAGCAGTTTAAACCCAGCACAGGTTAGCATACTGAGGGCTGGGATGAGCTTCAGCTTTGAACTGGTCTCATTTATAGGTTCAGATGCCTCTGAGTTAAAAGGGAAGAGGCATATCTAGTGGACAAAGCACACAACAGGCCATCAGGAGCTTTGGGTTCTAGTTCCAATTCAGTTTAGACCCCACTAAATAGACTCTCGTAGGGGGTGAAAAAAATAGCATACCAGGAAGCAGGTCAGCAACAAACTTCACTGACTTATTTTCCTTCTACTCCACCGGTAGAGGCAGGGACTGGGAAATGCCTAATTCAATCTAAAAAATAAGTTGTTTTTCAGAGTTAAACAAACAAAACAAAACCAGAAATAAACCCAAGTTGGGGCTTTGCAGTTAAATCCCTTTTAAAACGTAACTGTGGCTTTTGGGGGAAACTGACACTATCTACACTTCGGCAAAGAAGAAAAACTTTTTGAAACTTTCTAATTTGTTTGAACATAAATTGTGACATTGAAAATGGGACCAAAATCTTATGAATATAAAACACAGACAAATTTATTTTATAGTCCGAGGCTCTGACTTTGCAAACACTTAGGCACGTGAACAGTTTCACTCATGTGAGCATTCTCATTAACTTGCATAAGTGATTGCAGAATTGGGTCTAAATACAGTCTTCAGAACATACTGAACTACTAAAAAAAATGTGGCTTTTCAATACTGTATTCGTTCTAATTGCCAGATATGCCTGGTAAATTTGGGCAGTATGTTCTAGTCCTGCCCAAAACTACTTGCTGACAGGAATTTATCCATCTATGTCCAAAATTAGTAAAGAGACTTCCAAGTAGCCCCGGTTTTAATTCTGCCTACAGAATAGAGCAATGTATAATGCAGGTGCCCTCTGATTATCAATACAAAAAAAATGCCTTGAGGTTTTTACTATAGCAGCATCTGTAGGGTCGGCTTCGGCGCCCCCTGGAGTGGCGCCTTCATGGCGCTGTATATAGGGGCCAGCCGACCCCCCACCCCCTCAGTTCCTTCTTACCGCCGGTGACGGCTAGCTGGAACTTCGCTTGCTCTTCAGCAATCGTAGCAGTGTTCCGTCGTTGTTGTAAATAGTTAGTTAGTTTGTTGTTTAGTGTTAGCTTAGTTAGTTATTAATTGGGGGGTTTTCCCCAAGTTTTCGTCACCCCACTGGGGCATGCCCGTGTCCCCAGGGTTCAAACTCTGCTGGGACTGCGGGAAATTCATGCCGAAGAGTGACCTGCATTCTTTATGCTTGAGGTGCCTCGGGGAGAGCCACCAAAGAGACAGGTGCAGTATCTGCAGGGCTTTTTGCCCCAGGACTCTCAAAGATAGAGAGCAGAGACTTAAAATCCTCCTAATGGAAGCGGCCCTGCGGCCGCAATCAGATCCCAGGCCTACTGAGACGGCACCGAGCACTTCATCCTCGGTGCGCAGTGCTCCGGCACCGGAGATAAGTCGTGAGGCCAAGGCCACCAAACCCCGGCACCGGAGAGAGTCGGCGCACAAGAAACCATCCTCGATGAGGCACCGTTCCCCATCGCCAGTGCTGGTTAAAAAGAACAGGCCGGTGAGGGATCGTTCTCCACACTGGGACTCTAAAGGGCCGACGCCATCCATGTCTACTACAGGACAATTCACGCCGCAGACCCATCCAGCCATCTCGTTGACTCCCGCCCCGGAGAGGGTCCGGTCGAGTCCGGAAAAGCGTAGATCCCCGGACATGATGGAGGAAGTGCGCCTCCCATCGACGCTGGAGGCGTTCGAGGCCGCCTCAGACCTCTTGAACCTCCCTGTGCCGGCGTCGCCGCACCGGTGCAGAGAACCTCCGGCTACCGCTCAGCCCCATTATCAATCTAGGGGCAAACCGGCAATGCTCTCGCCGCGCTCCCCGCGCCGCGCCACTCTAGCGGCACCGGTGCAGACAGCACCCTCTACGGCGACAGTGGGTACCGCGCCTCCCATGTCCTCCTACTCAGAAACCTTGGACTTGGAGACAGACTCGTACCGCTCTAACAGATCGAGAAGTAGGCTATCGTCCTCGCGTACGAGTGCCCAACCGTACCCACCGCAGTGGCAGCAGCAGCAGTGGCAACTGCTCCCCCAGTGGCCGTTCTGAACGCCGTGGGCCTACCACCAGTCAGTGGGTCAGGCGTACGGACCCCGCTCACGAGCCGCATCTGTATCTTCGACATCGGCAGTACCGCCGCTAATGCCACCACCACCGACACCGCCGTCTGACAGGAGTGTGCCACAAAGGGACACGGCACCGCCCAGCCAAACAACGGCACCGACGGGGACCTTGCTCCCAACATCGCAGGCACCATCCAGCACGCCTCGTCGCTCGGTGTCGACCCCAGTACCGGCCGCGGTGCCGCATCTTGAGCCCGCACCGGCCGCGCAGCCTGAGTACTGTGTGCCGCAGGCCCTCGTAGAGGGAGAGGGGGTAGATGAAGGCCCTCTTCAAGGAATCTCTTCCTCCTCATCTCCGGATGAGGCAGTAGCGGGTACTTCAGCGGCACCGGCCCTGGAGGACAATAGGATCCTCCAACAACTGCTTACTCGAGCAGCCCAAAGCCTCTCGATCCAGACTGAGGAGATCGAGGTGGACACGGATCCGGTGATTGATATCCTGACCCCGTCAGGCCCATCCAGGGTAGCCCTACCTCTCATAAAGACCATTACGGACACAACCCGCACCTTGTGGCAAACCCCTACCTCATTGGCCCCTACGGCCAAAAGGACTGAGAGGCAATATTTCATTCCAACCAAGGGCTACGAACATCTTTATACTCACCCTCCCCCGGACTCCTTAGTGGTTGATGCGGCCAACCAGAGGGAACGCCAAGGTTTTCAGGGGGTTACGCCCAAAAATAGAGAGGCCAAAAAGTTGGACCTGTTCGGGCGCAAGGTGTATTCAACGGGGGGCCTGCAGTTGCGCATTGCCAATCAGCAAGCCATAGTGAGCCGGTATGGACACAACGCATGCTCGGCTTTATCTAGGTTCACGGACCTCCTCCCGCAGGAGTCGCGAACTGAGTTTTCAGCCCTGATTGAGGAGGGGAGATTGATTACCCGAGCTTCCCTCCAGGCGGCCCTGGACGCAGCCGATTCGGCTTCACGCACGTTGGCAACTGGTCTGGTCATGAGGCGTGGAGCCTGGCTTCAAGTTTCCGGCCTCCCTCATGAGGTCCAACAAACGATCCAGGACCTCCCCTTCGAAGGGCCCACACTCTTCTCGGAGAAGACTGATAAGAGGCTTCATAGCCTAAAGGACTCACGGACCACTCTCCGTTCACTAGGCCTACACACCCCTGTCACTCAGCGTAGGCAGTTTAGGCCACCGCAGGCCCCTCGGCTGTACCAGCCTCAAAATCGAGGGGATGCCTTGCGCAGAAGGCCAAGGACGGGCAGGAGGAGGCAACAACAGCAGCCCTTCGGTCAGTCATCTGCCCAACCAAGGCCTACACAGGGACCTAGACCACCATTTTGATGGCTTGGTTGAGGACGACCTCCCAGTCAGAACCCTGGATCTGTCCAACCTTACCTTCTCGTCACGTCTGTCCCCCTTTTATTGTGCTTGGGCCTGGATCACATCGGATGCTTGGGTGCTTCGCACGGTAAAGGAGGGATATTCTATCCAGTTCTCCTCCCTCCTGCCCCACCAGCCCCCCTCCCCGTCCCTCTTCAGGGACCCCTCTCACGAGCAACTTTTACTTCAAGAAGTTCAATCCCTCCTCACATCAGGGGCAGTAGAGGAGGTTCCTCAGGAGCTATGGGGCAAGGGCTTCTATTCTCGATATTTCCTAATACCGAAAGTGAAAGGGGGCCTCAGATCTATTCTGGATTTGCGGCGTCTCAACAAGTTTGTGAAGAAACTCAAGTTCCGCATGGTCTCCCTGTCCTCCATCATTCCTTCCAAGGATCCAGGAGACTGGTATGCAGCCCTCGACTTAAAGGACACATTCTTTCATATTGCGATAATCTCTCAGCACAGGCATTACCTCAGGTTTCTCGTGGGCAACGCTCATCTACAGTTTACGGTTCTGCCCTTTGGTCTGTCAGCAGCCCCAAGGGTCTTCACGAAGTGCACGGCAGTTGTGGCTGCCTTCCTACGCAGACACGGGATCTAGGTGTTTCCCTACCTGGATGATTGGCTCATCAAGGGCAGGTCCAGGGCGCAAGTGGAGGCTCAGGTGGTCTTTACCAGGCAAACCTTCCTCACACTCAGCCTCTTACTCAACGAGGCCAAGTCCACACTATCTCCAACCCAAAAAATCGAATTCATAAGAGCAGTTCTGGACTCGACACACGCCTGGGCATATCTCCCAGAGGCCAGATTCTGGACTATATCCAACATTATTCTCGGCCTCCAACGTTACCCCACCACCACAGCAAGAAGCTGCCTCAGATTACTAGGGCACATGGCAGCATGTACCTACGTGGTGAGACATGCCAGACTCAGACTGCGCCCACTCCAGTATTGGTTGGCAGGGGTTTATCGGCCAGTCAGGGACTCCCTAGAATCAGTGGTGACGTTACCTCGGCCGGTGTTGGACTCCCTTTAATGGTGGCTCGACCTGCGGGTGGTCTGCGCAAGAGTTCCTTTCCTTGACCCCGAGCCCTCCCTCTCCCTGGTAACGGACACATCGGATTGGGGATGGGGTGCACATCTGGGTGACCTCAGAACCCAAGGCCTTTGGTCACGAGAGGATCTTTCGCTGCACATCAATGTCAGGGAATTACGAACTGTGCGCCTCACATGCATAGCCTTCAAATCCCACCTGGCAGGCAGGTGCATTTCTGTCCTCACGGACAATACTCCAACGATGTTCTATATCAACAAACAGGGTGGTGTTCGCTCCTCTCCCCTTTGCTGGGAGGCCCTCGCATTATGGGACTTTTGCATACAGAACGTAATTCACCTGACAGCATCCTACCTCCCGGGGATGCACAACGGGCTCGCGGACGCACTCAGCCGCTCGTTCCAGGGTCACAAGTGGTCTATCCGCTGGGATATAGTTCTCTCAATTTTCTGGCTCTGGGGTCATCCCCAGGTGGACCTGTTTGCCTCCAGCAAGAACAGGAAGTGTCATCAATTCTGCTCCCTCAGGGGACGCAGTCCGGGGTCCCTAACAGATGCCTTTCTCCTCTCTTGGATAGACGGGCTATTTTACGCCTTTCCCCCGATTCCCATGATTCACAGGGTAATCCTCAAGGCCCACAGAGATAACGCTCGGCTCATCCTGATAGCGCCTGCGTGGCTGCGCCAGCACTGGTACATGTCTCTCCTGCACATGTCTATGCGGGTGCCACTCAGGTTGCCCCTACTACCGGACTTGATCACACAGGATCGCAGTTGCCTGCTTCACCTGAACCTGGAGTTGCTCCACCTTACAGACTGGATGCTCCATGGCTAAACCCCATGGAGATGCAGTGCTCTCATCAGGTCAGGCAGGTCCTTCTGGGTAGCAGGAAGCCCTCAACAAGGACCACGTACTTGGCCAAGTGGAAGCGCTTCTCCCTCTGGGCCACACAATGGGGCCAGGCTCCCTTGCTCGCCCCGGTCCCTCTTATATTGGACTATTTGCTATATCTGAGACACCTGGGACTGACTCTCTCATTGGTTCAAGTACTCCTTGCTGCAATCTCGGCGTTCCACCCGGGTGAGGGGGGGTACCTCAGTGTTTGCGAACCCACTCGTTGGACGGTTCCTTAAAGGCCTTGACAGACTGTTCCCGCACATCCATCAACCTGTCCCTGCTTGGGACCTCAATTTGGTCCTGTCCGTCCTCACAGAGCCCCCCTTCAAGCCGCTGGCTTCGTGCTCGCTGTTATATCTTTCATATAAGGTCGCGTTCTTGGTGGCTATCACATCAGCCCGGAGAGTGTCAGACCTCAGAGCTCTAACATCTGAACCCCCGTACACCGTCTTCCACAAGGACAAGATCCAACTCAGGCCGCACCCAGCGTTCCTGCCTAAGCTGGTTTCCCCATTTCACATGGATCAAGACATTTTTCTCCCTGTATTTTATCCGAAACCACACTCCTCTGTGAGGGAGCGTAGGCTGCATTCCCTCAATGTTCGCAGGGCTCTCGCTTTCTATATCGAAAGGACAAGATCCTTCAGGAAGTCAACCCAACTTTTCATCATTGTGGCTGACAGGATGAAAGGCCTCCCGATCACGTCGCAGCGAATTTCGGCTTGGATCAGAACCTGCATCTGGGAGTGCTACAGTCGGGCCAATATACCAGCCCCGCCTATCACAGCCCACTCCACAAGAGCGCAGGCCTCTTCCGCTGCGTTCCTGGCCCAGGTCCCGATGCAGGAAATTTGTAGAGCGGCCACCTGGTTCTCAATCTACACTTTTACAGCACACTACGCCATCACACACCAGGCCAGAGATGATGCTGTCTTTGGCCGCGCAGTCCTCCAGTCTGCAGTGACCTCCGACCCCACCGCCTAGCTTCGGGCTTGTGATTCACCTGCTTGAAATGGACATGAACAATCACTCGAAGAAGAAAAAACGGTTACTCACCTTCTCGTAATTGTTGTTCTTCGAGATGTGTTGTTCATGTCCATTCCAATACCCACCCTCCTGCCCCTCTGTCGGAGTATCGGCAAGAAGGAACTGAGGGGGTGGGAGGTTGGCTGGCCCCTATATACAGCTCCATGAAGGCGCCACTCCAGGGAGCGCTGAAGCCGACCCTACGGACACTGCTATAGTAAAATCTTCTGACTGGCGTGCACGCGGCGCGCACACACCTGCTTGGAATGGACATGAACAACACATCTTGAAGAACAACAGTTACAAGAAGGTGAAGTGGGCTGTAGTCCACGAAAGCTTATGCTCTAATAAATTTGTTAGTCTCTAAGGTGCCACAAGTACTCCTGTTTTTTAGAAACCATTAGGAAAGGGATAGATAAGACAGTAAATATCATAATGCCACTAGATAAATCCATGGTATGCATATGCCTTGAATACTGTATGCAGTTCTGGTTGCTCCATCTCAAAAAAAAAATCTATTAGAATTGGAAAAAATACAGAGAAGAGTGACAGAAATTATTAGGTTTATAGAACAGCTTCCATATGAGGAGAGATTAAAAAGACGGACTTTTCATCTTAGAAAAGAAACAACTAAGGGGAGATATGATAGAGGGCTGTAAAATCATGGATGGTGTGGAGAAAGTGAATTAAGACAGTGTTGTTTACCCCTTCACATAACACAAAAACCAGGGGTCAACCAATGAAATTAATAGGCAACAGGTCTAAACAAACGTAAAGCAGCACTTCTTCACACATTGCACAGTCAACTTGTGGAACTCATTGCCAAGGGATTTTGTGAAGGCCAAAAGTATAACTTGATTAAAAAAAGAATAAGTTCTAAGGATAGGTCCATCAATGGGTAGTAGCCAAGATGGTCAGTGACACAACCCCACGTTTTGGTGTCCCTAGCTTCTGACTGCTAGAAGTTGGGCCTGTTTGACGGGAGGAATCACTTGGTAATTGCTCTGTTCTGTTAATTCCCTCTGAGGCATCTGGCACTGGCTGCTGTTGGAAGACAGGATACAGGACTAGATGGACCATTGGTCTGACCCAATATGGCCGTTCTTATGTTCTGATGTTAGTGCTGTTGCTGCAATCAGAAGTTTTAATGGGAATGTCTGTGCTCATATGGTGTATCATTCATCGAGGCTCCAGATGCTGTGGCAGTTCACAATTGCAGGATCTGTACACTAGTTTGCACTATTTAAAATTGCCAAATTGCTGGCTTCCTGTTTCATTGTAAATTACTGTGAGGTTTCTTCCATCTCCTATTTAAGACACTTCTCTCCCCCCCCTCCCCCCCCCGATTTACTCTTCTTTATAATTAGATGTAGTGTTTAAAGGATCTTCTCTGTCATGCTGCTTTATTCTGTTAATTTATTTTTAATGGTTTTGAACATGTATATTTAACATCTTCCTTAAAACAAAAGCCTTTTTGTGCTACACTGTAGTAATTGCTTGTAATTGAATTGTTAGCGTACAATAGGTTAAAAATGAACACAAAAAGTATATATAAGAAAATTTTTATATTTTTGCTTCTGAAAGGTCAACTCAGTTTTCTCACATCTGTCCCACATCCTTCAGAAAGGAACATTGCCAGATGTGAAACTGTGGCAGCTGATACATTTCCTGTATTTAGACTTGTCCAAATGAGATGTATTCACCCTCAGTGAACTTTAAAGAGAGTGAAAGATGATAGTCTTTTCTCCATCCAAAGAAGTCTTAAAATGTGCCTTTCTCAAACGTCTGATATAAAAACTGGGTTATGGTATAGGAAATTAGATTGCAATGGTCTAATTAGTGTTAGCTGGAATTTAGTCACTGTGGGTTCTATTAATAAGTAAGGAGCAAATTCACATTTGATATTTTCAGTGGAACTAGACTTTGTGCTGGATTGCATGAAAGCATATGCACGCTGACCTTGTATAGCAAGGGGAAAAAATAAATATTGCAGCACTGACTGTAAATCTGTAAACATTAGGAAGAGGGAAGATAATGTATCTTAATGTTCATTGAATACTGTATGCACATTTCTACAGACATAAAGTGGGAAATATCATGCATCGTACACAATGGACCATATTCAGCCCTGGCATATGTGGGCGCAACTCCACTCTCTTCCATGGGGGGTTGTGTCTTCTTACAACACGGCTGCATTTGGCCCCAAATTTCTTTTTTGTGTCATTTGATCTCCTCATAAAAACAGTCTAGACATTAGCAATTGACTATCAATTGATTTAGTTATTAATAGTGTCAGAGGCTTCTGAAGAACAGTTAATTCTAGGAGTCCAATTTTGATCATGTTTACTCCAATGTAAATAAGGAATCACACCAGCATAAAATGCTAAGTGAGCAGAGAATTGGGCCCTAGATATCTCAGCAATCCCAAATGGAAGAATAAATAGAAGTATGCATTTCTCCTCCTCCTTCTCCTCCTCATTGTCATCACAGAAGATCTTTTACAAATTCTCCCTAAATGTATGTGAGCTTCTCTATTTTCCATTGAATTATTTATGTTGCTCTCTCAAAATGTTTATTGGTGAGGAGATTTTACTTTTAATCCAGGCTTGATACCATTCAAACTAAATCCAAGCCATTTGCTCAGTGCAAGATTCAAAAATTGACTAAATGCATTTTTCTCAGATATCAACCGTTTTCAGGAACTGATGAATTTAGAAGAAATTGCTTTTACAGAATACATTTGATGAAAGTCTCAAGGGATAAAAATGAATCCAGTAACATGAAAAAAAAAACATATTACTTGAGGAAAAAACTAATTAACTGTAGCCCAAGAATTAGTTAATTTAAAATCTGCCATTAATTATTTTCTTTGATCCTGAACCAGTGTCAGCACAGGCTCTCCCATTTTTGTGCCTGCACCCTGTGTTTAGGCTGGTTTAATAAAGAGTGTTCACTCCCTCTTTTGTTGAATCACCCCAGAGTCTTTATTTACAGTGCTTGTGCAGTTCCCAGATCCCCCAACAGTTAGTGCCCCACAGACCCTCCCAGGGTCTCCTGGCCCTTGAGGCTTCCTTATTGGCAAGGAGACAGAGATACTGCCCTCCTGTCTCCTCCCATGCTAGCCTCCCCACTGAGGTTTGCCCAGGGCTTTTATAACCCTCTCCTGCCCCAGCCCAGCTGTCACTACTTAGCCCAGCATGTTCGTCTGAGCCAACCCTCTTTAGGGCTTGCAGCTGGGCTCCCTGCTGAGTACCTGCATCTCTACACCTGGCCTACTGACCAGAGAGCAAGCAGTAGCCAGCATTTTGGCAGGGCTTTAAAGGGGGTTTTACCTCTGCCCTGCCACAACCAGTAGCCAACAACATATGGCATTCAAAAATCACTGTATGCAAGACACGATCAGCTGTGTTTTGAAACTTGTACCAAACCTCACTAATCACATAATAAACCCAGAATCATAGAAATGTAGGGCTGGAAGGGACCTTGAAAGGTCATCAAGTCCAGCTTCCTGTGCTGAGGCAGGATCAAGTAGACCTAGACCATCCCTGACAGGTCTTTGTGCAACCTGTTCTTAGAAACCTCCAAAGATGGAGATCCTACAACCTCCCTTGGAAGCCTATCCCAGAATTTAACCACACTTAGGGTGTCCCGATTTTATAGGGACAGTCCCAATTTTTGGGTCTTTTTCTGAGATAGGCTTCTATTACCCCCCACCCCCATCCCGATTTTTCACACTTGCTGTCTAGTCACCCTAACTACACATATAGTTAGGAAATTTTTCCTAATATTCAAACCTTCCTGCTGAGGATTAAGCCCATTACTTCTCCATGTCCACTGAAGGGAAGACAAGAACAATTGATCACTGTCCTCTTTGTAACAGCCTTTTAACATATTTGAAGACCATTATCAGATACCCCTCAGCCTTCTTTTCTATGACTACACATACCCAGCATTTTTAACCTTTCCTCATAGGCCAGGTTTTCTAAACTTTTTATCATTTTTGTTGTTCTCCTCTGTACTCTTTCCAGTTTGTCCACATCATTCCTGAAGTGTGGCACCCAGAACTGGATATAGGACTCCACCAGAGACCTCACCAGTGCTAAGTAGAGTGGGACAATTACCTTTCATGTCTTACATATGACACTGCGGTTAATACAGTCCAGAATGATTCATAGAGATTAAAGACAGAAGGATTTATTAGCCTTCTTTGCAACTGCATCACATTGGCTCATATTCAATTTGCGATCCACTATAATATCCAGATCCTCTTCAGCAGTACTATCATCAAGCCAGTTATTCCCCAGTCTGAAGTTGTGCATCTGATTTTTTCCTTCCTAAATTAAGTACATTGCACTTGTCTTTATTGAATTTCATCTTGTTGATTTAAGACCAATACTTTATTTTGTCAAGATCGTTTTGAGTTCTAATCCTGTCCCAAAATCCTTGAACCCCTCCCAGCTTGGTCTCATCCACAAATTTTCTAAGCATACTCTCTACTCCATTATCCAAGTCATTAATGAAAATATTGAATAGTACCAGATCAGGATTGATCCCTGTGTGGCCCCACTAGATATGCCCTCTCAGTTTGACAATGAACCATTGATAACTACTTGTTGAGTACAATCTTTCAACCAGTTGTGCACCCACCTCAAAGATAATTGTTAATAGAGCCAAGATTCCTTAAGTACGCTAGGATGAATTTCATCAGGCCCTGTTGACTTGAATACATCAAACATATCTTTTAAATATTCTTTAACCTGTTCTTTCCCTATTTTGGCTTGCATACCTTTCCCCCACCCCTCCCTTTGTGTTAATATTAATTGTGTTAAGATCTGGTTACCATTAACCTTTTTATTGTTTGCAGTGTTGTTGTAGCCATGTTGGTCCCAGGATATGAGAGAGACAAGGTGGGTGAGTTAATAGTTTTTTTCAGACAAACTTCTGTTGGTGAAAGAGACAAGCTTTCAGGCTCCACCGAGCAATTGTTCAGGTCTGTTTCTGAATTTAGCTCACAGAGGGTAAGGCGAATGCTAGCACTGGTTGGCTGCTGAAGGAGTGTTACCAAACTAAATGTTTTCTCTGCAGGAGCTGAGAACAAGAAAAGTGTGTACAACACCCATTATGAAAGTCTCAGAGCTTGGAACTGTCTAAGGAAATCCAGTTTCTGAATGTCAGGGAAGACAGAGCAATAAGTGGAGTTGAGGCTAACATCAGAAGACCCAAGCGAGCATGGATTGCATCCTTACTTGTAGTATCATCAGAGGTAGTGCACTGAATGAGCATGGAAATTGACCAAATCTCTGGCTCATAGAGACGTTCATCCCAAGATAGGCATAAAGCATGTCAACAGGGATCTGTGTGGGATGTTTGCTGTATTGCTGATTCTGTTCTGTGGACACGAAGATTTTAATTTAAAAATATTTATATAAAAGAGCAGTAGCACATTCTACTCTACCCTCTGTAATGGGTGGTAGGAAGCCAGCATTAGCTCTTATATTTCTAACAAGAATGTCTTAGGCCTTAAGCAATTTGTAAAAAAATATCCCCACATGTTAAACCGAGGCTGTCTTCCCCCATATCCTTCTCTAAGCGTCTCTTCTGTGCATCGTTAATTGCACTGACAGAATCATCAGGAGCTAAACTTATCATTGGCTAATCTTTCATTTCTTTGACTCTGTGCCTGGGGACATTATTGGTAGTCAATGTAATTCTCTAGCAGGTTGAATAATGCATGTAATCCAACAGATGCAATGAATGGAAATCCTTAATAATCAGATCCCACTTATTCCCTCCAAAACACAGGTAAAGAAAGTTCATTTCACTAATTTACCACCAGTACCTGATGCAGTGCTTTGACTAGTAAGCATAGAGACATGAATGATGCCTCAGGGCTAGTCTACACTGTAAGTGCTACATCAGCGCAGCTGCACCGATGCAGCTGTGCCTCTGTAGCGTGTCTGGTGAAGACGCTGTATGCTGCTGGGAGAGAGCTCTCCCGTTAGCAGAATTACTCCACCTCTGCGATAGGCAGAAGCTATGTTGGCAGGAGAGCATCTCCCGCCAACATAGCGCTGGCATGGACAGCACTTAGGTTGCTGTAACTTGTGTTGATTCAGGGGGTGGCTTTTTCACACCCCAGAGTGAGGTAAGTTATAGTGACGTAAGTGGCGGTATAGACCTGCTCTCAGTCAGAGGCTGAGTCCTTCATTTCCCATCAGAGCAATGATTGCTGCACTTAGAAGAATTGCATCAAAGATGAGGCTTTGCCACAATCCAGCTGGGACTTGAATGTGTAGTTTCTGTGCAATGTTTTGTAGTTTCTCTAGGATAGTCAAAAACTAAACATGTTGGAAACTGCCATAATATCTGATTGAAGAAATAATCCTTATGCCCTTGCTACCTACAAGATCCAGAATGCACTGTAGTGTCAGAGTTATATGGTCCTAAAATGAATGGGGATGATTTGTTTTTCTTGTCGTATGAAGGGATAAATTAAGAATGGGGTTTGAATGATAGCTTTTGGTTTTGTTCAGCTTAATTCAGTTCCTTCTTTTGTCTCTTGCCTTAATAGTGATGTATGTTTATACTTTTCAGGTTTTTTCTGCTCTTTCATTTTCATGTTTTCTCTCTCTGATGAGCCCCCGGGCCTGACTCATTATCTGTCTCTTACAGTCTTTTTCTTTCTCAACCTTCTTTTCTTCTGCATTTCGTTCTGCTATTTCCCTACTAATTACCAGCTTTGGCAACAGCTACCAGTTAGGAACCATTGGAAATGCAGCTCTTCAATGATGCAATAAGACACTGAAAATGGACAGGAAGATTACTACCTCGCCGGCTGCAATGAATGTTGTAGCAGGGGCACTGATTTTAGTGAGCAAATCTGATCACATTTATAAGATTTTTGTGTGTGTCCTAACTGTGGGACTTCAAGTTTAGGGTTGTTCTTCTACCTGTTTTACACCCTATAATCCAAAGCAAAGAAACAAATATAATTGCCATTTTCTGTGTAGGAGGCAGAGTTGTATACGACACAGAGAACAGTGGGCCAAATCATGCCCTTCACAGAAAAATCTGCAAAAGGCTGGGAAACTCTGCTGGTTTCAACTTGGGCAGATTCCTCCCAAGCACCCTACCAGAGAATAGAAGAAGGCAGATTTTATCCCCCTGTGTAGTGGGCAGTGAGCATGACCCATGACTCTCAAGGAAATTCCATAAATTTTGGGGCATTTGCAGAAGGGTTGGGACATTAGGTTCTGAACCAAAACCCATTGAAGTCTATACAAATCTATTGGCTTCAATGGGCCTTAGAACAGGCCCTTTGTGCACAACTCCCATGCTACTATCTGGGCTCTCTTTCCCCCCTGCTCCCTCAGAAGCCATGTTACCAATAATTTCTTCAAGAGATGTCCCTGTGGGTGCTCCACTCCCAGTGTTGGTGTGCCCCTGCGCCTTCGCTCGGAGATTTTTATAGCAGTACTCGCACGGGCCGCGTACACATGGTGCCTGCCTCATGCCCCGACGGTGCCTCAATAATGCACGCACACAGGCCGGGCTCCTCAGTTCCTTCTCTACCATTCCTGGTCTGAGCTGGAGCTCAGCAGTCTCACTCAAATATTTTTTGCGTTTAGATAGTTAGTTGCTTATACAATTTACCTAGTTTTTTTTTTTTTTTAGTCAGATAAGTTTTATTTCCTCTTTTCCCCTTTTTTTCTCTTTTAAAAAAAATTCCCTTCCTGGTTTTTCTGTCAGTTAATTAGACAGTTTATATTATGCCTGGCTTGCCAGGTTTTAAGAAATGCACTATGTGCAGAGAGGCCATCGCTATCTCTAATGGCCATTCTCAATGTGGTCGTTGTTTGGGGGAGTCCCACATCCTCCAAAAATGTGCCCACTGAAGTAAACTGAAGGTTAGGGCACGAAAGGACAGAGACCTGAGACTCAAGTTAATTCTAATGGAGAAGTCCCTCAGATCTGCCTCTGACCCAGGTCAGGAGTCCTACTCAAGACAAAGCATGCCTAAGTCCATGAAGGATAAGAAAACAACAAAAAAATGGCCAGCTTCAACACCCCACAGAGACCAGCCAGTATCCAAATGGTCTCCGACCAAGTCTGTCTTGTCGGTGCCGACTGCTCTGTGGCTCAGCACATATGACACTTCGGGCACCTCTGGCACCGTCCGTACCCCGGCTGCTGCCAGTACACACTGCTCCAGTGCCGAGGCTACTGGCGTAAAGTTGCCTGCCTCTTCTCATATGGCGCTGCACAGCACCGCAAAGGATGCGGTGCCAACTCACCTGAGCCTGCCTGTGTCGCACACAAGTACAGTTGCTGACCTGGCACCGACACCTCAATCACCAATGCCTGTATATTCTGGCTCCTACTACCTTGGCACCGCAGTTTATTCATCCAAGTAATTCGCTAGTAACACCAACTCCAGATTCCCCATTATTCTGTACTGATCTGTCACCAGAACCATCGGCATGGCACCAACAGCTATCCCCTATTCCCTCTCACTTTTCTAGTGATGAGGATGACAAAGTGGAGTGAGGTTTTTTCACCACACTATTCCTCTCCCCTTCAGACTCCTACTAGCATGGGACCAAGGAGATCCAGGTTCTTATATTCCAGGGACTTACCACCCTGGTATGGACACCCATGGATGGGACCACGTATGCCCTTCCCTGACAATGGCATTACTGGAACCTTACAGCAGGCACCACGGTAACTGACACAGCCCATGCAGAGGTGACACTAGATCTCCTCCTATACCCATCCACATTTCTGCGACGGATGGACAAGAGCAACCTGCAAAAGTGCACGCAGAAGAGGAGGCACCTGACACCTCTCCAAATAATAATTATTCATCCTCCTCACCAGACAAAGCTATTATGCACCCACCCCCAATAGCAGCAGATGATTTTACTCATTTTCAGGACCTCTTCAAAATACAAGCGGAGAGGGCCAGGGTCATATTAATAGCCCCTACATGGCCCAGGCAGGCATGGTACCCATTTGTAACAAGGATGTCAGTTTGCTTGCCGATTCCATTTCCCCCCCTTCCAAACCTATTATCACAACACAGGGGTCAACTACACCACCCCAAAGTAATGATGCTGTACCGCAAAGCATGGCTCCTCAATGGTTCTCCAATGAGGAACTAGACTGCTCTGAACAGGTACAAAGAGTACTATTACAAAGCAGAACACAATCCACACATACCACCTATCTCCATAAGTGGACTAGGTTCACTCACTGGTGCTCCTCCATGAAAACCGCTTCTGCTTCCGCGCCTCTTTCACTAATACTAGACTATCTGGGCTCTCCTTTATCTCCATAAAGGTACATCTAGCAGCAATTATGGCATTTCACCATAAGACCGGAGACACTATTATCTTTGCCAACCCCATCACAAAGCAGTTCCTCAAGGGTCTCCAGACCCTATACCCAGACATTAGACCACCCACTCAACCCTGGGACTTGCACTTGGTCCTCACATGATGCACCAACTATTTGAGCCACTAGCAACATGCTCCCTCCTATATCTATCCATGAAAACTATGTTTTTAGTTGCCATTACATCTGCCAGATGTATAGGAGAATTTGGAGTGCTTATGGCTGACCCACCGTACACTATATTTTTTTAAAGACAAAGTCACACTCCAAACGCATCCCAAATTTCTCCCGAAGGTGCATTCATCCTTCCACCTCAATGAACCTATCCATCTACCAACCTTCTTTCCTAAACTGCATGCAAACACTTTTGAAGCAGCAATGCACACACTCAACGTGCGCAGAGCTTAGTCCTATCCAAACCTTTTATTTGAATAAGACTAAGCCATTTAGGGGTCCCCCGAAACTTTTCATTTCCATTGCAGAACGATCCAGAGGCAAATCCATCTCTACCCAGAGACTATCCAGTTGGATAGCAGACTGCATCCGCTTATACTACCAACTAAAGAATATGAATCCTCCAACTTCTGTTAGGGCACACTCCACCAGATCTGTTTCATTGTCTGTGGCATTCTTACATAACATTCCCCTCACAGATATGTGCAAAGCTGCCACCTGGGCTTCGGCGCATACCTTTGCTAAACATTATGCTCTTACTCAGGGACCCCTGACCGACACTTGGATGGGCCGAGCTGTGCTGTGCTTTCTTACCAGATCTGAAGTCCCTACCTCCTCAAGAGATACTGCTTTTCAGTCACCTGGAGTTGAGCACCCAAAGGGACATCTCTCTTTCTTGACGAGGAGGTTACTCAACTGACGTTCTTCAAGATGAGTGTCCCTGTGGGTGCTCCACTACCCACCCTCCTCTCCTCTACTTTGGAGTATGGAGCAGTCTCCGTTGTAGAGAAGGAATCATTGAGGCACCATTGGCGCATGAGGCAGGCACCACACGTGCGCGGCCCCTGCAAGTACTGTTGTAAAAATCTCCGAGCGAAGGTGCAGGGGCGCACCAACACCTGGAGTGGAGCACCCACAGGGCCACTCATCTCAAAGAATGTCAGTTACTGCACAGGAGGAGTAACCGCCTCTTTTCTACCTTTGTGTAGGGAGAGGGGGAATGTGGTTGGGGTGTAATAAAAATGTTGTGTTATTATTTGGGGCTGAAGCCACTCATATAATCTGCCTGTTTTTGAAGGGAGCCAGAGTTTTTCAGGGCTGAATAGAACTGTGTATAAACTCTAGCTTGCAAAATAATAGGTCACTCCTCTCCAAGCTGACCTTCCTCTCTGGCTGGAAATGCTGGATTTCCTCTATTGTGCCCATGTGAATCAAATATAAACTAACAACCTTCCTTCCACTGCTGACTCCTCATTTGCCTTAGTGTCACTAAAAAAAGCAATGGCATGCAACAGTGCACACGTGATGCAATGAGCAGGATCACCGTCTGTTTCTGCCTCTGTTGTTTTCTTTAACCAGGTCTATTTCTATTTTTCCCCCCTCCATCTCTCTAGCGACTAATACGTTTTAAATACCTCAGACTATCCTAACACACTCTAGATTTACTCAGCCCTGACAGTGACTGGGAGGATAGGAGATATCAAAGGAGCAAGGTACCACACTGAAGAGGAAATCTGAGGATCCCTCATACATGGACCTGGGCAAGAGCCCATTTTTATAACTTAGAATATTTCGTAATTAGGCTGCAGAGAGGGAGGAGAAATCATATCATTCCTTATCTATTTTTTAAAGATAAGAATTAAGCGAGATTGTACTTGCTGAACTCACAGTCCACATTCCAGTATGGGTAAAATGCCACATTTTACATTGGATAAGGTACTCTTCACTTCCTGTTCTAGAACGTGATTCAGAAATTCACTCAAGTATGTACTTAACTTTAAACATGTGCTTAAGGCCTATTGAACTCAACTGAGTTAAGCACATGCTTAAGTGCTTTCCTGAATCAGGTCCCTAAATTGTTGTATAGTGTATGCTGTTGCATTGTGTACTGTTAAAATTTAGGATCCTGCAGAATGAATGATCCTATATAAATATAAGACATTGACTATTACTATTTGTATTGATTTTTTTTCTCTTGCTTTCTCTCTCTTTTTTTTTTTAAATAAAGTTTTAGCAAAGTCAGTTGAGCTATTTTTGATTTGTGCCAACTTGGAAGAAGAGTCCCCTTAAAAAAAAAATTGCCTTTTTGTGCTCAGATAACTCAAAGCAGGTTAGTTCTTTACTCACACTTGATTTGAACTTAGACCTCAGCGAAAGCATTTGACATGTCTGAGGAAAGATGGTTCACAAATAAGAAGTTAGACATAAACAAAGATGATGACAATTGTACTACACATATAATCAGCTTATCATTTTTGTTTATTTGTGAACCACATTCCTTCCAACCTGTCATTGGCATTCATCCTCATTTAGACAGTGTTAAACTATAAAAGAAACTCAAAGAGTTGTCCAATAGATTCTTTATGCGAAACAGAGATTTGATTGATTTGGTTGAACTTATTACCTTTAAAGCTTTTCCTGGCATTTTCAATTGTAATTTCTGATCACCCAAAGTAGCTGAAGAACAATCTCTCTCATGACAGGCTTGTTCACATTAAAGTTCTTTAAAAATGGCTGTCCTTCCCCATGCTAGCAATCAAATCCAACATCTAATCACCACACATGCACCCATCCAAACTCACTTGCTGTAGGCCATGGAGACAACTGTTGTCCAACCCCCCATTCCACTCTCCTTATTACCAGCTTGGAAGAAGAACAGAAAATAACTCCTAAGTTGAAATCAGCCCCCATAGAGTGCTGTAAGTGCTGTAGCACACCAAATCCTTTTAGATACTTGGTAGCATGCCAGGTGTACAACCAGCTCTGAGGAAAGTGCTGAAGGCATTTCAAATGCTAGGCCTAATAGGGTCCTGTTTTAGGAGGGATCCTAATAGTCACACTCATATGTCTACTAATAAAGATGATCTTTACTAGGGGTTGGAGGAAGAAAGGCTGTTCACACCATAGGCCTGATATATTACACTTTACTGGAAAAAAATATGGAAGATATAGTACAAGGGGAACCTGACTCCTTGGGGTTCCTCAGCTCTAGGACCACAAGTGTCTCTTCATACCCATCCCTCTCTTGGCAGGCAAACAAAATCAGGCCTGAGCTTGATGCGGTCTCTGTTTTCCTGGTGCTGTCTGGTGGTCTCAATGGGCCCTTCTGCATCTCCTGCATGGCTAGTAGTGCTCATAGTCCCATAGAACTGTGCTCAAGGGCCTCTCTGGGGCCCAGCATCTGTGAGTATGGTTCCCCCAAATGAGCCTCTTAAATCTCAATCTGCAAGGTTTACATTTATTCTTACGTCCTACCCTGAGCTTGAGTTGTCCCCAAAACTGAAATACTCCCTACTTAGAGATCTATGGCTTGAGTCAACTGTGCTAGCACAATGGATACAAACTGCACCCTGATCGAGGATAGGTGGCTTGTCTCTGCCCCATCATAGGGTTACAAAGCTGCCTCTCCAACGGACTGCTCCCTTCTTTCCAGCCTGCTTGAGTAGGATGGCCAGATAGTTCAAAAAAACAAGATTTTTTTTTAATGTGGCCTTTTCCTTTTTTTGCAACCTGCATCAGGACTGGGGCTCTCCTGGTACTGCTGGTTCACAGTCACATCTACTACAGCATCTGAGTCTCCCACGATTGGCCATTGGGAACGCTTATGTCTCCACATGTCTGTGGGTATAGAAGGCATCTTATCTCTCAGAATTCAAAGGCAGACAGTGGGCTATTTCCCAGGACGATGATGGTGCAAGGGAAACAAGTAACAGGTGGATGAATAGATAAAGGAGAGGGCAAGTGAGGGCAAAGACTAGGTGGAAAGGGGATGTAGATTGAAGGATGAAAGATAGAGATTGTCTACTGCTATGTGTACATGCAATGCCTAGCACAATTCTTGGTTGACCCTTAGGCACTGCTTTAATAAACATAATTAATAACAAAATAAAAAAATAGGTACAAAATGAGGAAAAGGAAATACAAAATCAGAAAACACAGAAGGAGGAAGAGATCAAAATCCGTATCAGGAGGAGAAGGGCCAAGAATCTTGTAGAAATCAGAACAGAGGAGAAAAACAAACAAAAACACAAAACCTCCAAAGCAGCATATTATAGAATAATTTTTAAACTATTCCCCGTCTAACCAAGCTCATTAACTATTTTCAGACACTTAGGTTTGCTATGAGACCTCTTTCACTGTGTAATATTGACCAAGTGATCATATCCCTCCCAGGGAGAGGGATAGTTCAGTGGTTTGAGTGTTGGCACCCCCCCTAAACCCAGGGTTGTGAGTTCAATCCTTAAGGGGGCCACCTAGGGATCTGGGGTAAAAAATCAGTACTTGGTCCTGTTAGTGAAGGCAGGGGGCTGGACTTGATGACCTTTTAGGGTCCCTTCCAGTTCTGTGAGATAGGTATATCTCCCTATATATATATATAAAAGCAAAAGCCCCTTGACAATGGGCCTTATTTGCTATAATAGGAAGCCAGTGAATGGATCAGACCCACATTCCCATCTGCATTATAAACATGTTTTAAGGAGTCTGCCAAATATTCAGTATTAAATTATTTTATCTCCCTCTGCCTACAGTTCTCTCCCAATAGTTTTAATTCTTCCAAATATTTAGCTCAACAATCTCTTCTCTTAGCAATCCGCACTCTCTTAGCTATGTAATTCCACCTTTGGCCCAGTTTTAACATTTCAACAACTGCTGTATGCACAGAGCAGGTTGAATAGTAAATCTGAGAGTATTGTTGTGAATAAAAGGCTTGGTTTGCTATGAGTCATGGGGGTCATATGCCGTATTTATACAGAATTGGACAAATCACTGGGTATTTAGAAAACTTTCACAAACTGTAGTATAAATAATTATTTGTCCAACAATTCACCTTAAAATGTGATTCCCCCTCCCCTATTTTTTATGCTCTTGTTTAAAAAAATTCATTCATCTAGGGTTTGTTCATGCAGGATCCTGAGTACTTTTGTGAGCTGCGGAGCGCCCTCACTGAGCTCAGTGAGTGGTGAGCACACTCAGCCTCTTGCAGGATTAACCCCCTTTCAGGGAGCAGAACCACGTGACTTAATTTGCAGAGGATGGGTCACTTCTTCACCCAGACTTGCCCGTGAGTACTTAGAAAAAGTGAATGTTATCAGAAAATAAGAATTGGTCCACAGACAATTTGCTAATTGAAAGGGGCCAAATTTGCGCAATTATTATTCGCAATGAAGCGTTCAATCAGGTCTGGATATAGTGTTTGAATTAAATGCGTGGTCTCCCTTTAAGTCTCATAGAAGCTTCATCTTAAGCACAAATCCACTAAAATATCTGAAATCAAAATCATTAACTTTAGCTGCTTAGTCAAAGCCCCAAGGCTTCTTGGGTAGCTTTCCTTAGATTACTTTAGCATGGGAGAAAAAAAGTGCTTGGTGACAGTGCTGGCTTCAATGACAGCAAGAGATTACTGACGTCATCGATTGTATGCTTCTTCCAAGGTGAAGCAGTATGTTGAATTGATGTGTAATTGATTAGTGCATCCTGAAGCTATAAGAATACAACTGATTTCCCAGCTACCACATCAGTCAAATAGTTAAAAATCAGAAGTCTGACAGCACATTATATGTAGAAATGTCTGATTATATAATGTAGCTATACACTCATAGATTTCTTTGTGCATTCAAAGTGTATACACAGAAAGGAAAGGGTGTGCATATGCATTGCATGTGATCCAAATGAGCTGCTGGTGATTCAGTGGGTGGCACTTTCCCCTCTGAGTCAATGCTGAATCAATATCTGAGTGTGGTGTTAGTAGTTACTGTATCAGAGTCCTGACTACTTGTGGTCATTAACGAGCCCTTAGAATCTTTCACAAGAGTACCAGTGTTGTGATCAAATTCCAGCTTTAGTCCAACTCCTTGTCATTTCCTGGCCTAAAATGGTGTTTGCTGTTGCTGTGTGTTGCTAAACAGCTGCCATGTTTCACTTAGAGGTGGCTGCATTTCATCAATGAAGGAAGGACTTCCTGTATGTGAACAAGTCCCAAAGAGGGAGTAGGAAGTACTGCAAGGTTCTCCGTGTGTGTGTGTGTGTGTGTGTGTGTGTGTGTGTTTCCAATGCTACCTTGGTTTTTGTGATGATGGAGGGAATGAGATTGCTCCCCCTTGTCCCTGAGTTGTCAGTATGGCTCCTACAGACAGAGCACAGATAAGACCTTGGGGAAAGGATTTCCCCTCTCCAGCTTTTCTGAATGGCAGAAGGAAGGTGGCATCCAGATGCATCGTTAATCAATCCACAGCAGCAGGGTGAGGGGAGGCAGGGGGGCTGGAGATGTGCCAAGAAAACACCTAGCATGGGGAAGACTAGAGATGCCCAGGCTCATTCCAGTGATCTGCAAGGTTGTCTTGTAGGGGAAGATATGGGTCAGTATTACTAACCCTGAAGCTGCACATCTGTTCTCCTCTTCTGTGTCTTATAAACATGAAAGAAAGGATTTAGTGCACGTAGCATATTATATAAGAAAAGATCACATAAAGAAAGTTTAAGCACAAATAATAACTAGGATTAAAAGCAAAATACTTCTGATAAAAATTACAGGAGGAAATTCAATGCAACAGTCTCGAAAATGCTCTGGTTGAAAGGAAACTCTGAGGGCTTGTCTACATAAACATTTAGTTGACAACAAGCTGGAGTGTGAATCCATCCTGCACTAGTCTCTCATGCACTAACTGTCCACGTGGACCCCGTTGATATGCATTTACAGTTTGTTAGTGCACTTTGCTCTACCCCACTTTGAAATGGGAATAGATTGAATGTAGTTCTTTAGCCAAGACCCAGATAATGTTGGATTACAGGTTAGTTATGTATTTGCATCTTTGAGAATGATGGATTTTGCCAGCTAATTTGTTTGTGGCTAGTAAGATATTTGTCAAATAGACATTTAACTATTGAATACTTATAAAGAAGGAGTTTGAACAGAATTCAAAGTAATGATGTCTTTCTACGAATAAGATAATGATAGCATTCACCTTCATGGCAGAAGTATTCCGTGGGAATACTGACTATGTTATTAATTTTAAAAGGAGATGTTTGGACTTAAATCAGTACATGCATCAGTAAGTGATTCAACTAAGCTTCAGCTAGCATACAGCTCAGAGCACCAAAGCATTACTCATGTGTGCATTACCATTTTCATTTCCACTGCAGCAATAGATCATTTCCCTCCTTCCCTCCCCCCCTCCCACCTGAATGCTAAGAATACTGCTACAAAACATACTTAAAAACCCTAGAGGCTCATGGCAAGGTTTGGGCAACTGCTCATTTAAATACAAACATTAAATAAGGATAAAGAAGAGAGACTCTTTTAAACCATGTTCTGTACAGTATATATTCTCAGCAGGAATACACAGACTCAGACCTTTCCATGTAATTAGGCCACATTTTGCTTATCACAATTTGGAATGGAGAATCTGTAGAATCAATAGGCACTAGCCCAAAAGATAGTAACCTCTTCACTTTAACCTTAGACTTTCTCATATTTATCAATGAAAAATCAAGTGTGAGGATAGAGCCTAAGAGTGTGATCATTAAAACGGAGACTGTGGTGTGTGTGTGTGTGACTCATTATTCACTAGGGGCTAAGTTCTGAGCTCCTTACTCAATTTTTACTATGTCCCTGCTCAAACTCGCTCCCACTGACTTCACTGGGGGTTCTGCCTGGGAATGGATTGAGTAACAATCTTAGAATTAAATCCTGGAAATCTCAATCAGTAACTTCTAAAGTTACATGTGGAATCTTAAACGGAATGGGCCACATCCTCAAATGGTGTAAATCCGTGTAGCTCCATTGAAGTAAATGGAACTGTGCCAATGTATACCAACTGATGCTCTGGACTGATATCTTCATACAAAATTATAGTAATAGTAATTTTTAGAAGACCATGTTATATTCATAAATGTATTTTGTAGCTGTAGTACATATTTATGTATTTGAAATCTGTTGAGTATTTTATTTTTCAGGCTGCTGCCTGTCAGGCTGTGATGCAGGCAGGAGCCAGGTTGCAGAAAGAGGTTACAATATAGGCATGTCCTTTCTGAGTAATAATCTTGAAGTGACACACAAGAGTCACCAGGCGTAGTGAGAAACTTAACTCTAAAACAGTTGTAATGGACACTGACCCTCTGCATTAGGAATGAGTTGCTTCATGCTCTTGGCCTGATTCCTTTGTGTTTCATTCAGACCTCAGAATCCCCCTACTAGATTGCACTATCAATGTAGATTACATCATTTGTCATGCACCATGTTGGTGGTGGAAATACTGGTGTAGCTTTTAATAACTTGGTTTCATAGAATATCAGGGTTAGAAGGGACCTCAGGAGATCATTTAGTCCAACTCTCTGCTCAAAGCAGGACCAATCCCCAATTAAATCATCCAACAGATTTTTGCCCCATATCCCTAAATGGCCCCTTCAAGGATTAAACTCACAACCCTGGGTTTAGCAGGCCAATGCGCAAACCACTGAGCTATCCCTTCCTTTGGTGGATATTAATGCCTTGCTGCTGAGTAAAACACTCTCAGCTAGTTGAAAGTGTGAGAGAAGTTGTTTTTTGACAACTGCTTTGTAGTGTCCTATAGTCTAAGGCAGTGTTTCCCAAACTTGGTACGCCGCTTGTGTAGGGAAAGCCCCTGGCGGGCCGGGCTGGTTTGTTTACCTGCCGCGTCTGCAGGTCTGGCTGATCGCTGCTCCCACTGGCCGCGGTTTGCCACTCCAGGCCAATGGGAGCTGCTGGAAGCGGTGGCCAGTACGTCCCTCGGACGTGCTGCTTCCAGCAGCTCCCATTGGCCTGGAGCGGCAAACCGCGGCCAGTGGGAGCGGCGATCGGCTGAACCTGCGGACGTGGCAGGTAAACAAACCGGCCCGGCCTGCCAGGGGCTTTCCCTACACAAGCGGCATCCCATACTGAGGGGTTTATAGGATTTAGTTGAAGGCTCTGTGTTTCTGTGGAATAAGTCCATGCAGATCCACAGAAACTGGAAAAAGATTGCCCAGCTGAGTGATTCAGTAGGCAATCCGCCTGAAAAAGCCCTTTATTGGTAGTATTTTGTTACCCTCTCGTGACACCTGGCTATGAAGAGGAATAGAGACAATAGTGAGGGGCAATTTTATGCAATTAGTAATTCAGTAGAGATTTTTAACCCCATGCATGAATATATACTGTATTTCCATGCTAGAGAATTACTCCCAAGGCTAAAATATCTCCTCAGGGCATGTATGGATGGAGGATTGGGCCAGATAATTCATCATAGAATATCCTGCTTCATATAATTTGTTAATTCCCTGATCCTGCAAAGATCTATGCACACTTGTAATCCTATTGACTTCAGTGGGATGAGTTGTATGGAAAAAGTTAAGCATATTCGTATTTCTTTGCAGGTTTGGGGCTTAGTTTTTAACCTTCTGTTAGTTTTGCTGAGGGAAGAAATTTATTCTCTTTTGCTGTTGGAGGTCTTAAATGTCTTCGATAACTACGGTACCCTCTCCCTTTTTCCAAAAAAATTGCAAGAGTGGCCAATTTAAGGTTCTCTGAATAATTAAAATATCTATTCATAATGACAGACAGTCAGTAACAGAGAGAGCGAATGCGAGAGTGAGCGAGAGAGAGAGATTGAGATTAGAGAGAGAGAGAGATTACTGAGAGAGTTGCATGTATCCTGGTATAGTGTCTCTGCTTCTTCTAATACGTCAGGAAATAAAGACATATTTCTGAGATCACTGTCTGTCCTTTGCAGGATTTCGGAATACGTCTGTCAGTCAGCTAGAGGAGAGCGAACATACCCGTGGGTCAGGCTCTCAAGAGGATTTCACTGAATATGAGCTTCTATTAGATTAGGCAGACCTACAGGGTGGAGACAGCAGGAAATGCTTAGTGTTTAATGTGGGGTTTTATTAACCAAAGCTTCGAGGATCATCACTAAAAAGGGAGGCAGCTCTTTCATTGTAAAAGTCGGCTGGTTTTAAAATGCTTTATAATATGTGGATCTCACAAATGTGGTTTATTGCAAATGAGAAAATGTTGTAAAGAAGTAGGAACATCCACAAGTACGTCCTTTTTCATCTTAGCATTCGGCTGCCCTGTGATTACAATCTTTTATTAAAGTGCTAGAGGAAACAAGATAATGAAATGAACTCTGAAGCATTTTCTGATGCTTCTCTGTATGAAAGACTGTGTTTAAAAATAAATTACAATTGTAATTGTGGCGTTAGATTTGTCCTGAAGAAGCACAGTGTGATTGAGATAAATGGTTCTGACTTTGCTGATGGTATTGCACCATCAGACAGCTCTGACAAGACTGAACAGTTAACTCTTGAAGAACAGTAGGCTAAGTGAAACAGAATGAAGTAAAAAGCAATTGTATGATATGCTTGTTCGGTATTTAGTGGATCTGTTCTCCAGTTAACACGCGTGCAACTCTCATTGTTAGTAATGAGAGTTACATGGACGTATCAAAGGGAGAAAAGTCTCCAGTTATTGAACAGCTGCACTGTAAAGAACAACAGAGGAGAGTAAGACAGTGTACAGTAATTCAGGAATCTAGGTAGCAAAATCAAAAACAAGAAGCGGTCGTGTAAGGCATGAGTTAGTACAGGGCATTTCATTAATGTAAAATTTACTCCTGATTTGTGTGTAGATCAGCACCGAGTTTATGAACCCTCTTTGGCATCATTTCCTCTCCCATGATTCTCTTTTTCTATGCTTTAATTTTTCATTTCATTTTAATGTTTAGTCCCTTAATCAAGTCACATGTGACTTGCAGAGGGATCTTACCAGGCAAGGACAATATACCAGCTGAAATCTTTAAACTTGCAGGCCTCCAAATTATTAAGATAGCTGGGAAACTGGGAGAATTCTTCCGGATTTCAGAGATGCGATCATAGCTATCCTATACAAAAATAAAGGCAACAAATCTGATAGTGGCAACTACCCCACTATCTGCTTACTATCTGCAGGCAATAAAAGCCTTGCTTGTATTTTGCTCAGTCAGCTTGTCAAAACAGTATCAGAGAGGTATCTACCACACCCAATATGAATTTATATCAGGTTAGAGTACCACAGAAATGGTTTTCATTGTGAGACAGACTCAGGAAAAATGCATTGAACAAAACATGGAACCATATACTGTCTTCATTGATCTAAAAAAAGCATTCAACACTGTGAGCAGAAATGGCCTCTGGAAAATTCTGCAAAAGTTTGGCTTCCCCACCAAGTTTATTATTACCATATGTCAATTCTATGAAGACATGGCTGGTCAAGTATTCTCAGGTGGTGGCCTCTCTCTAGGGTGACCAGATCACCAAAGACAAATATCGGGACGCGGGGGGGGGGGGGTGACGTGGGGGGGGGGGCGTGGCGGGGGGCGGGGCCAAAAAAAAAAAAAAACACTTCCTCCGCAAGTGCTGGAGGGAGGCCCGGGAGACTCAGGGGAAGCGCGGGGCCGGGGTGAGTAAGAGTCCGGCCTGGTCCCGAGCAGGCAGGACTCAGTCGGGTGGTAAGGAGAGGAGGGGGGCGGCCCGCGGGGCCAGGCGGCAGCTGTTGTTGTCCCCCCGGGCAGCGGGACTCGGGAGCAGCCGCTGCTGCAGCTCCCACTGCCGCGGGGGAGGAAGCGGCCATGGCGCTTGGCGGCTGCGGCGCCCCCGAACCCCCCGAGCCGGGGCCTGCTGCGGGGACCCAGCAGCGCGCACGCTGCGCCCAGCCCCTGGCCAGTCGCGTCTGGGCTGCTGCCCAGCTGGTGCTATCCCGCGGCGGCCCCGGAGCGGGGGCAGCAGGCCCCAGCCCCCCCGTCCCGCAGGGGAACGAACGGGGCTGGGCTGCCGATGCCTCCGCCCCGGGGCCACCGCGCGATAGCACCAGCTGGGCAGCCCAGACGTGCCTAGCCAGGGGCTGGGCCCAGCGTACGCGCTGCTGCAGGCCCCGGCTCGGGGGGTTCGGGGGCGCCAGAGCCGCCGAGCGCCATGGCCGCTTCCTCCCCCGTCGCCTGGCCCCGCGGGTCGCCCCCCTCCTCTCCCAACCACCCGAGTCCTGCCTGCACTGGGCCAGGCCGGACTGTTACTCACCCCGGCCCCGCGCTGCCTCTGAGTCTCCCGGGCCTCCCTCCAGCACTTGCGGAGGGAGGGGGAATGGTGAGCCCGGGGAAGAGGCGGGGATTCGGGGAGGGAGCCAATCGGGGGAGGAGGGGGCGGAGTCGGGGCAGGGGGGGGGGGCGCGAGCACTTCCGGGCTCGAGGCTCGGGGCATTTCCTTGTTTGTCCGGTTGTCCCGACCGCATGTCGGTCGGGACGCGGGACAAACAAGGAAATATCGGGACGGTCCCGATAAAATCGGGACGTCTGGTCACCCTACCTCTCTCAACCATTCACCATAGCTAATAGGGTGAAGCAAGGCAGTGTGTTGACAGTGGTTCACTTTGGTCTCTTCTTCGCAGAACTGATGAAAAACTATTCAGACTCTGAAGGTTTTCTGCAAGACAAAAGTCCTTGAGGAACTCATATATGAAGCCCTTTTTGCAGATGATTGTGCTCCTCTCAGTTATAGTGAAAGTGACCTACAGCTTAGCCTTTAGAGGTTCCCAGAGGCAACTAAACTTTCAGCTGAAAAAAACAGAAGTCCTCTTCCAACCAGCCCCATTAATCACTGCCACTGAACAAAACATCACCATCAATGTACAGAATTAAAGAATGTCAATCACTTTATATACCTTGACAGTACTCAAGTGATGGTTCCCTAGATCAAGAAATATTAAACAGAATATGAAAGGCAAGCCAGACTTCTGGAAGACTTCACCATAGGATACTTAACCAGCATACTATCAAACTGTCAACAAAACTGATGATATACAATGCAGGCGTGATAACATCTCTTTTATATGGGCGTGAAACATGGAAAGTTTATCGCAGACACATTAAGCAACTTGAAAAATTTCACCTGAGCTATCTTCACTCTATTCTGAAGGTCCAATGGGAAGACAAAATGTCAAACACTAACATCCTTGAAAAAGCAAACTCAACCAGCATCAAAGCATTGATTATCAAAGCTCAGCTTAGATGGACAGGTCATGTTATCAGAATGGGTGATGACAGATTCCCAAGAAAAGTCCTCTACAGTGAGCTGAAATTTGGAAAATGCAGGAAGGATGGTCAATGTAAAGACTTCAAATACACCCTGGAGCAGAATTTCAACTCATGTGGCATAAATATTAATAACTTCAAAGACACAGCCAAGGACAGACCTCAGTGGAGAGCAGCTCTCAATAAAGGTTGCAAACACTTTGGGAAAGACAGATGCAAAAGACCGATTTAAAAAAAAAGGGTCAAGCATCATGCCAAGTCTTTAGTGGGAGCCTACACATTTCTATGTAACATCTGTTTGTGATCTGGATCCTCACAGATCAGACTATACAGCACAAGAGAACACAAGACATGCTGTGGCATCCTCATCGGCTATGATGGACAGCCAAACTCAAGTCCTGCATGTTTGATATGTAAAAATTCATATTCAGAAAAAAGTGAAAAGAAGCTGGGATGATTAATCTGTTATCAGTCATGACTAAGATGAAGAGAGATATTTTAGCAAGACACTTGTTCTGAAATAGAAACCTTCCAAACAAAAAATGTCAATCACTTGAGATTTAATTAAATTCCTGATAGCAATTACTTACATCATGATCCTACCCCACTGATGTTATTAGGAGTTTTGCCATTGATTTCAATGGAAACAGGATCATGCCCTTAGGCCCTGATTCAGGAAAGCACTTAAGCATATCCTTAACTTTAAGCATATCCTTAAGTTTTATTGGCTCCAGTGGGACATAAGCACATGCATAAAGTTAAGCATGTGCCTAAATGCATTCCTGATTAGGGATACTTTACTGAATTGTGGCCTTAAGGAAGATTCTTGTCATTAGCTAGCAATTAAGAAGTCAGAACTTAAAGAAAGGATTGAATGACCATATACTAACGATATCACTGGGAAGAAAGCTGACATAAGGAAGAAATGTGATGTGTATTCCAAATAAAGAACTGATGAATCAAGGTGTGGCCAAATTTGGACAGAAGAGAAGTCAAGGTGGTTTGAAAGTAATCTTGATAGTGAAGAAGAAATAGTAATTGATTCAAGTTATGGTGACACATGAAAGCTATGTAATAATATTGGATGGGAGAGATAAGTTGCCTTCTGTTTCTCAAGGAGTGGGAGTTCTCCCAGTCTAAAGTAAGTATTCTAATAATTATCTGAAAAAAAGCAAGTGCATCAATTAAAACACTCTCTTGAAAGGAGCTAATTTAGGTTTTAAAAAATTGTTTCTGTGGCAAGTATGATTTGATCCCACTTTTTCAGTTGTCTGCCTTTTTGTTTTACCTGTAGGTATGTGTATATTTTTATTTAATGTTCCAGAGCTTCTTATAAAAATAGTAATTGTTAAGGGTTTACATATCTTTGACAATGCCCAAAGTGATAAAGGGTCAAGGGAATTCCCCCTTCTCATGGAGAATTTTCTTTTAAAATACCTCTTTTAAAAGAGAGATCACATAAGAACTTGTTTTTTTCATCATGATAAATGTTTCTCGTATTGAAAGCAATTCCTATACACTAAGAACCTTTTCCTGCTCAATATTCTGAAAAGGCATTTAGTAATGAACCTTCATATCTAAAAAAGGGCTACATACCTGTTCAGTAGATGTGTTGCATGTCTATTTGACTTGAGATGTCCATGCTCCAGAGCTGGAGAACTTTTTCCCACAGCGGTACCTGTTGTGCGACACATGTGCCCTCTGCACACTCGTGCCACCAGCCAAGAGTATAAATGGGTGGAGACGCTTTGATCCCCCTCAGTTCCTTCACACTAGAAGCCAGTATTTGAAGTGACTCCAATCAGGGGCGTGCACGGGGAAGCAGGGGCATGGCCCCCCCAATCAGTGGGGGCACAGAACTCCTCCGGGGTGGGGAGACTGAGCTCCTCCTTCTCCTCCTCCTCTCCCTAGGGCCAGGGGGGAGAAGGGGAAAGCCATGGCCACCAGAGGACGGGGGGAGAGCCAGCTCCTTCAGCCATGAAGGGCACAGAAAGTGCCCCTCCAAAAGCAGCCAAATTTTTATTCCTGTGCATGCCCCTGACTCCAATATAGAGGAAAAAGAGGGTGAGGCATGGAATGGATATGTGCAACACATCTCGAAGAACAGTTTCTGAACAGGTATGTATCAGTTTTTTCCTTGTCGAGTACTTGCAGATGTCCATTCCACTTTAGGTGACTCACAAGTGGTTCCATATGGAGATGGTATTGGAATCTGTCTAAACAAGGACTGAGGCATTACTCTTCCAAACTTAGCATCACCCCTAGTGGCCTGGGAGATTGCATAATGAGTGCTGAATGTATGAACCAAAGATCAGGTGGCAGCCCTGCAAATGTCAGTAATGGGAACATGATCCAGGAAAGCTGCTGAAGGTGCTTGAGCCCTTGTAGGATCTTTAGCAATGTCATAGCACAAACAAATGCAGGAGGAGATCCAGGAAGGTATCATCTGACAGGTAACAGGCTTTCCCTTCTTTCTATCAGCAAAAAAGACAAATAGTTGAGGGGATGATCAAATGCCTTAGTCCTGTCCAGGTATAATGGTGACATACTGTGGATGTTCAAAGTATTTTTTCCTCCTTGTGAGAGTGAGGTGTTGTGGAAAAGGTTTGCAAGTATATAAACGGAGTCATATGAAAACTGGAAATTATCTTAGTAAGAAATTTGGAGTGCAGACACAAGCCAACTTTGTCCATGTGAGAACCATATGAGGGCAGTGTAACCTGGCTGCCACCTTAGCTTCCCCTTGGGGCTAGGGATCACGCTGCAGCACTCTGCCTCTGTTTCCCTCTTCAAGGCCACTTAATAACTCATTCAGTCCAAAGGTAATTACAACATTTCCCTCCTGGGTCCAATTTATTCAGTCCTTACACCCTGCCCCCCTAGGCCCCAATTCCAGTTCAGTGTCTTTCTCCCCTTAGGTAGGGAGTCATGAGCCCTTCTTTGCAGAAATGGGGTCCCAGTTCAAAGTCTCTCTCTCGCTCTCTGCTCCCTTTCCTCCCAAGCTGTGGATAAATACTTAAATAGTCATTGGGCCAGAAAAAGAGTAAGAATGGCTCTGTTGCTTGGTGATTAGGGCACCCATCAGAGGTTGGAGTCCCATGGTGTGGTGCCACTGCTCCAATCATTTATCCACAGTGGAATAGCTTCAACACGAGAGATTGGGGACGCCTCATATCTGACTATCCTGTAGCTCTGTGGTTAGAGCCCTGTTCATATCCTTTCTTCCCCATTAAGCAGAGGGGAGAATTGAACCTTGATTTCCCATATCCTAAGGGAGTGCCTTAACCAGTGGGCTAAAAGTTATCAGGTGGGTAGTACCATCACAAGGAACTGATTTGATACATCCTGCTGGCTACTGTGGGAAAGCTTGATTGAAGAAGAGACTCAGTAGAGTCTTGGAGAGGTTCTAAAGGCAGTCGGATTCTGGATTAGTTCTATCTCCTTTGGAAAGTCATTCCACAGTTGAAGCCTCTTCAACTGAGAACCGTTTTTCTTCTGACTTTCACATTTCATCCTCAGCTTTGTCAGATGCATTTTCCCAGGAGAGGGCAGTTTTCTTGGTATGTCATGGATGAAGATGTGATCCCTGGTGTAGTTGCAGCTTCATACTTGATGGCTTTGTTGATTAGGACCAAGACCTTGACCTGGCACTGGCAGCAGACTGACAGCCAGTGGAGAAATCAGAGCACAAGGGTGACATGTTCACAGTACCTGAATCATTCTGCACAAAATGGGGCCTCTACATTGCTTCCACTTTAAGACCCGAAGATAGTAAGATGCTGTAATCAGTTCTTGAGGTAACAAATGCATGGCTCAGAGAATGGGTGACAGTTCCTAGCAAGCTGCAATGGAAGAAGATATTGTTTTCCCTGGCGTTACCTGCTAGTCTAAGCTTAGTGAGGAGTCTTCACATCACCTTGAATGACATAAAAAACAATTTTAGTTGAACTAGTGCAACTTTTGTATATGAACAAGCACTCAGGAAGATAACTCTGCATAAATTATACATCCATATATACTCAGTTTATGGTTAGAATTTTTTTTCTGCAACTGTAAGGGCTTGAAACTTACTTTAAAAAAAATCTTGGGGTTTGCCCAATCTAAATCTTTCAAGTGGGCCAGATCCAGCCTACACACTGGATGTTTAACACCAGTGATGCTGGTGCAGGACCTTTGAATCTTTAATTAAGACCTAAACTAATATCTTCCAAGTTGTATTCAGTAGCCTGGCTGTTGGTTACTCGCAGCATCATTCTGCACATGAAATCAAATCTCATTATCCAGCAGTAAGTGCAAATGATTGCCAAATATATTTTAAAATGGTATCTTGCAACTGCAAAGATACAATTCACTACACTTGTTCTGTTTCAGAGAGAGTTGGGCTCCCATTTCAGTCTTATGAGATAAGATATTTTTCTAAAGAGACAAGTCTGTAATAACCCACTATAGTCAAGAGGCAAAATGATTTCTTTCCTAAACTGGAAGATTTCTCACTGTGGTTGACTGGAACACAGTAAAAGAGTAGGATGAGGCTTGATATGCACCCACTATGGCAGCTGTAAGCAGACAACAAAAGTTATGAAGTAAAGCCATATTTGTCATTATTCCGTTTCATAGCGTGACATCACACCATCACATAAACTGCCCTGAAAGTTAATGGGACAGCAGAGATATTTTTAGGAAAAAGATTAATTCCTCAAATATACTTATTCAATATTATGTACATCTGGGGGCGGCAACCTCTGGCACACGGCTCGCCAGGGTAAGCACCCTGGTGGGCCAGGCCAGTTTGTTTACCTGCCACGTCCGCACGTTCGACCAATCGCAGCTCCCACTGGCCGCATTTCGCCGTCCCAGGCCAATGGGGGCGGCGCGCGGGCTGAGGGACGTGCTGGCCATGGCTTCCCGCTGCCCCCGTTGGCCTGGAGCGGCGAACCGCAGCCAGTGGGAGCCGCGATCGGCCAAACCTGCGGACGCAGCAGGGAAACAAATTGCTTACCCTGGCGAGCCGCATGCCAGAGGTTGCCGACCCCTGATGTACACTCATGTAAGAACACCATGAAGGTTTGATTCTGTGCTGTTGCACTGCCGCAAAACTTCCATTGAATCCAATGAGAGTTTGCCTGTGTAATGACTGTAGGATGGGGCCCTTGATTTATTATAGCAGGAGTGGTAGCATAAGCTTTTATATTCTAACGCTGTTGTCACTTGATTATAACTTCCATATATTTTCATGTTTCAGGTTGACTTTTTTCAGGCTTTTACCATTTTTCATGGACTTTGGCTTCATTATCAACTGTCCCTGTATGGGAGATCACTCACCTATGCATTATCTTCACTACATGTGGGAGGAAGTCTTTCTTTCTCTAGACAAGTTTTGTGTCCTTCAGAACTCCTCTTTCACCAAGTTCTGTTTCCCAGCCCAGTCCTTAGCCAGAATGTTCTCTGGCTTTTTGTGGCCTAATTTAATTCCCAGGGCACTATTTCATCTGCTATCAGGCTTTCCTCTTCCAGCATGGATATCTCTCAAGCACACTCTGCTGCTCCCATCAATCTAGGAATCCCTGGCATGGAAGAACTCCCAATGAATATCGTCTCCCCTTCTCTGATAGGGAAGCCTCCAGGTTTTTAATATTGCATTAAAACAGTTTTTGTCATTTAATTTCCTAGGTGGTGTTTTTAAACAGAAAAAATAGGAAAAGAAAATCTTTAATCTGTGGGGCACATATAGCTTGCAGGATTCCTAATCTGGAAATATTGGGCTTGCGGATTTAATATGAACTGACAATTCTGTCATCAAAACTTGTAATACCCAAGAGCGCATGTAGGACAAAACCTGGAGAGATGATGAGAGTTCTCACCTTCCTCTAAGAAGGTGCCTAGCACCTTAAAGGGTCAGGCCCTTAACCTGCTGCACAATATTCAAGCCAAGTTTCAAGCTTCAGCCTTCAGACATTTTTGCTGTAGTCTTATTTTAAAAAGTGTGGTTGGAATTATTTAAAATTTGGTGAAAATGTACTTTTTTACTCTCTTATGATTAAAAAATGGTGGAAGCTATTTTGCTCTCAAATTTTCCTCCAAAAGGTCTGAGCATGTGAAATTAGGGATTGAAATGGGAAATGCTTTGCAACTGGCATCTGATACTATATATAGGCTCAAATTCTCTACTGGTGAAACTCCATTGACTTCAGTGGATTTACACCACTGAAGAATTTGGCCCATAGGGTGTTTTCTAATAGTATTTGTACAATACATTTTTTTTTAACTTAAAAATTTAATTGTGTTACAGTGGGTAGAGGATTTAACATTTCAAATTTGTTTTACATTAACTCAATCTAATTAGGATTGCCTGTTTCTAAGTAACACTCCTTTGGAGCAGAATAATGCAGGAGGCAAAACATTATAGCTATATACAACAAGTTCTTCCAGCGATTAAAAGAGACCTGCCAGACCAAGTGTCAGGTATGATAGAGTTCATTTTCAATAACGGTTCCATCGTTAATTTTTTTCAGGCAGCTTGATTCTTATCCTTGAAAACAAGATCAGATTATTTATTTAGGCAAATGAACATTTCTAAATTGGGAGTGGAAAACAGATAAATGTGATGCATCACATATAAAGGGGCAGATTGTGTTTTTCCATGAGTTTTAACAATATAACTAAAAAAATGAGGGAAGATTGACATGAGAAAGTATTAATTATTTTAAAAACAAAAATGAGGCAAGAGTTCTGTTAGGGTCATTTCACTCATGGCAAATCCATGTTAACCAGAACTGTGCATAAAATCAATTCTTGCTCTTATCATGTGAACATGAGTTTCCTTACCATGTGTGGAAAGGGATTTCCCATGCAATAAACTAATTTACAAAACCAGCAGAACAGTTTCATAGCATGGTTTATACCACGTTTATGTAAATATATGTATTTTTAAACATGGTCCTTAATTATTCTCTTTTAGTATGAGTACAGACAAGATCCAATAATGGAATATGATGCTTTTAACCTAGTTCACTAGTTTAGGTCCAGCCCAGGTTGGTAGTGTACAAAAGTCATTACCAACTAATGGCTCTTTGGTGGCTTAGGCCTGGTCTGCATGCAGGTTTTGTACTTATAACTCAGTTAGGGGTATGATTTTTTTTTTTACTGATATAGATAAAATGGCACAACTCAAAGCGTGGATGGAGTAACACCAGTATAAATGTGCCTTAAACCTGTATAGCTTATTCCTCTTCCCATACAGGAATAAACTAGACCCTATAAGCACATTTTATCTTGTATAATTGCATCCATAGACTTGGAATGGGGATGGGGTTGTACTATACCTGTACAGTTAAAGTGATACATCTTTTGTAGGTAGACAAGGCAGATGAAATGAGATGATAGACTCAATTGTAAATGTATCCATATCACAAAAAACATCTTCACAATTGGTACTAACTGATGTTTGCAGGTACACCTACCCCAATATAACGCTGTCCTCCGGAGCCAAAAAATCTTACCGTTATAGGTGAAACCGCATTATATCGAACTTGCTTTGATCCACCGGAGTGCGCAGCCCCGCCCCCCCCCAGAGCGCTGCTTTACTGCGTTATAGCCGAATTCATGTTATATCGGGCCACGTTATATCGGGGTAGAGGTGTATGTTGCGTTCCCACCCTGCTCTGAACAGGGTCCGCACAAAATTAGTTGACATTTATTCTCTTCCTGGGGTTTGGCTTTTTGATAAATCACAGAATTACAAACTCTTCAGCCTAGGTGTTCTCCTCAAGCATTGTTGTTCTGCGAGTTTCCTTGCGGAGATCTCTCTGACCTAAAACCCAGTTCCATTTACCCAAATTGCCACTCCTGCTTCCCTTATTATCCAGGGTGGAGTTAATGAGCTGTACCTGCTGCAGTCAGCATTTTCTTGGAGGATTCTAATACCCGCTGATAGGGTGGGGAAGCAGAATAATCTATCCATATGATACAATGCCCTTATTTGTAGTTTTGTTAGAGAAGCCAATGATTGAATGGATATGGAGACTGTATATATCTTTTGAAATAGGCTAACTAGAACAAGTTTGAGGCACAGAACAGGAGACATGATGTGCATAGTGACTCTCTGTGTTGTACCTGTCTAAGAACTTGGTTATTGACATATGACCACAGTTTGAGGTCTATAAAGGGAACAATGGAGCTGATTGAGTTGGGGTAGGAAAAGTTCAATGCAGGCTGTAGAACCTTATTCTTATTTCTTTCCTCAAAGTCTGTTGGGAATACAGAAACACTGAATATGCAAATGATACTGAAAATGTATTTGACTTTGCCACCTGGACTTCACTAAGACATGCAATACATACCAGTCATTTCAAAGCTACCAGCTTCTAAATATTTTTAATTACATGTTAGCTTTAAATCTTTGTCTAAAACAGTTAATCACAGAACTGTAGCTGACAGAAAATATCAGTTAAAATTTTGATGCTGACATGAGACAACACATTGTTATTTCAACTATAACAGATGGCATTTACACTCCAAACTAAGGCTCCATTATGCACAAATGTTAACATGGGAACATAGGAATTGCACACTGGATCAAACCCGTGGTCTATCTAGTACTGCATTCTATCTCCAACCATGAACCCCAAAGCATGAGGTTTAATATCTCTTCATCACTTTGTTAGCATTAATGGTTATAACTCTGGGTATTTTTTATATCCATATAAATGTCCAATCTCTTTTTGGAGCTTGCCAAGTATTTTGGTCTTAATGACATCCCCTAACAATGAGTTCCACAACTTAATTATGCATTGTGTGAAAAAAATATTTCCTTTTATTGGTTTTGACTTTGCCACCTTTAAATTTCATTGACTGTTCTCTTGTGCTTTTGCTATGAAACAGGGAAATGCAAAGCTCCTGATCTCTATCTCATTCATTCTTTATATTACCATGTGCTCTCTTATTCATCTCCTTTGTAAGGCAACAATCCATTTTTTTTCAATCTGTCTTCATTTGAGTTTTCCCATCCTTTCCAATTGCTCACCTCCGTACCCCCTCTAATTCTGAAATGTTGTGTGTCGTTGAATATGTGTCTGTAACCTGTCATCCTTTTGGGAAGTAGGAACTGTCTCAACAGCCTTCAAAATAAGTGACTGGAATCAGGGCCGGCTCCAGGGTTTTGGCCGCCCCAAGCAGCCAAACAAAACAAAACAAAAAAAGCTGTGATTGCGATCTGTGGCGGCAATTCGGCGGAAGGTCCTTCGCTCTGAGCAGGAGTGAGGGACCGTCCGCCGAATTGCCGCCGAACAGCTGGACGTGCCGCCCTCTGAAGTGGCTGCCCCAAGCACCTGCTTGGTAAGCTGGTCACTGGAGCCGGCCCTGACTGGAATGCAGGAAAAGGGCAAGCTTTGCTGAGGGCTGAAGTGTCACCAGCAAAAAAAATCATTTCTCACTTCCATCCCTTTTGATTTAAATTAATAGCTGCCCAGTGGTACTTCTTTGCCTACATATTTAACCACACAGAAGAGGTCTGGTCCTTTGGCTTTCTGCCGATGCACATCAATAACATTAATAATGGCTGTGTGCAAACAGAGGCATAGGAGTAGGGAGCAGCCTGGGTGTGAACTAAAGGCACAAAAACTTGGCTGCATCTCCTGATTGCAGTTGTTATTAGAATCTGTGAAGTTCATTTCCTGTCCTGCCACCTGATCACTCTAAAACCTGAATATCCCTCTTGCAAGCCAACAACGATTTTTTTTAAGTGTGAGAGACCTGAGTAGCCTTTAATATAAACAGAAGCCGTTACATATTTTGAATCAAAAGTAGTTGCTCATAAATATTCAAACACTGTGTATAGTATGTTCATTTTGGACCTAAATATTTTGTGAGTGAACTACATTTTTTTTGGGGGGGGGAGGGGCGGAATGTTCCTGGGCGCACATGGTTTGTTTCAGCCAAAAACATTTTTGTCTTCTATGACTGAGTTGTAAGCCTTTAAAAACAGGTTTACAATGGAAGTGCTGACACGCTAACTGGATGTTGTTATAATGTCATACTTACAATAGCCAATTCTCTTTTGGAGTCACACAGCTCAGTTTTAATGCATCATGGGTAGTTCTGTGAGCCATGCTGCTCTTTCAAGTGTATTCAAGGAATACAGCACCACAACATCCTCTTGTGTGCACTTAGTAAAAAGAAATAAGCAAGGCTGAGTAGTTCTGAACCATGCAGTATACCAGCTTGCTCCCTCAGTCCTGCCAATTGTATAAAAATTATTTGGCAATCAAGAACTGTCTCTTACTGAGAGGGTGCTTGCTAGCTTTATGTGATGCTCCTTGGTGAAAGGTCATGCACAGGGCCGTCCTTAGGCATATGCAGCATACACGGCTGCATAGGGCACTGTAGCAGGGTGAATGCCCGCTCCAGCCCTGAAGGGGTTGGAAAAGCCCTGCAGAGGGCTGGGGCTGTAAAAAGGAGCCAAACCCTGGCTGATTGGGGAAGTGACTGCTGCTGGGGCCATGCCCCAAACTGAGCCACTCAGCCTTCTAAGAAGGCCAGAGTAGCCAGAAACTGAGGAGTCTCCCTCTGACTGGAGGGAGAGGGGGCGGCCGGCCGGCTTGGCTTGGCTGCAGGGAGCTAGCGTGGGGGCTAGATGGTGACTGGCAGTAGCCACAACTGAGGTGACATTGGGATAGGGGGTGGGGGTTCCCTTGGGCAGGGAGACCCAGAGGGAGAGTGGGGTACTGCTAGGGGGGCAGCACCGAAGCACCGGGGTCTGGGAGGGAAATGGGGGCCAGAGACAGGTGGGACACCTGGCCTGCAGGGAGCGCTCCGGATGCTGGGTGAGCTAATTCCCGAGACGACCAGCAGGAGGCACTGCAGGGGTGAGTCGATGCCGGATTACAGGCACCCAAAAATTTGGGGCACCATTCCCCTTGCTGGCCGCTACTGGAATCCTCTCTTCTCTGGCCCCTCCCCTGTGCTGGGCCTGAGGGCTTCTCCCTGCCCCCTCCCTCACTCGCTCCTCAGACAGCCAGTCAAGGGCGCCAACCTCCAACTCTGCTGCCTCAGTCCTGGGGAGCCCAGAGTGGTGCGACCAGTCACTGGCGGTGGCCCAGTCCACTGCCGCCCGGAGCGGAGTCCCTCCCTGCTGGCGCTGCTCAGTATCCGGTGGGGGTCAGGACAGGAGGAGCGAAACTTCCATGTGAGGGTGGGGGACATAAAGTGACAGTGCGCTCACTGTCACACAAACACACACACTTTCTCTCACACACAGACTGGCTCTCATACTCACATACACTGCCTCTCACGAATCACAGTCCCCAATACAGATTGTCACTCTCACACACACTCTGTCACACTCCCCCAACACACACATACACACAGCCTCTGTCTCTCTCACACGCACTGGCTCTCTCTCTCTCTCACACACACACATGTATTATTGTTGCTATTACTGCTTGTTACTTTCTGTCAAAATGCTTGTGGTGAGCCAGGAGTGGCTAGCAGCTGCAGGAGGGCTCTGGTAAGATGTAGCCCCCATGTGACAGTGCAAAGCCTGCCTTGAGCCTCTGCCACAGCATCTGTGGCATACGAAGCTCGGTATGCGTCAGCAATGGGGGGTTTTGGGGGTCTGCGGGTGGGAGTGGTGGCTGTGCCCCCTCAACTCACTGGGGTCAGTGGTGCAGGCTGGGGACTGCCTTCAGTGGAGTATAGGGGAACCAGTTTAATAATACTGCGTAGGGCCCCATAAATCCTAAGGCTGGCCCTGGTCATGCAACATGTTTAAATAAGTCTAAAATGTTCTCAGAATAGTTTTCTGTCTTGGGTAATAATTTCCAAACACACATTTTTAACCGTGTTCCATGAACCACAACTTTTCTTCCTTCCACGATTAAAGAATGATTTAGGGGGGAAAAAAATCAAAAACCCTTTCACTTAGAGGATCTCGTACATCTTTTTATCTGGCAAATAGCAAACTAACTACAGTGCCAAACTCCTTCAGAATTGGAAACAATGCAATGTTCCTCTTAATTATATACTTGGTAACGGAGGAATAAATCTCTTGGTGCTTGTAACCAAGGTGAAATACATGATCCCTTCCTTTCTCATGCATACAAGTACATACTTTTATGCTGTTTCTGGCTCTAAAAGGTTGTAAGACCTCAATAGGGTCTTAGTTTGATCTAGCAGCTTCTAGACCTGAGTATATATTCCTATTCTCCCCTGTAGTGAATTTCACAAGTTAATCACTGGCTTTTTTTTTTTTTTTTTTTGCTGTCATTTGAACAACTTAGACAGAAGGTGTTTACTGCAAATATGAAATGATATCTGTAAGCCAGTTTAGCACTGATAACTCAGCGACCTCTTCTCATGAACTACTGCTACTGCTCTGTAGGTGTCTTAGCCTGTGTTATACAGGAGGTCAGACCAGAAGATCACAATAGTCCCTCATGGCCTTGGACTCTATAAAACTAGTCATTAGTTACTACCTGAGGAATTCAAAGTGCCCATAGTTGCAGTGTAGTGCGTATGCAATTTAGCTTTACTGCAGGATCAGGGCTTAAGCCCGATTCCACAAGGTAAGCACATCCCTGACTTTTATTGTGTGAGTAACCTCATTGACTTTGATGGCACTACTTCCCTTGGCTTTAAAGATACGATGCCCATCCCCAGCAGCCCGGGGCTGCATTGGCACTTGCAGCACTTCTCTGCAACAGGGCCAAACCCTGCAGTCCTCACTCAATTTTCCCCAGGCAAAACGCCCACTAAGGGGACCAGATAGCAAGTGTGAAATACAAGGACACTTTTTTTTTGCAGGGGAGTAGGGGGGAGGTATGGTCCTGATCATAGCGGGAGGTGTGGTCCCCCTAACTTCCACTGACAGCAATCAGCAGCAGTACCAGGATCACACCCCACCCTGTGCAGGGTCGCCTCTGGCCCCGGTGTGCTTTTTACCCCCGGGGGCTCTGGGCTGTCACCGTCCTGCAGGGACGGGGCACCCCCACGCAAGCTGTCCCCACGGGTCGTGCAGCGGGGATCCAGCCCCAGGGCGGGTGCAGGCAGCATCCTCCGGCGCAGGGGCTGCTGGCCTGGAGCCGGGTCCCCCTCGCTATGCAGCGGGTCGACGCTCGCCAGGCTCGCGGGCGGGGGAGGGGGAAGGGCGCCCCCCGCGCAGCGGCCAGGCTCCGAATGCGCAGCCCGCTGAGGACATTACAAAGGACGTGCATCACACCCACGCCATGGCTCACGTCATCCCCCGCCTCCCCCACACCGCCCGCTCCACGTGCGCCTCCCACCCCTCCGTCCCCGTGCCGGGGATTCTCCAGCCCGGCCTGACGTCATTCCCATGCTGCATCGGTACCGCCCCCTCCCCGGCCGCCATGTTGGGGGAGGGGGCGCGGTGCGGGCAGGGCGGAGCCGCCCCCGCCGGAGAGCAGTAGCAGCAGAGCCAGTTCCTGCGACGCCGCCGCGCTCTATGGGCCGGCGGAGGGGACCCGCCGGCTCGGCAGCGCGCTGCCCTTGAGGCCGCAGAAGCAGCAGCCGCCGCCGCGGAGCCGGGACATGAACAGCGGCTGCGAGCGGCGGCGGCTCCCCGGCTAGCGGGCGCGAGGACATGGTGCCGTTCGCCCCGCTGGAGGACGCGGAGGAGCCGGAGCCCTGCCACAAAATGGAGCTGTGCATGAGTGGTGGTGAGGTCAGTGCGGGGCTGCGGGGGGGGCGCCGTAGGAATGGGGGCGCCCGGCGGGCACCTGCTGTCTCCGCCCCGCTCCCACGCGTGGGTCTGGTTGCTGGGGCAGCGGGCCGGAGAGCGAAAAGCTTAGAGCACCCGAGACTATCAGCCCTTACTTGCCTCTCACCCCCGATCTGCCCCAGGGAGTCTACCTGACCCCTACCCCAAGATTGCCCGCCCCCCACCCTGAGACTGTCAGACCTCACCTGCCCCCGATCCCATCCTTTAGAGAGCCCACCTGCCCCCCATTCTGATCCTTCCCCCGAGACCTGCCCCCCATCCTGGTCCTGTCAGTCCCCATTGTTCCCCATCCCGGTCCTGTCTCCTAGAGAGCTCACTTGCCCCCCACCAAGAGACTGTCAGCCCCCCCCATCTGCTCCCCCCGAGAGCCTCCTTGCCCTTCACGTCTAGATCCTGCTCCCCCGTAGCCCAAGTCTAGCAACCCCCCTGCAGAATTCTTCTGCACACTCTTCCTCCTCTAGTTCCCCTCAGAGCCCATGTGTGTCTCCACCCTTGCAGGATTCTGCTGCCACCTCTGGAGAGCTTGCTTATACTTCACCTGGATGGTGTCCCAAAGAGCCCATGTGCCCCTCTGCCCTAGATCCTGCTGCCATCCGCTGAGAGCCCACCTGCCCCATCCTGATCTTGCTGTTCCCAGCTGCTGACCCCCAAGAGTCTATCTGCCCTTCACCCGTAGATCTGTCTGTGACTCCCACGAGAGCTCTGCTGTTCCTCATCCTTATCCTACTGGCCTCCAAGAGACCACTTGCCCCTCATCCCAATTCTTCTGCCTGAAACAATCCAGCTAGGTCCCTCCTGTCTGTTACTCCAATCCTGCTGCCCCCAGCCACCCCAAGTGCCTGTCTGTTCTTCATTTTCCTACTGCTCCCAGTCATACTGAATAGATCCTGCATACTCATCCTGGCCATCCTCAGCCACCCCTAGATCCTAGCTACACAGTGAATTTGAACCTCATATCCTGAGACCCTACCCACCCTAAGTTGCCCCTTCAGTCATCACCCTGAGCCCTGCATTCCTGAGGTCTCAAAGTGCCCATCAACTAGTCCATCCCAAAGAATCAGACTTGCCTCAACTCATCCCCTCAACTACTCTCCTGAGGCCCCAGTCACTTTCTAAACCACCACCTTGAACTGTTCCCATCCCCTTCAGTTAGCTGCCACCTCCTTATACCCAGAGCCCTGCTGGTTACTGTTTCTGGGCTCAGCAGGAACTGACAAACCTCTTCTCTCATGGATTTATACTACCTGTAACACTTGCAAAGTTATAGCAGTGTCAGCTTCTCTTTGGATGAATTAATGGTCATTGAGTGTGCGATGTTAATTTGGTGTGGTGCGCAGTTCTTTGTGTGTTTAACTTAATTGCCAAGCTATTAGGTTGTGGTGGAGAAAATGCTGTTTGGTATAGGACTTTCTATAAACTATCCTGGTAATTTAAATGCTCTTGCTGCTGTTACAGTTTTGTTAGACATTTATTTGGGTTTTTCTGATTGCATAATTTTACCAATTAGCCTGTATTTTTGTGCCTGGATATAGAGGCTACTACCACATTTCTCATTAAATAACCATAGAGTACCTACCAATTAGTGATTTACAGGGAGAAGTCTGAGTTTAGCAAGGGTTTGGGACCGTAGCAGTTTTACAGTAAAATCAAAGAAGCTCTTGCTAGAGGAGTTTAAATAAGGCTTAAGCCTTAAAGTTTCCTTACTTCCTCTTAAATAGAGACCTGGCCAGAAGTGGAGCACCAAATGTGATTTAGCTGCACTGTGTAATTTTAAAATACATATTTAGTACTGTATTTATCTAGTAGTGTGTAACAGCTCAGTATTATTCTTTTATGCACTTAAATGTAGAAATCAGAAGTGCACTGGAATCTGGGTTTCCAGAGTTATCAGGTAAGACGGTTGAACTGAATGATCACACATATGTGTCTGAGGGATTGATTTACATGTTACACATATGGAAGATGTTTTGTAAGTAAAGCTTCTAAAAACAGGTCTCACTCACTTCCTGTGGTACATCGGGCTGTACTTAGTAACACAGTGCGTGCGTCTCTAAGTACAAACATACATAAAGTATGCCTTGGATATTAAGGAGGGAATGAGGCACTATTATTGGAGGATCTTGCAGAAGTTATGTTATCTGATAATGCACATTTATACATAAAAAAGTATGGTACTTCATTTCAGCAAGAAAACCAGAGGGAGCCTTTAATTCTGTTGTATTTTATTCTTTTTCTGTAGTGTGTCCACAGAGTGCTGTTTCTAAGCACTGTAATTACTATAGCTGTACACACGCTTAAATATTCTAGTGATTTAATACTTAATCACAGTCTATGTATCTAAGTAATTTAGAAAAATACTATTATAATAGTAACAATGGATGTCTGGATAAAAACATTCCGTTGCAGGTTGTATGAAGATTGTAGTTATACTACGATTTGTTAAAATAATAGAACTGCATCTCAAGCAATAAATATTTTTTTATTCTGAAGAATTTACATGCCATCATTCAGCTGTTTTCAACTAGTACTATAATATATCCATATGTTTTAAAAAGGTGAAATTCAGGTGGTGTTATAGATAAGTACTTAAACTTGCACATTTTTTAAATGTACATACTTTACATCGTCCAACTATAAGCGACTACAACAAATATTGCAATTTTTTTAGCTGACTTTCTTTGACTGTGTTCCTGTTGCTTTTGTGTTCAGTTTTAGCTTTCCACAAATATTCTAGCACATGAGTTTGCTAGCAGCAATATTTGGAGAAGACCGGTTTAGCCTCAGTGCTCATACTGACTACAGCAGGGCTACGCTGTGCTTAAGTGCTTTGCTGGGTTGGGACTAAAGAAGGAAATGTGAAATTGGCAGTGGACCTTGTTAGAAACCTGATTCCAAGAGTTATGCTCAGGAAGCCAATGTACCATGTGACATATGTCCAACCAAAACAGCTCAGATGTCTAATTTTGAATATTTATAACAAACTGTTCATACAATTTCTGGCCTTTTAATTGTACAAAGTGATTCACTGAATAACTTTTGTAAATAACAAACTTGAGAAATCATAAACGGCTTAGGATGAATCACAAATAGCAAGACTAATGAACTGTTTGTCATGAAGTCACACAACTCTCTATTAGATATTTGGATGCACTGTAATTCAAGTCTTTATTTTATATTCTCCTTTTATGTTTTAAATGCATAAAGGACTTTTCCTTGCAGCTGCATTTTCATAAACTAAAAATGCAAATATTTACCATTTTGCAATATACTATTTTGTATTAATTGGATCACACGCATATAATAGCATTTTTGAGTTCTTTTTAGGAAGTCCCTGTTCACTCAGTAACCGGGTTTAAACTGTAGTTTATTTTGAGTTAAATCTTTTTTATATCGGCGGGGTTTGATCCTGTATGTAAACGTGTAGAATTAACCTTAGTTTGTACTGCATCATTCCACTTCATGTTTTCAATTTGGAGGGTCTAAAGTGACCATGGACTCTGTGGAGTTGCAAGGAGTTAATAGTGATGATTTTTCAATAACATATTTTTCAGGGCAGGCCATTTACTCTAGTATCAGTGCTCCAGTCTGTTGGTGACCATTCAGAAATTATCTTTGAGGATATGCTTGTTGGCTAAATTTATCCCATGTTTTAAGGTAGATAAATACATTTCCAATGAAATGGCACTTATTTTTTGAACTGACAATCTAGGAGGGAAAATAAAATATTTATTATGGGAAGTACTGTTGTTTCAAGGCATAAAACCAACCTCTGAGGAATTAGAAATAAGTTTTCCCTATGGATAATTTATTCCACAGTTGTCCACTTCATGATTTTTCTGCACTTTTCCTTTGAAGCATCAGAGGCACTGGACTAAATGGACTCTGGTCTCATCTGGTGTAGTAATTCTTATGTTCTTGTGACAAAAATGAGAAGTCACTTAGTAATCACTGACATTAACTGTCTTTTTTTTTTAATGAGTGATGAGTTAAGGATCTCTGTCAAGTAGTTTAGGCTTCATATGTATGGCGAATGAAATATATTTTTACAACAGTCAATATACACAAATGTTTTCATGATGTTAAATAGATGAAAACTAAGTTTTTGCTTATAAATATATATGCAGTAATAACAGTATACTCATGGGAACTAGAATGTGAAAGTGATCAGGACACTGTTTAAAGTGTCATGTTGGCCATGTCCTTTTTAATAATTCTTCTGCAAATGTAATCTTTCTCCCAAGATGAGAACATGAATGGAACTTTGAGAATTTGGCTTTGATCCTACAGTTTGGCCAAATCCCCATTGGAGCTAGTGGAGCCCAATGTGAGTGCAAGGATCTGTTTGACCCGATACAATTGTAGAGTCAGAGCCAGATTCTCAGTTTGGTTCATGCCTTTTCATTTGACTTTTTGGTCCACTTGAATTACGTCTTATCCATTCATTTGAGTTGGCGCTAAAGCCAATTTAGGAGGAATCTGAAGGAGAAGTTGTGCCCTGTAATTGCTTCTTTATGATATATGAAACACCTGAAAGGTGGTCTGAAAGGTACTATGACAGAGCTCTTTATATGTACATTGTGAGCTTTTTAAAGCTCTTATTGAAAGGGATTTGGTGTCAAATCTTTACCAAAAAAACAAACAAACAAAAAAACCCACCCAAAACCAAAAGAAACTACTTTTTATTTGTGTGTGTGCAGGAGCTTTACTTAAATGTGGAACAACATGTTAAATAAAAATAACTTCCTCTTTCCTATTCAGTTTCACATATGATTTCTTTGATGTACTGCTTTATTTGTCCATTGACTCTCCCTTGGAAACAGTCATCAAGGATTGAATTTACGTTTAAAAAAAAAAAGTGGATATTTTTGTGAGGGGAGAGGTAGAACATCTTTCTAATCTTATTTATACACCTTAAAGAAAGAAACAGGTCATGATCTCTTTTTCAGGTCACCTTTATAGTGGCTGTAGTGGCTATGGCCACTTTTTCTTTCAAGATAAGTCAAGTGAATTTCATCAAGTTACTCATACCAAAATATGCTTCTATTTTTTGAAGGTTAATTAAACCTGTAGGATGCCTTTCATTGTGCTTTTGTGTATTTCTGTAGTGAAATCATGTAAAATAACACTAGGAAATCTATTTCACTCTGCATTTCTAGTTACCTTATCATATCTATAACAAATGTTTGACTTTCTCATATTGAAACAGATTGACAAGTTTTATTTTAAAAAATTCATTCAACAAAACCTGAAATCCTGTTGAGTATGAACCCCTTCTGTTCAAGGGCCCATACCAAAATATGCTTGGGTTATAAAGTTCCTGTAAGATTAGAAGATGCTTTTAACTTCTTGCCATTCAGCAAACAATTTTGTTTGTTGTTAAAAGTGGAAAACTTATTGCAGTCACTAATAGGTTGGGCAATATAAGCAAAATGAACATTGTACTTATGCTCACAATGTATTTAGAACCTCAAAGCTAATTGTAAAGATAACTGTTTTATGTACAAATGCAAGAAGGCCTCCATGTACCTACCAGAAGCTGTAACTCTCTAAGAAGTTGTGTGGGTTGGGTCTTTTAGATGTGATGCGTTTTTGAACAATTAGATTATATTGAACAATTCACTGATTCTAGAGAAGTTAGCCAGATACACATAGAAGACAAGAGAATTCTGGCATTACTAAGAAACATAAGTAAACTTGTTTGTTTACAACATATATTCAGTTTTCAACTCAATCTTTTAAAATATAATTAAAATGAATAATTTACTTGTACTAATATTGCATTTTTGTGTTATGATACTATTCCAGAATTCTTGTAGTACTTTAGCATTTTCTTTTGAAGAGAGTAAGGGGGAATTGAACATTTCTCTGTTTGGAAACGTCACATGAATTAAGAAATGAAAAGAGGTACTTAAATTGGGTATTAATCAGCCTTTAATCAAATAAAGGTGGTAATATGCAAAATTAGAATTAGTGTTAACTTCAAAATCCTATGTCTTTTAATTTGGTTTATTACATCTGTCAGTCTCTTCAGATAGCATCTATTAGTTTTGTAAATTGTTTTACCCATGCTGTAAGCTCTTTGAAGAATAGATATATACATGGGAAAACTATCTTTTCATTGGTTAAAATCCACAAGGAAATAAACCAGAATAACAGAGACCAGAAATGAAATTATTCAATCATAACAAAAGGGATATTTGCTTAAGATAATGCTGTTAGTTTTGGAGAAGGCAAATATTGTTATGTATATGAGTTAAGCCTTACTGTTTCTGTTGTTGTGCCAATTCTCTGCATCTTTTTTTCTGGTGCTCATTGTTGTATCAGTTTGAAACAAGTGTGCATCGCTTTGATTTTGGCTGCTGTTTATAAGACATCCTTTTAAATTTGTTTTTTTCATATTTTGTTAAATACTGAACCATTACTGGTGTACACTATTGGCAGAGTATCTAGAGACTAGGCATACAACTGTTATGAATATTGGCAGTCTGGGAAGGTGAATTAAGTACCTAAATTTGTGTTTGGCTGAAAGTTTACAAGATTTATAATCTGTTTTTGAAGATATAAGAATTGAGAGGCGTAGTAGTCGTTTATAACTTGTGTTTATAACTTGTGTCAGTGCTTAAGCACCGTAATGATAGACAACTTTGTGAAAATCGACATAAATGAGAACAGGTTTTACAAAAAATCTAAGCACACAAATACCTTTATCAGTATCTGAAACCAGTGAATTAATGCTAGTTGTGTAACTACAAACCATAATAATGGGTATTTAGTGTTTTTGTTTACTCTTTAGAAGTTGGGGTAGCTTATCTTGGAATTGTTTGTTGTGGAGTATGAACCTCTGAAGAGACCAGTGCTGGTTTTTAGATGACTTGAAGTAGTCCACCAGGATAGCTTGCAAGAAACTTTGCTGCAGCTCTAGCTCAAGGAATATCATTATATGCTAGTTAATACAACTGTCATCTGGGATATTAACTGATTTACATATTTAGACCTCTTCATTAAGTTAAGGAACAAGTTAAATACATCCCCATCAACTTTAAATCTTACCTATTTCATTGTCCATCCTCTGTCTTCCAATAACCTCCGTAAACACAATCATCCGGGTGCTACACTACCTCTTTTCTGCATTTCCATTATGGACCACAGTTTCCTTCCGTACACTAAATACTGTTCTATAAACTACTGTCTTTCCATCATAAAATGGACAAAGAATTTTTCAATTTAAATTTAGCCAATTTTGAGAATGGAATGACTATTACCAGTAAACTTAGTTAATTTTGACTAAGGATACTTGTGAAATTCATTCTGTCCTTGAAATTGACTAGCAAAGGTGATTTTATTGTACTAAAGACTTTGTAGACATTTATCTTTAAAAACAAAATTAAAATAACAGTTTCAGTGCATTTTTCACTTCCATGCACTCTGTGAAATCATGATTTATGCAGGGCCCTCGCTATAACTGATATGGGACACACTTACAGTGCAGCTGCCCCAATCTAGTTGAAGCTTCTAGTGTGGAAGGAGCCTTACTATGTCCTTACAGCTGGTGAAATCTTTGGTTTTGGGCTATTCAGGGATTTAATCCAGTTATGGGGCATGGTGAGATCCCATTCATACTTCATACAGTTGAACCTAGATCAGGGACCAAACATTTTGTAACTTGCCCCAATAACTTAGTTATATGTGTGGTATACAAAGGACTTAAGAAATGTTAACATCTTTTAGCTACATAGACTGCTGTGAGCTACACAGCCCAAATCTTCCCTACCTACCTAAATTAAACATATGGTCCTCGTTACTGTAGTATTGAGCATGTCTCCATCTTTAAGGTAGTTATCCTCTTGATACACCATGAGCGGAGGTAATATTGTCTCCATTTTTATGGATAGAGACTGAAGCAGAGAGAGACTAAGTGACTTGCCCAGGGTTACACAGCCCTGGTGGAGCAGAAGATTTAACCAGAGTCCGAGGTTCATGTCCTAGATACTGGACCATCCTCTTCCTTGTCTCACCTATCCTTCCAGGTATTGCGGAGTTTCTATTCAAGACTCATCGTTAGAATTGAGTTCCATATATAGTGACCCTAATAATCTCCATAATTAACTTCCTCATTTGGTCACTTACTATTAGAGCTGGTTAAGAATTTTTTTATATTTTTTTTCTTGGTGGAAAGTATTGATTTTTTTTTTTTTTAACACAAAACTCAGTGGGGGAGGGATAGGTAAGTGGTTTGAGCATTGGCCTGCTAAACCCAGGGTTGTGAGTTCAATCCTTGAGGGGGCCACTTAGAGATCTGGGGCAAAATCAGTACTTGGTCCTGCTAGTGAAGGCAGGGGGCTAGACTCAATGACCTTTCAGGGTCCCTTCTGGTTCTATGAGATAGGTATATCTCCATATAGTAGTATTACTTTTCTTGGAAATGTTTTGGTTTCAACAAAACATTTGGAAGGGGGTGGGAGGGAGACACAGAAATACCCCACAATAGCCAGTAGCCCAGTGAATGATTGACTTGAACCTGGTCTTCCACATCTCAGATGAGTGCCATAACCACAGGCTATAAAGTCAGTCTACCGTTGTAGTTGTTCCACTTTGAATGAATAGTTAAATATTCATTGGGCCAAAGGAAGATTTTTTTTTTTATAGTTGGTGATTAGGCAGAACAGGACTTGAACCAGCATCTCCCACATCCCATGCGAATGCCGTAGTCATTGGACTGATGATTGTTCTGGGGTGCCTTGGTATTTTTTTTTTTTTTTTTTTGGCTAAAATTTTTGAAAGGTCTGTTTTTGTTCCACATCAGAATGAAAATAAATGTCAAAATCTCAATATTTTGCAAAATGGAATTCCTGCTTTACATCCAGATCTATTTAACAGTGTCAAATGAGACTTATACCTACATCCCCTTCTGGAAGCATGCAAAGTCTGTACTATAAGATAGCTAACATATGCAACTCAGGTGACCAGATACCACAGTGATGACATTTCAGGCAGGGGTACAGATACAGTTGAGTAATATAGTTGCAGTGACATAGCATGGTCAGGAGTATTATAAGAGTGAAGACCATCTTCATGGAAGCATAGTATTTAGCAGAAGCTTTTACGTCAGGGGTTCTCAAACTGGGGACCAGGACCCCTCAGAGGATCACGAGGTTATTATATGGGGGGGTTGCGAGCCGTCAACCTCCACCCCAAGCCCCGCTTTGCATCCAGCATTTACAATGGTGTTAAATATATAAAAAAGTGTTTTTAATTTATAAGGGGAGGTCGCACTCAAAGGCTTGCTATGTGAAAGGGGTCACAAGTAAAAAAATTTGAGAGATCTAAATGCATTGTTTTTATCTGTTGCTCCAAACTTATGAACCCCCTTTATATGTGGTGGCTTTACCTGGTTGACTGTAGATCTTAATCCTGCACCCCTGGTGGTACTGCATTTATAAAATGCCCACTTCTGCTGCTTTCATTTTTCTTTTATTCTTTAATTCTGTTGGAAAGACGAAAATGAAGAATTTTAAGTAGAGGGGTAATCCAACCAGTTTTTGACCTTTGAGAATTGGATTCCCTCATGGTTTGGAATTGTTGTCAACCAGTTGGCGTGCTCCACTTCTGCTCTTCTCTTCTTATTGCTAAAACCTCCAGGCATATTAAAGCAAAACAAACTCACTAAACAAGCTGAGACAACTTTAGTAGTGTTAGAACTACTGTGGCTATTTTTTTTAAGGGGCCTGTGATGACATTGAGTTTTTCTTGTTGGAGGAGTTATGGAACTCAGGCTGTTGTGTAATACGATATTTTACTCTAGTAGACATATCTCAGCCCTACTTAGCCAAAAGGCTTGATTTAAAGGAAATAAAAAAAACATTAATGTAGTCTCCCAAATTAATACAGTGCACTCCCAACCAGTCACGGGATCCACTGAAGCTGTAGCAATGTATTTAAATTAGAAAGCAAATTACACTTTAACTTCATATAGACAGGCAGTTTGGCATTGAAAGGTTGGTTGGACCTTCAGAGCTGTTCAACTGAAAAAGTAAGTTTTCACCATTAGTGTTGTCTTGGCTTATATGATATGACTTTAGTCTTGTCTTTTTGTATGCAGAGGTTTCTTTTAATCTGTACTACCAGTAATCTAGAGCACCTTTTTAAATTTATACAGTTTGCTGAAAAGTATTGCTGCAGTTAGCTTTTGAGTTGATGGTTTAATAGCCTTTTAATAATTACAAAGAAGTTAAATACTGAACAGCTGAGTGATTCTAGTGTCTCTTATTCTGATGGCACTTGTTGGTTCTCACTAGCTATGTTGTTTCCTTTCACAAGTTTCCTGTGAAAGGATTAGCCTGTGTTTTCTAGTTCACATTCATTTTCTGAAGATAAATGCACCCAAGGATCTAATGTTCTAAACTTAATTTTGTGCCCACCTCAATAGATACATGTTGTTTACTTGGTGAGCTAGAATAATTCCTTTATCCTTTGTATATAACAATCAGCAACTTTATTAAAAATAGCTGAATATATCTCAATGGATAAGCAAGTTGGCAGTAATAACTTCTACTGAAAAAAGTAATCTGAAAAGCCAGAATTCAAGTTAGTATTTGTTTTGTTTTTCTTTAAGTGTGGGAGTTAGGATTGATATTTTATTTAGTAGCTTTGCTGTATAGCATTTTATGTAAGGTAATACATAATGCTGAATATTAAAACTTTTGCTGAATGTAAGTAATTCTACAGAATATTAAAAAGCTTGTGACTTATTTTGTCATAATTTTGACTTTTTGTAGGTCAATAGCACAAAGTTTGTGCCCTTGTTTAAAACTACTGGATTGTGGCTTGCAGTCCATGGGTTTATTTGAGGATTTGTTTGAGGAATGGTGGTTATAGTTCACAAGTGAATAATTCAGCATTGTAGTCTACAACAATGTCAGACTGTAAAACCAGATTTATAAACTTGAATATTTCTTTGGACTAAAAAGTTGGTATACGGAGTTAAAACTAAAAGGAAATTTCTCTAGTAAATGCTTGACAAGAGAGGTGGAATTTGAGGATGATAGAAAGTGTTTGTTTGCAACATTTTAGTCTTTAAATTTGCAGTCATGTGTGTGGATTGATCTGAAAGCTTATCTGAAAAATGTTTTAAAAGTGCACACTGTAGGTGAGTCAAGTTTTGGTGAGCCAAAAGCTTGTTTTTATGAAGTCTAAGTAGTGAGCCACATTGACAGAGTTCAGTAGGTGAAACTGTGGTTTAGTAGCAATAACCTTGGGATGTGACATATTCTAGTATACTTCACTGGGCCCAATAGAGTGAGTTTTAAAGTTAGATAAAGAAAGAGAATGGACAGAAAAAACGAATACTGTATTGGAGAGACAAAACATATAACAGGAAACTGCTAATTAAGGTAACTTTTGACTACCTGCCATTAAATTCAGTAATTTACTGTATCTGAGTTGACAGGAATGCAAAAGTATGGATATGCAGGATGTGTGGAAAGTATGCTGAACAGCATAATAGATTTTTTTGGGGGGAAAATACATCTAGGCGTTGACCAAAGTTTTCATGCCTGCTTGCCTAAAGTTGAGCTCTTATGGGGGTCGTCTACAAGTGTTTGGCATGCCTGTAAATCTGGCCACTAAAATGTAGGTGCCTAAATATGGATCCGGGAGCTTAATTTTAGGTAACCAGGTTTGAAGTTTTGGCCACACCTTACTGTTGATATCAGAGTGCCTTATAGAAGGTCCACAGATCAATAACAAGATCACTAACCCATTGATTGTAATGATGACTTGCATACAAAAATGTTGTCTAATAAAAGTCTTTCATGGAGAAAGTAATATGTACATTTGTATTATTTAAAACCTCTAAAACTAGTAGTTGTTTGGTTCCGGTATTGTATATGGGATACAAAGCCTTTTACATTCCAGTCGAGATTGATAGTAACACCTGATACCTTCAACAGCGCCTCCAGAACAGGGTGGCATGGAGAAGCTTCTGCTTATACTGAATTGTACTTCTGTTGTGGATAAACAGTGCTCGCTCTCCAGAGTTGTCATTATGGCAATTTTCATGAACACTAAATTTACTTAAAAGTAAAATAATAATAATAATAATAAAAGACTGATAAGTCTGGTAAATCAAGTGGCAGAGTGCACAAGAGAGAAGTTGTACAATGTGTATGTGTATATGTACATGCACGCGCACAGCTCCAGGTAGCATGTGGTAGCATGTTGACTTTCCCCTCTAAGGTTTCTCACTTATAAGACTTTTTGTATACAGTTCAGAAGCAAGCTGTTTTTAAAAGTGTTCTGGAAGTATCCAGAAACTTCAGGTAGTAGCATAGGGATCTGCAGTCTTGAGGGAGTGGAGTGTGTGCATGTTAGGAAGAGGGGGCAGAACTGACTAGCATCTGATTAACCAGCGGTCAAATTAAGAGAGAGTTGTTTAATGTGAAAAAATCATCTAACTCTGATAAAAAAAAACTAGGAAGAGACTGAAGTTAGCCAAAACCTCAACTTTTGCACTGAACAGCATTTTGAGTACATTTAAAAATAAATAAATAAATAAATAAAAATACTACTGCTTTTTTCTGGGTTGCATCTTGCTAACCAGATTTCAGATTTAGTTTGCATCAGATTTCACGAATTCAAGAATTAAACTTCTCCTAAAAATCACATGCAACAGTGAAGGAAGAGATGTATTGGTAAACATTCTATTCTTTCTCTTGATATTTTAGATACAATTTAAAATCTGGCTTGTATTTAGCTGTGTAATCTAATGTATTGCTTGAATTTTCATGTCCAGAAACAAAAAAATTATGAGTTTACTAACATGTTTCTCATAATATTTATATTATTTAACATTTTCCTGAGTGATGTGTGTGCCACATGAGGGTGGAGATGTTGTGATAATTACTAGTTTTTTGAATTGCATGGTAATTACTATATCAAAATGAATAATTGGCCTCACCCTTTTCACCAGGTTTTTCCAGTTTTTAAATTAATACATTGCATGTTAAAGCAGGGCATATCCTTTTATTTTTGTGTTTCTTAAATTTCAACTGTTAGGCCAAATTTAGTGTTTGTTAATGAGGGGGGAAAAGTTTAACTACAGGACATCTACATTACTAATTTTATAAATTAAATGTGTTTAGTATGTTGGCTTACTGTACTTTTAGTTGGTTGAGAAGCTGAAAAAGGAAGATTATCTGTTACGGCTGGGGTAGTGTTTTATTTAAACTAGATTCATTTTCTTACAAATTGTTTCTATTAAATCTACACAATATTACTCCTATTTTTCCTTTTCCTTTTAAATACCAGCTGTTTAAAATGATCTGTTCCCAGACTAGTTTCCTTCTCTGTGGCATCTATATAATTCTTTGTTCCCAATTTTTAAAAATCCTGTGGACCTCAATTCATCCACTAGACATGGTAGTACCTCACCAAGTTTGAGAATTACTCTATTTGCCAAGCTAGAATTATCTAGATAATTTGAATAATGGCAAATATAACAATTTTCAAAATTACTTTAAGGAAATATAGTTATGGAATCTCAAATTATTTTTCAAAGTATTCCAGTACACACAGATTTTATACTTGATTTTAACTTCTTGATAAATCTAAGACCTGTTCATAATCTTTCCTCCTTAAACGCTAAATTAGCTCATTGGCAAGCTACAGTTTCTTAAACTGTGTGGCAGACATTTCCAAGCAAGAGTGGGGAAGGCACTGTATGCAACGTCTGACATAAGTGTTATGCACAGCTTCTATTTTAAATTAATCCCCAGTCAACTAGCAAACGTACCAAAATTTACAAAGCAGTTTGTTAAATGAATAAGCCGGTGTCTCTTTGTAGTCTGACCTGGTTCAAAATTGCAGTTGTCAATCCAACAGGAAACCCAACTTTCATTTTTGCTTGCTTTATAATATTAATCAGATTGGCAATGAATGTATTTCTGTTGGAATTGTGTTGTAATGCTATTCTAATTTACTCCTGTCTCTCTAACATTGCTGCTGATGTTTAATCTTTTTTCCCTCCCAGCTGAATGGTCTTAAAATGGTGGATGAACCCATGGAAGAAGGAGAACCATATTCTTACAATGTAAGTACATTTTGATGAATATAGTATTGGATGCTTATTGCTTGCACAGAGCCGGGGGGAAGTCCTTTTAAAAAATTTACCCGCTGTAGGAATTGTGCACCGTGGTTTGAGCCACAAAGCAAGCAGTATAAACAATTGGAGATGACTGACTGAGGCTGCCTTCCAGTTGGAGGCCAGGTCAAAACCCAGCCCCTTTCCTAATCTTTCATTTCTGTGGGATGATCTCAACTGTTGATTTTACAGTAGATACATAATAGAGCAAAGAGATTAATTCTGGTTTTCTTATTCCAAAGAAAAAAGCAGGCCTGCACCCCATTCTTGACTTTTGAAAGCTAACGAAACATCTTCCTGAGATGCTTAACGTTCATTTTTTTCTGGAAAATGTTATCCCTTCTCCAGTTTAGTAGATTGGATTATGGCCCTCAGTTTCAGCATAACTTCTTCCAGGCATTCTCCTGATCAAGGCGTGAAAGTATACATCTTGCTCCCAAATATTGATCAGAAGTATGCCTGGGATGTGTATCAGATTTAAACTGGGCAACAACCATTTCCATTTTATGATGTTATATCTTATGCTGCCTGCATTCCACAAAGTTGTTCACTTAATATCTGGTGATGGTGACTGATCATCCTTATCCTCATAAGTAACATATAACCTTGCCAAGATGACTGGCTCATAATATCTCCATTTAGGTCAAGGTATAATGCTCCCTTTTCAATTCTTTGGGGTTGAAGGAGAAGGTAGAAGAGTCCTGTACTGAGCTTGACTCTGCTGTTGATATTTATAGGTGCAATTCTTTAAGATACCTGGAGTGAATCTTTTGGCCACAAGCCTGAAAGCAACATATCTGATGTTTTATTTCAAAGCAAGCATCTGAAGTTTGATGTTTTTCTTATTGGGGACAGAGCTCATTTTCAATTATTTCTCTACACTGCATTGCTTCTCAAGGTTCTGAGGAAGACTCTCAGCTCTTTCTGTAAAATGGGCTCCTTAAAGGAGTCTCAAGTTGGGTACCCAAAAATTGACAGTCTGTCACTTTAAAAAATTGTGGCCTGTTTCTTTTTATTGGGCTGTTTGGATCCTGGGCTGCTAGTTAGGAATTCTTAAATATTCTGTGAATCTTCCTAGACCCACTTAATTTAAATATTTTGATTGATCTAGCCCATGTTGTTGAGTCAATTTGATTTGATTTGAAAGGAAGAAAACTTGTCAAGCTTCAGGGCATGAGTTACTCACTGGCGGGGATTAGGAAAGAACTTTGTCTTGCTCTATACTACATTAAACAAGAGATTAGATGTTTTTATGAAGTGGTTTTCAATGCCCTCTGAAGCATCAGGTGCTAGAACAGGGATACTGAACTTGTGTGGATTGTTTGAGACACAAAGTGGGTGCCGCAATACCTTTTATTGGACCAGATTCTTTCTGACATTGTTTGGTCAGTTATGGCAGATTTTGTGTTGGGTGATAGAGCTTAATGTATTACTATTTTGACTTTGAAAACTTCAGTCACCCTTTTCACTGTAGTTGTTTTGGTAGTTTGGCTGTACATCTTCTGAAGTGTCTTTCAGTTCCATAAGATAAATACTAAGTTGTGTAACCTGCCTATTGAAAACAAAGGTATAGTCATTTTGACCTTTCTGTGAAGATGGCCTTTTTAGAAATATTGTACAAAAGACAGATCCTGTCCAACGTTTTGTCAAATTACATCCCCAAAACATGTTGAATATTGGTACTTTCTGTGTGGAATCAACCTGAAACTAAGTAATTTTCCACAGTAAAAAGCCTAAATTTATAATGGGAAAAGTAGTTTCTCAGCAAATATGATATCCATAGCTTCTGGATGGGCAGCTGGAGAAGAGGTGTCAAATAGACCTTATAAGTAATAATAGCCAGTCTGTGTGCTACTACATTACTACCAAAATATCTGAGTCTTCAAGTGGTGTAGATTGTAAGCCTGGGGCAACAACGCTTATTTTATGTATGTACATCTTCCAGCACAATGGAGTAAACAGCCTCCAATTTGGTAGAAATCTGTTCCACATGGTAAACGGAGATGAGCAGTGGGTTGCATAAAAGCCCTTTGCTTTACGTGAACTAAAGGAATCTCTCAGAGCTTGCTTGATCTGATTGTGAGGTGCTTGGAGCCAACACCCCTCACGCAGTAACTAAATTATTGGGCAACAAGCCAGAACTGATAATGGTATCACTGTAGGTGCTGGATTACCTCCACTTTAAGCAGTTGAAACTAACTACCTGTTATGCAAGCAAGCGAGTCAGTGAGGCTTGGCACATGCTAAGCCCTGAAATGGATGTTGTTGCCCAGGCAGCAAAGCACAAAAGCACTTAAGCAGATTTGTAATCGAGGGAGACTAGACTAGAAATAAAATAGAAACGTGTTAATATATTTTCAGTATTCAACCTGAATGAATAAAGAGGAATGGTGAAAAATAAATTAGCATTTAGAAATTTTCAGTTTTAATAATAGATTTGTTGGGGAAAAATTTTAATCTGAGAGTGACCCTTTGAGGAAAACTATTAAAATTTAAAGCTTATGATCAAGGTCAGATTATGTGGAATTATACTTGTGGTGAAATGTATTTGCAAAGGGCAAGTTAGTGGGGACAAGTCAGAGTGTGAATCTGTAGCACACTGTCTTGCCGCAAACTAACTCGCTGAAGCTACTCCCAAAAGTAAAAGTGCACTACAGAATTTCTAGTGCCTGATAGGAGCATCTTCATGGCAACTAGTGTGTTGTAGTTTCACACCTTGGCTTGCTGTGCACTGACTGTGTAGACATGCCCAGAGCAAATACCCACTGCAGATGTACCACATTTTGGTAGTTGCTTCACCTAATTGAAAATTTTAAAAGCAGCATTGGAATTCGTTAATTTTTTTATGCACCAAAAGGTAAAACTGAGCACTTTTTTTTTTTTTTACCTATTCATTCTTTGATGCGGGTGTTGCAGAGGTCTCTGCATGCTCAAGCAAAGGTGCCAAGTTGCAACTCTCTAATAGTAGTTAACTAAATAGTATACTAAATATAAAATAAATTAGCTGCTTCTTAAAATAAATGTTTTACCTTTATAAAGGGTGCTTTATATCGACTTATTCTTTATTTGAATTGACATTAGCATGAAAAACAAATTTTTCTCCTGACTTCCCATTTAATAACTGTCAGTTTCCACAGCAACCAATTGTGATGTCAGAGGATAATGATTCAAGGTGGGTGATAAACATAAGAGCAGATGAACTCTTAAGAAATTTGTTTTCATGCAAATGTTCTAAGTATTAAGGAACAAAAATGAAGACCATGATGTTGAAATAGAAAGGCTTCTAAGTAAAATGTTTCTCTGTCTTAATGTGAAGCATCAACAGCTATTTAAGATTTCATTAGGCAGTTAAATGTATAACTAAGAAAATTCTTGCTGTCACCAGACAACTTGAATGCTGCTAGTATTTCTTTCCTGCCTTTTGTTTAAAGTAAAACTTACACTACGTCTGCACTAGCACTTTTGTTGGTATAACTTATGTTGCTCAGGGGTGTGGAAAAAAAATACCCTTCTGAGCAACATAAGTTACACTGACAGAAGTGCTGGTGTGGACAGTGTTATGGTGGGAGGCGCTTTCCTACTGACATAGCTACCACTGCTCATTGGGGGTGGTTTAATTATGTAGATGGGAGAGCTGTCTCCTGTCGGCATAGAATGGCTACATGAGTGATCTTACAGCGACACAGCTGCATCGGTACAGCTGTGCTGCTGTTAGCTTGCTAATGTAGACATAGCCTTAAATTCCTGATATGCGTAGAATGAAAACCAATTGGAAAGGCGTTTTTGGTTCTTGTATTGGATGGACTGAGGCTTGGATGTATTGTCTACATTAGGGATTTTTGCACCAGTGTGGTTCACCTGCTGTTTCCTTGTGCTGATAGAGAGAACCAGACTTCTTTAAAATGAAGTAGCTTTCCAGCTGCTCCCACCAGACTACACTGAGGGGTGGTATGGAAGTGGAGGCTAGGGAAATGTAATAAGTTGTGCTGTGCTTCCTTAGCTTACCTTAGGGGTGGGCAAACCTTTTGGCCTGAGGGCCACATCTGGGAATAGAAATTGAATGGCGGGCCATGATGCTCACAAAATTGGGGTTGGGGTGCGGGAGGGGGTGAGAGCTCTGATTGGGGGTGCAGGCTCTGGGGTGGGGCCAGAAATGAGGAGTTCAGGGTGCGGGAGGGGGCTCCGGGCTGGGTAGTGGGGTGCGGGGGAGGGGGTGAGGACTCTGTGGTGGGCCTGGGGATGAGGAGTTTGGGGTGTAGGAGGGTGCTCTGGGCTGGGGGTGAGGGGGCTTGGGCGCAGGGAGAGGCTCAGGGGTGCAGGCTCTGGGCGGCGCTTACCTCAAGCAGCCCCCAGAAGCAGCGGCATGTCCCTTCTCTGACTCCTACACGGAGGCACGGCCAGGCGGCGCTGCACATTGCCTCTCTGCAGGCACCGCCCCTGCAGCTCTCATTGGCTGCAGTTCCTGGCCAATGGGAGCTGTAGGGGGCAGAGCTTTGGGTGGGAGCAGCGTGCAGAACGGAAGCCCCGGCTGCCCCTATTCGTAGGGGCCAGGGGCGGGGGGGCATGCAGCTGCTTCCAGGAGCTGTGTGGGGCAGCCCCTGATCCTACTCACTGGCTGGTGCGTCGGAGTGGGGCAAGACCCAGACCCTGCTCCCCAGCGGGAGCTCGAGGACTGAATTAAAATAGCTGGCGGGCCGGATCTGGCCTGCGGGCTGTAGTTTGTCCACCCCTGGCTTAACAGGTGGAAAGAAATGGAAAAGAAAGAAAAACAAATGCTCAATTCTTATCTGAAAGTTTCTCCTATTACAGTGCCCTCAGACTTTGTGGATTAATATTTGCTATGCTGAAATGCTAATCAGTGTAGCTGACTGGAGCACAACAGTTCTGTTTTGTGGTAGCTTTTGAGATTTAAAAATTTGTTCTCATTCTGCTTTGGAATGAAAACAGACTTTTCAAAGATTTTTGAGAAAAACAGATTTGTCAGAAGACAGGCGGAAGGTATGTCAGTGTTGCTCTGTGACCTGATGCTTAGGGTTCTGGTTTGGGATGTGGGAGACCTATGTTCAAATCTCTGCTCTGTCTGCTTCAGGGGAAAAATTTTCATCCAAAGTCACTGCAAGTCGAGCAGAGCAGGGACTTGAAACCAGGGTCTTTCATATCACAGGCCTGTACCCAAACAATTCATCTAAAGCAGTGGTTCTCAAACTTTTGTACTGGTGACCCCTTTGACATTGCAAATCTCTGAGTGCGACCCCCTCTCTTATAAATTTAAAAACACATTTAAAAAATATTTTTAACACCATTATAAATGCTGAATGCAAAGTGGGGTTTGGGGTGGAGGCTGACAGCTTGCCACCCCCCCATATAATAACCTCACAATCCCCTGTGGGGTCCCAACCCCCAGTTTGAGAACCCCTGAGCTAAACTGTGTTTTTTCTCTCTCTGCCTCGGACTCAGAAACCTTTCCAACTAAAATTTTGTGGAAACATCTCTGCTAAACATTTCAGTTTTGGTGAAACAGCATATTTTGCAGAAACGGTATGTTTCCTGTTGCATAACTGGACTGTCCCCATTCACCTGCACACTTTGGTTCTGGGTAGCTAGCTTGCAAAATTCTCAGTTGTACAGTGTATGGATCTTTGTACTCTAGTGTTTTTAGCCGAATGCAAGTACTTATAGATGTACAGTTTACCTCTTACTGTGTATGCAAATCACTCTATTTACTCCTATAATCCCTCTGCTTTGACTTGTTCCTGCACTCAAATTTTCAAGCTGTTTGCCAGCATTATGAAGATGCCACCTCAGCAGTTCATAAGCTTCAGTAGCAGTGACCACTCCTAGCACTTCCACAAAAGGGGAGATAGGTGCTGTCCTACAACTGAGAGGGGGTGGTGATGATTCTTTTAAAAAAATCTTTTGATTTATTTTTTCTTCTTTTCATCCCTCTTTCTCTTCTGTTCTTATTCTCTATAAGCCGGCAAGATTCATGTGCCTAGACAATTGCAGTAGATTGGTGACTTACATTGGGAAGAGATCTTTCAGATCAGTTATGAGGCATCTAATAAAACGAAATATGTATCAGTTATTCAGAGTATGAAACCATGCAGACCTTTAGGGAGGGAATGGTGAAGGGAGGAAAATGAAGGCATCCAGTCTTGGTTTCAAGACATCAAGAGATGGACAATCTACCACTTTCTTTGTTTAACCTTTGCAGCATCCTTACTGAACCATTTCCAGTGGTTGTTGCCAGCTCCAGAAGAAGCAGAGTTAAGCTACATTCCAGGGCCGGCGTGTACCTTAACTTTGTATTTTCTACCTTTCAGAAGTTTAAGTTTAGCCACTCTTCTCGTTCTGGAAGGGCACAAGAAACCAGTAGGAGACCTTATTTCTGTGTTAATAAAGTCTCTGGGCATTTAATATAGTTAAAGGAGAAATGATTTTGTCACAAGAGAGAGTTAACTTTACAGTTGTTAACCAAAGTTGCACCAAAGGAAAAAATTAACCTATTTGTCTGGGCATAAAGCTTCATGAGTTAACTCCTAACCTTGGGTTTTGACTTTGATACTTCCCCCAGAAACATACACTTTTTTCCTTACTCCTGCCTGTTAATTTGAGTAGAAGGACCCTCTAGGTTTGAATATGGCTATCAGGTTTCCAAACAAAACAACATCTTATTGTCGCTTTTGACAAAGGAGAGGCTTTTGGGGGGATACCTTAAATCAAGACCTTAAGGAGAAAGATTGTCTATTTACAGGAAGCACTGTAAGAGTTCCCATATCTGTTCTTGCCTCAAGAGACTCTTTAGATCTGACCTTGGACGCTTTGATGCATGATATTAGGCAGTAGCTCTCCCATTCCTCAAACTGGCCATGGAAAAATTTTGATGCCAGAAAGCCAATCCTCCCATAAAGGATAGGGTTGGCTTTCCTCTTCCCGTCACCCCTGTATCTGAGGTGCAATATCATAATGTATGTATTGAGTTTTAGCTGTCTTCCCTCAAGACATAGCTTCTGAGCATGGGAAACTAATATGGAGGAAGTGGGTAGCAATTGGGCGCTTCCAGGACTTGAAAGCAGTGAGCTCAATGCCAGTTCAGGCAAGATTCTCTGGAGCCTATTCACTTCTGCTTGCAGTGCTCAAGAAATGTCAGCATTTTTCTCATCAGATCTGATCTCTTCCACCTTCAAATATTTCAAGGCTCAAATGACCTTTTCTATTATTGTGGTAGACCCAAGCACTTAACTTCATTTGAAGGATGCTTATTTGATATTCTAACTGTGTGGCTCACCAGAAGTTTCTCTCATTCACCTTGGGTTAAATACATCAGCAATACATCATCTCATTTGGTTTCACCTTGGCTCCCAGGGTTTTCTTAATAGTAGCTGCTTTTGTGCTGCACCACAGATTTTCATACTGTCATCTGCACTGCTTATGAGCGAAGGTGCCATCCCTGCAAGAAGCAACTAGAGTAGTTGAAGACCTGGTGAATCTCCTACCCTACATCAGATTTGTACTCAACTTTGAAAAGAGTGAACTGATCACAGCAAAGACTGATCTTTCTGTGAACTGTTTTACATATCACAGGGGTGGCTTTTCCATTGGATGAAGAATTCTTAAGCTTAGTTAGACTATTCAGATCCAGTTGACTGTCACCAAATGACGCACATCCTTCTGTTGTTCAGGTCAATAACATCATTTGTTGTTTGTTCGGGACTCTTGCTTTTATTCTCGGTTAACTCAAAAAGATGAAGGAATCCCCAGTAAATTTTAATTAACAATATTTTGGCCAAGGCCAAGCGCAAATTTCAGCCCAGATGGTGATTTTTGAGAAAGCTAAAAGGAACTGAAGCCAGGGATTTAGAATGGAAGTGCCACCTCAGCCTTAGCTATAGAATCTCTATTGTGATGCTGTAATTCCTTTCATTTTGGGAAACTTGTAATGGTTACAATCCATCATCTACTTACAACCCTTCCATAAAGAATATTGTCTTAGTGGAAGGGAATTTGGTGAAGAAACAGACTTCAGGTTCAGGATTCCCCGCCTCATTTTTATTTTTTTTATTTTACAGGATGAAGGAAATGTGAAAGAAATTCCTATTACCCACCATGTGAAAGAAGGGTGTGAGAAAGCAGATCCCGCACAGTTTGAATTACTTAAGGTTCTTGGTCAGGGATCATTTGGAAAGGTAAGATACAAACTTCCTTTTTATTCCAATCCTCTACTTCTAATAGACAGCTACTTAGTCCTACTTGTTAACATTAATGAACTTCTCCATTAAAGTTGGTTTTATAGCTTCTGAATCCTCCTGACTGCTGTCAAAAGTACATCTTTTTTTCTGTAGAATTTACAGTATCACTGGATACTGATGGATTCTTGAGGCCTTTGTACATTACAACTCTGCCTATGAAGCAGGACATGAATTTCTCCCTTTGATCACCGTATTGTTTATCCTGCAGTCCTCATGCAGGCAAAACTCCCATTAAACTCGAGGGTAATTTTCCTATAAGTAACAGGACTGCAGGGTTGGGTGCAGAATAATACAAAAACATTCTTAATCTTGATGAAACAGGTTACCATCAACAGTTTGAAACTGAGTTAGAGAAGGCTGACATAGTTTTTAGAGGCCTAATAAGCCACAAACACGCACCTGTGAAAATTGGCTTGTTTTTGAGGAAGTTATTCCCTGTCTTGCAAGTTCTTGTGTGGAGGTGACAGTATTAGAAAACTTAAACTTTGTGCCCATAGCCCCCTATTAATCTGAACTTGCATGTCCTTTAGACATTTTTGTTGCTATAACTAAGTCTAACTAAGACCAGTGTTTTCCCTCCATTCTTCCTGTTATCCATGCTGAGATCACTTGTCAGTTTCTTGCAGAAGAGATGTACAGTGGGGTTCATTTACTTAGCCATGTCACATGAGGAGGATAAAACTCTTGTGGAAGGGTATATAGTATCTCTTGATATTTGTGGTAAGTTTCCTTTATCCTCTTCCACAGTTACTGTCTCTAAATGTGGAGTACATATTTTCTCACAAGTGAGAGCTGGGAAAGGTCTTTTATCTACTCAATCTCCCTGCTAATGTGGGATTATTCCCTGTTGTGCACTTACTAGTTCTTTATCCAGTCTAGCTTTAATTGACCTGTGCATTGAGACTTTCCTTGGGAGACTATTTCACAGCCTAATAGATCTGTCAAGAAGCTTCCTATGAAGTTCAGCATAAATGATCCCTTCTTTTATTCCATAACTCCTAATTATACCCGTTGTATGATTGTAAAAACACCCGTTATATATGCTTGACCTGCCATATATACCCCCTGAATTGTTGTTTAGCCAACTTTTTTCTCTTAAGTCCGACTCGCCCACCTTTTAAATGTTTTTTTATTCAATGTATGTGATACCCACCTGTCTGTGGGGCTTAGAGGAAGGTAATGACATTAAACAGTAGGTTGAAAAAGCGGGTTTTGATTAGAGTTTAGAAAGAACTATTAATAGAATACAGCATGGACTAGAGAAACATGTTTCAGCCTTAAATGGGGATGCTATGGGGGGTTGACATGTTGACTTTAGTCCTTTGCCGGGATATGTCCTTAACTTGCTTGTTAGGTATTACATCAGTATACATGAGCTTTCATCTGGTTGGATGTTGTGTGGTCTTAACTTTTTACTATACGCAATATTTAAACCAGGAGTGTGGCCAAAGTTCTAAATTGACTCTGTTAGAACAATACCATGAAACATTTCACTGCTGAAAAGATTTTTGTTGCAAACACTCCTTGACCAAAAATGTGAATTTGTCCACATTGCAATATCTGAGCATCTGCACCCCATGCACTTGAGTTCGGATTCATTTGGCCAGCAGTGTTTTGGGCTGCGCCTGCCGCCTGAGTGTCCTTGTGCCTTCCATCTGAGAGCGTGAAGGGTGGGCTGACTCTTAGTTCCTTGTCCCTACTGTGGATATGAGTTGGAACCAGCAGTGAGTTTCTCCCTCACTTTGATCTATCCATTGCATTGTAAATAGAGAGGATTCGTTGAGCTATTTTTTTTACTTGTTTCCTTTCTTACTATAAGAAACAGCCCTTTTCTTTGCCTGTGAGACTTCCTGGTACTGGGATCCCGTCATTATGACAACGCACATCTCCAGACTTTAAAGATTACTCTTTCTGATGGACGTATGAGATGCTTATTGTGACGTGGTGAGGGGTACATACAAGACAGAAGTGCCATTTGTAAATCATTCTCAGAGAACTCAAAAGTCGAAAGAGTCTTGCTTAGAATTGTTTCGCCTGGATAGGTCATTGTGCTCCTCTTCAGATCCTGAAGTGGCTGGGGGTGAAAATCTTGACTATTCCTCCTCAAAGTGCTCCCACTGGTTCTTAGGCTTACATATCTGAGACAGGCACTTGTAAAGAATCATCCTCCACAGCTGCTAAAACCTCAGAGGTTAGGGGGAGGAAGGAGGACTGAATCTGTAAGGGGAAGAGGTCTAGACCTCCATCACTGGGTCCTACCTTAAGAAACTAGAAATACCCTTGAATTACATTTGATAAGAGTAGTTCAAGGCCCAAGAAGAGACCCTGTGGTGCCCACTCAGGCATCAGTCACAGAACACCCGGACCAGCTTCTTCACTGAGTCAGAAATTACCAGGTACCAACCCCTTGCACTGAACCCCCTGTTACTGGTATCTCTGGTACCAGCATCTTACATTTGCCTAGCTGCAGCACTAATGTACTTGGTACTGAAACCTGTGCGATATCAAGGGATCTTGTGGCTAAGGTGAAGATTGTGACTTTTACTAAAAAGATCCATGACAAAGACAGGTCACAGGCAATGAAGACCTGTCCCTGACTTTTACTAAAAATATCCATGACAAAATGGGAAACCGCTGGGCAGCTGTGGGGCCAGCTCTCAGAGCTCCACGCTGCCCATCCATGGTGGCTCAGAGCTGTGGGACTCCCCCGGGGCCATAGGTGGCGGGGCTCCTCCTGCTGCCCGCATAGTCTGAGGGTGGCAGGGGTATCCCTAGGGGCTGAAGTCACAGAGGTCTTTGAAAGTCACAAAATCCGTGAGTTTGTGACCTCTGTGACAAAATCATAGCCGTACTTTATTGCCTCTTTGGTACGGGGCACTGTTTTTGGTAATGAAGGTATGGTCTGACACCCCAAGCTTAGTACAGAGCACAGCCTGTGTGTGCTCCCAGCTACTCAAGCTCCAACCCCCCAAGAGGAGTACTGCTTCTCTTCCTCAGGCTCAGATAATAGCAATGAGGAGTTTCCAGTACATTCTCTGTGTTCTAGGTATTGAAACCCTTACATCTGAGTGGGAGTCTAGGACTTATTTTTTTAATTATCCCATTGATACTATCCCTTGGTTGCCACCTCATGTCCTCCTCCTCCCTATAATTACTAGAACCTGTGGCCTTACTGAGCACTATGGAAATTACAAGCCAGAAGACCAGCTTCTGCACCCCAATCCAGTCCAGAGCTAGCCCTGGTCTACACTGGGGGGTGGAAATCGATCTAAGTTTCGCAACTTCAGCTACGTGAATAACATAGCTGAAGTCGACGCACTTGGATCGACTTACCGTGGTGAGTTGACTACTGCGCTCCCCCATCGACTCCACCTGCGCCTCTCGCAGCGGTGGAGTACAGGAGTCGACGGGAGAGCACTTGGAGATCGAATTATCGCATCTAGACTAGACATGATAAATCGACCCCCGCTGGATCGATCGCTGCCCGCCAATCTGGCGGGTAGTGTAGACATACCACTAGATTCCCTTCCCCACCATCAGCTCCACTGTCAGCTCATGCTGCAGTTTTGTTGACTGTGTGGGATGATCCGGGCTCTGATGAGGACTTACAGGTGGAGGACTGTTCCAACCCAGCACCTGTCTTGTTGCCAACTTTTGATGAGGGGTGGTACCTGAAATATCTACCTTACAGCCAGATGACTTCAAAATGTTCTAGGATTTGCTATGCAGAATGACAGGTACCTTTTGAGATTCTGGTGGAAGTTGTTCAGGGGAAGTTGCACGAGCTCTTAGACCTCCTACACACCTCCATGCCTGGATGTCTTGCAGTGCTCATCAGTGAGGGACTATTGAAGCCACCCAAGTTACTCTGACAGATGTCTACTTCTCTAGCTCTCGGTAAATAGCTGCTACCAAGTGCCTTCCTAAGCCTTTGAGCAACTTTATGCGCATTAAGTTGAAGTAATCAAGTCCTAAGGTGACAAATACATATACAACTGCTGCCGGGCCTGTGTAAGAAAGGAATATGGATATATTGGCCCTCAGAAATTGATACAAGGCTTTTCTGATCACTGTCCATGGGCTTACAGAGTGATGAGGCATCTGACAGGATTCAGTACTGATTGTTGCTTTAACCACCAAGGTTATATTTGGAGTTCTGGGAAATTCTTTTTATTTTGGTGAGTTTTTTGTTATTTGGTTGTATCCATATTCTCTTCACCTGGGGGTCTGGTTCTGCCTTCAGGGGTATGTGGGAAGCCGGGGGAGGGGAGGGCACAGTGGGGTCCTGCCCCTGGAGGCCCTGTCTGGGAGTCATAATGGGGGGGGGGGGGGGGGATGGCGGGGCGCGGATGGGCCAAACTTCAGTGGTGCTCCAGTCCCCTGTGCCAGGTTGCAATGGCTGGAACAGGGAGCTGGGCCCAACCTTGTGGGACAGGAGACTCAGGGGCCACTGCTTTGGGGTGAGTTTTTCATTTTAATTGTTTTTATACTGTGTGTTACATTTTGTGAAAAACCCCAGGCTCTAGTTGTTCTCGTTCAGTGATGGCTGGGTGAGGTCACTTTTTCAAAATGCAGAATTGAATTCTTATCCAAATAGAGCTTCAAGACCTTAAAACTTTGTACCTGATTTAATTGAAAAATAAATATAAAGATATAGAACTGCTTTTAAAATAATATTTTTGAAGTTAAACTTACTTCTGTTGCACTCGCATTAAAAATGTAAAACTAAGAATTAAAACTTTTTTCAGATGTTCTCATGTGTTAGTTATAAGCACTGCATGAGAAACTTGGCAATGCAGAAAACTATTTAGAGTATATCTCATTTGACTTGGGAAAATTAAAATGGACTAGTTTTACGGGCAAATAACCATACAGTCATTAATTTGGTTGAGTTGTTAGTTCAGTGGTATGCCTATGATATGAAGTCTCTCTATCCTCAAATTCCTGGCAGTTTTTAATCATATTTTGGACTCTGATGCACACATGATAAGGATGTGCCCAGTGTTGATTTAAGGATGAAGTTTCAGTGGGTGAATGAACAGTTAGTTCAGCGATGGGACCTGTTGTAGGGTGGGAAGTGAAGCTGTAAAAGGCATGGATTGGGTGTGAGAAGCTCTTACTCTAGATCTGTCAATTTCTGGGTTAAAATTACAGGGAAGTGTTGTTAGCCTCTGCAGCCAAAATCTGTGAGAACTTCTAAATCTTGTATTATTGGAAACAGCCAAACCACCATGAAATCATAGATTAAAGGATTGAATAAAGCAGTCTTTCTATAAAATAAAGGAACGTATAACTTTTCTGTCTCTCTCCCTGTCCATATTGTGATGTCTTTCTTTCCTTCAGTGGTCTTTAGGTTTTATTGTTTCACTGATTAATATTCCCTAATGTTCAGTACTACACCTCTACCCCGATATAATGCGACCTGAGATAACACGAATTTGGATATAACGCGGTAAAGCAGTGTTCTGGGGGGGGGGGGGGGGCGGGGCTGCAAACTTCGGTGGATCAAAGCAGGTTTGATATAACGCGGTTTCACCTATAACGCGGTAAGATTTTTTGGCTCCTGAGGACAGCGTTATATCGAGGTAGAGGTGTACTTACATATCAATATTTTCCTCTATCCTCTCAGTTTTCTTCTGATTAGGTCTCTTTTGTTCTGTGGTTCATTGTTTTCTCTCCCCCACTCTCTTCATCCTCGCCATCTCCATTTTCTTTCCTTCTATTTCCCTTCTTCTATTTCTTCCCCCTCTTTGTGGTGTCATGATTCTGTCTATCAGCCGTCACCTGTATGTGACCTCATGTCTCCCAAAACTGTCTCCTTCACTCTTTGGGTACGTCCAGACTACCCGCCGAATCAGCGGGTAGTAATCGATCTATCGCGGATCGATATATCGCATTCATCTAGACGTGATATATCGATCCCCAGACGCACTCCCGTCGACTCCGGAACTCCGCCAGGGTGAGCGGTGGTAGCGGAGTCGACGGGGGAGCCGCGGCTGTCGATCCCGTGCTGTGAGGACCCGAGGTAAGTCGAAATAAGATATGTCGACTTCAGCTACGCTATTCCCGTCGCTGAAGTTGCGTATCTTACATAGACCTCCCCCCCAGTGTAGACCAGCCCTTTCTGGCAGTGGCTGTAAGGAGGTAGGGAGCTGGAAGAAGCAGCAGGGGGAGACAGGCCTAATCTCTGCTGCTGCAGCACATACTGCATGTACTCCTTCCAAGCATTCTATGCCACCTTTCAGGTGGGGGTTCTTTGCCAGTAGACCCACGGTAGGGAGAAGAATGGAAAATGAAGTGGGTGATTGAGGGGCAAGTGAGACGGGGAGGACCTATTTCTCAGATGGCTTTGTGAAATCAAAAGACTCTAGTTCTCCTGAATCTTTGCAATCTTCCATTTACATAATGAATAGATTATTTGATGTGCATTTGCTCATCACTACTTAGATACATGAAAGCTTTGGATGAACAGTTAAGCTATTAAAGCACCACAATAATATGGATAGGAATCAAAATGCATATACATTGTTGGCTTTCTGAAGAAAACTTGAATGGAGCATCCAGAGCGGTTAACAGAGACTGTTGGACTCTGCAGCTAGGTCAACTTGGAGGCTTATAGGGTTTAGTGGGTGGAGGGGCAAAGTAAGGCAGTGGTTGGATGTATGTAGCTGATTAGAGCAAGGGATTTGATTTTTTTTTTTTTTTTTTTTGCAGCCTCTGGGCATTCTGATAAGTAAACAGTTTTTAATGTCTAGCCAGATGAATCTCCAGCTTCTGGAGATTTCATTCGTTATTTGCAGATACTTTTCTAAGACTGAAGTGGGAGGAAGACCGCTATGTTGCACTTCCCCTCTATTTGGTTTTTTTTCTTTCTTTTTTTTATTTAAGCATGGGGTCTTTTTTAATTTTAACCACTATGATTTTGTTGGCAATTGTGTAGGTGTATTGCCTACATTAGTCTAATAGCAAAAAATTATCAAAATACTGCAGTAGTGTTCTCTGACTTCCAACAACAGCAAGGGCTAGTGTGGAAGTCTTTAGGAAATTTTTTTTTCCTGCTCTAAAATGCAGTCATTTCATATGAATTTTTAAAAAAATTCCTTGTGCTGTTCAGAGGCGAACACTTGTATTTACTGGTAAACAGCTATAACCGGAGGAAAGAATACCAAATCTCTCATTAGGCATATGTAGATATATAGCGAGAGAAACTTCACATCTTTTTTCAACCCATGAAATGTGTTTTATTTTGTTTTTATGCTTTTTATTGTACTGTATTTATCTGAAGTGATTTGAAACAAAGAATATTAAGTAAAAACATCTTAACTGAATGTTTGGTGGTGTTACATTTCTAATGATAAATTGGGTTTGGTGTTTTCTTTTACTATGAAACCTACTTTTATCCTGTCCCATTCCTTGCGGAAAATGAAATATCAGATGTCTGGGACAGTAAATGAACACTACAAAATTGGAAATGCATAAATTAAAAATTAAAGTAGCTAGCCACATTTTAGGATTAACAATTTAATTCCTTTGCAAACCATTTTTTTCTTCAAATCTGGTTTAAAGTCCATGTACCACTTCTGTTCTGGAGTTAAAAAACCAAAAACCCTAGAATAGAATCATAGAATATCAGGGTTGGAAGAAGTTCAGTCAATAGAAAGGGATGAAGAAGGATCTTGAATCTTGGAATGGAAAAGATTTTATTTACTAGATTAATTATACGTTTATTTAACCACTTCTAGTTAAAACCATAAACACAGTGATAAATTTTTTTGTTTCTAGTGTTGAAAATCTGGACAGAATATAAGAATGAAAAGACTTTTGAATCTCAGATTTTTGTTAGCATACTCTTAAACCTATGTTTGGACTTTAATGTTATGATAATATAGTAAATGTTTGCTCATTGAAATGTATTAGAAATGGTAATTCAGTAGTTATGCTAGAAGAGCTCGTAGTCATTAGACGTTTGGATAATGGAAATGCACATAATCCATAGCACGTGATTTTTCTAATCACATTTGTTACTCTGCAAGATCATACTCTCCAAATCTAAGCACACTGAGGGGCAAAATGGTAGTAAAACTTCTGTACTTGTCCCGCTCCCCTCTCCCCCACACCCACCCTCCAAGGTGGTGGCAAAGCCTTGATCTTAAATGGTGTATTTCCCCACTCCCTTCTTCTCACACTCCAGATTCAGAGACCTTTATGTGAAGCCCTATTTATTTGAGGTTATATAGCATTTGTAGGGAAGGAGACAGAGCTAGGGACACCTGTTTCACATGCTGCCCTTTCCTAATACACTAGTGTAAAATATGCAGGTACATGGCATGTAAGTTAATATTCATTCTGTAAGCATTAATTTAAGCTGATCTCTGTAGAAAAACTGACAAGTGCCGGTTACTTGGGGAGGTGAGAGTGCAATTACTTTTGTTGCTCTGCATGCACAGGCGTGTCCTAATATCTAGTGGTCCTTCCTACACCCAACCAAAAGAAGATCCCATTGTCCCTTATTGGATTTAATAATTGCTTTCTCAAAAAGATGGTGTACTGTGAAAACCTGCTGATTTTCTCTTTCCCACCCCCATCATCTTAGTTTTTTCCTATGGAGGCTATGATTTGGTGCATAGTCTGTTCTCTTTTCCTCATACTAAAACAAACCATGATGTAATAACTTATTGTTCAAACTAGATCAATGTTATATATAACAATTTTTGCAATAATTTGAAATATGAAATATTTTTTGGGTCAGGTATTTCTTGTGAGGAAAATAATTGGTCCTGATGCTGGGCAGCTTTATGCAATGAAAGTATTGAAAAAAGCTTCTCTAAAAGGTAAGTGTGTTTTCTTTATAATGGTCTTGGAAAATACTTTTGTTGTTTCCTGTGTTGAAGCCAGTATTGTAAATATTTTTGTATTAAATAGCCTTCTGTCTTAAACAAGCTGTTCCTTCAGTGAAGTCATAATCCTTTCTTTGACATCAGTTTTTTTTATTAACCTTTCTGAGGCCATGCCTTAAGAATTATTTCAAACCTGTCCAGATGACTACAATTTTTTTTTTTTGATATTAACCTTCTGTAAGTCCATTTAGCATTTTTTTTTATTACAGCAAGAGAATTAGAGCAATAGTTTTCCTGTATTTTTCCTGTATTTTCCATGGTTCTCATTTGGTCAAAACTGTTCATTTGTCAAGTTTTGAGTCAACCCTTCTTTATTGTGGAAAGCAAAGTAAGCCAAATTATAAGGTATTTCTGTCTTTAGAAGACACTTCACTGGACTCTACTCCACTATGGGTTACATTTGGGCATGAAGTGTTACTGGTAGAAAATCCAAAATATGATCTTAATAGACAATACATATTCACAGGGAGCAGAATCCAGAAGTTGAAGTTAGCTGAAGCCCTCTTCCCCCACCGCCTTAAAAAAAAACAAAAACCCTATCCAACCTTCCCCAGTTTTTTTACAATTTTTGAAAAGAAACTTGCTAGATCACAAAATATAGCTGGATTTGTTGCGGAATTTAGAAAGACTAAAATATATAGAGGTAGGAGGGGAAAATGTAATCTCTCAAAATAAAAAGAAATGATTTAAAGGGTAAATAAAGATTATTTTATATTTTTCTGGAAATTTAGAATTTACTATTTACTCCTTCCCAGCCTACCTTCACCTTACTGAAATAGAGAATTCTTTATTACTATTCTGCTTTTTTTCAGTACGGGATAGAGTTCGTACAAAGATGGAGAGAGATATATTAGTAGAAGTAAATCATCCATTTATCGTCAAACTGCACTATGGTTGGTATTTTTGTTCTGTTGCCTATATATTTTTGGCAGGATTAGCTGTTAAGGGCATTAGTCATCTCTTTCTTAATAGTTGGAGTGCATTTGCTCTAAAACCTAGCTTTCATTAAGCACGTCAAATGTAATCTTATTCTGCCTTACTTTTGTTAACAGTTATTGTAAACAGATACAGATAATGTGAAAGCTAGGCATAGATGACTAGAATTTCTACCTTCCAATATGTAACTAAGGACAATAAGGAAAACACATTTGCTGGAAAAAAGTGACATTAACAGATAAACATCAATCCAGCCTTTCTGAAGCATTAACCTCTGCAGAATTTAACAGAACCAGTATTCCTGCCTTGAGAGGTTTGAATATACCTCACTTATGTAAACATTCCTTTTATAATTACCGAGCATATTTCAGTTTTCACTATTATGGTCTACATCTAACTCTGTGTCAAAGTATCTGCCCAGTCCATTCTATATTGACAGCCTATGCATGGTGTAGAGGCTTGTCATTTAGGCCTTTTGTCTCTGAGTTTTCTTCTGTAAGATTTGAACACATCTTGAGGTGAATTGCAAACCTCTTAGGGAAATATTTCTCATATGTACGTGCTTATCTGTTCCAGTGTAGTTCAGATCAGGATAGTGCTTTTCCCAAGAGGCTAAAGAGTACGTTAAAATGTATCACTAAGTTTAAAATGTAATTACTTGACTTTTAATGGGCAGTGCAAGGGGTTGGAGTAAGGCTTCTTGTGCTTCTCCCATTCACTGCACGTATATATGAGCAAGTCACACAGAATCTGATCCCTTGTTTATTTTTCAATCTTATGGCATTGCCACGGGGTCCACTTACTGCTAGTGGCTCCTCCTCATGGCAGTCTTGGGGATTAGCTCTGCCCTCCTCTGGCGGTGTCCCTATCAGTCATCCTTTCTCACCTTGCAGGCCCCTCTTACTCCAGGAACCACAGCCTCCTCTTCATGACTTGGTGCTTAATTGGTTGGTTGGGTCTGCCTGGCCTAATTCAACCTTCTCAGAGCCAGTATGAGGAATACAACACCCCATCACAGCCATATAATACTTTAATAATTTTTGAATGCATGTACTAGTATTAAGATCCCCAAAGACTTTCTACAAATTTTGCAAAATGTCCCACAGATTTTTTTCTTTTCCATTTTTAAAACCAATACTTTGCAATAATTTAGGTACAATAACATTCATCCAATATAAAAACGGAGACTGGCACACCAGTGGGTGTGGTGGTGCATGGGTGACTTGTTTGAATTCCTAATCTCTTAATTTTTCAGATTGTTATGTTGGGTCCTAAACAACTTGTGGGCAAATTTTATTATAGTAGAACCTCATTAATTCCCATATCAATAATTAAAAACATAATTATTGTACAAATATTGGGGGTCCCCCCGTGCTTAGCAAAGATGTAGTAGAGCGGCAGTGCTGTAGTGAGATCTCTTGTCACGAAGACTTTGCAGTATATTAGTAATGGTTACCTTTTTCAAACTTCCCTGCACAAAGTATTAACAAAATTAATAAAACTAAATTACATTTCTCAAATAAATGAATATAGTACATCTTGATGCAGCATTCATGTGGTGTTAATTATTCAGATTAGTTCACAAATTTCAGTAGTTCATATGAAACTGTCATGCCTAATTGAATTACCTTAGTTCAGAAGTAACTGTGCTCTATTACACTAAAATAAGTCATAAAAAAGTATTATAGAATGCCTGAGTATTGTCTAATTTCACCATTGTCATATAAAACTGTCCATTAAGTTTTGTGATGTTTTAAAATCAGCCTTTCAGACCGAAGGAAAGCTATATTTAATATTGGATTTTCTCAGGGGAGGAGATGTATTCACACGATTATCCAAAGAGGTAAGTACCTACATTTTAACTGAATACAATAGTAAAAAATTTTTCAAAGAAGCACAGAAATTAGAGCTGGAAAATATCATCTTTGTCTAACCCCCTACCAATATGGGGTTGTTCCTTATGCCTTTTTCTCTAATTCTTGACCCATTCGTTTTTAGGAGTTCAGTTGAAATTTCATTTTTTATTTACTTATTTATTTATATTTCCATCCCTTGGGACAATGTTCCATAGCTTAAGAAACATCAGTGTCAGATTTTTATTGATAATGGTCTAAAATTTCTTTTCTGTACCTCCCCATACCAAATTCTCTAATCTAAAAATGGTCTTGTTGCACAGAGACCTAATTGAGGTAAATCAGGTTTATATAATAAAGAACAGAGGTGTGATTAGAGCCTGATGTCAGTTTTGCTGCCCCTGAGAGTCTGTTGCATCATTTTAGTGTTTAGTTTCTTGAATCTGGAATATTTTTTTCCTAGGTAAAATACTTTTTTAAATTTTGGAGAAATCACAACCGTGATTGACAGCTCACTATTGTTTGTTTGAGGAGGGATGTTAATTGTGCTGCTCTGATGACATGTCTTTAAATCTCAGTCTGTGAAATTGCATGCGGACTATGATGATATTTGTAATATTTCAAGCTAAGAAATCTGTTTTTCAAAACTTTTCTGTAAAAATTCTAGGTGTTGAATTAAACTTTTGAAAATATCTTCATAATGAGAGTTTTTAGTGCTTCATAAATTTCACAAGTCAAGATTTTAAATCTGCTTCCATATGATTTCAAGACATTCCTTTTGATAATGTCTAACGGAGGACATTGTCTAAAATTGGGCAAAGTAGCCGGCTGACTGACTTTGATGTGAAATAGATTGTCAGTAGTAGTTTCCAATTAGTATCTTTAATCTTTAAGAACCAATTAGCTGGATTTTCTCAGTGCATCTGTTTCCTAAAGTCAAGCTACATATTGGGGATGGGGCAGGGAACTAAGTGAGCTTACCTAGTATATGCCCTAAAATTACATTGAACTCCTTTTATTAGCTTGCAATTTTGATCTCTCAGTATTTCACAACTAAACTCAACATAAATATCCTGAGGCTGTGCTATGAAAATATTGAGAGAGTTGTCTATTTCTAGGAGTCAGCAGACCTGTTAAGAATTAATGAGGCATAAAGCAGGAAAGTGGTCAATCTCTACTTCCATTTGATCTAAGATGTCTCCCTTAAGAAATCTCAGTATAACAGGAAATGACTTCAGGTCTTGTTGTGATAGTGCAGCTAGAATTTACTGATCTTCAAAAATAGATACTTAAATGAAAGGTGCAAATCTGGCTGTAAAAATATTGGCTGGGTATCTGAAAAAGGCATAAATCTCTCTTTTGGGAGTAAAGAAATAAGCACTAATTTGGAGGTCACTTATTACTCAAGTTTATATTTGGTTTTCAACAAACTTCAGATTGTTTCTAAAGTACCATGATTTTTTTTAAACATTTCATTTTGTATATTAAGACACCTGATATGTTTTCTATAAAGAAAACACAATAGTTTTAAAAACAACTGTTTTCTATTGCAATAGCACATGGCAATGGAAAGCGAATGACCCATGCTGATTGGGGGGAGGGGGGGGAAGGTTCCTAGGGCCACTTGAAACCATCCCACACATGGATTATCAGGCATATCTGAAATTGTTTTTGAATGTTTAGCTGTTGATGAGATATTTAAAGTGTTAATTTTGGTCTTTAAAATTCTAATGTATGGGACTTTTTCCGCTGCAATGCAGAAAATGGCTGATATCTATCCAATAAAGCACTTTTACTGCAGCTTTCACTTCAGAAATAAAACAATGCAATTTATTGACTTTCCCCACATTTAATTTGGGGAAAAAATCATATTTAGGTCTTTTACATGAAAAGCTATAGTGATAAGGGAGAGAGGCAGGCAAACTAAAGAAGAAAATTCCTGGATCTCGTTTTTTTCCCCCATTGACAAAATACAACTATCAAAATGTAAAGATGTGCTGTTGCTGTTTAATCCAACCTTGTAGCAAAATGTTCAACCCCTCCCCTCTGCCCTCCAAAAAAAGGGAGCAGAAAAGGTTTGAATGCATCTCTGTTCATGTAAATGATGTGCAGATTCTATCCACTCTTCAACCTCATTCACTTCAGTGAAGTATGAATTTAACTTTAGGAACAGGCAGTTCCTTTTCTAGAAGGAAACTTAATAATAATAAAAAAGTCTTAATAGTGTTAACAGCACTCAATTGAAAACTATAAAATGGGAATATAAAATGTTAAGGTTACAATTACACATCCTGTATATTTTATACTGTTGTAAGCAATAGTATATCAAACTACATGTTGAACTGGAAAAACAGGAATAGGAAATGCTCTGTATAGGGCATTGTGGCTGAATGAACACTGGTAAACCAGCAAGTCAGATACAAAAGTTAACTTTCCTTTAACTATACTATGTTACAGTTGCAATAACATTTATTTTTACTTTAAATTCTGTAAGAGCTGGATTGTGAGGAACACTATAAAATAATGTCAGGGTTAGATCTACAGAAAACTTCATAGTCGATAGTTTATTCTTGCATATCACCTGTATTAAGTGAAATTGTCTCCTGAGAATTTGTGAAATGTAGTAGTTATGAGAAATATTTGAATTTAGGGAAGCAGAAGAACTGTCTGTTTTTAGATTGCAGTATTAGAAACTGACAAGATCTGAAGGTAAATCTATACAGTTCTTATTAGGTTATGTTTACAGAGGAAGATGTGAAATTCTACCTCGCAGAACTGGCCCTTGCTTTGGATCATCTACACAGCTTGGGGATCGTATACAGGGATCTGAAGCCAGAAAAGTAAAGTAAAATTTATTTTATCCACTATTACATGTATTTTGTTTAATTGTTTCTTTGCATTTTCATTATACATCTCTATAATTATATAAAAATGGAGTAAAAGATGTTTTTATAAGCTATATGTATTGGGTTTAATAGTTAAATATATGCATTGATTGAAATATAATGTACAGAGTTATTAAATTAAAGATTGGGAGATTGGTTCAGATCTGTCTTTAGCTACTATGTTTAAAATGTTTTATATAAATATTCCTGTTACGTGTATTGGTGAATGTGAATTTTAATTTTCAGCATTTTGCTTGATGAAGCAGGACATATCAAGTTAACAGGTAGGTAAAATTTAATAGTATAGCTCTTAAATATTTTAATGAAATTAGGTATTTTAGTGTGGAGTTCCATATAATTTCTTGTATAACAATCTTGATATACCAGTACTTAATTTAACAGTTTTTTAAATTAACTGATATAGCCCTAGATTGTGCAATCTGATCTACATTAGCAGACTATTATGCCTGTGCAGAATCCCATTGAAGTTAGTGTGACTCCACATGAGTGAAATCTGCCCACGTGGATTAGATGGCAGGATTGGAGCCATCGTATTTGTGTTAAACCTAAAATCAAAACCAAAAACCTGTAAAGATTAATTTCTGTGGGTAAAGTGGTTGTAGAAATTATTTTTAAATATGAAATAGCTTTCAATGTCTAGTTTATAAACAAGGTAAATAAATTCAGATGACACTTCATCAATAACAAAATAAACTACTGTTCAGGTTATAGCAAGGTTGATTATAAAATGTCTCTTTATCTGAAGATCAACAGCTAATGCAATTGAGCAAGGTAGAGGTTCAGCAAAGCTGAAATGTCAATATGCTGACTCGGTCTTTTAAGAAAAGAAAGATAAAGATTTAGTGCAGACAACATGTTCTTTAAAAAAAATATAAAATGTGATTTCAGAAATTATAGTCTAATCAGTTTAAAAATAAAGGTGCAGAAAAATTCTGTATTACAAGAAAAAGTTATGCTATTTTCTTTTAGAAAACCAACAAGACTTGCATTATAAACATTTGGATAGGTTCAAAGTGTTGTGAACTAGTTTATTCTTAAATTATATTACCATATTAAAATTATAATAAAATTACCACGTTGATTATATCATAAACTCCACTATATGCTGTGCTGTATAAATACTAACAGCCATTAGAACCACCTTGTAAGATTAAAAAGAAATTCATTATTTAAACTCTCATCCACTTAGTGCAATGTATATACACAATAGTTTTACTTGTAATCTTTTATTCTTTCTGATAGAACTTTTAGCCAAATGGGCTTTGCTTAGATCACTGAATTACTGGATATTCATTATTTAAAAGCACAACAGGATGTGTTTTTGTTTCAGACTTGCTTTAGACTCTTAGGCAACATCAGGGATTTGAATCCCTATACAATAATATTGATTTTTGGATACCATTCTCTTGGACTCCTTCAGCTTCTGAGTGGTTTTCTCTTGCTTTCTGCTTCTCTTGAAATGCCAAAAATCTAAATTGAAGGATTTAATTTAGATTAACTGCTCCTTCCAGACCACATTTAAACACCTTAGCCATTTGGGGCTTTCACGGTGCAGGGACTATTGGAAAAGTGGGTTCGGGAGGGTGGGGGGTAGTGAGAAAATCAGGGTTACAAGATTATATTGTTTTGCAGGGTACACCAATACTTAAATTCAGTTTCAACTTGGGTCCAAAGGAAAATAACTTGTAATTCGTTGAGGTTTTTCTTTCCCATCAGCATTTGGAAGCTGCTTGTAAGGCAGCTTTTTGAATTAACAAGCACTTACAAAATTCTGTTTTCCTTCTTACGATGGAAAGGAGAACTGAGAGGTGTACTTGATATAAACAAGTCTGACTTTGGCTAGTTTATGTATATCTGGAGTAGTAAACCCCGGTGTAGACAGTGGTAGGTCAACAGAAGAATTCTTCTTTTGACCTAGCTACTGCCTCTCAGGGAGGTGGATTACCTATTTGCTGATGGGAGAATCTCTCCTGTCAGCGGAGGCAGTGTCTACACTGGCGCGTCTACACTGCAGTGGTGTAACTGTGCCGCTATAGCATTTTAAGTATAGAAATACCTTAAGTCTGATTTTTTACATAAGCTGTTTTCAGTAAGTTAAGGCCATGTCTACACCAGCAGTTATGTCGGCAAGACTTTTGTCGCTCAGTGATGTGAAAAAAACACCCCTTTGAGTGACGTAAGTTTTGCCAGTATAAGCGTCCATATGCACAGCGCTGTGTCGGTGGGAGATACTCTTCTACTGACATAACTGCCACCACTCGTTGGGCTGGTTTCATTATGTTATCTGGAGAGCTCTCTCTCCTTGACATAACGTGACTACACGAGGGCTCTTACAGCAGTACATCGTATTGGTACAGCTGTGCCGCTGCAAGCTTGAAAGTGTAGACATGGCCTTAGTACTTGGTGTTTTTAGGATGAAACATTCTTACTTAAATCTAGTTTTTCCGTACTATAAAACAAGCAGCAAAGTCTCAGCAAATAAGAAAAATAAAAGCAGAACCTTTCATAATTTTAAGCTTCTAAATATGTAAAGTTTTAAATACCTAATTGCAGATGTACTAAGCAACAGCAATGGTCGCTAAGACTTTCAGTTCACTTTCAAATATTCCTGGCACTGTACAATCGATTGTGTAATGTACTATTTAACTTTCATTCTCCAGTGAGCTTTAGGATAACCATTTCTTTACTCATAAACAGTCTTTGGTTGTTTGAATCCAAAATATAAAATTATTATATAAAATACTGTTTTTAAAGTTCTTTACTAGATATATCTTTGTAATGCTGTTGTTGTAGACTTCGGACTCAGCAAAGAATCAGTAGATCAAGAAAAGAAGGCCTACTCTTTCTGTGGTACTGTAGAATACATGGCACCTGAAGTAGTAAACAGGCGAGGCCACAACCAGAGTGCCGATTGGTGGTCATTTGGTGTTCTTATGGTACTGTATGATTAATTGCATAATGTTGTTTGCAGTCAAATACTCTGCATGCCTTCACAGAGTAATGTTAAATTTATTTAGAATAAACTTGCCTAAGCCGAATTAGAATGACTTTAGGTTAAGGGGAAGACCTGGGAGAAGCTGGTAACTAGATTATACTGAAGAAACAATAGTTTTGAAATAAGTTGAACCTTGACTTGTTTAGACCTCTAAGGAAATGCATACTTCTAAGGCAGGGATCGGCAACCTTTGGCACGTGGCTCACCAGGGTAAGCACTCTGGCGGGCCGGGCTGGTTTGTTTCCCTACTGCGTCTGCTGGTTGGGCCGATCGCGGCTCCCACTGCCAATGGGGGCGGCGGGAAGCAGCACGGGCTGAGGGATGTGCTGGCCATCGCTTCCCGCCGCCCCCATTGGCCTGGAGCGGCGAACCGTGGCCAATGGGAGCCACGATCGGCCGAACCTGCAGACGTGGCAGGTCAACAAAATGGCCCAGCCCACCAGGGTGCTTACCCTGGAGAGCCGCGTGCCAAAGGTTGCCGATCCCTGCTCTAAGGATTATTGACATATATGTGACTTTGTAGCAGTCCAGAACAATTTTATTCAGTCACTTTCCTAGGTTGTTGTTAGGCTTCAGTTTGAATGTTTCTTTGACACGTTGCTTAGTATTTAGATTAGAAAAAAAAAACAAAAAAACTGAGTTTGGCAAAGCATTCCTTTAAAAAATGTTTGTAACAGCAAGCCTGTTCAATGAACATCGTGGAAAAGTGGAATACACCAGTAATATTAATATTTGTGCTGTTGCAGACAGTAAATTGTTACACTATTAGCATTTGTACTGAGGAGGAAAAATAAAGGCAAACACATTTTTTGGCTACTTTTTTGTGGTGTAGCAGTACATGACTTCAGGGAGAGTTCCATTTGACTCCTCAAGTAGCTTTTAAATTATGGTCCATGAACCACCATTAGTCTGCAAAACCCTCCAAGGTGTTCTACATCATCTTTTTATCCCATCTACAGTTGATATTGATTGTCATGTAAATTGCCTTCAAAGAGAAAATGTTTAACTTTTGGATATTTTAAAAATTAAAATTAGTATGTATTTGCTAATCACCCTGAAGACTTCTCAGGTCTTAGTGTGTGTAGTACAAGTGGAATACCATGTTAATTAAAATCTTGTAAAAGTACTTTTAAAATAACTAACCTCTTGATGTTGATTAAACATTTGTTCTTTTCAGTTTGAAATGCTTACTGGTACACTACCATTTCAAGGTAAAGATCGAAATGAAACTATGAATATGATACTAAAGTAAGTATTTTTCTTTTTTAATAAAATTACACTTGTTTTTTGAAAGTAACAGAAAATGTAGCTATAGATATTATGCTTTAGCTTGTGTATTGTAGTTTGCTCACTTGCAAGATGTGAAGTTATAAAATGTCAAACACAAAAGTAAGAATTTGATCACAAACAATGTAGATACTGGAGAATATCTCCAAGGCTTAAAACTGTAACACGTGTGTGTGTGTAAAGTTAGTATTAAAAATAGGGCAGTAAAGTACACTAGTTATTTACCAACCACCTTTCTATATGCTGTTTGTTACAACATAGCTTATATAAAAACAAAACAACCTAGTGTATACAGATTGTGTGTATGCTATTCTCTCTGTGTACATAGGTGTGTATACACACACTTTCTGTATAAAATAGTTTAATCCATGTTGTAAAAACAGTAAAACAAGTGTACAGTGGTGATTGGTAAACAAGTCCTAACTGTACTTTTTTGCCACTCTTTAATTGAGGGAGTAAGACTTTATTGCTTTTGTGAGTAGTCAGAGGGGTATCCTGCAGATCAAATGGTTAGACTTCTGGGACTTTCTGAGGGGGATGATTGCTAAAGAAAAGGCTGTTTTAGTCCTGACTCCATGGCAGGAGGTAGTGTCTGTGATTAATGTATAGCAGCGTTGATACAGAAAATTGATTAGTTCACCGCCTATTTCAGGATTTGTAGTATAATGAATATGTGCATGTATAACATAATGTTACAATTCTGCCTAGAAATTTCAAGCTGAACTAGACACTTTGATTATTAAAAAAGTTGTTCAAATCACTTAAGTTGTTTTAAAGTTTTGTCCTTACAAAATAATCTCCATGAAGTTGACCCCATTGGCTTTCTCTAATGACTTTATGATCTAATTCTTGAGGCTTTTTCTGAGTGGAGGAATAAAAAAGTGACTTGTGGGGTTGTGTGGGTGTGTAGATTACAGGAGTGTTTTGGCTATTTCCAAATGCCTTCAGAAGTTGGTTCTGATAGGAAAGGATGAATACTTCCTTTTTGTCATATGCCAGCATGTTTGGATAGACTTAGATCTCCTCAAGGATACACAACTTTAAGTACTTTATGCAGCTTTAGTTTGAAGCAGCCTATTTGTTGAAAACCACTATACCACAGTGTGTGCTTTTTTTCTACAAGTTTCTTGAACAAGTAGCTAAGCTATTTTAATATTTATATTCAATTTGAAATCTCGTTCACACAATTTCACTGCCTTTGTGACACACATTGACAGATCTGATTGCAGAGTTTCTTACCCTTAGTTTAATGAGTCCATCTAGAGCGTTTTTAGCAAAACATGCTTTTTGAAGTCATTATTTCTCCATTCTCTTTCTCCAGAGCAAAGCTTGGAATGCCACAATTCCTTAGCCCTGAAGCGCAAAGTCTTCTAAGGATGTTGTTTAAAAGGAACCCATCAAACAGATTAGGTAATGTGATCTTGTTTTGGTTGGTTCTTTTTGACCTGGATCTTGAAGTAAAATCATCTACAGCATAACTTGTGAACAATTTAATTGTTAAGTGAAGCTTCATTGAACAGTCATATCAGTTCTTGGTTATTCAACAGACTTCATTTTATCATATTTTCTCGAGTTTGAAGTATGTTTATTCTGGGTTTGGCTCACCTGAGTAAATGACAGAGGAAGGTAGGCTGAAGATGACTTTCTTGGACCAGTCATTCACCTAGATTCTGGATGCAGCATTCTACAGAGCTCCAGTTCACCTAAGCAGCTGCCATGCAGTCTATAAGGGGAGCTTTGGAGTATATGAATTGGCTCTTGCCAACTGCTTGGATACACCAAATACATTGAATTTTCAGGAATTGGAACCAGTTGATCTTTTCTTAGTCACCCAAAGATTCTGTGCACTGAATCTGTATTGCAGCCAGTTTCAATAGGATGTGCATCATAGCCTTAGTGTTTTACCAAACGGTTTTACCACATATTGTGCTGACTTCCCTCAGCAGTGTAGCTCGTACTGTTAGTCTGACAATGTCAGCAAGCCATCATTCAGAAAAAAATAGCCTTTCTCTTATTTGAGCTCCCTCAATATGCCTTTCTGTGGCTTAGTATACTGTCCCATTTTCCTGTTTTTGCCGGCAGCCCTCCACAGGTGCATGGAACAGTGGCTTATCAGACTATCCAAAAGGCTGTAATTCTGGAGTAAAAACAAAAAATCAGGAAGCAGATTAGAAAATGCTGTTATACTCCCCCAAGCATAGTCTCTAATTACTTGTTTGGAGGTTTAATATTAAATTAATTAGTGACTTGCAGGGAAGTACTCCTGATTCTTTGTAAACTTCTAGATGTAAGGATGCCCTGTGAGTAGGGCTCCTTTATATATTCAGAAGAGGCAAACAAGGCACAAGTCCACTTTTTTCCTTTTTCCAGGTTCCCTTTAAACATGATTGTTTTTCTTCAATGTGTGTGAATTCTACTAGCTATATGCCAGTCTGTTCTCAGTTAAATATCTTGCTTGGAAACTCTAACTCTATTCCATGAATAAGTGATTCCATGCAATTTTCCAAGAAACCAAGTAACTAACTTTTAATGCAATTTTGTATAGAGATTTTTACACCAAAGCTGGTTTTAATTTAGTCACTTTTGTTCCCTATAATTGCAGGAGCTGGTTCAGATGGAGTTGAAGAAATCAAGAGACATCCTTTTTTTTCAACAGTTGATTGGAATGTAAGTACAAAACAGTTTAATTTCAAAGCCATTTTTAGTTTTGCTACATTTGCAACATCTCTGTAAATTGCAAGATAATTAAACAGGATATACTAGACAAATGAGACTTCTGACTCTTGTATTCTGAGACTGTATTTCTCCTCATTGCTGTACAGTATTGAGGGTCTCACTAAAATTTTAAAACATACATTAACATTTTTAATAGTAATTAGAATTGGAACATTTTAAATCTTAAAATACTAAATAAAACTCCTTCAAAATGACTCCAAGGGGAGAGGTACAGAAATTTGTGGTTTGTGTGTCATTGTAAGCCCAAGGTAGGGGTCTGTGTTCAAGAGACTGGATTCTTTTGAATAGCAGTGTTTGTCAGGGCTGTGCATGCACACTGTGCCTCCTTGTGTGAAGCCATAAAAGGCAGTGCGGCCACAGTTCTCCCTCAGTTCCCTACTACTGCCAGTGGCAACAGGGCTGAACCCAGTGAGTGTCCAACCCACTACATTCACTGAATGTCCAACTCACCCTTTTCCCAACTAGTTTGGTGAAGAGAATTGATCTTCACCCTTTTAATCTTGTTTTCTTTAATTTGGATATTCCAATAAAAAAGACATCTCTCTTCCCACCCCACCCCTGGTACAGCAGGTGTGAGGTGCTTCACACCAATATGGAATCTAAATAGCCATTTTTCATACCCTGCCTCTCTGGCTATAGCTTCATCCCCTCACTGACTGACATAGATATTGCATATTCTGCCTTCAGGTTGGGGGGTTGTCTGTAAGCGAGGACTGGCCTGCCTGACAACCCCCCAACCTGAAGCAAATACTCACCAGCAACTACACACCACACCACAGAAACACCAACCCAGGAACCTATCCCTGTAGCAAACCTCGTTGCCTACTCTGTCCCCATATCTACTCTGGCAACAGCATCAGAGGACCCAACCACATCAGCCACACCATCAGGGGCTCATTCACCTGCACATCCTCTAATGTCATATATGCCATCATGTGCCAGCAATGCCCCTCTGCCATGTACATTGGCCAAACGGGACAGTCCCTCCGCAAAAGAATAAATGGACACAAATCAGACATCAGGAATGGTAACATACATAAGCCAGTAAGTGAACACTTCAATCTCCCTGGTCATTCTATTACAGATTTAAGTCACTATCATTGAACAAAAAAACTTCAGAAACAGACTTCAAAGAGAAACAGCAGAACTAAAATTCATTTGCAAATTCAACACCATTAATCTGGGCTTGAATAGGGACTGGGAGTGGCTGGCTCACTACAGAAGCAGCTTTTCCTCTCCTGGAATTGACACCTCCTCATCTATTATTGGGAGTGGACTACATCCACCCTGATTGAATTGGCCCTGTCAACACTGGTTCTCCACTTGTGAAGTAACTCCCTGCTCTCCATGTGTCAGTATATAATGCCTGCATCTGTAACTTTCACTCTATGCATCCGAAGAAGTGAGGTTTTTACTCACGAAAGCTTATGCCCAAATAAATCAGTTAGTCTTTAAGGTGCCACCAGACTCCTTGTTGTTTTCATCAAAACCTTGATGTCTTTGTCCTGTGTTTGGGGATTTTCCACTTTCCAAACACCAGCCCCCTGAAGAGGGGTAGGGAAAAACTGGTCGTCTTGGGCTCCAGCTAATCCAGGGGTAGGCAACCTATGGCACATGTGCCAAAGGCGGCACGCGAGCTGATTTTCAGTGGCACTCACACTGTTCTGCATTTTAATTTAATTTTAAATGAAGCTTCTTAAACATTTTAAAAACCTTATTTTCTTTACATACAACAATAGTTTAGTTATATATTATAGACTTATAGAAAGAGACCTTCTAAAAATGTTTAAATGTATTACCGGCAAGCGAAACCTTAAATTAGAGTGAATAAATGAAGAGTCGGCACACCACTTCTGGTTGCCGACCGCTGAGCTAATCCGTTGTCCCAAGATGCTTCTATCAGAATATGCAGTCATTGAGTCTCTAATGACCCCCTTTTGTACCTGGTATGGGAGGGGTGTGTGATACAGCCTTGTCAGCAAAGGTGGAATCCACATACTCAGAACACCTTTATACCCTGTGAACAATTACTCTTCTGCCCTGAGTTCTTCCTTGTGGCTGGTCGTCCTTATGCTGTGGTTACTGTCTCATTTGCCCTCTTAGGCTGGTAAAGACTCCACAACATGCTCTCTTGTTTCAGTAACACGCCTCCTTGGTGGTCAGTTAATTACTAAACATAGCCCAACCAATCCATAACCAAAAGTCCCCAAAACTAGGTCATTTATGACCCCAGTGCATAGAATCCTTAAAACTTCACACTGTCTGATCCATCAACAGTACACATACTATACTCTGGCATTTTCTACCACACCTGGGGTTTTCTTTGGTCTTCTCCTGTCCTTCTGCCACGACAGCCCCTTGAACTGGAGCATAACCCAGCTTTTCCCAGCATGTTCCCCCTCCCCCGCCTCTCTGCTGGGAGATCATCCTCACCAGAAGAGCATCCATTGGTCCCCCTGTTCAGTAACTCTCAGGCAGAGCAGCAGGTAAGCCCTTCCCCTGGTGCTCAGTCCTCTAGTTCCCGCTTTGCAGCATGGAAATGTCAGAGGTAAGCCCCTCTGCTGCTCCCATCCCTCAGCCTTCTGTGGCTCTCAGCTCTGGCTGTCTGGCTTGGAAGTCAGACAGCAACTCTTTGCTGCTCTCATGTCTTCAGCCTTTCCAGGAACCTTCTACAGCTTTCTTCATGGACCTCCTTCCTTTCTGATTCTTCTATAGCCCCAGATGCTGCCCCGCCCTCATAACTGGCCAAACTGGGAGCTCCTCCTATAATATAGTGGAGCTTGACATGCTTCATTTAAAGGAGCTAGCCACCCACTCTCATCTTCTCCCTTGCACTTATTAATATCTCGCTCTCCTCTGGCTCTTCCCTTCATAATACAATCATGTTTTAATCTCAGTCTTAAAAAAAGCCCCATTCTTGACCTCACTTGCCTCTCCAGCTATCATTCTATCTCCTTTCTCCTTTTGTCTCTAAGCTCATTGAATGCAGTGTTTACAATTGCTTTCTGGAGTTCCTGTCCAATTCCATGCGAGGCCCTTTCTAATCTGGCTTCCATCTCTGGTACTCCTCTTTTCCTTGCCCAAGCTCAGAACTAGTACTCCATCCTCATCCTCATTGACTTGTCAGCCATGCTCTTCTTGAAATTTTGTCTTCCCTTGGCTGTCTGTGACTGTCCTCTCCTGGTTCTCCTCCTCACCTCCCCTTTCAGCTTTCTGTGTGGGTTCCAGAGGGCTCTATCCTTGGTTCTTATCTCTTCTCTTTCTACATGCTATCTGGGTAATCTCATTTGCACAAATTAAACTACGCTTTCCATGCTGCTGACTTGTATATCTACCTCTTTGCTCCAGATCTTTCTCAGTTTATCCAAACTAAAACTTCTGCCTCTTTCTGACGTATCATTGTGGATGTCTAGCTGTCAGACCAAGCTCAACGTGGCTAAAACAGAGCTTTTAATCTCTGCCACCAAAACCTTCCCTGATGCCTTCTTTCTTGATTACTGTGGACCAGTGGTTCCCAAACTTTAACAACCTGTGAACCCCTTTCACTAAAATGTCAAGTCTTGCATACCCCCTCCTAAAAATGAATATTTCCAGGGATTTTCTCCTTTACCTGAGTATAAATTATAAAAGCAGTGATCTTGGAAATATAAAATTTGTTTTTATGACATACTTATTACACACTATATAGTATTAATTATTTATCATTACAGTATTTTTATTACGTTATGAAAATGGCAACACTCTTCCAAGATCTCACTTTCGTAGCTTGTATCACTTTGAATAAGCCTGTTATAAGACAAGGCTCCATCAAGGAGTATCAGATGTGAAACAGCATGAAGGTACTTAAGAAGCCAACTCAGAGTTCCTCCTACACAAGCATTCAGGTCTTGAGCAGTCCAGGCAAACAAGGCATGTTACGACAAAGCTTAAACTTGTTCTTCATAATAATTTTAAAAATACTAGCTGCCCATTTAACTTTAAAAACAGCAAAAAATATCCACCTCCCTTTCCATTTCTTATAAGGAATCTTGAAGTTTAAATCTCCTCAGTGTGATAGATATGCTTGCTTTGATCTGCTTAGCTCTTGAAGTCCAGGGGCTCCGTGCAGTGGCCCCGAGCTGCCCAGGGTCCCTAGGGATAGCTCTGTCCGCGATTTAGGGAATTTTTTCCCGAGAACCCCCTGTAACATTTCACGAACCCCAGTTTGGGAACCACTGCTGTGGACAATGCCACTGTTCTGCTTGTCTTACAGACCCATAACATCAGCATCCTCTTCAATTTGGACCTCTCTAAGTCCTCACATCCAGGCTTTGCCTAAATCTTGACCGATTCTTTCTGCATAACATCTCTAAAATACAGCCTTTTAAATCAGTGTTGGATCTTTTTCTAAAAGGATATGCTCTAGTTCAAACAAGAATTAATGCAAGGAAGTCCTAAAGGCTTGTTGTACAGCAGGTCTGACTAGATGATCACAGTGGTCCCTTCTGGCCTTATCTGTGAATTCTTACAATCCATCCACACAGCTAAATTCTCATCTCACATCTCAATTACTGTAATATCCTTTTCCCTGACCTTCACAAATTCAAGCTTGCCCTGCTCATTTTTATTCAGAATGCTGCTGCAAAGAACATTTTCCTAGCCCAATGACTTGATCATATCACCCCCATTCCGTGCCTTTTTGCATCCCTCTACTGGCTCCCCCTTCTCTGTTCCATCAAACATAAGCTGCTTGTCTTCACTTTTTCAAGGCTTTTCATGGCCTATCTTAACTCTGTCATCTCCCATTCGCTACCAAGATGACAACTGCCACTCCAATCAGCCCACGAGGCCAACTTCCATTGCCCTATTGTTGAATTTTCAAACTAGCTCCTTTGTTCTTTCTCCCATGCTTCCCTTCATGCTCGGAAGGAGTGTCCTTGAACCATGAAACATTATCCTCCTTCAAATTCCTCCTTAAAACTCTCCTTTGCTGCGATGCTTACAAAAATCTTAAGAGGTAGGCAGCTGGTGTGCTGAGACCACTGCCTATCATGCTGACCAATATTATCTTATTTCCCTGTACTCACCTGTCTCTCTGTCTGTCTGGCAGGTGCTATTGGAATACAAATATTAAAGAAAGAAAAAAATGCTATTTGTATATACCTAGAAATCCTCTTGCTACTGTATCAATATATTTTCCTATTACTATCGATAAGGAACTGAGATTTCTAAGAGAGCAGTATCTAGAACAGTTTTCAACCTGTGGTCTGCAGACAACTGAGGGTCCACAGATTTTCTGATTTCCAAAGGGGTCTGCACCTCCATTCAGAATTTTCTCCGGGGTCTGCAAATGAAAAAAGGTTGAAAACCACTGAGAAAATTGCACTTTTTTTACCTGAAAGTTTTGTACCTGCTTTTTTACAGTGTGCACTTTGAGTATTTGACAGCACTTAGTGTATAATCAATTCTGGTTTGGTAATGGTCATTTTCACTTCCTGTCTCATTCACTGCTCTGGGTGAGCTCATGCATATTTTCCCCAAGTCCTGTGATAGTGGGCCAGGGATGACTACTCTACAGTGGATATTCCTGCAGGGAGCAGTGGGAGTCTGGTGATGGTCAGGGAGTACCACCTGGCCAGCGTAGAGGCAGAAAGCCCCTACAAGCCACTCAACCTTCCACTGGCCTTGACATACAAGGATGAAAACAGAGATGCTGAATGAGCCACCTTTTTTTTTTTTTTTTTTTTTTTCCCCCCCCCCCTAAACCCTGAATAGGGCTGGGGAGTACCTGTTTGGGGTAATGCTTTACTCCTGTACTGCTCATCAGGACAGAGGATAATGAGGAGCTGCCATTCCTCACTGTTCCCTTAAGGGATCTAGGAAAGACCTGGAGTATTGGTTTAAGAGGTGGCAAATCCCCTAAGGCAGGAAGAGCTAGGGAGAATCTCCTGCTCTAGGGATCTAGAATGGGAAAGTATGGGATGTATCCTCTCTCCCTGCTCTTGGGATTGGAGTGGTTTGGAGAACCAGGCTCCCTCCACAATAGCCAGAAACTGGGATCCAGTTCAGATATTTGGGGAATATACCACTGCCAGCCCATTTCCTTCTGAGGTAAGGATGAGTTAGTGGGGGCAATGACATGCTGTTGTCTACTTAATAAGCTGGAAGGGGAGAGGCCTGGTGGGTAAGAAGCGGGGGCAAGCTTTGGTATATTTCTTGTGGCTTTCTGATTCTCTCTTCCCTGCTAAGGCCCTTCAAAGCAGGAAAGTAGAAAAACCTGAATAAATCTTTTTAAAAAAGGATCAGCAGTACATGTTTGTGCCTGCTATTTTGAAGTGTGCTCTTTCAGAAAGCTAAATCTTTTGAAAATAGATGAAAAACATTCTAGTTGCGTTCCTTTTAGTTTAGCAAAATATATAATATCTGTATAGTAATTCTGAATTTTAGTTAAACTTCTTTTGTGGCTTTTCTGTTCCAGAAACTGTTCAGAAGAGAAATTCAGCCCCCATTTAAACCTGCTTCTGGTAAGCCAGAAGATACCTTCTGTTTTGATCCAGAATTCACAGCAAAAACCCCCAAAGGTAATGCATATATTTAGAAAATAACGAGTCAATGTGATGAACTCATTGTATGGGGAGGGCTAAATTCCATTGTTTGATACCTGGGGGCTAGAGCTATAAAATTTAGAACCATTGATCTTGGGAGTTGGCACAAAGATGAAAGGCAGAAAATATACCAATCACAGTAAAATCAACTGTGGCATTAGTGCCATTCAGTGGATAGACAACTGTGTTTTGCTCTTGTCTCAATTTTACTTCCCTTCTCCATTTCTCTTGTTCCTGTTTTGGTCTTTATCTTTTTTTTATCTCCATTTTCTCCAGTGGTGGATTGACTTGAAATTGTAGAAAGGGGCTTGAAATCCAAATCTTTCTTCTCTCTCCCAAGTGACTCATTATTTCCCCCACCTAGCTTCATTTTCTTATCTTTTACAAACCATCCTTACCTCAGTGCAAGCCCCAGAGAGTAGCACTCTTAAGCAGTGAATCATCTCCCATTCATCCCCTCCTAGCTGCTGGAGAGAGAAACTGCAGAGAAAGTGGTTTTTTTTTCTTTGCCGTATCCTCTAAGTGGCTAAAATGAGAGGAAATTGAGCAGCAATGCATTTTTCTTCTATTCCATTTTGACCAATGTGTATTAGACGGTAAGAGTCGCCTGATAGTCATGGAGAGAAAGAACTGTTCTTTTTTAAAGTGATTGATGTCCAGCTAATGGGATTGTATTTAGTAGTGGACATTGAATATTTCTGCTAATTAGCATTGAAAAATTAGCACTGAAATTATTAATATGATCAATTGTGTTGTAATTTCAAAATTAGCACCTCATTGTAATGAATTAGGGCAGTTCACCCTCATGAAGATATTGTACCTGATCTATAGATCAGGAAGACAGCAGTACAACGTTTTATTTGGTTTCACATTAGAAGAGATTATTTTTCTAACTGTAAGAGCTGGGAACCATTTTTATATTAAAACCCTTGATTCTGCACAATCTGTGCCTGTCACCGGGACTAGGTTAATACAGTTGTTGGATCAGATCTGCCCTATGTCTGAGTCTTAGACATTGCTTGTGAGCCTAGATATGTTAATACATAGTTCTTCACATCTTGTCAAAAGTGAAGTGAAGATGACTCTGACATCCTAGTCCCTTGTGCATGTTTTGAGTATATTTCAGGATTACTATCCTCTACAACTGGAAATAATTTGGCTCAGTAAAGTTTTTGATGGGTTTACTTTTCTTTTGCCCAGTCAAATTTGAATTTAGGTGAAATCCAGGTTTAGAGATGAGGGATTTTTCCATGTTGGTATTAAGGTGCAATGGTAAAACTGAATGTGTGGGGAAAGTAAAATGGTATATGTTAATGTTTTGCCTGACTTGAGCTAGTGCTATCCAATCAATTTTAGGAGTGCTTCAAGTAAACTTGTGTAAATATCTTTCGTGAAGTCATCTTTTAAATACAAAATTACCACACAGTGAAATGGTTTTGTTCTAATGTTCAGTCACTCAATTAAGGCTTCTAATCATTACTGTTCAACAATTAGTATATTCATTTAAGGGTCCTGTTTATAAATCTCCACTTGACAGTTTCACCTGGACTTTAAAACCAGATATCTGGTTTGTTGGCCACATGACGTATTATCAGCAGTTTGTATTCCAACATAGCTCTTAAGTTTACATACATATGTTAAAATATCTCTGGGCCAAATTATGCTTTATTTGTGTTTAAACAGAGTACAGTGAAGTAGAAGTTGTACACAGTGTACATTGGGGAAGACCTTGGCTCTCATGACTTTTGAAACATATCGCTACATTCTTCAAGTATTGTCTCCATGGATCACTGTACTTCTGCCATGCCCACATCTATGGTTCTTCAGTTGAAACTTCTAGCTAGCAGTGCCCTCGTATGCACCCTTTTTGACTCCACATACTTGAGCTCGCAGCTATGAATGAAACCGTGGCACCAATCTTTAGTTCTTCTTTGTGAATAGTCACAGACAGAGTTGTTTTTTGGAGGGAATAGATGAAATTGCATGTATTCTAGTTTATGCAACATCCTGAATTCTTGTAGTTTAAAAAAAAAAAAAAGGCGGGCATGAGGGCAAGCATGTATTTTATTTAACATGATACTGTTAAAATAAGTAAAAGTGAGAATATAAGTGAAAGGTGATATATTGGCACCCCGACTACATCTTGTAGTTCAGAACCAATTCTACTTTCTTGTATTTTCCACAAAATACTTTTGAGAACATATCTATGGTAAACACACAGAATAGTTTAGCTTGAATATACTGTAGTAACAGAATACTCTTCAGATTCTAATTAAACCATGTGTATTTAACAATTAGATTCTCCAGGAGTTCCACCTAGTGCTAACGCGCATCAGCTGTTCAAAGGATTTAGCTTTGTTGCAACTACTGCCATAGAAGATCATAAAATTTCACCCCTCACCAATATATTGCCAATAGTACAGGTAACATTTATTTTTCTTGGTATAGATATTTCTTAACTGAAATGCCAAAAGCTGATGTGTGTATTGATAGCTAACCTCCATTCTCCTCTGTTGGAAAGACCCTTATATCAGCACAGCAGCACCAAAACCCTTATAATATACATAAATATTATATGCAGCAATTTAAACTAATCCATTCTCAAAAATCAAGTTGAATGTCTTTTTAAATGTAAATTTCAAAAGGAAAAAACTGCAAAGTAAAGAAAAATGTACTGCTTGAGAAAGTAAAAATCATGTTTTGTTAAAGTACAGTTTATTGTTTTAAAATGCAGTTTATATTTGTTTAAAGCAACTTCATGGAAACAGTGCACAGTTCACTGATGTATATGAGCTGAAGGAGGATATTGGTGTTGGCTCCTACTCTGTTTGCAAGAGATGTGTGCACATAGCTACCAATATGGAGTTTGCCGTGAAGGTACTTGGTGTAAATTCTCTTTTGTTATTTGAATAGTTACTCCACAGTCAAGTAATGTATCTTTTTAATGTATTAGTAAGTAAGGAGACCTTTTTTTATATACACCTAATTTTTCAGTCAGTGTAATGTTGTATGTACTTTGAGAAATGAAAAAGTAAATTTTTCCATTCAGCTAAATTTTGTATTTGCTTTTACCATTGTTTCTTGTTAGAGGAAAGGTTGCCATCAAACTTTGTTGGAAAAAGATTTATGGAGCAATATAACAATTATTTGAAACCTAATTCTGTTGGCTTTGAAATTACTTCAATTATCATGTTTCGTTAGACCGAATATACATATTGTTAAATGTTCCCTTTTCCTTTTTTATTTGCCCTTACAATAAGAGTACAACAAAGGTGAGATCAGTGGACTCTTTAGGTGGGGAAGTGGGCAGGAGGGAAGTGAAATATTTAGGATAGTCTGATAAATTCACTAATATCTTCAGATTAGAGTAATTTTCCATATATGCTAGAACTTGTTTTGTAACTATTAACCTCAAGCTTTAAGTGAATAGGCTGGATAATGTCACTCATAACTACTAAGGATGAAGCATTAAAGTAAAGAGCAATAATGTGTGACTTTTATAGTCAAAACTGCTGTCTTGCTCAGTTTGAAAATTCTTGTTACTTGTAGCTTTTGTGGTCTCTTATCCAAAAATCCAGGATTTTCATCCATTTTGCCTTTATGAGGAAATACTTCATTTAACATTAAGTCCTTTTCCACCATTTATTTCACAGATAATTGACAAAAGTAAGAGAGATCCCTCAGAAGAAATTGAGATTTTGATGCGCTATGGACAACACCCTAATATTATTACTTTAAAAGATGTATGTACTCTTTTTAAATTTTACAATTCTTACCACAAAACAGTCAAACAGTAAATAAAATAATTGTTGGGTAGGGATCTCATGTTTTGTGTTTCCAGTAAAACATGCTGGAAACAATACCTACAGTTTAAAAAAAAAAAAAAAAAAAAAGGTAAAATATTTTAAATATGGCATATACTGTTACTTATAAATTATATCTTAATTTTTTTGCAAAAGTGCCAGGTTTTGGGAGACTCAAAATGTTTTTGGCCTTTGCTAATTAATGTATTATTTAAATTCCTAAATGATTCTGGGCCTTAAAGGTGACGTGCAAAGAGAAGAAAATTCTGCACTTGCTTGCTTTTATTTCCACTTTCCCTCCCATTTGAAATTTAGATCTTGTTTATCATGGTTCTACTGGAAGATTCTGTAGACAGCTAGAGAGCTAGTAGAATTATGATACCATAATTAATTAATAGAACTTGTGCATGTGAGAGGGGATGGGATTTTTAGGTACTAATAATTTCTTGTTTTTTGTTTAACTCAAAATGCCGAACAGTTAAGATCTACTTGTGAAAGAGTCAACACTTATGCACTTTAAACTGATGGCTCAGGCCTTGTTTACACTACAGGGAATTTGAGTTACAGGAATAGTGTAATGCAAATTGACGTGGCTTAGATCTATGCGATGTTGACGGGAGACGCTCTCCCGTTGATTCCCCCAATCTTCTTGATCCGGTGGAGTACAGGAGTCGACGGGAGAGCAATCTGTGGTCGATTTAGCAGGTCTTCACTAGATCCGCTAAATCGACCGCCGATGCATCGTTCACCACTTGTTGATCCCTCGGTAAGTATAGATAAGCCTTTGTAGCTCTCTGGCATTCCAAAGAATTCTGTTAGCAGAAATTTTAAAAAGGACCAAAAAAATACTCCTGCTATCTCTAAGGTTTAAAAAAAAAACCAACAACAAAAAACCAAACCAAGCAGAAACCAAGTTCATTGGGGCTTTCATCATTAGCTATAAAAAACCAAAATGCCACCCCTGCTGCCTCCTATTTCAATGGGTTGCAAATTGATGGGCCACTGGAGATTGGGACAGCTGCAGTTGAACAAGGGTGGAGAGCACATGGTAGAGGGATACAGGGGTGATTCTTCCCATTCAGAATCTTTGGCTAACTGCAGCTATCATTATTCCATGTGTTTTGCCAGCACGTGGGGAGCTTATTTAGTTTTTAAAATAATAACAAAGAACCCTACGTGTTATAAATAAATGTAAAGATCCATGGCTGCCTGAACAGTTTTAATATATGCATCTGAGTCTGATATTGGAAGCTTGTCTTTGCCATCCTTATCTCAACTGAACACTTGATGTGTCGTTGATCTAATGTAGAAATAAACTACTTAGGTGGCAATATATGAAGTGCCATCACTCAAAATTGCATCTGGTAAAAATAGGGAGAAACAACATGCTTTTTCCTAGGGCAGCACAGGTGAAAGAATGAATCCCAGAATATCGTTTAATGACCCACTAGCTCCACATTGCATAAGAATGGCCATACTGGGTCAAACCAAAGGTCCATCTAGCCCAGTATCCTGTCTTCCAACAGTGGCCAATGCCAGGTGCCCCAGAGGGAATGAATAGAACAGGTAATCATCAAGTTATCCATCCCCTGTTGCCCATTTCCAACTTCTGTCAAATAGAGGCTAGGGACACCATCCCTGCCCTAATAGCCATTGATGGACCTATCCTCCAGTGAGATGTAAGGTTTCTTTAATCCTTGTGCCATGAGGCATGAATTTTCAGTTGAAGAATTAAATTTTGCAATACCTGTCTGTATACATATACACTTAGAAGATTGAGAGGACTTTTTTATTTAGTCCTTAAAATTCTTAGAATGTATATTTAATTGTGAATTATTCAAATTAGTGTGTGTGTTTTAAACTTCTGCAGGTGTATGATGATGGCAGATATATTTACCTGGTCACTGAATTGATGAAGGGAGGAGAGCTGCTTGATCGGATTCTCAGACAAAAGTATTTCTCAGAACGGGAGGCTAGTGCTGTATTGTATACTATAACTAAAACAGTTGACTACCTTCATTGTCAAGGAGTAAGTGATACATATTATATCATGATTGTATTTAATTACACAAAGTATAATCACATTTTCTTTTTCTTACAAATTTTTGTTGACTTGTTAGTATGTGAACACATTATGAAGAGAGTTGAGACTTTATTTGCGTACAACATAATTTAAACTTTATGCATAATTTATAAAAATGTCTTGATAGAAAATTAATTCAATTACATAACCTTTAATTAAGCTACATCTCCATGGAGGGTGAGAAAGAGGAATACTTTTCTGTATTTCATGTCAAGATTTCAGTTTTGACTCATGCAGTTAGACGAAAATATTTTTGCTCCTCTAATGGAAAACTAGAATGCAAAGTTATTCTAATATGAAGTATTTAATTCCTGTAGAATAATTATGTAAAATAAACTAGTATTTAAACCACCAGAAACAAAGTTTTCTATAGAAATGTGCCACCCAGAGATCTGATTGTGTATGTGAACTTTAAGTATACAAATAGTTTACTCAGTTATTCTATTTAAAATTGATCTGAATTATTAGAACTATTTAGCTGGAAATACCAATTGGGTTATATCACTGCCATAATCTGATTTTTTATTTATAATGACCAGATAATGCTTAATCCCCCTGAAGAGCTCAGCCAGATAACTACTTGTATATACTAATGAGGCTTGGGCATCACACAGCAGGAAGTGGGCATTTTGTGGAAGTCTGATTTCATTTTGTTCTGAATTTCTGCTTTCATTATATACACATCTGTACAAACTGTATGTTTTAATTAATACACATTGCTGTTAATACATAGCCACTATCAACTCCGAATAAAATGTAGTTGATTTTAACTACAGTATTATATTTATTCACCTACAAGGCCCTAGCTTTTAGGTTGTAGTCTATTTTAAACCTATAATACTACTAATGCATTTATCTTTATATACATGTTGTTTTCAATAATGTATTCCAATTTTAATAGCTTTTAAAATGTTTTTAAAGCACATGCTTAGTACTAGAAATGTTTTTATGCCAGGAATATTTAGTGGTAAGAGTTCATCCATATACATATCTTATAAAAGTCATATTGCAAAGTTACTTTTAAGGGTCCAAAATCTAGTTAATGAGTGCACCTACTTTTCACCTTTTGGAGATGTTTAGATCACAAATGAGGTTGGTTATCTTAGTCTTATTCGAAATGTCCACATGGAAATGTGTTAAAATTCAGATAAATGAAGCCTTCTGGTAAAAGATATTTATTACAGATAATGATTGAGATATATTACCAGAGTTGTGTGAGTCTGCTATCATAGTACCTCTCTTCCTCTCTTACTCAAGAATAGGCGTATTGGCTATAAAGTATCTACTCACATGAGTAAAGACTATTTACATCAGAAATTGTTGCAAGATTTGGGCCCCCTATATATGTGGGGTGCTATCACTAAAAATGTCTAACACTCAAATAGTAAAACCACAATGAACACTAATATCCTCCTAGCAAGTATTAGAATCATTAATGAATGTACAAACCCTCACATTTTCTTGAAATTATTGAATTGAACACAAGATGAATCATAAGATTATGGCAAGAGAGTTTGATTCCATATGTAGAAACCTAGATTCAGTAATGAACACAGACATCCCGCTACTTAGAGTAGCTTTCACTACAGGCTGCACTTTTGATAAAATGAAAGCCCATTTAGGAGTTCTGTTTTTTGTAGTAATTAAATTTTTCCAAATCTTAAAGGGTAAAATTATATGCAAACAAATAACTATTAAATTGTTGTATGAAACAATGCCACATCTAGTACAAAATCATATGTATGGGGCAATGAACGAAACAAGAGGAGGATCTTTTTATGTTGTGCGGAAATACTGGTAACTTTTTCATAATCCATTTAAATCCTAGGCTCTTTCTCTTCTTGTGTCAGGGAGGTTGTCACTTTATTGCAAACCTTCCTAGCATCATCAAACAGGGAATATGTGTTATCCAGTACAAGAGATGTATCTTTTCAGCAATTAAAACAATAATAATTTTATACCTATAATTATACACTGTTTGAGTCAAACAATTATTTCCCAGATTTAGCCCTGTTAACAAGGTCAGGAAAGAGAACTTTAGAGAAAAGTTGTATTTTCATTTGGTCTTTCATAAGTTTTTAACTATCTGACATTACATCAGTGCTAATGACCTTTCATAGATTAGAATGTAAACAGTATTTCAAATAGAAAAATTATATACTTTATCATAAATAATCATTTAACATTGAAGAAACAATCCTACTGTTCTGAGAAATGGATTAACCTTTGTAGCTTACGACCAGGGCTGGCTCCAGGCACCAGCCCACCAAGCATGTGCTTGGGGCGGCACCTAGAGGGGGGGAGGCCGCGCGTGGCTCCGGCCCGAGAGCGGGGCCCCAGCCGGGCTCACCGCCTTCCCCCCGGCGCTCTGGCCGCAGGGCACAGCGGAGCCCCGGCCGGGCTCGCCGCCCTCCCCCCCGGCACTCTGGCCGCTGGGGAGAGCGAGCCCCGGCCGGGCTCGCCGCCCTCCTCCTGGCGCTCTGGCCGCCGGAGAGAGTGGGCCCGCGGCCGGGCTCGGCGCCCTCCCCTGCCACGCTCCTCGCGCGGGGGAGGAGGAGGGGGTGGGGATGGGGATGGCGGGAGGCTTTTTTGCCTGTGGCAGCAAAAAAGCCAGAGCCAGCCCTGCTTACGACATGGAGTAGGTTTTATTTCTCAGTTGTGGGGGTCAATAAAGGATAATTGCATCTTTACCATGATTCAGGAGCTTCTACGTAATGTTATTTTAGAAGATACAGAATTTCTGGAGTTACATCATGTACTTTAAGTAATTGTGTGGATCAATATTGTGCTACCTTCATAGAACAGTTACAGATAAGGAAATTACATATTTTTGCACATGTGTCCTATAAACATTTATTATCTTTGAGTTACAAATAGTTTAAGTATTATACTTTGAAGTCTCTTTATTTTTTTTAAAGGTAGTGCATCGCGACCTTAAGCCAAGTAATATTTTATATATGGATGACTCAAATAATGCTGACTCTATCAGGATTTGTGATTTTGGATTTGCAAAACAACTTCGAGGGGAGAATGGACTTCTTTTAACTCCTTGCTACACTGCCAACTTTGTAGCACCAGAGGTATCTTCAGCAGTTTAATATAATGACTTTATATGTACCATTCTGACTCATGAAGAAACCATGTTTCATCATCGTAACCTTTCTGAGAGGGACATATTTTTCTACTAAAAGGTGTGAACAACACGTTTAATTGTTCCAAACCTTGTTCTCCTTTCCCCTAAACTTCTCTATAAATGCCATTCACACACTGTAAATAAGTCTTCACGATGGCTTTTATTTAACACAAATAAGATGTGCTCTTCCTTTGGAATTTAAAAGCATGATTTTATGAGAAATTTGTCTCAAATTTATTTCCTAGCTTAATGGGCTAAAATTAACCAACTATACATTCTTTCCTTGCTGTGTAACCAATATTTAGATCCCTTTTTGTCCTACAAAATATTTATTCAATACTGCCTACATTGTGGGCTAGTTTGTGGACTCCTTCCTCAGTTTTACTCTTAGTATTAATAGCAATTTACCAAAACCGCTAGAAGTCATTGTTAGACTAAAATAGCTGTTACAGGTAAAAAGGGAAACATCCTGTCATGACAATGCTCTGGTTATGTTTTCAGAGTGGTGATCTTAAATGTTGCCATCCTAAGTCTCAAAAGGATTAGTTCCAAATAAATTCCAGAGACTCAAATTCAGGCTAGATATCTTTCTAATTACAACTTCAGCATTTTTATCTTCCCTTTAAATATTTGTCCAGGAATGCATTTAAAATACTCATGTCTTTTTTCCCTCATTTTCCCAAGCTTTTTTCCTTAGAGACAATGTTGCTTGTATTCTGCATCTTTAGATTGCATCAACTGTGCCATGTGCATCTAGTATCACAATGAGTTCTTTAAAGAGAACACGTTCCTTTAGACAATGAGAAATGTCACAATAAAAGACACTGAAAGCATTTTCCTTTTATATCTGTCCCTAAAGTTCACTGGGATACAATACTGCAGACCTTAATCTGGAAATTGTTTCTGTGGGAGTTTCCCATGATTAAGGACAGTAGGATCAGGTTCTTGGGTTTACAGCACAATATTACTGTCAATTTATTTGTGCTGATGATCTCTCAAGGAGTGGCTCAAACCTAATAAAATGGTGGTAGTGGCCCCCAGTAGGAAGACACAAGCATGTTTTCAAAATATTTATACTGGCTATATTTAAGTATATTTGACATATTTCTGTTTGGTTTTAAGAAAGAATGTTGGGATTGGCTTACCCTCACTGTAGTTTTTTACATGCAGCAAATAAAACTTTAACAGCTCTTTGTTTTATAGGTTCTCATGAGACAGGGATATGATGCTGCTTGTGATATCTGGAGCTTGGGTGTTCTCCTTTACACAATGCTGGCAGGGTAAGATTTTTCTCAGCTTTCAGTTAGTTTCCTGGAATTATTAGTATGATGTATACACAGACATTCTGATATGACAGCAGCCCTGAGATGGATTAGACATGATAATGAATGTAAAAGTTCTAGATTTTACTACTTGTTTGAATGAAAATCTTTTTTTTCCCTACTTGCAATAAGCTTTGTACAGTATCAGGCATTGTGGCATGCTGAGCAGCAGTCTTAAAATATATGGATTGCAATAAAGTATATTTTAATAGAAGGCTTCCATAATTCACCAGTGTTCTTCATGTGTTAATATTTAACATAAACTTAGGGTTACCAGACGTCCGGATTTTCCTGGACATGTCTGGCTTTTTGGGGCTCAAATCCCCGTCCGGGGGGGAAATCCCCAAAAGCCGGACATGTCCGGGAAAATCGGGAGGGCTCGGCGGTGCTCGGCCGGGGCCTGCGGGGCCGGGGGTGCGGGGGCGCTGGGCCGGGAGCCGGGGGCGCAGTGCCGAGCCGGGCCGGGAGCCAGTGCCCCAGGGCCCGAGCCAAGCCGGGCGGGAGATGCCGGGGCCAGAGCCTCTTGGCCTGGGCCGGCCGCCGAAGGGAGCCGCTCAGCCAGGAGGGCCGGACTGAGCCGCGCCGCACCCCGCCCCAGCCTACCTGCTGCCTCCCTGTTTCAGGCTTCCTGCGAACATTTGATTCGCGGGAAGCAGGGGAGGGGGAGGAGCAGGGGGCGGAGCGTTCAGGGGAGGGGGCAGAGTTGGGGTGGGGCTGAGGGCGGGGAAGGGGCAGGGTTGGGGCGGGGCTAGGTCCCCATGGAGTGTCCTCTTTTTTAAAAACTAAAAGATGGTAACCCTAATAAACTTATGGAAATATTCAAAATCTAGAATGAGTTGCTTTCAATGTAATTGTGCTCCTGTCTGGAAAAAATGTGCCTAAGATTACTATAACTAAAATATTAGAAACATTTTTTTCTCTATTTCGTGTTTGACAGCCCTACATATGTAGTCATTTTCACTGTTTGCTTTGAATAGCTAATTATCCTGGTCTGTATCTTTTGTATAGGAACAGGGGAAAGAACAGTGCTTAAAAATAAGAGTGCAAAACTACCAAATTTGGTAGGGAGATTTAGGGTCACATACACAACTGTTTTTCTGATCAGATTTCAAGTGGCCAACATCCCTTAAGGATTTTGATGTTGACACACAAATCATACATTACATGGGTATGGAACATTTCATTAGATGGGTTTTGAAATCTCTAAATTACAGCATTATGGAAAAATGAATTGAGTTACTTTCTTTAGCAGCATCCAAATATAAAAGGATGCAATTTCTGTTGACGTTTTCATAGCAAATAATAAACTGAGGTTGAGATTTGAAGCGAGGCTTTTAGTAAAATGATAGTATCATATCCTTAATCTTTAGTGCTATCACCTATTCCTATTCCTTTTAGGCAGACAGTTGACTTAATTTTAGCAGCAAATTCCAATTTATAGATTCATATCTACCTATTTGAATTAGTATATTATTACTTGTGAATTTCAAAATATAAATGTTTGTATATAAATGTGACCCTAATGACAATGATAGTGTGTAATTAATATTTTTAAAAAATTGCGAAGTCAGACTCCTATTTAGTCACATGTTCTACCCTAGCTTCAGCATCAGAAATTTTGCAGATCAAGTTTTCATACTGTATTCTGATAACTGCCTCGCAGCTAACAGGCCAGATGAGTTTTGTGTAAGGTTCTAGTGAACCTTCTATAGACAGCTGCTTAGTGTTAAGATTTCATTCCCCAGAATGCTAATTCAAATTCACTTCAATACAAAATCTGAATATATGATGGTGCTGGGTATTTTTGGGATCTTCGGAGTAATATCTCTGAGCTGGAATTTTAGTGACACAAACTTTTAGCAATAAACATGGAAAAGCTTTCATAGCTGTCATGACATTCCTGGACAAGAATCCAATCCATTTTACTGAAATTTGAGGTACATACTGCTTCTCAGGGTGGCTATCCTATACCAGTGTGTTAAAGGGGCATTGTCTTAATTGTTGTTAGGCCAATTAAAGATGATTTTGCAAGAGTACAGTACTGAAAGTAATAATCCTTAAAGGAGATTCTCCTTATGGCAAGAAATGGTAAATTTTGCTACATGAGTTTCACAGTCTTTTGGTAGTCTGCCCATTATAGCTTTAATGCATGATGGACACTCACTAGTAGTAGCAGCACATGAGTAAAAGGCTGTAGCTGCCATTTAATTCTCTAACCTGTACTTCTCATCCCACTATAACACTTTCAAAAAGTACTTTTCTGGACTAATTATTTACAGTCTCATTATTTGCAGTCAAAAGATTAATATTTTTGGAACATCTGGAATGTAATTGATTTTTAAGATGTAGAGAAGTAACAAAAACACATAGGTTTCTGCTTTTCAAAGGGGCTTAATTTTGTGCCCTCCCAGGACCTGAAAGAGGATTGTTTTAGAAGTGTAAACACTGTGGACTTTGTCATCCATGATAGCAGTTACATAACAAATTTTATAGGTTAATTCTTCAACTTTAAACAAAACTTATGAAATCATTAACTTTTAAAAGATATTAATATTCAGTATGCACCAGGTACTTGACCATCACTATGCGTATCTTAGAATGTTAGTTCTCAAAAATGCAGCTCTTTCCGGGTAGCAAACAGTCATACATCTGGGATTAATAAATTATTGAAATCACAGTAAATTACAATTGAAGGGTAGTTGCAAATGTTTGCAAACAGTGTCATGTGCTAATCTAAATAGGCCTGATCTTGTCCAAGTTTTACTCAATGTTTGCTTCTAGACATGGAAGGAACAGGACAATGTAACATTCTTAGGAACTATTCAGGTCTCTTGGATGTGATTTATATTTATTAATTTTAACTCTTCTGAGTGCTCCACAGTTGGATTCATGGTTAGTAAGGGATCTAACTTTACAGACAGAGACTGTTTCTTAAAACTTTCTAAAAGGTTCTGAAAACAGCTTTTCTTTAATTTTCAGAAATGAGAGCCTCCCAAACTTGAGTCTTATAAACAGTCCCAGTCACATTTTTTTGTGTTTGTTTGTATTTTCTGTCCATGATAAAAGGTATAGACATGTTTATGGACTTCAGTCAGATTTATTGGTCACTTCACTGCCGTTCAGTTTAAAAAGTGTGATGACCTTACATGAGGATATTCCCGATCATTTCTATTTGTGAAACATTTCAATTTAATTGATGAACTCTGGAATGGTAAGAATGATAGCCTGCAAGTTGTTAACCTTTAGCTACTATGGATCTTTGGTCTGTACTTAGTTTGTTCCACTGGATAAGCCACTGCAATGAATAAAAAGAAAAGTTTTTAAAGATTAAATTTTCATGTATTTTAGTAGATATCTGAAATCACATAATATAGTTGTAACACTACAGTAACACTACTATAAGTATCTAGACAGAATGACACTGCTTTCTGAAGATTTGCTTACGTCATGTTTCTTTATAGATTTCATATACATGTAATCCTTTCTTTACTTGTAATTTTTTTTAAATAGCTATACTCCTTTTGCCAATGGTCCCAATGATACTCCTGAGGAAATCCTGTTACGGATAGGCAGTGGAAAATTCTCTTTAAGTGGAGGCAACTGGGACACTGTTTCAGATGCAGCAAAGGTGTAAATATATTTTATCTTCTATAGTACCATCTAGGGTACAAGCAAATATATGTTAAACTTGATCGGATATCCGACTAATGTAACTTAACTCTTAGCCATTGTATCTTGGTATATTTTTGTCTGTGTGTGCAATCTGTGGTATATTTTTTTGATGGTTTCTGATGCTAGGGCTATATCAAGAGCTACATTTTTAACAAGGGAAGAACGTTTTACAGTGCCTCACAGTGGCCCACATGTAAAACTTCAAGTGCTCTGTACAAGAGGTTTGGGATCTGTTCTAAACTTCTCTCTTGCTGGAAGACTTTCGGCAGTCTTTGAAGGACAAAGATGGTGATGTCATATTTCAGGGCTAAAACCTGAGTTTTATTTCCAGCAGAGCCAGCTGACGTGGGATGGATATTGTGTGAGACTACTTAAATCTGGTTCTTGTTGAGTCGTGGCTACCTAATTCTTGCTTGGTACTATTAACATCATACTATCATTGACTCCAAATTCGCAGAGTCAGAAGGATGAAAGCTTAATGTTTTATTGTATTAACGTGAACTACAAAACCAAAATGAGAAATGTTAAGCCAAAATTGCTGCACTGAATGCTCTTGCTGACTAGGCTGATTTCAGCAGAGAAATACGTTTTTTTTACTAACTTTTAAAGTTCACCCCACCCCTACAAAATAATGTTACCTTCTGGTTTACTGAAGGTGTTCCTGGATGTGAATACTAACTACTTATTACTATTAAGTTGTGTTCCATGGTATTTGTGATTGCACAGGACAATGCTTTCTGGGATACAACCAATAAGCTAGAAGCCAAGAGAAGTTTAAAGGAAAAAATGTTTTAAAGGGTTAGTTATAAATGTCTTTGAATTTCCTCATAACCTGTCTAATGAGGACATTCAGCACAAAAATCTGAGTGATTTTAAAATAGCTCCCTAAAATTAACCATCACCAAGCCTGTCAGTTGACTGACATGAGAACTGCAGTTCAGGTTTCAGTCTGACTTGCAAATGTGACTATTCAGATTCTTCTAAGACTTATTTTTTCCAGTTATCAGATGCAGTCTTTCCACCTTTTAATACCCAATGGAAAAACCAGGAGGAAAATACTTCCAGAAAAATTAAAAACGTTGTTTCTTGTATGTCCATAAAGACATATCAAAAGTAGCACAGTTCTTATATGGCAATTCACATTTAACTCAAATGATGTGTTTTTAATTTTTAGGATTTGCTAGACTTCAGAATTTTAACTAGAAAATTAAAATAGAAGCATAAAAAGTTGAAGAAAATTTGTAAATACTCCAAGTGGAAAATTTTAAATTTCAGTGAAATATAAAGACATGATAGTGGAGAAAAACTAGAAAAATCTACTCAGATTAATATTCTGGTATGCAACATACCAAGAGCAAAGCAAAATGCAAACGAGAATGATAAGGCTATGACTCAAACCAACAAAATAAGAAAAAAATAGTTGACTGCCATCTATTGATTCTGAGTATTTCAACATGTAAAGTTGCCTCTTACTTGCAATGCTTAGATGTCATCAAGTTTTTGGTTTGGGAGCAAACATTCCACTGCAATTTTTGCATCTCCTGTGATGAATGTTGTGCTAGTCGGTGAAAATCAACTGGAGGAACTAACCTATTTTATCATGACCTAGCTATGTGAATTGCAAAAGTAATCACACAGTATCAATGGTAAAAATTAGGTTATATTTTAAATCTCTGAGTTTTAATAACCTAATATGGTGCTAATATAATAATTATAAATTTTAACCTGACCCATTAGTAGGTTAATAAACTTTAAAGCTACAAAGGGACCAATATTGATCATCTAATCTTACCCCCTTAACACAGGTATTAGCATTTCACCCCTAATTCCCACATCAAGCCCATAGTTTGTGACATATCTTTTAAAAAGATGTTAAATCTAGATTTAAAGACTGTTCAATTCGTTATCCTAACTTAGTTTTAGCCTCATTTAAAATAAAATGTATTTCTAATCGGAGTTTGTCTAGCTTCAGCCTCCAGTCATATGGTACTAAGTCAAATGCATTACACAAGTCTAAGTACACCTCTACCCCGATATAATGCGACCCGATATAACACGAATTCGGATATAACGCGGTAAAGCAGTGCTCCGGGGGATCAAAGCAAGTTCGATATAATGCAATTTCACCTATAACGCAGTAAGATTTTTTTGGGGTCCTGAGGACAGCGTTCTATTGGGGTGGAGGTGTATATTGTGTCAACATGGTTACCTTTCTCAACCCAACTTGTAATTTAACCAGATTGATATCCAATATGTTTGATACTATTTTCCATAAAATATTGTTGATTGGCACTAATATACCATCATGTAATTCTTTAATGACTGCTTCCTGTATCAGCCATTCCTTGATTTCACCAGGATCAGCGTTGGCCTATAGGTACCCAAGCCATTCAGTTTACCCTTTTTAAAGTTTTGCCATTTTTCCAGCCATCTGGAACTTTCCTAGTAATTCAAGACTTGTTAAAAATCAACATCAGTGGTTAAGAGAGATCCTTGGCCAGTTTTTTAATACTCGGGTGTAAATTATATTTAAAAATATTGAACTATAGTAGCTGTTTAACATCCAACTTCGTTTCTGCTGGAAAAGGCAAAAAAATAATCACTGTGAGATGTGAATGCGTCACCCAGCTTCTTTCCAAAAACCACATAAATATTTACTGAACACTTAGAATCATAGAATATCAGGGTTGGAAAGGACCTCGGGAGGTCATCTACTCCAACCCCCTGATCAAAGCAGGACCAATTCCCAACCACATCATCCCAGCCAGGGCTTTGTCAAGCTGGGCCTTAAAACCCTCCAAGGAAGGAGATTCCACCACCTCCCTAGGTAACGCATTCCAGTGCTTCACCACCCTCCTAGTGAAATAGTGTTTCCTAATATCTAACCTAGATCTCCCCCACTGCAACTTGAGACCATTGCTCCTTGTTCTATCATCTATCTGCCACCACTGAGAACAGCCGAGCTCCATCCTCTTTGGAACCCCCCTTCAGGTAGTTGAAAGCAGCTATCAAATCCCCCCTCATTCTTCTCTTCTGGAGACTAAACAATCCCAGTTCCCTCAGCCTCTCCTCATAAGTCATGTGCTCCAGACCCCTAATCATTTTTGTTGCCCTCCGCTGGACTCTTTCCAATTTTTCCACATCCTTCTTGTAGTGTGGGGCCCAAAACTGGACACAGTGCTCCAGATGAGGCCTCACCAATGTCGAATAAAGGGGAACGATGACGTTCCTCGATCTGCTGGCAATGCCCCTACTTATACAGCCCAAAATGCCGTTAGCCTTCTTGGCAACAAGAGCACACTGTTGACTCATATCCAGCTTCTCGTCCACTGTGACCCCTAGGTTCTTTTCTGTAGAACTGCTACCTAGCCATTCGGTCCCTAGTCTGTAGCAGTGCATAGGATTCTTCCGTCCTAAGTGCAGGACTCTGCACTTGTCCTTGTTGAACCTCATCAGGATTTTTTTGGCCCAATCCTCTAATTTGTCTAGGTCCCTCTGTATCCGATCCCTACCCTCCAGTGTATCTGCCACGCCTCCCAGTCTAGTGTCATTTGCAAACTTGCTGAGAGTGCAGTCCACACCATCCTCCAGATCATTAATAAAGATATTAAACAAAACCGGCCCCAGGACCGATCCCTGGGGAACGCCGCTTGAAACTGGCTGCCAACTAGACATGGAGCCATTGATCACTACCCGTTGAGCCCGACGATCTAGCCAGCTTTCTATCCACCTTACAGTCCATTTATCCAGCCCATACTTCTTTAATTTGGCGGCAAGAATACTGTGGGAGATCGTATCAAAAGCTTTGCTAAAGTCAAGGAATAACACATCCACTGCTTTCCCGTCATCCACAGAGCCAGTTATCTCATCATAGAAGGCAATTAGGTTAGTCAGGCACGACTTCCCCTTGGTGAATCCATGCTGACTGTTCCTGATCACTTTCCTCGCCTCTAAGTGTTTCATAATTGATTCCTTGAGGACCTGCTCCATGATTTTTCCAGGGACTGAGGTGAGGCTGACTGGCCTGTAGTTCCCTGGATCCTCCTCCTTCCCTTTTTTTAAAGATGGGCACAACATTCCAGTCATCCGGGACCTCCCCCGATCGCCATGAGTTTTCAAAGATGATGGCCAATGGCGCCGCAATCACATCCGCCAACTCCTTTAGCACCCTCGGATGCAGCGCATCCGGCCCCATGGATTTGTGCTCATCCAGTTTTTCTAAATAGTCCTGAACCACTTCTTTCTCCATGGAGGGCTGGTCACCTCCTCCCCATACTGTGCTGCCCAGTCCAGCAGTCTGGGAGCTGACCTTGTTTGTGAAGACAGAGGCAAAAAAAGCATTGAGTACATTAGCTTTTTCCACATCCTCTGTCACTAGGTTGCCTCCCTCATTCAGTAAGGGGCCCGCACTTTCCTTGACTTTCTTCTTGTTGCTAACATACCTGAAGAAACTTCTGTCTCTTTATTTCGCTAGTGACAATTTCCCCATCTCTGTTAGTAATGGACCTATACTATTACTAGGATTTATTTTGTTCTTGATATATTTTTTTAAATGCCACGTATTGTCCTTACTCCAATTGCTCAGTAATCATTCTTTGTTCTTGCTTTTGTTGATATTCTTCCTTCCACCTACTACTGTCTTAATTAATCTCTCTCCCACCTTCTTTTGACCAACCTTGCAATTGCATATTAACTTAAAATAGCACTTTCCTAATACTCCAATAGGGCAAAACCAAATGTACACTTCTGGTCAGTTTCACCTTTCAAGTTTGTACCTTAAAGTGGAAAAACTTCAGAGGCATATCACTATATTTGAGTTTTAGATTTTGCAGCTGGTAGTCCAGACATAAACAATATAGCGGAAATGAGGAGGAGAATCTGCCACTAGGAAAAAATGGATCCAAGGCAAATGGGTTAGTGCTAACTATTTCTGCCCTTGTTCTGAAAGATGACTGGATTCATAAGCAAACCGAAATATGAAAAATCATGAACATTCTAATAAGGCTCTATTTAGAATGAATGCTCATTCTCTTAACAGACTTCATTGTACCTATTTAGTGTCACACATTGTATTCAGACATTTGAAATGTCAAGACACAGAATGCCCCACTTCAGCTATTGATTTCCTTGTTTGGTGTGGCTTGTTAGATCCTTCCAGATGAATTAAATGTTTTTTTTCATGTTGTTAGTAATTAACACTAACTTTCTGGCACTTTATATTTGGATGTAACAACTGTATATGTGTTTTTTATCATTTCAATCTAGGACTTGCTTTCCCATATGCTTCATGTAGATCCACATCAGCGATACACGGCAGAGCAAGTATTAAAACACTCGTGGATAGCCTGCAGGGACCAGTTGCCTCATTATCAGCTAAACAGACAAGATGCGCCACATCTAGTTAAGGTAAAACAAAAAATCCTCCATCTCAATACGTGTGAGCTTAACACTTTTGAAAGAAAAGCAGTCTTTTTTCTGACTCTGCTAATTATCATCTGCCTAAATTCCACTTGCAGTTTCAGATGGATATAGGATGGCTTTTCACTTCCTGTCCTAAACTGCAGATGTGGCTTTTGGGATTTTTCAATATATTTTTTTTATTACAGAGGATGTTGGCATGGAAATAAGGACCTTGTTGAAAAGGGGTTAATCTATTTTTTACTGTATGTGTTTCACTTGAAGTTGTCCTTTCCATAGTTGCTCTGTTGCCTGAGGGGGTGGTACTTGTTCCCTCCTTCCCCAGTAATGCCAGTGGAGGAGAGCCCTATGGTGGGGGTTAGCAGAGGAAATGAGGAGGAGGGCAGTTGTTCCCAGCTTGCTCCCCTGCCCAGATAAGCCCCTCTGCCCTATTTCTGTGGAATCAGGACTTTGTAGATCACAAGGGAGTATGTGGAGTGAGAAGGGGAGTATCTACTCTGTTTGAAATTCCCCTTTAGATCCTTTTTTGTAGCATCCTTCACTGTATGCCCTTACCTTGGTTCATGACTGTTGGTTCCTTTTGGCTCCTCCAGTTGAATTCCAGAATATCCATCGCCACCAAAAACTCCAGTAGTACTAAACAGGGAAGACTGGCCATTTAGCAACTTGTGTTGCTATGAACACTTCACCCAGTCATCCATTCTATACTGGCTCCTCATTGAATGCAGAGTTCAAAGTCTCTGTCCTTGTATTCAAATCCCCTTCTTGGGGATTGGCCCTAGTTACTTGAGAATCACCTCTGCATCCATTTTCTGCAACTGACCTCCCACTGTGTAGAACAATGAAACTGTTGAAGGTAGTTCATGAGTGCAAAAGATAGAGATTTCTCAGGAGCTGGTCCTAGACTATGGAACCAGCCACTTTCAGAGCTAAATGCTGAACACCTTTCTTAGAATTAGCATTCTCTCTGTCATCACAATGCACACACTCACTCATAAACATTCAAACAAAATATTGACGAACTTATCAAGTTTTTTGTCGTAGAGGCTGAGAGAAGAGATTGTTGCTGTTCTTTCTATTTTTTTAAAATCCTAGAGTAATAGGGGCAATACGCATACCCAGATGGAGAATTTTCTGGAGGTTTGGCTGGTCTCGAAGGCGATGTCTGTACATCAAGCTGGAATTTACACTTCCAGCATGAGGAGACTTACCTGCACTAGCTCTGATCAAGCTAGTGTGCTAAACATAGTGTAGCTGCGGCAGCATGAACACCAAGAAGATCTAGCTACCCTGAATATGTACCTAGCATCTCAGACAGGATCATCTCAGGCTGGCTAGCGCCTCCTGGTGCTCGCAGGGCTCTCCTGAGAACCACAGCGGCAAAAGGAGCAGAATATGCAGCTCCTCTGGCATGGCTGTACTGCCCCCAGCCCTGTCCTCCGGTGGGGCTGCTGTACAAATCCCGGACAGGATTCGGGAGAGCCAGCTGCTTGCAAGGGCTGGGGGCAGTACAGCCACGTCAGAGGAGCTGCTGGCGTCGGGCCGCGCAGGAGCCCCACGTTCTACTCCTTTTGCTGCAGCTGTTCTAGAGAGCCCTGCAGTTCAGAAGTCTCCAGCGCAGCAGGAGAAGGACAGAGGGCCCCCAAGTAATGTGGGATGGATCATGGGGAGGGGATGGGGAGAGCATGTGAGCCCTGGGCTGGGGGCAGGGAGGGGAGGGGTCACGTGGGGAGGTCAGGTGACCCCTTCCTTCCCCCCCTTTAGCTGGTACCCCCCCTTTGTGTCCCTCCCATGAGTGCAGGGTACTGGTAAGAAATGAATTCTACTTGCACCGCTGGCCTCATGAACATAGAGGAAATTTAATGGAAAGTGAAATAAATGTTACTGGGAAGAGGGAACAGACCTAAGGTCTATGAAGAACCCATGCTCGGAAGCCTTGAGGACCCAGGCATAAATATTAATTATCCCTTTATCAATACAAGGTTTTACAAAAGTAATTCTGCCCTAACAAGTTCTGTGGCTTTTCCAGGATTCATAAAGAATTAATATTTAACATTCAGTGTTTTCATTCCCAGATAACCTTTACAATCTTTGTGGATTTCATTGTTCTCTAGGGGGCCATGGCTGCCACGTATTCTGCACTGAATCACAAGACATTTCAGCCAGTCTTAGAGCCTGTCGCAGCTTCAAGTTTAGCTCAACGACGGAGCATGAAAAAGCTAACTTCAACAGACTTATAGATCCACTGGGGCACCTGAGCCAAACTGGAGCAAAGGAAAATCCAATAAGTGGCTCTATATTTGCCTGACCTGTGATCGAAAGACATATATGGTTTCCTGCTACACTACTTGAATTCTGTAAAAGTCCTTTTTTAAAAGAAAAAAATCCACAGGTTCAGGGGGATTCACACTGTGTTGTTTTACAAGCGATGTCCATGTTTATTTAACTTAAACATCAGGGTACATCACAAAGATCATAAGGTATTTCCGTACACTGTCCTTTCAGAGGTTTGTTGCAAATATTCTTTACATACTGTATAGTTTTGCTGGGTTCATGAAGAAGTGGTTTAGGGGACCATTACCAATAACCAAGTTGTACGTAAAAAGTGTCAGTGTCAGTCTTTTTACCATCAAACCCACTTGTAAAAAATCCGCAAGTTCTTACTTAAATTACTTTGTAATTGGGCACTTACCAATGGACTCCATTCATTTAACTCATTGATGCTAGAAGACAAGACTGACCACCTTATTGTGCCAGTGCAAAATGCATTAGTGCTAATACGGGAGTTCTACACTTGCCTGGTGCCCAGAATTAAAAAGGTTTGTGTACAAATATTAAAAAATGGTGTGCATCTGAGACATTGCACGTCATCCATAAAATTAAACCAAACAACTGGATAACAAGTGACTTTGTTTAGGGAATGGGTGTCTCTAATGTCAGTGTGTATTTCTGTCTATAGCAGTGGTGGACCCACGCCGCTTCCTGCAGCTCCCATTGGCTGGAAACGGTGAACCACAGCCACTGGGAGCTGTGGGCAGCCGCGCCTGCAGACAGTCAATATAAACCAACTGTTTCGCAGCCCACCAGCGGATTACCCTGACAGGCCGCATGCAGGCCGCAGATTGCCCACCACTGGTCAATAGTCATAAGCTTGGGGAAACACCCTCTGTTTTCAACATAAAAGATCTTACTGTGTTCTGTACTGAGCTATGAAAATGATTATATTATAAGTCTTCAAGAGTGAGAGCCTGGATTGGTACTACTTTAGATAGGACATGTGATAGTAGTCCATATGCTTTTAGTTATCTTTATCCTTTTGTAACTTGACTGAATTATGCCTTCCTATCTCATGAGGAACATAGGGACTTCACCACTGCCTTCCATCTTTTGACAGTCTCTTGCTGCAGTCTTAGCTCTTCCCGTATCATTTCGATAACTTTCTATTGTGTGTTTCCATGTCATGCTTGGTCTAGCTTGTTGCCTCTTGCCCTCGGGGTTCCAGTCCAACTCCTGTCTTATGTTACTTGGGTCTTTCCTCCATGTATGTTCTAGTAATCTTCATTTTCGTTCCATAATTTCCTGACCTATCAGTATATTTCGTCGTCCTCCAGAGTTCGATTTCCCCCCTCCTTTCCCCACCAGCCATCTGATATTAAGGATTTGTTTCAGGCAGTTGTTTATGAAAACTTGGAGGTTAGATAGTAAGGTCTTAAGTGTCCAAGTTTCAGTGCCATCTGTTAAGAATGACTTCACAATGTTGTTAAATATTCGAAATTTCATTTGAAGGGCAAGATTTCTGTTTCTTCAGATCAGCTTTAGAGTTATGAAGGCATGTCTGGTTTTCGCTATTTTGACTTTAATGTCTGTCCTACCTGTTGTACTTGATATGTGAAATATTGGACCTATTCTATGTCAGGCCCAGAAAGTGTTGCTGTTTCTTGTTGTGTGTTGATTTTCAACCCTACTAACTGTGCATATGCCCAAAGATAATTTGTTTCAGCTTGCATGCCTCTCTGAGCATAGGATAGCAAGTTGATGTCACCTGCAAAGTCTAGATCTTCTAACTTTTGTGTGAAACTCCATTGTATGCTACTTGATTGTTCTGTGGTCTTTCTCATTACCCAATGTGCTACCAGTAAAAAGATCATGGGTGACATAAGGCATCCTTGTCTGCTGCTGGTAGTAAACTCAAATGGCTTAGCTCACTGTTATGTATTACTGGCAGGTCATATTTTCACAGAAACTCTGTGTGATCACAGATTTCTGAGGGATTCCATAGTGGCATAGCAACATCCATAAAGCTGTTTTATCCACTGTATCAAAGGCTGTCCATCAGTACCTGGCTATCCCTCTGTACGTGGACTATATTGCGATTCCTTTGGCAATCTTTTCTGTTGAAGAGCAGTATATTCAATGTTAGCTTATCCTGGATTGTTAGGTAAACTGATATTTCATTGTAGCATTTTTGGCACATAGTTTTATTAGTTTTATTTATTTAAATGTATGTAATTGCTCCTATGTCCCTTGGCACATGTACAAATATTACAAACATGGCCCTATTAAAAACCCTTTCCTTGGCTAACCACAGGTGAAGTCTGGGCAAATAAGCTTTGAAATGTGCCCTTAAAGTCAATAGGTACAGGATTTTGACCAAAGAGGGGGAGTAGGTTCCACAGTTGTGGACCTCACTGAAAATATCCTGCTGTCCTCTCCCTCTCTGTTTGAATATAGGGGCATTTAGTTAAGTGCCTCAGCTCACCTGAACTACTTTGGTATGTCACAGAGAGAGAGTTAGTCTGTAGTACTGCCAGGTCCCAAATGATTTTAGAGTTTTCTAAATCAAAACCAACACTTTGAATTGCACCTAGGAGTGAACTAGAACCTCAATCAATTCTCAGAGGATGTGATCAAATAAAGCATTTCATGAAGCTTTAGACACTACTACACAATTGTTCTAATATAGTAGTGTTTTAAACATTTTAAATATTAGGAAAGTATACTTTGCTAAATTTGAACACATTGAGAATCATTATGACCAAAAATCAATTATTGTCCTGACTTGTCTGCTGTCATTGAATTTCTAATCCCATAACGTTTTTATAGCAGATCATAAAATGTTAATCTGGGGGAAAGGGGGAGACTTCACATACTGAGATAATACAATGGTGTAAAGGCTTTTGAGGGGATTCTGGAATAACAAAAGTATCAGTAACTCATCCTAAAACGTGGAGGTGACTCGCTGCTTTTGTTGTTGTTGGGAATACCGTAGATATGCTGCTAGTTACTTCTTGTTGCTGTGCAGGAGGTAGGAATTGCCTTACTGAACAATTAAGTGTTTTAAATTGGGATGCTTGTAGTATGGGATTTAATGAAGAACATGTGTACACTAGTGTGTCATGCCTGCTACTCAATTTCTTGGGTACAATAGGGTGTTGGAAATATTAGGGCCCATTTGTACCTAATTTGAGGTGCCTGTTTGAAATGCTTGAAAAGTAACACAGAACACAGCTGCCACATGGGAAAAATACTACTTAGAAAGAATTCTGCATCTTGCATGTTCAATGCTTTTTTCATTATTAGAGACCTTTGCGTGCAATTAAGTGTACACCTCTCCATATTTCCCACCTAATATTGTAATTTCATTTGTAATATTAAAAACTATTTCTATCAAAATTGAGATCACAAAAAATCAGACTCTGGATACGGAACAAAGAGCAAAAAGCACATTTAAAAACAAAGGTCCATTTGTAATGTAGATTTTAATGTTAAAGTAATAAAAATGCGGGAAAGAGAACATCTGAGATGCTAAGCTTAATTGTTTTCAGTTTTTCCCCCCTAAAGTGGCAGCTGGTCTTTTTTGGTTTTATTCATGAGTGATTTAGCAGTGTTTGCATTGGTATTTTCACTTAACTTGTTCAGACCCACCGCGCAATAAGCACCTTACAAGTATTGTGCACTAAATCAGTAATGAGCAGGCCAAGATACTTAGCATGTAATGGTATCTTCCTGGAGTGGAGGATAGGAGTTGTAAAGAGGAAAAATGTACAAAGACATGCTGATTGGTGAACATAGAATTTAGAACACTTTCTAAGTCAATCCTGCTGTTTAGATAAGAACATCACTAAGCTCTACTACAAGTGGCATTCCCAGGGCAAAAATAAGGTTTCCCTGGCTGCACCATTGGAGGGGTAATCTTTTCACAAAGACAAACTGTGTAGACAACACCTCTGTTATATTTGACACAAAACATCAGGCCTACGTAGCATGTCTATTTCCACTTTTATTTTGGGAATAAGACACACTTATTGTAACTAGTGCAAACAAAATCCTATCTAGATGCTTAAAATTTCATCATGTCAGTTTTTCAGTATCTGTGGGTATTGCTGGAATCCAGAATAAAGTTTCACCTTCACATTTGCAGAACACCCCCCTACAGTGTTTCATGACACAATCTTCATTAATGCTCTTTTGGCGGTTGAACTGATTTTTCTCATTTTAAAGGAAAATGCTAGTTTTGCAGAACCCAGTAGTCATGGAATTTAAAAGGTAAGCAACATGAACTCCTCATGAGTAATCTGTGAATTGTTTGAAAATGAAGATAATTACAATTATTTGAGTCTTTGGTAGGGGCTATTGAAAGGTATAATTTGTGTCATGTAGATATAGCTACTACACAGTCAAAGATAGGGTTGCCAGGTGTCCAGTTTTTGGCCGGAACATCCGCCCCCTCCCACACTCTGAACCTCTCGGGACCCACCCCCCAGCCCAGAGTTCCCTCCTGCATGCCTTATTTCTGTCCCCATCCCAGAGGCTGCACCCCCAGCCGCAGCCCTCACCCCTCCTGCACACCAACCCCCTGCACCAGCCCAGTGAAAATGAGTGAGTGAGGGTGGGGGAGAGCAAGCCTCAGAAAGAGGAGGGGATGGAGTGAACTGGGATGGGACTTGGAGAAGGTTTGGGGTGGGGTGGGGCCTCAGAAGGGGCGAGGCAGGGTGTTCGGTTTTGTGCGATTAGAAAGTTGGCAACCCTAAGACTGTAAACTGGTTAGCATTTTATTGTGGGTACTGACTTAAAAATAAGCTACAATACTGTAGTGAATTTTTTACTTTCATCCTTTATAAAAACAGAATGGAGAGCTACTTTATATATAGGGATTTCTGTAGTGCTAATTACCATCCTCCTAATATGATCCAACACGGGCTAATGTCTCAAATATCATTCCCCAGCAAGAAGCCTGCCAAAAGTCATAGTCTCAGTAGTGCAATTGTAATCAAAGCCTTTTTTTCTCAAATACATATTTACATAGGGCCTGACCAGCTATCACTAAAGTAAGTGGCAAGACTCCTATTTACTTAAGTTTGAGCTGGAGCAGGTCTGTAATTAAAGGTGTCATACCCTGTGAGATTGTTTCGTTGAAGTACTGGTTATTTGTAAAATGTAAACATCTGTAATATGCTCCTGGCCCCATTACTCAAAAGTTATGCAGTGGCACCAACAGCAGATGTTGCAGAATCAGAAGTATCTAGGGAGCTTCAGTATGGGCAGATTGTCTTAAGCCAACATGTTTTGGCTTTTGTGATCAGTTATTGAATACAGGTTTTAGTTTTTTATGTGTTTTCCTTATGCTCAAAAGGAGAGCATTCCTTTGGCCACACTAGAAACTTGTGATGTATGTGGTTGTACAAAGGCTGTCCAATTGCTGGTAGCACAGCTGTATAGCTTAGATGTCCTGCCTAGTGTGTACTTCCAGAGAACACATCTCAAACATCTCATGGATATGAAAATGAAAGCCAACCCCACACCAGTCAGTTGTTATCTTTAGACTTCCATTTATAGAGCTGAATTATCCTTATCCTTCTCTCTTTAGCTTTGAAAAAATTAATTAAAAAAACTTGTACACTCACTGTATATTGTAAGAGTTGAAAAAATTAATTAATTGAAACATCCAATAATTAAAACAGTATTTCTAGCAAATTTTAAGATGTACTTTGAGAGCCATTCATTGTAGGCATCTGTTCATCAGTGCATTGTAACAGGTTGCTATAACATCAAAGTACTTAATTTCTTTTTCAGATATTACAATTAGAGGAGGGGGGAGCCTGCAAAAGATTGAGATTCAGTTGTATAAATTGTCCAAAAGTGTGGTGGTGATCCACACTTAGTCAACAGAATGAGGCTAAAATAGTCATGCAAACAGGGTTTTGTGCACTACTATAACAGTTACGTTTCTTACTCCCAGCCAAAAACTGGAAGCATGCCTGTGTTTAAGATAAATGAAAGATTTTTTTTTTTAAAGTCAATTTTCAGTGTGTTACCTCCTGTTTGATTCAATTATAGTAAAGTTGCAGGGGGGATCCTTTAGTTATATAATATCACAGGAGCAATATATTTGACACAACAGTTGATCCACAATCACTTATTAAAGCATTCATACATGTTACCAAGTGTGTGTGTGTATAGAAGACAAATGCTGTACTTGGTTATATTACCACACACTTTTGTATTAGCAACTGTTCAATTAAGTGATTTTGGAATACTAGCTGTCCTCCTTTCCAGTGTATTTTTTTAAGAATTGCTCCCAAACGGCAATATTTTCCTGACTGTTGATAAAACTGCATATTTCTTTGTGAATATAAATAATACGGAAGTTAAATTGAGGAAAAGCAGCTGTGTGGCTAAAACTGAATAGTAGAGTAACTAGTCTTTTATTTTTATTTTTATTTTAAACCTTTTATAATACAAATCCTTGTCTCTTATTGGGTTTTTTCTATGTAAGAAAAACAAATTCTTTCATGAAAAGAACAATTTTGAAAGCTGTATGTAGAGGATCTTTAAACTCTAATTGGCAAGTCCCCTTATTGATAAATGTGTTTCAGAAATAATCATTCAAACTCCATTTATAGTAATCAGCAGTAATTACACCTGTTTTTGTTAGGGTACTGAAAAAAATAGCAAGAAGGTATCTCCTTTGCAGGGCAAAGTGTTTCTATAATATGTATGTTGCATTAGGCTTATGAACATTTGCTAACTATTGCATTGTCATAATTTCCCAAGCACTTTGGCATTCTTGCACTGATACTCTGATTATAGCTAAAACTGTTTGGCATGTGACTGGGCATAAATCTCAATATATGAAAGGGCATTAAAGTTAAAACAAAGCGTGCAATTCAATTATATGCTATCTGAGGTACTTCAAAGATGAACTATACAAAAGGTCCCCGTTGTCAGATATTGTAACTATCGTTCCTTCTCTAAACATATTGTGGATTTTGTATCATATTGTATTTATTTCATTTTTTAAAAGATGTTTTCTTTAAAGCTCTGTATATATTGACATTAAAGTTTGCATTGTACTACATTCTTCTCCTTGTAAGGCTGAATCCAGTAGTGCATTATACAGTATGTATTTTTTCTTTTACACTATGCTGCTAAATATTACTCACCTTGAATTACAACATGCCAAAGACGACTTAGAAATTGTATTTATTTTTGTTACAAGCATTGTGAATAATTATAGAGGGACAGTTTTAAATAGCTGGGAGTTCCTTGGGTACTAGGGGGAAAAGTGCAAATTTATTCTTTATAACTGACCTAATGTGATCTTGTGTGATTCAGAAACTTTCCGAGCCCATTTTAAACTTTTTTTAAAAAGCAGTGAGCCAACTTCCATAAAATAACCTATATTGTGAATTGCATTATTTATTGAACCTTGCTATATATTTCAAGCGTAAGTCAAAAGCCCGTTGTATATTTGTAATCACAGCATAGTGTTTTAGTATGTGTATATTAAACACTTAAAAAACATACCTACACAACAGATATGAGTGAAGTATGAACTTACGGTGGATGATCCACCACTTCACATGATTTTGGTGTTTTAATTGTGGGTTTCCTGGTTGTTCAAGAAATCCTTTTTATACTCTACAGCAGGGGTAGTCAATTATTTTTTGTCCAGGTCCAAATTTCTGGGCCCAGGTATAGTCAACGTCCAGACTCCAGAGAAAATCATTAAAAAAAAAACCCTAATAATAAGTAAATAGATTTTGAGGTCCATTCAAAAGTGTCTGGTGGTCCGGATTTGTCCCACAGTCCACCTATTGACTACCCCTGCTCTACAGGAATAACTTTCTCACAAAGGCTTCGATCCTGCAAATACTCATGGACATACTTAACTTCAGGCATGTGAGGAGTCCCGTTGCAACTAGTGGGACCTACTCAAGTGCTGAAAGTTAAATATGGAAATCATTGTTTGCCAGATGAGGGTCTAAAAACTCTAATTACAGTCCATGCCTGTGACTTCAATTTGAGTTTATTTTAAACTGAACTACCAAGGCAAACTCTTTGAAGAATTTGCCTGGCTTGTAGATGAGAGCCATTATTGCAGTTACAATTACAGTTAAAATATTCACATAATAATGGATACACTGAATACCACAGTGTAAATTAATATTTCACATCATAAAACAAGAATATTAAATATTTGACTTACGGGCACATGCAGTGTAGTTGTAGCCGTGTCAGTTCCAGGATATTAGAGATACAAGGTGGGTGAGGTACTATCTTTTACTGGACCAACTTCTGTTGGTGAGAGTCACACAGAGCTCTTCTTCTGTTCTAGGAAAGGTACTGGGAGCATCATAGCTAAATGCAAGGCGGAGCAGATTGTTTAGCATAAGTAGTTAGCACATTTTGTAAGAGACCATTCAAGGTAGAGTGGCCTGTTACCACCTCTGCAAAAACGGGGTCAGGCTTTTTCTACACTACCACTTTTGTCTATGAGGGGTGTTTTTTTTCACACCCCTGACCAATGTAAGTTTCACCGGCAAAAGTGCTGGTGTGGACAGCACTATCTCAACAGGGGTAGTTTGATTATACTGGCAGGAGAGCTCTCTCCTGCCAGCAAAGAGTGGCTACCCAGGAGACCTTACAACGGTACAGCTGTGCCATTGTAAACTCCATAGTGTAGACATAGCCTTAGTGCAGTGGTTTTCAAACTTTTTAGGCTGCATACCCCTTTCCAAATAATGTAGTCTACTGCATACCCCCATCTGAGACAGGCAGAGGCAACATGCATGTATGGGGGGGCCACATGGGCACGCAGTGATGGAACAATTTGTATAGTGGGGTTGCTGAAAGCCATTGAACAAAACTGTAAACCCTGTGTATGATGGAAAACCACTTTAAGTCAGGGAGTGCTGCCACACCCCTAGCACCCTTGGGGTCATGGGCCCCCAGATTTCTGCCTTCCATTTAGCAACAGCCTCTAGAGGTTTTCAAACGGGGGTGTGCCCCTTAGGAGGCCATGGAGGAAGATCAGGGAGTGAGCAGTGACGCCAGATGGTTCGGGTCAGCCCTGAATGGCGAGGCTCAGGCCAGCCCTGTGCAGTGAAGCTTGTGGAGGGAGTGCTACCTCTATTCCCTGACTCACCTTAGTGGGCCACCCAGCCTGTGTGGGGCTTGGGGGCAGGGGGGTCACCCAGACAGGTCCCATTTACTTTTTCAAATATTCAAAAAACCCATGAATGCTAACATACATAGCATGCTTTTGCAGTACAAAATTTCTGTCCCTTTTTGACAGCTGGGACACCTTTTGGCAACTAAATCTTCATCGGTTTGATGTTATATCAGTGATTTATTATGGGATGCAACAATAGCCATTTCAGATTATTTTAGTGTCTCTAGCACAATTGTGATTGCCCTGCAGGTCAATGTGTTGGAGTGACTGCTACCACACCGTCTTCCAGATATCCATTGATTGGAAAGAGGAGAGATGTATCTTCCCATTCCCTCCAGCACATAGCACTAAGTGATGACAGGTAATGTACATATCCTGCTGAAGTGCCTACAGAGCTGCCAGTCCACTGCCCTGAAGAGCTTTCCAGTACTCCTGGGGTTGGGATTTCTGAGAATTTCATCATGTCCATGAATTTAATGTTTTTGGATTGCAATGGTATTCCCTGGCACCTCATTCTCCAGGCTTAGCAAAGCATTTCTTCAGTCGCTGGCAAGAAAGGAAATGGCATAACCAATGCTGAGGGATAAAGATGCTGCTCCCAGACTATGCTCTTGGTTGCAATAAAACTGATTCTTTCATGTCCCCAGATTTTTATATTACCACTAAGGGCTCAACTTAAGTCTGCTTTCACTGACCGTGTTCACCAGCTATAAGCCAGGTTGCCCAGCCACACGAGCAAGGCACTGCAGGCACAGCTCTCCTGTTCGTGGTTGATATCTGAGGGCACGTCTACATTACCTGCTGGATTGATGAGCCGGGGTCTAGTCTAGACGCAATAAATCAACCCCCGAGCATTCTCCCGTCGACTCCGGTACTCCACCTGGGCGAGAGGTGCTGGCGGAGTCGATGGGAGAGCGTCAGCCGTCGACTTCCCGCAGTGAGGACACCGTGGGAAGTATAAGTACATCGACTTCAGCTACAGTATTCACGTAGCTGAAATTTCATAACTTAGATCGATTCCCCTCCCCCCTTGTGTAGACCAGGCCTGGGACTCCAGCAATGCATTGTTCTCCTTTTGTGGGGGGAGAAAAGGCGTTTCTCATTAAATAGATTTGCAGAGCTTTCCAGAGTGCTTTGATTGGCCTGCATGCCTCCTTAGCACCTGGAAAGTGCTCTGTACGCTTCCAGATACCTCAGAAGTGGTTGCTGAAGAAGCAGCTTCCCCACACTGATCCCCATAATAGTGAGGACAGATGGACTCTAACTGATAAGTCCCAGGAAGCATGTAGGATCCCCTGCTTTAGCTCAAGGTGAAAAGTCCAGCTCTATTCAGACCTGTCCCTACAACCTCCCTGGGCTGCTGCTTACCATCACTTTTTACCATGCTGCTTCCCCACTATCTCTCTAGGTTCTCCCTTTTCCTGGGGCCAGGACTCACAGGGCTCCTCATGGAATCCCCAATAAATCTCAAACCAAAAGTACAATTTAACCTCTGCCCTCCTTGGGCTTGACCTGTTACTACTCAGTTTTCCCTTACACAGTTCCTCAGTTAAATGTCTTTCAGGTCTCTCTCCTAAGAAGTTCCTGCTCTTTTATTAGGGCTCACCACCAGTGCTTGCTCCACCCCAGTGGCTGCTCCTGGTTAGTCTTGGCCTTTTGCCAGACTTCCCTGCTCCAGCAAGGATCTCCCTGGGCCTTCCTCATTGATCCTGCTGACTTCTCCAGTGCCAGGAGAGGGACTGTAGATCTCCTTCCCTTTCTTTGCCACAGCGCCTTCTGCTCCACATGTCCTGCCTTTAACGAAACCATCCAGATCCTTCCCCAGCTGACCGTCATCTTTAAATCTGGCCTACCCTCCAGGTGCAGCCAGCTAGCATAATTGGCCTGTGAGGCCCCATTAACCTATTTATTGACCCTGTGGGCTTAACATCCCTCTAGTAGTTTGAGGTTCATGAGCACTCCAGCAGGAACAACTTGGAATTCTCCCTGTCTTGTGCCACCTACTGCACAGCAGCTCCTGGATGTTTACGTACCAGAAATAATCCAGGCAAGTTGATCCACACCATAAGGCCGCCTTGTTCTCCACAGTGGACTTTAATGGTAGGATGTCAGGATTATTATTATTTATTTGACAGCTCAGGCAGTTGTCCATTAATGCAAACACCCAGGACAGGGTTTAAGCAATTCTGGCTAAAGTGACAGTTGGCAAGAATGCTCCAGTCTTCAGAAGGGCATGATTATTGCAACTGTTATTTAGCAATGAAGCTACCTGCCCTGAAATACTCAGCCTAGCTTTTTGAAATGCAGCAGCTCTTCCCCATATGATGGTTCTGCAATTTTCCATTTTCAGGCTTCCTGTTTTCCAAAGTGACTCATGTTGGACTGCTCTATGCTCTTGTGGTGAGGGGACCTGGGGCTGGTTAGTCATAGATTCCAAGGTTGAAGGGGCCATTGTGATCATCTGGTCTGACTTGCTGGATAGCACAGACCATAGGCCTTAATTACTGTTTTGAACTAGAACATATCAAGGCTTGATTTTAAAGTTACCAATGATAGAGAATCCACCACAACCTTTGGTAAGTTGTTCCAATGCTTAATTATCCTGACTGTTTATATATTCCTTATTTCCAGTCTGAATTTATCTAGTTTGAACTTCCAGACACTGGATTTTTTATACCTTGCCCATTATCAAATATTTGTTCCCTAAGTAGAGACCTGTAAACTATGATCAAGGATGGCCTACATTCTTTGTTCCTACATGTATACATTTACGTCTGCCCATATTAAAATTCATATTCTTTGCTTGTGCCTTGCTTTCCAAATGATCCGGATTGCTCTGTATCAGTGATGTGTCCTCTTCGTTCTTTACCACTCCCCCAATCTGTGTGTCATCTGCAAACTTTATCAGGGGTGATTTTTGTTTTCTTCCAGGTCATTGATAAAAATGTTAAATAGTATAGGGCCAAGAACCAATTATTGCAAGACCCCATTAGAAACACACCTGGTGGATGATGATTCCCTGTTTACAATTAAGCAAATTTTAATCCATTTAATATGTTCCATATTATTTTTGTATCATTATAGTTTTTAATCAAAATGTCATGTGGTACCAAGTCCAGTGATTTACAGAAGTGTTATAAACACTCTTATCTTTATCAGCAAAACTTGTAATATCTAAAAAGGATATCAAGGTAGTTGGACAGGCCCTATTTTCCATAAGCCCAAGTTGGTTAGCATTAATTATATTACCCTTCTTTAATGCTGCATCAGCTACTCCTTTTACCCAAGATCTGTATCAGGCTGTCAGATCTATAATTAGCTGAGTCATCCCATTTACTCTTTTTAAACATTAATTCCTAAATCCTAATCTGTGTGCCTGAGTATCCCCTCTTCCCCCAGGTTCCTGAGCCTTCAGGAGGCAGGAATTAACTTCAAGAACAAATACCACACTCAACAATCTAACACACACATGAGTAGAGACAAGCCCTCTGTTAATATTAGGGATAGATTGGGGGTGGAGGTGGGTCTACAAGGAGTCACACACATACCCCAGCAGTCATGCAATATGTGCAGACCCCAGTACCCCAATGTACAGATTAACACAAACAGTTTCAGCCCCAGTCTCTTAGTCCTACATGGTTCCTTCCAAGTTCCAACCCTTGCGGCGGTCACTGTTGGTTGGGTACAGTGTGAACTTGGAGGTGGAGAGGTCTTGGTCTCTGCTGCATGGTTGATGCCTATAGACTAACCATTGTTTCTAGCTATTTAAATAGGTTATTTTGGCTTTTAATGTAAGGTGGAGGGCTCTGAAGCCTACACTCAGGGCATATATATGGAGGCACTGACCATGCAGTAATCTGGTACTGGTCACATGCATGGTCAGTGCATAATCTACATAATGGGCTAGGGCCATTAAAAGTCTGGTTGGTGGTGCAGCAGGGCTTGTAGGCTCCCTGCCAGGCTCTGCGCAGCTCCTGGGAAGCGAGCAGCATGTCCCCCCAGGTCAGGGGTGCCCAGGGGGGCATCGCATGCTGCCCCTGCCCTAAGCGCTGGCTTCGCAGATCCCATTGGCCAGGAACTGCAACCAATTAGAGCTGTGGGGGTGGTGCCTGTGTGCGGGGGCAGCATGCAGGGTCCCCCGGCTGCCCCTCACCTAGGAGCCAGAGGAATATGACACCACTTGTCAGGAGCCACCTAAGGTAAATGTCACCCAGAGCCAGCACCCCTCAACCCCTCCTGCACCCCAATCCCTTGCCCCATCTCAGAACCCCCTCAGCCCCACCGAAACTCCCTCTTGGAGCCTGCACTCCAAACCCCTCATCTCTGGCCCCACCTCAGAGTCCACACTCTAACTCACAGAGCCAGTCTGGAGCCCCCTCCCACTGAACCCCTTGGCCCCATTCCCCTGGCCAGAGCCCCCTCCTATGCCCCAAGGCCCTCATCCCTGGCCCCCTCCCCAGATCCCGCACCCCCAGCCAGAGCCCTCCCATATCCCTGCCCCAGCCTGGTGAAAATGAGCAAGGGTGGGGGAGAAGGAGCGGGGAACGGAGTGGGCGGAGGCAGGGCAAGGGTGTTCAGTTTTCTGCGATTAGAAAGTTGGCAACCCTACAATGGACACAGCTCTACCAATGCTGCTCAGTTTGAAACTGCACCCCACTCCTGCGGGCCTCTCCTTAATGATGTCTGCTGAACAGATATGGATAAACGTCCACTGAGGACTAGGATGAGCCCACACAATGCACTTTCACTAGATTCACTAATTTTTGTGTGTATGTGTGTGTGGTAAACCAATGCTAAGGGAACAGGAGTACTTGTGGCACCTTAGAGACTAACACATTTATTTGAGCATAAGCTTTCGTGGGCTACAGCCCACTTCATCAGATCATGTAGTGGAAAATACAGTAGGAAGATATAGATCTATATATATCTAGAGATATAGATATATACAGAGAACATGAAACAATGCATGTTACCATACACACTATAAGGAGAGTGATCAGTTAAGGTGAGCTTTTATCAGCAGGAGAGAAAAAGAACTGTTTGTAGTGGTAATGAAAATGGCCCATTTCATTGTATGAGTTTGATAGCCTTGGTGACCAAGGCCCTCTAGCCACAGAACTGGTTATAGTGCAAGGAGTAGCAATACTGCCTTACCCTCCCACTTGTTTATGTTGTTCTGGTGCCCAGTGGTTAAAATGCCCCAGGTCTCAGTCCTTGGAAATAAAGTTTGTAAAAAGCAAGCTAGGCTGCTGAGCGGTGCATGTTTTTAGTAGCACCTGGGGGAACATCCCCTTGGATTGGCTTTTTTTCTCCACACTTGCCAGCTTCCTGAGGAAGAGCAACCAATCAGGGCTGCTGCAGGAAACAGGCAAAGCCTTCTTCCCTTCCTCTCAGGAACCAACACACCATTCTCATTGGAAAGAGTGTTGGGAGTCCAACAGCTCAGGGTGGCTCCACTCCCTCTGTCTCCCTCCCTGCAACATCCAACCTGGGAATGGGGAAAGGAACCCTGCTGCAGCCTGTCCCCAACCTGAGAGGGAGTGCGGTGAAGAACCCTGGGAGCTGCAGGAGGAGTAGAGAGGTGAGGCTGGACAGGGCAGAATTGTTTTGGGGCTAGAAAGCAGGATAGATTTGGGTGTTGGGGCAGAATTGCTGGACCAAGGGTATGGGCAGATGTGGGGTTGATGGCAGACCTCCTACACACACACTTTTCAGACCACTTTAAGCTCTGCCGGTGCCCCACCTACAGGAAATGACAGTGATCTAAAATTTCATGATATACCCTGCAGCTCCCCGTAGGCCATGGTAGGGCAAGGAGACCCCTGCAGCTCTGAGCCCCCATGGGTGGTGGTGGCCCCTTCCCATTTTATCATGGATATTTTTAGTTAAAAGTCAAGGACAGGTCACGGTTTCCATGAATTTGTCTTTATTGCCCATGGCCTGTCTATGACTTTTACTAAAAATATCCATGACAAAATCTTAGCCTTACGCATTGGGGTTCTGTTAATCCTATCTAGATTTGACCCAGCAACCAAAACATGAAAGACTCCTTTTAATTTAATCTGCTCAAATCTGAAGCAGGGTTTTTAGCTATGAAAATCAAGTGCATTTACCAACTGCACCACTTAACAGCCACTACTCAGGGCCCTGTTGTCAGAGAATGCTGACAAAGGACATCCCCTGTCCTTAGAATGCTATTCTCAAAGCTCTCCCTTTATTCCTTTCCCGCTGTACTTCTCCTTTTGGCCATTAGATGGTGCCATTACCTAAATTAAACTAATGGTACTGTCAAAGCGGTGCTACATAGCATGACCGGAGTACAAGAAGTGTGCTTCATTTACTAGACTGAAAACTCAGGCAGTTAATCTTGCCTCTTTACCACTGAGTGATCAGACCGAGATTTTACAAACCTTTCTATTTCATTAAATAGATTTTAATTTGTAATAATTATTAAAGTCAGTTTACAATTAAATGCTAAATACTGAAATTCAATTTTTTAATTCAATTTTTACCCCTAACCATTTTGTGGACAAACCTTTGTCTATAATCATGGCAAAGCATGCTACTGGGACACAGCTGTGAAGGTGTGTTGACAAACCAGGCAAACTATCTTTTTGTCAGCCTCCATGAGTCATAGCAGATTTCTTGTATCTTTCCTGGATCCCATAGAACCTCCCTAGGTCTTTTCCCTGACCTCTCAGTATCTCATCACCTGTCCTTCATAGGGCAAGTAATGTCTTCTGGCTAGCCTACCGCCTTCTCCAGCATGCACTTTAAGGAAAGGTTGCCAGAACAGTATGTGTCATCTGGACAGAAGGCTGCTTCTTCCTGCAGCATGGAACTATTTTTAGTTATGTTGTAGGTCTGTGGAAGAATGAGGCCATATTTCCAATGTTGGTGTATGTTTGCATGATTCCTCTTTGTTTTAAACACGCTTCTAAGATATTATCAACCTTATGTAAGCCTATGGCCAAAAGCTCCAGAGGGGAAAGAGCGTTCTAGGTCCTCTATTGCTGAAAAGGGAAAAGTGCTGCCATAGACCGCTTCATTTGCCTAGGCTACCACCCACAATTCCTGAAGTGACCCTTGGGACGTTATCATAACCAAACATGATCTTAGATTTGGAGGAGGAGGGGGGGTAGTGGGATTCTTACCTTGTGGTAATGAGATCATTTCCAAGCAGTAAGGACTGTGCTCAAGGTTTCTAAATGCTCTTGGTTCCCTGCTGATGAAAATGTTGCTGCCAGAGATAACTCTCAGCTGAGTGGCCTCCAATAAGGCCCAGCCTACCCAGAACTTAAAGAAAGCTGAATTGCTGAGCTAGTTCAGGTGGTGATGCCTCCATGACAGAGTAAGCAGCTCCTTTAGGACTGGAGACAGACCCATAAAAAGACACGTGGACTATTGCTACTAGCTGATTCAAACTGTGAGTGCAGTTTCATGGATGGATGAAGTGGTGTAGCCAAGGGACTATCCCCTGTGGGATTCTTGCCAGTGGAGGAGAAGGGAGTTAGATGAACTACTGCCAAAGTTACCAAAAGGGGGTGATGGTATTTTACTCTCTCTTTGCATATATGTACTGTTGCTGTATTTCCCCAAGTTTATGACTGTGTTCCATTGCCCCTAACAAATTTCCTTGTTTGTACCCTGTCTTGGAGGGCTTGTGAGTGGGCAAGATCTGTCTGTTAAGGGTATCCAGGGATGGTGTATTTAGTGTGCCCTGATTACTGAGTGAGAGGTCGAGCCTGTTTAGTTATTTGCTGAGAAGGACCATTTTTGCTGCTGTTGACCACCTTTCAGAAGAGTTTTATGTTTGGAGACTCCTCCAGGATCCCTCTAGGTTAGTGCCCCTCACAAGCATTTCCTGAGTAATTCTTTGATGTGGGAAAGCAACATATTTGTGTTATGTTTTAGTTACATCAATGGCATCACAGCAGTCTACAGGTTGTGGTTTGGTGCAAAGGGGTGTGTATTGACCCCCAAAACACCCCTTTTGGTAACAGTGACCACTGAAGCCTATGGTTAGTGCTCAGTTGAGACCAGCAATGGAGTGCCTGGAGCAATGTGTGAGGGCTTGAAGTTAGGAGGGAGGATAAGGCCTAGGCGGCTTTATGTGAACTGCTTGGTCCCTGTAGAGAGATGTTTATGGAAGATTGTGATTTGGAGATGCTCCCTCCTCTAGGACTGTGTCATGACTGTGGAAATTTGGTGCTGTGCCCTGGAGGTGGGGGTTGGGAACACCGCATGGCTCTGTGCAGTAGTTCAGCCAAGATGCTTTCCAGTTTGCTTTATTAACGTTTTCTTTTCTCACTCACTGGCTTTTTATTTAATGAACCCCAAGATTGTTAGTCTCCAGTGAAATAGCCATGGAAGATGGCTTGTGGAAGCCAGTCCTCACAAGCCAGCCCCCCCTGCTTCAAAGGATGAATTTTTAGACAAGATGTCAGCCTTCTTGGCAAAAGTCTATGGCTGACGTACAGGGCTTGGTAGACCCTTATCCTCCAGCCCTTCCCCTGCACACTGCTGTGACGTTTGATCTGTGGACCAAGGCCCAGGGGCAAGCATTAGAGAAGCCTGTACAGCCCCATCTAGAGTCAGCCCCACATCAGAAGTTAAAATGAAGAAGGATTTAATGCCTAGCTAGAATGGGCCATTGAAATTATACAGGAGTGGCTGTTAGTAGGGGTTAGGTCTTGTGCAACAATTGGTGCACATCAGCTCAGTGCAAACTAAGTCCCCCATGTGGATAAGCCGTGAAGAGGGAGTCTCAGGGCCTGGCCTTATATGTGGGCTGCACCTGGAAAATCAGTAGGGCTCCAGATTTGTCATTGATGTTCCAACTGTCATTGCTACTGTTCCTTAGCAAATTAAACCAAGTAATCTACAGAAAATGTAGACAAACAAGTACTTAATTTGGAAGATCAAATGCCCCAAATATGGTCTCAATTACAGAAACCAAATAATGTGGGATTTGCGTCTTCATTTCTATTGGACTTTAAAGCAAAACCGAGACAGATATTGTATCTCTATACTCTACTGATCGCATTATAAATCCATGTGGTCCTCATTGAGACTGGGCAAGAGTTCCTGGCACAAACCGACTAAGTCATATTTAACTTGAGCTGCCGAGAGACCAGGATAAAGGTCATCTGCAAGGTAGATCTGAAGAGGAGAGAAGCAGGTCTGATCATCAATTTCCGTGGAGTTGATGTTTTAGGATATCTCCTGCTCCACAGAGAGGCTGAGTATCCAGCTCTGTTATCTGTTTGTGGTGCCCAAAACATGCAGTTTGTATCCTCAACAATATGTTTATCATTCTAGCCCATCTTTAACAACCAGATCAAGATACCCGAGGGTTTGTTACAAGTACTACCATGTGGGTGTTGTGTGCAGAGGCAAAAAAGTTCACCACCATTAATATCAAGCATTCTTTAACTAATTTCCCCACACACCAAACTGAAAACAAACCTTATAGCAATCTTGTTAAATTTTCATGCATCTCATAAAAATGATCAGATTTTTAGCTGGCCAGAATAATTAATTTAAATGCACTGGAAACGGCAATCAGTGATGAAATATACCACCAGAAGGGTACATTTTGGAACATTAGTAACATAATTGAAAGTTCCTAGCAAACTACTGACAAAGGCAATATAAACTTGGCTTCAAATTAAGTAATGCAAATAAACATATTAAATGCTACAGGCCAAATTAATATTTAAAAATTCTTCGTTTATTACTGTGCTTAATTTTCTTACTTAAACATATTGTGAGCTATAGGCAGATAAGAATTTAATTTTTAAGGTAGTTTAATGAGTTATAAAGCATGTTTCAAATAGAAGGGACTATCTAATAAATCCCAAAAGTGATTAAGCCTCATATATTTCAACTGGGCTCCATGTGGGTGCAGCAATTTGCCTGTGTGCATTCAGATGCAGGATCAAGACTGTAGTGTGCTTGGATGGTGTGAGGGGGCAGTGCTTATTCAGTTTAACTACTCCTCTGATATTTTTAAAATAAAACTAGTTCTTATGTTTAAATGCTAACTTCTGAGAGCAAACTAAAGTGAACCCAGAAAAGTAAGTCTATAACAGGTAAATATTTAATGTATTGACAATTATGCTGAGTGAATTTTGGGTTGGTGAGATGTACCTGCTTGAAGTCTGTCATCAAGAAAACTTCAGATGCAATTTTTTTTGTTATGACTAGAATTGGGCTTGAGCTGTTTAGGTCCAGATCCAAACTCCCTCAAACTTCACAAGTATTCCGATCTGGAGTTTTGGTTCGTCCTATTATAGAGACAGGACGAAGTGTAGATACTGTTGCCTGAAAGTTTGGGGAATATTTCGAGATTTCATTTGGGCTCATTAACTGGAGCAGAATTTGAACTGGGGACATAGAGAGAAAAGGCTTTGTTCTCTATTACCTGAGCCAGGCAGAGCCCAAATCATGGTTTATTAATACAATTATGCATCCGCCTTTGAGAAATATTGGAGTTTAATAAAGATTAGTTTGTCAAGTGATGACTCTGACATTAAGTGTTATTGTGGGTGAAAGAATCAATGAAAATAGGTTTAGTGGTGGGGTTAGAAATAAATGCAGTGTAATGAAATGAGAAATGGTCTGATTTCTTTGTTTTTTTAGTGCAGGAGTGGAAAACAAAGTCCCTGTAGGTAGGGGAAACATCTGAGTGACTTGTTGATTACTATGTAAAAGTGTGGTGATTTGTGGACTTGATGGGACAAAATAGAATGTGTTTGTACGAAGGGTAATTGTGGCTTAACATGCAGATGCAAATTAAAAAAGACCTAGTAGGGGCTAGAGCTGTAGGACATTAGACACCCATCTCAAGCAATGAAAACTTATGTCTGGTAATACCCCCTCTCTGCCTTTTGGGTGACTCACTCCATTACTTGCTGCTGATCTGCTTCCTCTTGGTTCTCCAATAAACTGTTTGTTTCTTAAAAGTAGTTTCCTATGTAGCTCTTGCAGTGCACCATCCCCTTTCCACAGGGCATCCATAGCTGAAATGAAAGGACTTTTCACGAGATTTCATGTACATTTAATACCACTGGTGGCTTTACTTCATCACCAGGGCTGTTGCTGCTACCAATTTATACCTTCTTTTTTTAGGTCTGTCTCTACTAGAAATGGTTCTAAATTGTAGAATAGTCAAATATAAAACAGAAATTTAACTCATAATTATTGTATTAAATTATTTCCTAATCCCATTACCTAGGGATACACTAAGTCTTGAGCGTGTATATCTTGGGGATGACCTCATTATCTGGATAATGCCAACATGTGCAAAAAGACACGAAGACAAGGATTTGGGGGGGAAGATTTTCTGTTGTGTAGTTGAAGATTCCTCACAAGGAAGGGTCAGGGTTTAGGAGTCTTGTGGATGGAATGCCTTTTAAGAAGATTGGATGTGGAAAGGCCCAGCAGTTAGAAACAGGTGATGTACCTGTTTTAGAAAAAGCAGTCTGGTGCCTGACTATTGTATGGTGAAAGTATAGTGCTCTTGTAATGGAAAGCATCCGTGATACCAACTGGGTAGGCTTAAATATAAATGAACATGTTGTGATGTTCAGACTAAAGTAACCCTGTTTTAATAAACAACACAGTGAGGAACACCCTAACTCAATGGTTATAAATGATCAGGCACTCTTCTGTAATCAAAAATGAAGAAGAACCAAATGGGCTCTGATGGCTCTGAGGGAGATAGAGTTCTGGAACTAGGGAGTTGGATTTTCATTTTTGATTTTACTATTCTTGTACTAAAAGAGTAATCTCCATGAATGCAGAAATGACGTTATCATTGTTGGTCATAACCCAGAGCTGACACATTATTTCCCACGTTCTTGAACTGACACCACATTTCTGCAATATGTTCTCTGTAAATGTAACTGAATGCAAGTGCTGAAGCATGCATTAGTCTGAACAACTTTTTTGTAAAAGTGGCATAAAATGTGGAATGAAAGTAACAGCACAGAATGACATAAATTAAGCGTTTAGCTTACTACATTAGGGTTAAAATATACTTTTGAGTGTTCTGAACATTTGCACTGACATGTATTTCATGAACAATGGATGTTGCAACCCAAACGTATATGGCAAGGTACTATCAAGGGTCCCCCTGAAGAATGCAGCACAGGTTCCATTTACTGTTCCCTTCCTTTGTTCCACAAGGTCATTTAAAAAGTTAATATTTTAATTGGACACAGGGTTAGTATTTTTTTCTTACATTAAATATCAATTGGATCGTGGAACAAAAAGCTGAGTAAAATATATACAAAGCATCTGTCAGATGCAGTTCAGTTCAGATACCAGTGTGGTCACTGTACTTAGACTTGTGTCAAAGTCATGATATTTCTGCTTGCCACAATGGTTCAGTTGGGAGGCCTTTGTGGTGGTGATATTGAATTCCTCAGCAACATTTGACATGGTTGATGGTTGCACTACCAAGTGGAGGGTATATTAAGTAGGTCTAGAATAGTACAACTGATTTTGGCTGTATCTGACAGAACATCCATCCCAGTGACACAATCAATTCTCATTGGCCTATGCTGTGATCAAGTGTACACTCCCCATACTGCATTTCCCTGAGGTGCCTTTGGGAAAGCTATACCGTGGGTTACATTTGCAGTATACATATTACACGGCTCAATATTGCTCTGATCTAGCAAACTTGTATTATGGTATGAAGCAGGTGACGTTTTCCTTGGCTGCTTGAGCTTTGCTGGGGAGTTAAAATTTCAGTTTGTGTCAGGGCCAGGAGCTAATTTAAAATCCGATGCCTGGTGTGGTCAGGGCTCCTGGCTTATTTTTACCACTTTTATAGAAACTAGATAATGGCATACACCTGTGGCATCAAGTTTGGTATACTCTGTATTGGGCTAACTGGGAAACTGGGTTCATGCCTTCTGCAGATCACAATAGTAAGATTATTATTGGGAATGAACAAATAAGATGCTACCTACCCACTCTTCCGTGATTTTCTCTGGCTGCCTGTTGCTGTTCAGGGTGTTAGTTTTAACATTTAAAAACCTCTCATAGACTCATAGACTTTAAGGTCAGAAGGGACCATTATGATCATCTGGTCTGACCCCCTGCATGCTGCAGGCCATAAAACCGTCCCTACCCCTTCCCTGGACTCTGCTGTTGAAGTCTCCAATCCTGTTTTTAGTGACTGCAATCGGCAGAGACCCTCCTGCTAGAGATCCCTGCCCCATGCTGCGGAGGAAGGCGAAAAACCTCCAGAGGCTCAGCCAATCTGCCCTGGAGGAAAATTCCTTCCCGACCCCAAATGTGGCGATCAGTAAGACCCCGAGCATATAGGCAAGAGTCTCCAGCCCGACCCCGTTAGCCATTATACTATTTACCCACCCTTGCTTGGCTTTCCTTGACTACTATGTTTTATCATTAAACCATTCCCTCCATAAACTTATCTAACTTTATCTTAAAACCAGACAGGTCCGTCGCCCCCACCGTTTCCCTCGGTAGGCCGTTCCAATATTTCACCCCTCTGACGGTCAGAAACCTTCGTCTAATTTCAAGTCTGAACTTCCCCACGGCCAGTTTGTATCCATTCGTTCTGGTATCCACGTTCGTACTAAGCTGGAATAATTCTTCTCCCTCCCTTGTATTAATCCCTCTAATATATTTAAAGATAGCAATCATATCCCCTCTCAGCCTTCGCTTTGTCAGACTAAACAACCCAAGCTCCTCTAGTCTCCTTTCGTACGACAGCTTTTCCATTCCTCTGATCATCCTAGTCGCCCTTCTCTGCACCCGTTCCAGTTTGAGTTCATCTTTTTTAAACATGGGAGACCAGAACTGCACGCAGTACTCCAAATGAGGTCTCACCAGCGCCTTGTACAACGGAAGCAGGACCTCCTTATCCCTACTAGATATACCTCGCCTAATGCATCCCAAGACAGCATTGGCTTTTTTCACCGCCACGTCACATTGTCGACTCATAGTCATCCTGCGGTCTACAAGAACCCCTAGGTCCTTCTCCTCTTCCGTTACTTCTAACCAATGCATCCCCATCTTGTAACTGAAATTGTTATTAGTCATCCCCAAATGCATCACCTTACACTTTTCACTATTAAATTTCATCTTATTTCTGATACTCCAATTCACAAGCTCATTCAAGTCTCCCTGCAGGATATCCCTGTCTTCCTCCGAATTTACAACGCCTCCCACCTTCGTATCATCCGCAAATTTTATCAGCCCACTCCTGCAATCGGTTCCGAGATCAGTTATAAATAGATTAAATAAAATGGGTCCCAAAACCGAACCTTGAGGCACTCCACTAGTAACCTCCCTCCAACCCGACAGTTCACCCTTTAATACAACCCGCTGCATTCTCCCCAGTAACCAATTCCTTATCCATTTCTGGATTTTCATATCGATCCCCATGTTTTTCAGTTTAACCAATAATTCCTCATGGGGTACAGTATCAAACGCTTTACTGAAATCCAGGTATATTAGGTCCACCGCATTTCCCTTATCTAATAAATCCGTTACTTTCTCAAAGAAGGAGATCAGATTCGTTTGGCACGATCTGCCCTTCGTAAAACCATGTTGTAATTTATCGCAATTGCCACTACCCTCCAGGTCCTCAACTAGTTTCTCTTTCAGAATTTTCTCTAACACCTTGCACACTACAGATGTTAGACTAACAGGCCTGTAGTTACCCGGATCACTTTTTTTCCCTTTCTTGAAAATAGGAACCACATTAGCTATTCTCCAGTCTAACAGGACCACCCCCGAGTTTACAGATTCATTAAATATTATCGCTAACGGGCCTGCTATTTCCCGCGCCAATTCCTTCAATATTCTCGGATGTAGATCGTCCGGTCCTCCCGACTTAGCCCCATTAAGGCGTTCAAGGTTTGTTTCCACCTCGGATACGGTAATCCCCCAACCCGAATGCCCCTCTATAGTGGTGCTAGTATCCCTAATACCTTCATTGGCCTCATTAAACACCGATGCAAAATATTCATTAAGATATTGCGCCATGCCTAGATTGTCTTTAATCTCCTCTCCGGCAATAGACTTCAGCGGTCCCACTTCTTCTTTCTTTGCTCTCTTCCTATTTATGTGGCTGTAAAACCTCTTACTATTGCTTTTAATTCCCCTCGCTAGGTCCAACTCTACACGGCCTTTGGCCTTTCTCACTCTATCTCTACATTCTCTGACTTCACTTAGGTACATTTCCTTACTGATCCCTCCCCTCTTCCACTCTTTATACGCTTTCTGTTTTTTCCTAATCGCCCCTTTGAGTCGGTCGCTCATCCAGCTCGGTCTAAATCTCTTGCTTAGTAATCTTTTTCCCTTTTTTGGAATACAGGCCTCCGACAGCTCATGCATCTTTAACTTAAAGTAATCCCAGGCTTCTTCTGCTTTTAAATCCATTAATACGTTTGCCCAGTCCACTTCCCTTACCAGTCCCCTTAATTTGTTAAAATTGGCCTTTTTAAAATTATAAACCCTAGTCTTTGATTTAATTCTGTTACTCCTTCCATGTATTTTAAACCGAATTAGCTCATGATCACTGGAGCCCAAATTGTCCCCTACTACCACTTCCTCAACAAGGTCCTCACTACTTGCCAGAATCAAATCTAAAATGGCCTCCCCCCTCGTCGGTTCAGTTACCACTTGATGGAGGAATTGATCAGCAAGCACTTCTAGGAACATCTGAGCCCTGTTATTGCTACTAGCGTTTGTTCCCCAATCTATATCCGGGAAGTTAAAGTCCCCCATAATTACACAGTTTCTGTTAGTAATTACTTTTCTAAACACATTAAATAGTTCCTTATCCATATCCTGGGTCGATCCCGGCGGTCTATAGCACACTCCAAGCACTATCCCCGGAGAGGCTCTAGTAGTCCTATTACCCAGTGTGAGTATTGCCCAGACAGACTCTGTGTTATCTAATCCATCCACTATTATTTCTTTACAGTTTATTTCACTATTGACATACAAGGCCACCCCCCCACCTTTACCTTTGTTCCGGTCTTTCCTAAACAGCGCATACCCCTCCATACCTGTGTTCCAGGCTTGACTGCCATTCCACCACGTTTCCGTTATTCCTACGATATCTGGTTTCAGTTCCTGGACCAAGAGCTCCAATTCCTCCATTTTATTACCTAGGCTTCTGGCATTGGTGTATAAACACCCTAATGTATGTCATTTAGCCCATCTCCCATTAGCAGCACTATATGTTGCGGGCCTCCTTGTGTCCGTCCCCCCTGTCCTTCCTATGTCCAATCTCATCTCCCCGGCTATGTCTCCTCACCTTTTCCATACTGGAATCTGGCGTGGAGATTAACTGTGCATCTCCCAACCGTCTCCCCAAACTTCCTAGTTTAAAGCTCTTTTGATAAGATGAGCCAGCCTCCCTCCCAGAAGTCTATTTCCTTCCCTACTCAGGTGAAGCCCATCCCGCGAGAACAGGTGTCTGTCCCCGAAAGCCTCCCAGTGGCCATACATCCCAAAGCCCTCCTTATAGCACCACTCCCTTAGCCAACTATTTATCCTCACAATCCTATCAGCCCTTTGCTGCCCTTCCCTTGGAACGGGCAGAATCCCACTAAAGATAATCTGAGCCTCTATCTCCTTGAGCGTCTTCCCCAGTCTGGCATAATCTCCCTTGATCCTCTCTAACGAGAACCTAGCCGTGTCATTCGTTCCCACATGAAGGATTATCAAGGGGTTCTTACCTGCTCCTTTTAGGATCCTTTTCAACCGCAGGTCCACATCGCGTATCTTTGCGCCCGGTAGACAGCACACCCTTCTGTTCTCCGGGTCCGCCCTGGTCACAGGCCTGTCCAATCTCCTCAGTAAAGAGTCACCAATCACATACACCTGCCGTTGCCTGGCAACAGTGCGATCTAGTAATCTAGTCTCCGATCCCTCTAGTCCTGACCTGTGCCTGTTCCTATCTTCCCTTATGCTCCCCCTTATGCCTTCCTGAATCCTCCCGGGGCCCAGAATTGGTGCTGTCTCCATCAACTCCTCCCCTCTCTCTCCTGGACTAGCTGCTCTTCTCTTCTTCCTCACCCTCCCACCTTCAGTTGCCACCTGCTGCCCCTCCACCTCGCTATCCAAACACTGTTGAGCTTCAGACACCTTAAAGCTCATCTTCCCTTTTAAGGTCAGAGAAGCAATGCTCCTGTTTGTTTATGCATTTCTGAATATGTGGCATGCCCCCGATCCTTTTGAAAATGTCCTGGATTTGGTCTCTTGATAGCATTCAGCATAGTACTGAAATTGCTTTTCATTATGTCATTTTGTCCTATTAACGTTTTTCTATTTGTGTTTTAACTGTCTTCTCGTCTTTATACATTCATTATTTAAAATAACCTACATGTAAACAATTTTCTGCAAAAAGGAGTCACTTCTTTATAGCGTGTACAGTAAAAATCAGTTAATTTATGGAGTGTGCAGTAAGTGTCTCTGCTTTATAAGACAACCAAAGGAAATTTCCTTGTCCCAAGCAGCTAATGACCTAACCAGGATGAAAACATACACCAGATAACAGGGCAAAACCAAGAGATGATAGCAGTGCAGGAAGGTTTTATCAAAGAAGTGGGATTTAAGGAGGGTGTTTGGCTGAAAGCATCAAGCTTGCCAAATAAAATGAACTAATTAATATTATCACTGTTATTATTTCAAAGAACTGCAGTCACTGTAAAGATCAAATCAAATACTGCTTACCCCAAGCATTCAGTTTCCTTGTGGGATAGGCTATTGAATTAACAGATGTGCAGTTGTAAAGAAGGAGCAGAAAAGCTCCAAGTGCATCTGAAAGTCTGTATTTTAGAAAATGTACAAGAATTGTTAAATTGCTCTTATTGTCGGAAGTTTCAAAACTGAAATTCAGAGCAATTCTTTAATTCATGCACATGGCAGGCAAGAGCAATTCGACTTGAGTTCAGTAGGTTCTTCTCTCTGGCTGGCCTGGGAAATGCAATTGTTGTAATACATGTTTTCAGTAGGTGGCATAAATTTTCAGTTTGAAGCATTGTTCTTCCACAGGAAAAGGCAAGCTTGGGAAGCTAGTTTTTAAGCAGAAGTGCACTGCTTAGGAAACTTAGTGTTTGTTTTTTGCCTAAGGTTTGTGGTCAAGGTCTTGTCAGATTCAGCTTTTAAAAAATCATTCTTTTCCATCGCTTCTATCATTTTTAAATCTGTCTGTGGTCTGTCTGTCTTAGTTTTATGACGTTGCATGTTTCACGGGACTTTTTCTTGTAAGCATATGATGGAACTGTTGATAACATGACCCCTTGCACTTGTCCAGGCACTCATCTGTTTTGATCACTAGCAATCATCAAGGAGGTGGTGCGGGGGTGAATGCCATACTTGGCATAATAGATAGCATAATTAGACAGGTAAATAAATATCCTGCCATATGCATCTCATAGACTTTTAAAAGTAACCTGCTAGAAACACCATCGAATCTTATTGTATATTATGCACTAATATTTGTCCTCTGAAAAACTGAGAGTTTATTTTAATAAGAACATAAGAACATAATAAAAATGTTAAATGCGAGGACAGCAGATGTACTATGCCCTTATATTTTTACATGAGAAAACCCAAAACAGTTTTCTTTCCTAACAAATTAGAAGATGCAAATGGAGGGTGGGGGTTGGAGGAAAGACTAGAGAGATCACATGAGGGACTTGCAGACACTGCTGGGCATCGTCTGGAATTAACTCTACCTTGGAAGTTTCACTTTGCTCTATGGCATTCAACGCTCGCTCACACGCTCTCTCTCTCTGGTTTTTCTCACCAGTCACACAAATAACAGGCCACTCAAGCCACTTGCTCCCACTTCAAATTATAGAATGTAGAGAGATTGCATCAGTGCCAATGCAGGACAATTAAAGAAGTGAGCACTATGATACTTTGCCAAAATGATAATAGCAGTTCTGTGTTAATGGAAGTCTTGCTCTATAATGAGCACGGGCAGTTCTACAGAGGAGCAAATGAACTGTTTGAATAGAGGGGAGACTCATTCTAGTCCAGAATAAATCAGCGCTGGAAAATCTTGCAAGGCATGCCACTAAATGGATGGACTTGCAATCTTAGCAAACTTTGTGAACTCCAGTGGTGGGGACTGATGTTGAAATAACAGACAGTCATATTGATAGTACCCTGTAGAAAATGCCAACGTAACCTGGAGGAAAAAATCCATTTGCTTTAATTTCTTCACACACTGGTCTACACTACGGGGTTAGGTCAAATTTAGCCACGTTAGGTCAATTTTAAAATGAATGTGTACACACAACCAACCCCATTCCATCGACTTACAGGGCTCTTAAAATCGACTGCTGTACTCCTCCCTGGAGAGGGGATTAATGCTAAAATCGACCTTGCTGGGTTGAATTTGTGGTAGTGCGGATGCAAATTGATGGTATTGGCCTCCGGGAGCTATCCCAGAGTGCTCCATTGTGACCACTCTGGACAGCACTTTGAACTCCGATGCACTAGCCAGGTACACAGGAAAAGCTCCGGGAACTTTTGAATTTCATTTCCTGTTTGGTCAGCGTGGCAAACTCAGCAGCACAGGTGACCATGCAGTCCTCCCAGAATCATAGAGTGTAGAATGTTTATACGCTCCTCCTATCATCTCCATCCCTGAGGTTATTGCAGATTAGAAGGCGAAAAAACCGCACTCGCGATGACCTGTTTTCCGAGCTCATGCAGTCCTTCTGCACTGATAGGGAACAGCTTAATGCATGGAAGCATTCAGTGGCAGAGGCCAGGAAAGAATGAAGTGAGCACGAAGAGCAGAGGGAGGACGTGATGCTGAGGCTAATGGGGGAGCAAACAGACATGATGAAGCATCTGTTGGAGCTGCAGGAAAGCCAGCAAGAGCACAGACTCCCGCTGCATCCACTGTATAACCGCCTACCCTCCGCCCCATGTTCCATTGCCTCATCACCCAGATGTCCAAGAACGTGTGGGAGGGGGGGGTGGGTGGAATGAGGCTCCGGGCACCCAGCCACTCCACTGCAGAGGATGGCCCAAGCAACAGAAGGCTGTCATTCAAATAGTTTGATTTGTAGTGTGGCTACAATAAGCAATGTGGCCTTGTCCTTCCCTCCTTCCCCACCCCACCCAGGCTACCTTGTCCATTATTTCATTTTTTTTTAATAAAGAAAGAAGGCATAGTTTCAAAACAATAGTTACTTTATTTTGAAGGTGGGGAGGGTTGGTTGGCTTACAGGGAATTAAAATAAACAAAGGGAGTGTTTGCATCAAGGAGAAACACACACAACTGTCACACCGAAGCCTGGCCAGTCATGAAACTGGTTTTCAAAATCTCTCTGATGCGCAGCGCGCCTTGCTGTGCTCTTCTAATTGCCCTGGTGTCTGGCTGCTCAAAATTGGATGCCAGGTGATTTGCCTCAACCTCCCACCCCCCATAAACGTCTTCCTCATACTCTCACAGATATTATGGAGCACACAGCAAGCAGCAATAACAATGGGAGTGTTGGTTCTTCTTCGAGTGATTGCTCAGGTGCATTCCACTATAGGTGTGTGTGCTCGCCACGTGCACCAGTGCCGGAAGTTTTTCCCTTAGCAGTACCCGTACTGGGGGAGGCTCGCTGCAACCCCTGGTGTGGCGCCTGTATATCGCGCCATAAAGGGGGCTGCGTGCTCCCCCACCCTCAGTTCCTTCTTGCCACCAGTGAAGGTAGTCGGAACTTCTGCTCCAGCCTTGGCTGCAGCGCTTACAACCTTAGTAGTATCCAGTTCGCGTGTGAACACTTTCTCTAGTTATTAGCCTGGCTCGGGGCATGCCCCATGGCCCAGGCTTCAAATCGTGTGACTCTTGTCGCAATCCTATGCCCAGAAGCGATCCTCACTCCCAGTGTCTTCGCTGTCTAGGCGAGGCTCACGTTAGTGAGCGTTGCAAAATTTGCCACTCTTTCAAGCCCCAGACGAAGCAAGAGCATGAGATCTGATTCCGGGCACTTCTGATGGAGTCGGCACTGGCCCCGGCACCGGCACCGGCGCGTCGACCCGACCCCGCGCCAGGCACTGCGTCTTCGGTGCGTAGTGAGGCACCATCTACGAGTCGGCACCGCTCTCCAGCTAAGAAGCAGGGAAAGACTCAGCGGTGCCGAGAGAAGGAGAGGGGTGAGGCCAGACCCGAGTTGGGCAGCCCACGATCCCCGTCATGACCTAGACCTCCGACTCAGGCTGAGCGGAGTAGTCCGGTCCTCTCCGCGCGACCCTCTCCTGAAGTGCGGATGCCTTTGACGCCAGAGGCAGCCCAGGCCACGCATGACATCCTAGCCCTCCCGGTGCTGGGAGCATCACCTCAGTCTTCGAGCCAGTGTGAGAGGAACAGATCTTGGCGCCGACGGCACCGGCACTCTTACTCCAGTGCCTGCCGCGATAGACGCCATGCTCGGAGTGCGCCTCGGGAGTCCCCGGCACCGCAGCATCGTAGCTACGGTCGCCGAAGGGAGTCAAGAGACAGCACCTCGGAGATTTATCTGTTCTGTTATCGAACCTGAGGTCGAAATCTCAGGACAGGAGACGTCATGTCAGAGACCGTTCCAGTCGATCGTATGGCACCGTGCAGTCGTCCAGGACCTTGGCGTCGGCGCCCAGCCGCCCCTCTCTGGGCCGCTCCGCACCGCAGGACCAAGCAGCTCTGCCAGGCCCCCACGTGTCTCAGTGCCAGGGGGTTCCCTGGCAAGGACAATGGTGCCAGTGGGCACCGTGGCCCCAGGCACCCGCACCGTCGAGATCCCGCTCCGTGACTGGAGCTTCTCAGGCCTACTCGGCATCTCCGTGTCAGCTGCCTCCTTGGCCCTGATGAATCCGTTGCGGTGCCGCCTCCCGTGTCTCAGGAAGATTTTAAGGCTCACCAGGAGCTGCTTAGAAGGGTGGTGTCGAACCTCCAGCTCCAGGCTGAGGAGATGGAGGAACCCTCGAACACTTTATTCACTGTCCTGACCTCTTCGACACCGGGGCGTGTGGCCCTTCCCCTGTACCAAGGGGTGGCCAATATCACCACTGGCCTTTGGCAGACCCCGGCCTCCCTGGGGCCCATTCCAAAGAAGGCCGAAAGGAAGTATTTTGCCCCCACAAGGGGGCATGAATACCTCTACACCCACCCAGCACCGAACTCTCTGGTGGTAGAGTCCGTTCACCGTGAGCGGCATGGCCAGCCCGCGCCCACCCCAAGGATAAGGATGCTCGGAGACTTGATGCCTTTGGGAAAAAGGTTTATTCTTCAGCGAGTTTCCAGTCCATCATGCAGGACCTGCCCTTCGACGGCAGGGCCCTGTTTGCGGACCAAACGGACACGCGTCTGCATGGAATGAAGGATTCCCGTACCACCCTGCAGACGCTAGGCCTGTATGGCCTGCCCGCCAAGGACAAGCCCGGGCCTCAAACCTCCGCTCCTCCGGCTTGGGGCAGATACGAGCCCCCGCCTAAAAGGCAGAGAGAGCAGAGGTGTCAATTCCAACGCCAATCCCGTTCGGCCCCGCGACCTGGTCCCTCGAAGGCCAAGAGGCCAGGGAAATGGCATTTTTGACTTGTTGCAGGGGGGTCACCAGGCTGGTTGCTAGGGAACACCCCCCCCCAGTTAATAAAGTTGAATTTTGCCAACCATTTATCTGTCCTCCGACTGCAATGGTCCCGTATAACGTCGGACCGATGGGTCCTCAGCACCATCTCCCAAGGGTACAGGTTGCAGTTCGTTTCGCCCCTTCCCCACCATCCTCCGTCCCGGGAGCTGGCCGGGGACCATGCCCTCCTTCTAGGCTGGTAGGTAGCGCGCCTCCTCTCCCTGGGAGCTGTGGAGAGGGTACCTCAGGAATTCCGGGGCAAGGGATTCTACTCCAGGTATTTCCTCATCCCGAAGACAAAAGGTGGACTCCGATCCATCCTCGACCTGCGGAATCTCAACCAGTTCCTGGTTCGTTGCAAATTCCGCGTGGTGTCCCTGGCCTCGATCATTCCATCCCTAGACCCGGGGGATTGGCTTACAGCTCTGGACCTCCAGGATGCGTATTTTCACATCCACATTTTCGAGGGCCACAGGCACTTCCTCCGTTTCCTGGTGGGTCAGGACCACTACCAGTTTACGGTCCTCCCCTTTGGCCTTTCTACTGCCCCCAGGGTCTTCACAAAGTGTATGGCGATGGTGGCGGCCCACCTCAGGAGGAAAGATCTGCAGATCTTCTCCTACCTCAACGACTGGCTACTCAAGGGCAAGTCTCGGTTTCAGGTGCGGGAGCAGATGAACTTCCTGCTAAACACCTGCGCAGCTCTAGGCCTAGTGGTAAACGAGGAGAAATCCACGTTACTCCCGGTTCAGCGCATACACTTCATATTAGACTCCCGGGTGGCCACGGCCTCCCTCCCATGGGACAGATTTGAGACACTCAAAGCTCTCATCGCCTTGGTCACGGCCTTCCTGGTAACCACAGCACGAGTGTGCCTTCAAATCCTAGACCATATGGCAGCATGCACCTATGTGGTGCGACATGCTAGGCTCAGGATGAGGCCCCTTCAGCTCTGGCTGGCCTCCCGGTACTCCCAGGCCAGGGATGGCCTGGACAAGGTTGTCACATTGCCTCCCATGGTGGTGGCAGACCTGCAATGGTGGTCCCTCCCAAGCAACATGCTCCGGGGTATCCCCTTCCGAGAGCCCCCTCCCTCACTAGATCTGGTGTCGGATGCCTCGGACCTGGGATGGGGAGCCTATGTAGGGGGCTTCAGGACCCAGGGCATGTGGTCACCCGAGGAACTGGCCCTGCACATAAATGTCAGGGAGCTCAGGGCCGTGCATGGCCTTCCGCCAGCATATAGTGGGGAAGGTGGCCAGAGTCCTCACGGACAATACGACCACGATGTATTATGTCAACAGGCAAGGGGACACGCATTCCTGGGCCTTGTGCCAGGAAGCCCAGCTCCTGTGGGAGTTCTGGATAGCCCACGACATCCTCCTGAGGGCTTTCTACCTGCCCAGCAAGAGCAATACGCTCGCAGATCACCTGAGCAGGGTTTTGTCCCAACAGCACGAGTGGTCCCTGCATAGGGGAGTGGCCAGGTGCCTCTTCCTGGAGTGGGGCACTCTCCAGGTAGACCTGTTCGCCACTGCCCAGAATCGCCTGTGTCCACGATTCTGCTCCAGGGCGGGAGAGGGCAAGGGTGTGATATCAGATGCGTTCCTGGTCCAATGGTTGGGGCCCCTCTTCTACGCCTTCCCGCCCTTCCCCCGATAGGCAGGGTCCTACAGAAGGTGAAGTCAGATGGGGCGCGGATTATCCTCATAGCCCTGGACTGGGCCCGTCAACATTGGTACGGGACCCTACTGCAACTCTTAGCGGCCCCCCCTCACAGTCTGCCGCTCCGCCCGGACCTCCTCTCCCAGGAGGAAGGTCGTCTCCTCCACCCCAACCTGGCTGCGCTCCACTTGACAGCGTGGCTTCTCCGTGGTTGAATGAGGAGGAGGGGAGATGTTCTGAGGATGTGAGACAGGTCCTGCTGGAGAGTAGGAAACCTTCCACACGTCGAACCTACCTGGCCAAATGATATCGGTTCTCCATGTGGGTGAGGGATAGGGGCACCTCTCCCTCTTCCACATCTATCTAGCTAGTCCTTGATTACCTCCTGTCCCTTAAGACCCAAGGCCTGGCGCCCTCCTCGATCAGGGTGCACCTAGCGGCCATATCAGCTTTCCACCCCCCCGGTGCAGGGCCAATCGGTTTTTCACATCACATGACCTCCCGGTTTCTGAAGGGGTTAGATCGGACATTCTCTTATGCTAGACCCCCGGTCCCGCTCTGGGACCTGAACCTAGTGCTCTCCCGCCTCACAGGGCTCCCTTCGAGCCTTTAGCCACATGTTCATGGTCCTAATTATCATGGAAAGTGGCATTCCTGGTGGCTATCACCTCAGCCTGCCGGGTTTCCGAGCTTAAGGCACTGACCTCTGAACCACCCTATACAGTCTTCCATAAGGACAAGGTTCATCTCCGCCCTCATCCCGTCTTTTTGCCGAAGGTAGTCTCTGCTTTTCACATGGATCAGGATACATTCCTCCCAGTCCTCTGTCCTAAGTCCCATTCCTCCAATGAGGAATGACACCTGCACATGTTAGATGTGCGTAGAGCGCTGGCTTTTTACTTAGACAGAACCAGGCCTTTTAAGAAGTCCCTCCAGCTGTTCATTGCATCGGCTGAGCACATGAGGGGGCAACTGGTCTCCACCCAGCGGATCTCCTGCTGGATCACCTTGTGCATTCGCACCTTTTACAACCTGGCAGGGGTGCCCCCGCCTCCTATAGTGTAGGCTCATTCAACGAGAGCTCAGGCATCGTCAGTGGCCTATGTGGCTCATGTCCCTATTCAGGACATATGTTGGGCTGCTATGTGGTCCTCTGTCCACACCTTCTCCTCGCATTATGCGATCGTCTCCCAAATGAGGGATGACGCCGGGTTTGGTAGGGTGGTGCTCCGCCCAGGTAACCCTTAAAACTTAAGACTTAACACTCCTACCCACCTCCATCAGATATAGCTTGGAGTCACCTACTGTGGAATACACATGAGCAATCACTCGAAGAAGAAAGGACAGTTACCTGTTCTGTAACTGGCGTTCTTCGAGATGTGTTGCTCAGGTGTATTCCACATCCCACCCTCCTTCCCCTCTGTTGGAGTTGTCTGGCAAGAAGGAACTGAGGGTGGGGGGAGCACGCAGCCCCTTTTATGGCGCGATATAGAGGCGCCACTCCAGGAGTTGCAGCGGGGCTCCCCCAGTACGGGTACTGCTAAGGGAAAAACTTCCAGCACCGGTGCACGTGGCGAGCACGCACACCTATAGTGGAATACACCTGAGCAACACATCTCGAAGAACGCCAGTTACGGAACAGGTAACTGTCCTTTGCACTGAGGTCTGACCTAGTCAGCAAACAGCACCAGTGAGCTTTTAAACACCCAAAGGCACATTCTACCACCATTCTGCACTTGCTCAGCCTATAGTTGAACTGCTCCTTACTACTGTCCAGGCTTCATGAACCATGGGAGCAAGGGGCAGGCTAGGATAGGTGCGACCGCGTGGTGCTGCCGGCTGGGAGAGCAGCCTGAGGCAGAAGTCTCCAGCTCACGTGATATTCCAGGCAGGACTGAATCTCCATGAGACAAAACTTAAAGAAGAGAATGACCTGGAGTCTCTGGCTCCCATTCGCTGCTCTAGGAGGAGAATAGCCATGTCTATCCAGGCACCCCTGATCAACCTCACCGAGGTCTGCCAGGAGCACCCAGGAGATGTACAACGTCTATCACTCCTACTGCAGTATCTGCTGCGAAGGCAAGGAGCTGCTGCTGTGTAGCAATGCAGTACCGCATCTCCCAGCAGCACCCAGGAGACATACGGTGACGGTGAGCTGAGCGGGCTCCATGCTTGCCGTGATATGGAGTCTGCACGGGCAACCCAGGAAAAAAGGTGCAAAATGATTGTCTGCCGTTGCTTTCACAGAGGAAGGGGGGGGCCTGAAGACGTACTCAAAACCACCCGCAACAATGTTTTTGCCCCATCAGGCATTGGGGGCTTAACCCAGAATTCCAATGGGCAGTGGAGACTGTGGGAACTGTGGGATAGCTTCCCACAGTGCACCGCTCTGTGAGTCCATGCTAGCCACGGTAGTGAGGACGCACTCCACCGACTTAATGCACTTTAGTGTGGACATACGCAATCGACTGTATAAAATTGGTTTCTAAAAATCAACTTCTATAAAATCAACCTAATTTCGTAGTGTAGACATACCCATACATACAGCACACTCTTTCACTCTCAGAATCACAACCAACCAAAAACCTCTACATTTAATTGAGCTATTTTTGCTATAGGCTGGGAAGAAAGAAAAAAGAGAAATTATTTTTTTGAATTACTTGGGAGGTGCTCAGATTCCTCAGTGATAGGGCCCATTTAAATAACTAGAAAGATTGAAAAATCTTCACTGCTTCAATGATGAACACTCCTCACGATACACCTTTCAAGATCCATGGGTCCTACACATGTCTATCACAGCAAGTGGTGTCCCTCCTCCAGTGCACTAAATGCCCTAATAGCTACTATATGGCTGTAACCAGACAATCACTGTGCTCTTGAAAGAACTTACACAGGAAAATTATAAAAGACAAAAACACCCTATCATCTGTGGGTGAACACTTTTCACAAAGTGATCACTCTATATCTGATCTCTCAGTCCTCATCCTCAAAGGAAACCGGGACAACACTTTCAAAAGATGAGTCTGGGAGCTTAAATTCATAAGATTGCTAGAGACTAAAAATCATGAACTGAATAGAGACACTGGATTCATGGTGTATTACAACAATCTGCCACTAACAACCCCACCCCCACGTTTCCTTTCCTCCCTGTGACTGGTGGGGTGTTAACGGGCCACTTCACCTTGATCAGTCCTTTGAAATTTGTGTTTACTACTTATGCTAAACAATCCGTTCCATCTTGTATTTAGCTGTGACATTCCGAGTACGTTTCCCAGAACTGAAGAAGAGCTCTGTGTAAGCTCAAAAGCTTTTCTGTCTCACCAATAGAAACTGGTCCAATAAAAGATATTACCTCACCCACCTTGTCTCTCTAGAAAAATAGACTCAACCAACTAAGGTGCAGACGTTTTAACATTTGCAGATGAAAAACCCAGTTTACATTACTACTTCACATTTATATAGCACCTTATAGCCAAAGAGCTCAAAGTGCTTTACAAATATGAATTAATAACCTCACAAATGGTGTGGATAGGTGTGATTAATATTAGCCCTCTAATACAGCTGGGGAAAGAAAGAAACAGAAGTTAGATGATTTGGTCAAACTCTCATAGGCTTTGTCCAGACTAGAATTTAAAGGTGTGATGCTACCTCAGGCTAACTAACACCTTCTAAAACTCTGCTCACCCTGTGTCTACCTTTTCATAGAATCATAGAAGATTAGGGTTGACAGAGACCTCAGGAGATCATCTTGTCCAACCCCCTGCTCAAAGCAGGACTAACCCCAAATAAATCATCCCAGCCAGGGCTTCATCAAGCCATGCCTTAAAAACCTCTAAGGATGGAGATTCCACCATCTCCCTAGGTAACCCATTCCAGTGCTTCACCACCCTCCTAGTGAAATAGTTTTTCCTAATATCCAACCTAGACCTCCCCCACTGTAACTTGAGACCATTGCTCCTTGTTCTATCATCTGCCACCACTGTGAACAGCCTAGTTCCATCCTCTTTGGAACCCCCCTTCAGGTAGTTGAAGGCTGCTATCAAATCCCCCCTCACTCGTCTCTTCTGCCGACTCAATAAGCCCAGTTCCCTCAGCCTCTTCTCATAAGTCATGTGGTCCAGTCCCCTAATAATTTCTGTTGCCCTCCGCTGGACTCTCTCCAATTTGTTCACATCCTTTCTGTAGTGGGGACCCCAAAACTGGACCCAGTACTCCAGATGTGGCCTCACCAGTGCCAAATAGAGGGGAAAATCACTTCCCTTGATCGGCTGGCAGTGCTTCTACTAATGCAGCCCAATATGCCGCTAGCCTTCTTGGCAACAAGGGCACACTGTTGACTCATATCCAGCTTCTCGTCCACTGTAATCCCAGGTCCTTTTCTGCAGAACTGCCACTAAGCCAGTCGGTCCCCAGCCTGTAGTAGTGCATGGGGTTCTTCCGTTCTAAGTGCAGGACCCTGCACTTGTCCTTGTTGAACCTCATCAGATTTCTTTTGGTCCAATCCTCCGATTTGCCTAGGTCACTCTGGACCCTATCCCTACCCTCCAGTGTATCTACTTCTCCCCGCAGCTTAGTGTCATCCGTGAACTTGCTGAAGATGCACTCCATCCCATCATCCAGATCATTAATTAAGATGTGGAACAAAACTGGCCCCAGGACCGACCCCTCGGGCACTCTGCTTGATACTGGCTGCCAACTACACATCGAGTCGTTGATTGCTACACGTTGAGGTCGACGATCTAGCCAGCTTTCTATCCACCTAATAGTCCTTTTAACTCAACCAGCTTGGCATATGCTAAAGTACAATTTTCCTTGAGCTTTAGATGATGTTAGTTCAATCAATTTAGCCGACACAATTTAACGTTATACCTGTAAGTGCTAGTCTTGACCAAGTCTCCCTGAGTAGAGTGGCAGACCTGGGAATAGAATCTGAGCCACCTGATTCTTAGTTCTTAGCTCCAAGTGCTCGATAACACTGCCTCTGCATCTTTCCATTAAGATCTGTCAGCTTTGGGTCAGGCCTTTTATTAGGAAATGGGTGTAAGTGGTAAAATCAAAACAACGGTTACATCACTTCTTCTGACTACTAAAACATATTGCACCAAACTGGATTTCATCTGTTTTGATTGTGGCAAAACCATCACAAAACAGAGCATTTCTAAGGTTTGTTTTTTGATGTGTGTTAAACCCTATTATGATGTACGCAGAATTGTTTTTAAAAAAGTGTTCTACAAGGTGTTCATTTCCACAAGTTTTAAACTAAACTTGAAACTTCAGGTTTTATTGCAACTGGTCACAGGCTAAATCCTTAAGAGCCTTTCTAGGCTGTTATGGAAAGATTATTTCAAGATTCTACCCTCCTGTAACCTGGCTTTTGACTGCTGTTGAATCAGCTCATGTGGTCTCCCAATACCAATCCAAAGCTGCCTGAGGGGTTGCCATTCTCCCTGTGGTGCATTTTTACTGTGTGGAATGTCATAACAAAGAATTACTGGAGAAGATAGAAATGGGGAGGGGATGCTGACCATCCCAAGAATTCTTGAGGAGCCAGCTGCTAGAGAAAAACGTGTACAGTAATGCCATCATGTGACATAAACTTCTCCCAGCAAAAGTTCTCTAACCCCAGCATGGAGATTTGGCACCCGTTCAAAGTTGCTTAGAGTTTAATGCATATAACCAGCTGAGTTTTATCATTTCCTGATTGCATGATGGGAGTTATCTTACAGGTGACCTGCAAATGTTTTTTTTTAATTGGGTTAATGCCCTTCTCTGCTTCTTTAAAAACCCTTTCTAGCTTCTTTATACCTCATAAAATAATTTTTTTCCGGCAGTGTTATTTTAAGAAGCAAAAAAGTACACCAGCCCTGATGTTCCTCCTTTGCAGATCATCTTTAGAGCAAACTGAAAATAAGTGCAATTGACAGAATGCCTTAAATATGGTAATAGAATCATGGGCTCTAGTGTTCTCTGCTACAGAATAAATTTACCATTTAGCAAAGTGATGTGTAAGGGAGGGAGGGTCAAACAAGGAAGAGGACAGTAGCATATAGAGAGGAGACAAAGTTGCTGCTACTTTGTAAGGGGCAAATCCTTTACTGGTTGGGGGAAGCAGAGTTGCAGCTTGGTGCCTCCTCTGCCACAGGGAAACTGCTGCTTACCAGAGCCAGATTATATAGGGAATGGCAAAGCAGCCTCCTACAGGCCATGCCTTGCTGCTCTTCTAAGCAAGAGCTGTATACATGCTCACCAGGTGCTGAGTTTGTTGGGGGTCATGGTGGATAAACCTGGAACATGAGCTCCCAGCATGATGCTGTGGCCAAAAGGGCTAATGCAGTCCTTGGATGTATAAACAGGGGAATGTAAAATAGGAGTAGAGAGGTTATTTTACCTCGGTATTTATCACTGGTGTGGCCATTGCTGGAATAATATGTCCAGTTCTGGTGTCCACACTTCAATAAGGATATTGGTACATTGGAGACGGTTCAGAGATGAGCCATGAGAAAGATAAAAGGATTAGGAAACATGCCATATATCAATAGACTCAAGGAACTTAGTCTATTTAGCTTAATGAAGAAAAGGTTATGGGATGATTTGATTGCCGTCTGCAAGTACCTACGTAGAGAACAAATATTTAATAGTGGGTTCTTCAGCCTAGCTGAGAAAGACATAACACAATCCAAGTTGAAGCTAGACAAATTCAGACTAGAAATAAGGAGAAAATTCTTAACAGTGAGTATAATTAACCATTGGAATAATTTATCAAGGGTCCTGGTGCATTCGCCATCTCTGACAATTTTTAAATCAAGGTTGGATGTTTTCTTAAAGATCTTCCTTAGGAATTATTGTAGGGATGTTCTATGGTCTGTGCTATACAGAAGGTCAGAATAGATGTTCACAATAGTCCCTTCTGGCCTTAGAATCTATGAGTATGTGCTATTTTCCTAGGGTACCTAGATACGCTCTGAAACTGACACTTGAAACTGCTTTGGCATGGCATGTTAGCCAGGCCTAGCTCCTAGTGTATTGTAACAGGGCTCCAGTGCTGGTTGGTTGCTGAGTGTGGCACATCCACAGGCAGTCCCTAAAAAGTTGTGGATCCTCCCAGAGGGACAGGGCCGGCTCTAGACACCAGCAAAGCAAGCAGGTGCTTGGGGCAGCAAATTTGCAGAGGCACAAGAATCCAGCATGGGAGCTGAGAACCAACAGGGAGTCCTGGGAGCTGTAGTTCCTTGGTTAACTCCCTGCCTATAGAGCCAGCCCTGGAGCAGGGAAAGAACTACATTTCCCAGCATTCCCTTGGCTGCAATTAACAGGAAAGGGAGGGGGAAGGAGTGTGGAACTGAAACCTCATGCTGCAGCTTGCTGTGAATGGTAGGGACCAAGCCAGCTCTAGGTTTTTTGCCGCCCCCCCCCCTCAGCCCTGGGCTCCCCCCGCACTCCTGTGTTGCCCCAGCCCTGGACTCTCCCCCGCCCACACCCCCTGCTGCCCCAGCTCTGGCCCCCACTTGCACCCCCCCGCTGCCCCAGCCCTGGGCTCTCCCCCCCCACCCACATCTCCTGCCACACAGCCCTGGGCTTTTCTCCCCCGCCCTGCACCCGCACTCCCTAATGCCCCAGCTCTGGCCCCCACCTGCACCTCCTGCCACCCCAGCCTGGGCTCTCTGGCAAAGAAAGAATTGGGTGGACTAAATGGACATTGCACCTCTCTATCTGAAGCCTAGCAAAGCAGGTAGGTGGATCCCACTAGAATTTAAAATGAAAAGTAAGGAAGGGGAGGCTCTACAAAGGACCTGGGCAGCTTTAGATACAGTACCGGGCATGTAGGAGGATTTACACTTCTGAGCCATGGAAGCAGAAATTGACTTTTCTTTTCCAGATTTAGCTAATATTCAGAAAGGGAATCTAGCACCTGCCTTCCAGATTTGAACACTCTCAAAATTCAGGAGTGCTCAAGCTCAATTTGGGGAGCTGTTACTTCATTTCCCCCAAATCAAATATACTGATCCACTGTAACTTGCTGTAGAAAAAGTAGAATAAATTGAACAAGAAATGCTTCCCAGTGGTTATTAGTACTGGAATTGCTATTTTCAATAGCCATTGCCTTTTTTTTTGGTTTGGTTTTATATGTTTAAAAGGAAGACAGTGATATTGCATTGGCAAATTCCCCATAGAAACAAAGAATGGAACAAAAGAATAATAAAGGCACCTCAACTTTTCCTCATTTATGGACAGTCTTATAATATGCATCCAGATAGCCTTCAATCACACAAGCTGAAAACTGTTCCACTTTACTGCAGTTCTGTAAGCATATGGGAACCAATCCTGTCTGTGTTCTGTGCACATCCAAAATTCCTGCTGAATGACCCGCCCTGGGAGTGAGTTACCAGTGACCCAGGGCTGGGACGGCAGGAGGGTGCAGTGGGGGGAAGAAGAGGGTCAGCCAAAACTTTTTTTGCTTGGGGCAGCAAAAAACCTAGAGCCGGCGGGCAGCGGGAAGGAGCCCTGACTGAGCAAGTGACCCAGAGAGGCAGGGTGGGCATAGTCTTCCTTTGCGTAAAAGGGAGAGTGTCCTCTGGGGTCAGCAAGCACCAGCAGCTGGAGGGGAGAGGTAATACATATAGTAATAAACACACATTCTCCTGTTACTGAGCATGTGCCTGTGTTGTCATTCCAGGGACTCGGCCTGGTTGTGCTAGCCCACAAGAAGGAGACTACAAGGTCATTCACCAGGACTCTGGTGCGTTAAGGAGGGATTTTGCCCTGATGCTTGCATAGTGGGAAGAGGCTACCTATACCTATACTTCCAAGGGATAAACTTCAGCGGAAAGTTTAAAGTTGCCACACAGCCTGCAGGACTCTGAGGCCAGGCTTCCAGAGGACCCTCATTCTCTCACACAGACAAGAAGCAGTTGCAGTGTGTGCGGGTATGTCTTCACTGAACAGTTCTTCTTTGAGTGATTGCTCATGTGTATTCCACAGTAGGTGTGCGTGCTCGCCAGGTGCACTGGTGCTGGAAGTTTTCCCCTAGCAGTACCCATACTGCTTGGTGTGGTATAAGGGGAGCTGTGCGCTCCCCACACCCTCAGTTCCTTCTTGCCGCCAATGAAGGTGCATCAGAACTGCTCTGCTCCAGCTTTGCTGTAGCTCATCCCCAGAACTGTTTGTTTGTTTAGTACCTGTAGTTAGTTAGCATAGTTAGTTTAGTTAGTCAGTGAGCCTGGGCATGCCCCGAGCCCAGGGATTTAAGTTGTGCGGTTCTTGTCGGCGTTCTATGCCAAGAAGCGACCTGCACACAGACTGTTTGCGCTGCTTGGGAGAAACCCATATCAGCAAGAGGTGCAAGATTTGCAAATCGTTTAAGCCTCGGACCAAAAGAGAAAGGGACATTAGGCTCCAAGACCTTCTGATGGAGTCAGTGCTGACCCCGACCCCGGCACACCACTCCGAGCTGGTACCAGGCACCGCCGTGGCGGTACGTGGGGATCCGCTGGTGCCATCGACCAGTCGGCACAGCTCCCCGTCCACGGGGCATGCCAAGAGGGCCAAGAAGACTCCCTTTTCACAGCGGCACTGAGGGAAGTCTGGGACAGAGGCTAGGCCCATGTCGGGCAGTCCTCGATCCCCACTGGGCCCTAGTCTCCGACTCATGTAGAGTGGAGTAGCCCGGCCCCTTCGGAACAGGCCTCTTCGGATGTCTGGATACTGTCCACGCCCGAAGCCCTCCTGGAGGCCTGGGACGTCTTGTCCATGCTGGTGCCTGGAGTGCTGCTGATGTCGGCCCCATGCTCCAGAGGCAAGCTGCCACTGGGATCTCCACAGTCGCCCCCGGCTCAGTACGGGCCTCGGTTGAGGGAATGTTCCCAATGCCGATCACCGCCCAGCGTCCACTGGGGCAGGGTCCACGTGGATCGCCCTCGATGCCAACCAGACTCTCGGGCTGGGTTCCGTCCAACCGGGTCTCGCAGCACCGGTCCTCCTCAAAGAGCGGACATCGACAGGACCGCGGTGAACGTCGTCGTCGGTCCTTGTCCCGGAGAGGATACCGCAGTCGGTCACGGCACGGTCGTCAACGCCGTTCCCACTCGGGCTCCTGCTCCACATCTCTGCCAAGGCACCACAGCCCCGGGCATTGATCGCCGGCGCCTTGCCATCGTGGTTGCACCCGTTGAGGCCATTCACGGAGCAACTATTACCGTCGGTACAGGTCCTCCACGTTGAGATTGCGGCCCCGTGACCGTTGCAGATCCTGGCACCATGCTCCTCCCGGTTGAGAGACAGCAGCGGATCCTATGCCAGCCTGGTCTCCATTCGTAGCTGCCCTTCAACGAGCCAGACCAGTCAACCCAGGCAGCTGGCCCCACCGGTGCCACAGCAGGTGCAGTGGCACCAAGCGTCATGGCCTGCCCAGTGGTACCAGTGGGCACTGTGGCCTCCACTGCAGCCCCTGGTGGGAGCTCGCTCGGTGGCTGGAGCTTCGGAAGCACTGTCGGCCTCCCTCTCCAGACCCCTGACAGTCCGACCAGATGGTGGATTCCTCCGGTGCCTGCCGACACTCAAAGCACCGCACCGGTCTCTTCGCCCCGCCTTGAGGAGGCGATTGTGGTCCCGCCTCCCTCCATCCCACAGGAGGACTTCAAGAGCTCTTAAAGAGGGTGGCAGCAAGTCTCCACATCCAGGCAAAGGAGATGGAGGAGCCCTCGGCCTCCCTGTTCAATGTGTTGTCCCCATCGGTATTGGGTAGGGTGGCCTTGCCGCTCCATGAGGGATGGCTAAAATTTCAAATGCCCTGTGGCAAACACTGGCCTCGTTGACCCCCTATATCAAAAAAGGCAGAATGCAAGTACTTTGTAGCCACTAAAGGGCATGAGTACCTATATACCCACCTGGCACCCAACTCCCTGATGGTCGAGTCGGTCAACCACAGGGAATGACGGTCAGCCAGCCCCGACCCCAAAGAACAAAGACTCTCGGAGACTGGACTCTTTCGGAAGAAAAATTTATTCGTCTTTGAGCTTCCAGTTACGAGTTGCAAACCATCAGGCCAACTTGGGTCGGTATGAATTTAATCTGTGGGGCTTCTTGCCTAAATTTGAGGTCTCCCTCCAGGAGTGCGATAAGGAATTCAGGGCGCTGGTGGAGGAAGGGGCAACGGCAGCTCAGGCTTCCCTGCAGGCTGCCTCGGATGCTGCGGACATGGCTGCACGTTCAATGGTGTCCGTGGTGTCCGTGAGACAGGTGTCATGGCTCCTGTTCTCCGGGCTCTCCAACGAGGTGCAATCCTCCATGCAGGATCTCCCATTTGACGGGAAAGCTCTGTTCACGGAGGAAACAGATACAAATCTGCATAGCATGAAGGACTCCCGCACGACCCTGGATTTCTATGTCCCGGCTCTGGCAAAACCTAGGTTCAAGCCGCAGCAGACTCCAACCTCGGCTGCCCTCCCAAAGTATGAGGCTGCCCATAGGAAGCAACGGGACTATAAGAGACGCCCTCATAGGAAGTCTCGGCCTGCCCCCCAGCCTGATCCCTCCAAGGGCAAGCAGGTGGGGAAAAGGTGATTTTGACAAGATGCTTGGGGGCAATCCGCCCGTCCTCATCAGGGATCCAACCCCAATAAAGCTTCCCTTTTCCAACTGCTTGTGTGCTTTCCTTCCGGAACGGCCTCGGTTCACTTCGGACTGATGGGTCCTCAACACCATCTCCCGGGGTTACACCCTCCAGTTTACATGCTCCCCACCCAACCATCTCCCACCCCCGTCCCTCCTGGGGGACCCCTCACATGACGCTCTGCTTGAGCAGGAGGTGGGGTGGCTCCTAGGACTAGGAGCAATAGAGGTGGTGCCCGAGGAGTTCATGGGCAAGGGGTACTACTCCCGTTATTTCCTTATCCTGAAGGCCAAAGGGGGGCTCAGGCCCATACTGGAGCTACTGGGTCTGAACCAGCACATGGTGAAGCTCAAGTTCTGCATGGTCTCCCTGGCCTCCATCATTCACTCCCTGGAGCCCAGGGACTGGTATGCTACCCTCGATCTACAGGATGCGTACTTCCACATCCACATATTTGAGGGGCACAGGTGCTTCCTCCGTTTTGTGGTGGGACAAAATCATTACCAATTTACGGTCCTCCTGTTTGGGCTGTCCACTGCCCCCAGAGTGTTTACAAAATGAACGTTGGAGTTGCGGCCTACCTCAGATGGCGAGGGGTACAGATATTTCCCTAGCTGGATGATTGGCTTGTCAAGGGCACCTCCTGGCCCCAGATGAGGGATCACGTGGTGCTCCTCCTGTCCACGTGCACCGCCTTAGGCCTACTGGTAAACAACACCAAGTCCACATTAGTCCCGGTCCAATGCATAGAGTTTATCGGGGCACTCCTGGACGCAGTGTCGGCCAGGGCCTCCCTCCCGCCAGAGGTTGGAGTCTGCTGCGGCTTGAACCTAGGTTTTGCCAGAGCCGGGACATAGAAATCCAGGGTCTGGAGGGTCGTGCGGGAGTCCTTCATGCTATGCAGATTTGTATCTGTTTCCTCCGTGAACAGAGCTTTCCCATCAAATGGGAGATCCTGCATGGAGGATTGCACCTCGTTGGCCTCAAATTTCTCCCAGGCCATGGACAGGATGGACAAGGTCCTCACTGTGCAGGATGCTGTGATTACCTCCCTGCAATGGTGGTCCACCCTGAACAACATGCTCCAAGGGCTCCCATTCAGGGACAGGACCCCGTCACTGGAGCTGGTGTTCGATGTGTTGGACCTGGGTTGGGGGGCCCATGTGGGGAGCTTTCAGACCCAAGACCTGTGGTCTGCTCAGGACCTGACCCTACACATAAACATCAAAGAGCTCAGAGCGGTGCGGCTGGCATGTATGACCTTCTGCTTGCACTTGGAGGTCATCACGGACAACACGGCCTCGATGTTCTATATCAACAGGCAAGGTGGGACCCGCTCCTCTGCCTTCTGCCTCGAAGCCCTCAGGCTGTGGGACTTTTGTATAGCCCACAACATTCACCTGAAGGCCTTCCACTTACTGGGTGCCTGCAATGAGAGGGCGGATCACTTGAGCACGGACTTCTCCTCGCAACACGAGTGGTCCCTCCACCTGGAAGTGGCCCACCGGCTATTCCGAAGGTGGGGAACTTCCCAGGTGGACCTATTCATGACTCAGCAGAACCGGCGATGCCCCCGGTTCTGCTCCAGGGAGGCCTGGGGAGGGGCACTATCTCCGATGCCTTTCTCCTGTCCTGGTAAGGCTGGCTTCTCTACGCCTTCCCCCCGTTCCCTCTAATCAGCAGGGTCCAGCGTGGCCCAGGCAGTATTGGTATGAGACCTTCATGGGGCTGGCGGTAGCTCCGCCCTGGCTGTTGCCGCTTCACCTGGACCTGCTTTCACAGGACCAGGGCCGCCTCCTCCATCCCAACCTAGTGGCTATTCACCTTACGGCGTGGCTGCTCAATGGTTAGGTAGAGAGGAAAGGACGTACTCAGAGCAAGTTCAGCGTGTCCTCCTCGAAAGTAGGCAGCCTTCCACTCACTGCGGTTATTTGGCGAAGTGGTTCTAGTTTTCTAGGTGGGCAGCAGACCCAGGGGGTCTCCCGGGTGACCACCCCGATCCAGCTTATCCTTGATTACCTCCTCCACCTGAGGACCCAGGGCCTGGCTCTCTTGTCCGTCAAGGTGCACCTGGCGGCCATATCGGCCTTCCATCTGCCAGTGCAAGGGCACATGGTGTTTTCCCATGCTATGACTGGCCAGTTCCTTAAGGGTCTAGACCGTCTTTTCCCATATTCTAGACCGCCGGTTCCACAGTGGGACCTAAACCTGGTGTTGGCTGTTTGAACCACTGGTCATGTGCTCCTAGTCTCGCCTCTCATGGAAGGTGGCCTTCCTGGTTGTTATCACGTCGGCCAGGCAAGTCTCGGAGCTCATGTCCCTGACCTCTGAACCGCCATACACAGCCTTTCATAAGGACGAGGTCCAGCTCCGCCCAAACCTCACGTTCCTCCCGAAGGTGGTCTCCACCTACCATATGTGTCAGGACATTTTTCTACCAGTCCTCTGCTCCAAGCGTCATGCATCCAGTGAGGAATGCTGCCTCCATGAGCTCGACGTGCGGCGGGCTCTGACTTTCTACCTCGAGCGGACTAAGCCATTCAGAAAGTCCTTGCAACTGTTTGTCGCTTCAGCTGAGCGCGCGAGGGGCCAGCCGATTTCCACTCAGCGGCTTTCCAATCGGATCACTTTGTGTATCCGCTCCTGCTATGAGCTGGTGGGCGTTCCCGCGCCACCCATTGTGAGGGCACACTCGACCCAGGCATAGGCCTCGTCGGCTGCCTTTGTGGCCTACGTCCCCATCCAGAACATTTGTAGGGCTCCCACGTGGTCGTCGGTGCACACGTTCACCTTGCACTATGTGATCGTCTCCCAAACCAGGGATGACGTCGGGTTCGGCAGGGCTGTCTTCCATCCTGGGAACTTGTGAACTCCTACCCACCTCCAACAGATATAGCTTGGAATCATCTATTGTGGAATACACATGAGCAATCACTCGAAGAAGAAAAAACAGTTACCTTTTCCATAACTGGTGTTCTTCGAGATGTGTTGCTCATCTCTATTCCACATCCCATCCTCCTTCCCCTCTGTCAGAGTTGTCTGACAAGAAAGAATTGAGGGTGGGGAGAGCATGCAGCACCCCTTATACCGTGCCATGGAGGTGCCATTCCAGGGGTTGCTGGGGCGCTCCCTTACAGGTACAGCTAGGGGGAAAACTTCCGGCACCGGTGCACATGGCGAGCACGCACACCTATTGTGGAATAGACATGAGCAACACATCTCGAAGATCACCAGTTACGGAAAAGGTAACTGTTTTTTTACCTGGGTGATTGGCAAATTGGTGGGATAGCTTAGCCTGGGGGTGAGCACAGCAAAGTCCTCCCCGCATTACTGTGCCCTCAGCTTCTGCACTCACCCGTGTGTGTCTGGGGGGATATCCTATGGGTTTTTGTGCTGTGATGCTCTAGGGCTCTTTCCCAGTCAACTGTGGGAGAACTTGTCTATGCTTTGGGAGGCATTGTGGGAAGGCATTGGAGGATTATTGGCACTCAAGTGATTTTTTGCTTGTGTTTTCACTGGAAAGTGACTGGGTTCCAGCCTGAATTAAACTGGAACTTACCTAACGCTAACCTACATTCCCAGCTGTGGAGGTGAGCCCAGGCTTAAAACACCTCCAAACCCATGTCAGGGGTTTTCTGTGTGGAAGGTGGGGGGAGAGGGGTTTGGGCTAAAGTCCAGGTAAGATCCTGGGTTAACTGTGCAGTGAAGGCATGCCCGGAGACTGAGGCTATATGCAGGATAGATTATAACAGCATTGATATTTATCTCACCTGTTTTCTCCATGGTAAGAAGGCAGCCTTTTGAGAGAGATCTAAATCTGCTGAGAGCACTTTTGGTATTAAAACAAATACAAATGCAAGTGCCGAAATGCAGATAACTGTACTCGCCACAAAGTGAAATACTGCCAGGGAAAGGGCAGCAGGTGTTCCAACAGACATAGAATTTTTCCCTCTCTCCCCCCGGGCTTGTCATTTTGACAACAAATGAGAGGGGTTTGTCTAAAAAAAAATGTAAAATTCCCTCCCCCCATCCATATTATTTTAAAAAAGAACAAATGACCTCCCCGAAGGAAGGAGGGGAGAAGGAAAATAGTTGCATTGAGGGAAACATGTTTCAAGGTCAGATCAAGCGAACACGTCATGATCATTTATCTTCTGATTTGCTTTGTTGCTTGTGTAGGAATGGAGCTGGACTGTGGCTTAGGTGCCACGAGCTCATGTCCATGAGAGCAGTAAACAGGAAGCTGTTTCTTACAGAAAGGCAAAGAGGAATCATATATTTCATCTCTTCACTCCATCATTCTCACTTAGGCCTGGCTAATAGCAGGTTGGGCTGGTCCTGCGGAGAGCAGAGCATCCCCCAGCTCCCACTGACTTTGATAGAGGTTGAAGGAGTTTGGTCCCCAAATGGTATTGCAGCTTCTTATAGACACATTTCAGCCTCCAGACTTGAACTGGGAGCCTGGAACACAGTCAATCTGACGTGATAAGGATCTCCATAAAACTGGTTCACTTTTTAATGGAAACCGCAAGAATAATCTAATTAACGTTTGTTCAGTGCACTCATCTGAAAACTATTTTAAACCAGTACGTCTCTCCTGTACCCCTTTTCCCTTCATTTCAACAGTTCAGGCCATCCCCAAACAATCTAATTACCTCTATAAATCACTGGGGAGCAGTGGTTTTGTGTGCAGCATAGCTACTCATGACAGGGTTTATTTAGTAACATTTGATGGGAAGAACCATTCCTTGCTACCACTCTTTGTATGTGCTATCCACAGGGAAGCAGGCTGCTGAAACTGGAAAAGGATTCTTTCTTTAGAAGAGTTTTTGGACCCATTTTGCTCCAGGCTGTGGAATAAGAAAGAAGAGAAAGAGGAAAAGGGGGGGGGGAGACTTATTTAGAGGTTAAAATGGTGTCAGTGTTCCTCTTCTAATGAACTTATGACTTAGGTGAGAGATCACTATTAGATTCAAGCTCCTCATGCATAGACTAGACCACTGGTGCCCAACTTTTTCCATATTGGGGAGCCCCCACCCTCAGGACACCATCCCATCCCATAGCAATATGGGAAAGGCAGAGTTTTTCACAGCCCTCCTGACACCTGTTTGCAGCCTTATGAACATCACAAATCTCTAAGTTGAAAACCCATGGACTAGACTAATTATTATCTGGGGCTGCAGCATTCACTGCTTGTGTAGACAGTTGTGAGAAAGCTGTGAGGATTGGTAGCCAGCTGGCTATTCTTCTCACTTACAGCTTTTTCTGCTCAGATCTTTTCCCCAACCAAGAGCTGAATTAAGTGTCTTGACTATAACAATGTCATCCACTGGCCTGTCGGTTCATCACTATGCAGGAGCGGGCCCAGAGTTTGTGGGGAAATGTGCACCTGGCTTTTTAAAAATGGTCTGCCTGATTTCTTGTCAGGATTGCCAACTTTCCGAGCCAAAAAGAAAAGAGAAGTGTAAAGAGCCTACAGTACAATGTCATTGAACTCGTAGTGAACTCTGAAATTATCCTGGGATTTGATGACCCCTTTGGTCAAGCAGAGTCAGATAATTTGTTATGCATAGCTGTTGAGGCTTGCAAACCAACATTAGGCTAAAATAAGATACCGAAGCATTAAAAACCATCAAACAGCATTGTAAAAAGGCAGTTGGGGGTTATGTATTTTACAGCGTCCTCTATAACTTTCCTCAAAATTCCCAAGAACGCAGGAAGCCAGTGCCTTTAAGAATTCTCTTAAAGTGCCAGGATTCTCTTTTCTCTACTCCCCACCCCCAACTAGAGGATGCTTTTAAAATTCAGTCACTCCTGTTTAAAGCCAGGAAGAGAATAGCTGCCATAAGGAAATCACCAGGAAGAGAAAAGAGAAAGGAATGATAACCAGTTCAGAGATTAGCCTGACAAATCAGTGAGGCATCCTGAAAATTTGTAAGAGTGGTGCAAGCTATAAATCAAGAGATGAATTCATTTTATATAGGGTTCCTGTTTAATCTCCAGGTAGGAGTATTTGAATACTCGAGAGTTTGAACCTCAGCTAAGAATGAAGTGTATTCTGACACCTGGGTTAGCGCCATGTGCTTTGGACGTAGGCTGCCACAGTTCATCTTTTCCCTGTTTGATCTGTTGAAATTCCTAGTGGATCATTGTTAGATATTGGGGCTCTAAGCTCTGGTGCTGGAAAGCTGGTGTGAGGGGTAACGTGGTGGCTCAGACCTAAATGGGCCACAGCCAAGGAAATTAGGAAGTGTACGGATCTGACCACTCCCCATGGGGTTCCTACCAGCTGGGTTTCCTGAAGCCCCTGAAGAAATGAAGAAAGGGATTTTAAAAAGTGCCCTGCATTGGCGTAACTCTTTGTCTCCCAATGCAGAATAAGCATTTTACCCTTGGCTTCAATAGGAGCAGAGTTAGACCAGTGCTGAGTATTTTTATTCCCTCTACCCTACTCCGTCAGAGTCCCTATAGAGAGCAGTGACATATTGCTTTGGATTGCAGGCAGTGTGCTATCACCCCTCCCTCCATGCAGTAGGCTGAATTGGCATAGGGGGCAGGGCTTCCTGTGCTAGCTTTGCTGAATTTGGCCCCATGTTTTTGGCTGTTCTAACTTGATGGGCCTGAGACTCCAGGTGCCCCATGTGCTGAGCTCCCATGTCTTCAATGGGTGTTCTCTTAAGCAGGGGGATTTGTAAGATGGGCCCTAGTGCATGTAATCTTGTATAAATAACTTGTTACGATTGCCAAGGTTTTAATGTAGAAATTTAAAAAAAGCTTGAAGCAAACTTGCTTACCTAACTGTAATTCTTTTGCATGTTAGTCAGGGCCATAGTGCAAAGCTGGCAACTTAATTTACGTCTCTTATTGGTTATGAAAGTAGCAGTAAAATGTATCTGGAAACTGAGCAAATGGCTCTGATGTGACAACTGCAGAGGGGAAATTCTCCATATACTGGACAGCATAGAAGATGAGCATAGAAGGTGAGAACACCTTCATGTGGTGCTAAGAAATTATCTTTCGGCAACAAGAAGAAAAACTGCAGTGGCTGAAAGCCATAAACATTCCAGGGCCCAATTTCCAAACATGAGGCATCCAAATCCTATATATGGTCAATCAAATGAGCACATAGGGTAGGTTCCCCAATAGTCTATGTGCTTAGGTACCATTTAATATAATCCATATAGAGGATTTGGGTGCCTACATTTGTCATGGAACTCCCCGTCTTCTCATCTTTCATTCATGGAACCATTTTGAAATATTGCAGGTTCTTTTTCTTTTTGTTGTATGGACAATATGAGCTAGCGTTCATCAAATCCAGGATCACCCTTGGAATGAAATGCTTTCAGATTACTCTTTAAATTTGTCTCATTTCTAAGTCACAGCAGAGATAAGCTTACCAGTGGTGCAGACCTTGACACCGCTTTCTTTTGCAGAGATGCCCCAGGAGTCAGTGTAGATGTAGCTCTGTTAAAGTTTGTCATTTCTCCAGGACCCTTCATAGCAGCTCCAGATGGGTCACTAATACTGGTGATTGCTTGGGTGTCAGTAGTTGATTTGACAGAGGTGGTGGATAACAAAATAGTGGGTTGGTTTAATTTGGGAAGCGCTGTTTGACCAGCTGCTAGATGCAGGGTTGAGACTTCCAAAGATGAAGGTGAAATGCTGGTGTTCACTAGAGGTGAGCTTACCTTAGAGGTAGCCTGGATAGTTGAAGAGGAAGCTATAAGATCTGGACGTGACTTGGTTTCATTGGTCATTGAGGGAAATGTTGAAACAGAAACAGCTTTAGAAGCCGAAATGGGAGATGCCTTTTTGGTTCTGGGAAGTAAACGTAATTTTAAAAACCCTTTGCGTGACTTTGATGGCCTGGTGGTGGGAGCCTCAGGCAGTACTGGGGCAAGAGCCTTCGAGGAAGACTCTGGTGATTGGGTAGAAAGTTGCAATGTTGAAGATTTAGAGTTTACCTTAGCATGTGGAAATTTGGATTTATCCTGCTCCTTGAAAACAATTAAATCACTTTTCTTAGCGGTAGCCTGAGTAGTTGAAGAGGAAGCTATAATGCCTGGGTGTGATTTGGTTTCATTGGTTATTGAGGGAAATGTTGAAACAGCAACTGCATTAGTAGCCAAAGTGGGAGATGGCTTTTTCTTTTTGAGGAATGAAAATAATTTAAAAAATCCTTTGTGTGACTTTGATGGCCCTGGGGAGGGCCCCAGGGTGGGTCCTGGCATGAGATCTTGGGAGGGTTCTGGCGAGATTCCCGATATTGGTCCCTGGGAAGGACCCAGGGAGGTGGGACCCTCGGAAGGATCCTGGGTGGGCTTCTCAGGAGATGGCTGTGATTGGGAGGGTTCTGGTGAGGTTCCCGATATTGGTCCCTGGGAAGGACCTGGGGAGGTGGGACCCTCGGAAGGGTCCTGGGTGGGCTCCTCAGGAGATGGCTGTGATAGTGTCTTTGAAAGTTGAAATGCTGAGGTTTCTGGGGTTATTTGAATGGGTGGAGACTTCAGTTTATGCTGTTTCTGAAAGAAAATTAATTTTCACATTAATAATGATCTTAACCACTTTCTTCCTTTCCAAGAGATGGCAGCTGGGAGAATGCAGAGCTAACCCATCATGAACCTCACACAGTACCTTATAGGGGGAAAACGTCAGTGTATATTTGCCACTATTTTGTCCATTTTAGTTTTAACTGTCCCAAGCTTTAGGGGTTTCCACGACTTCCCTTGAAAAACTATTTCACAGCTCTTATAAGTCTAAGGCCTGGTCTACACTAGGCGTTTATGTCGAAGTTAGCGCCGTTACATCGAATTAACCCTGCACCCGTCCACACTGCGATGCTATTTAGTTCGACATAGAGGTCTCTTTAATTCGACTTCTGTACTCCTCCCCGACGAGGGGAGTAGCGCTAAATTCGACATGGCCATGTCGAATTAGGCTAGGTGTGGATGGAAATCGACGCTAATAGCTCCGGGAGCTATCCCACAGTGCACCACTCTGTTGACGCTCTGGACAGCAGTGCGAGCTCGGATGCTCTGACCAGCCACACAGGAAAAGCCCCGGGAAAATTTGAATTTGAATTCCTTTTCCTGTCTGGCCAGTTTGAATCTCATTTCCTGTCTGGACATTGTGGCGAGCACAGCAGCACTGGCAACGATGCAGAGCTCTCCAGCAGTGATGGCCGTGCAGTCTGTGAATAGAAAGAGAGCCCCAGCATGGACTGATCGTGAAGTCTTGGATCTCATCGCTGTGTGGGGCGATGAGTCCGTGCTTTCTGAGCTGCGATCCAAAAGAAGGAATGCAAAGATCTACGAGAAGATCTCTAAAGACATGGCAGAGAGAGGATACAGCCGGGATGCAACGCAGTGCCGCGTGAAAATCAAGGAGCTGAGACAAGGCTACCAGAAGACCAAAGAGGCAAACGGACGCTCCGGATCCCATCCCCAGACATCCCGTTTCTACGAGGCACTGCATTCCATCCTCGGTGCGGCCGCCACCACTACCCCACCAGTGACCGTGGACTCTGAGGATGGGATACTGTCCACGGCCGGTTCCTCGGACATGTTAGGGGACGGGGAAGATGAGGAAGGAGATGAGGAGGGCGAGGCAGTCGGCAGCTCTCACAACGCTGATTTCCCCGACAGCCAGGATCTCTTCATCACCCTTACAGAGATCCCCTACGAAGCGTCCCCAGCCGTTACCCCGGACACAGAATCTGGTGAAGGATCAGCCAGTAAGTGTTGTAAACATCTAAACATTTATTTTTAACAAAACAGGAATATTAACAATTAAAAGAATGGGTTGTTCATGATTAGTGTGCCCTAGGCGCTTAACGGTTTAGTAAGGGGCAGTGCAAGTTTTGAAAAGAAATCTAGCAATGTCCGGTTTTCAGTGATTGTCCTGCACAAGCCGCTCTACTGTTTATTCCCTGCTACTGCAGCTACAGTAAAATGCGGTCTATGTGTCCGGGGATAGAGCAGTAATCCTCCTGGGACATCTCGATGAAGCTCTCCTGGAGGTAACTTGAAAGCCGTTGCATGAGGTTCTTGGGGAGAGCGGCCTTATTGGGTCCTCCGAAGTACGACACGTTGCCGCGCCACGAGATTATCAAGTACTCGGGGATCATTGCTCTGCACAGCAGGGCGGCATACGGCCCTGGTCTTTGGAGGCTTTCCCGGAGCATTCTCTCTTTGTCGCTCTCGGAGATCCTCATCAGGGTGATGTCGGCCATGGTGACCTGCTTTTAATTAGGTAGGGGAATGTTAGTGTTGGGACTGCTTTCCCGTTCCTTTACAGAACTGTAACCGCTGGTTTGCAGCCACGCGGTGGAGGCGGGAGAGGGGCAGCCGAAAGGGATCGTTCCCGGGGACAGCCGCGAGGGGGTGGGACAGGGGCAGAGTTCCCGCTTGCTGGATTGCTGGCAGCAGGGACTGACATTGATTTAAATGTGAAATGAGGCCAGTGGTAATATAAAAGTTTTAAACTGCCACAAGTGTACGGCTTACCATGTCTGCCTGCAACAGAAATTCCGTTGTGCTGCCTCGCTTCTCAAATGTGCTGTTCAAGACCCCAGGCACTGAATGCGAAGGCCGAGAATTCGACCTTGTGCTGAGTGCGCATGTGAAAGGTGCTGTGCATGGTCTTGTTCACAGAGAAAGACTATGTTCTTTGTTCACAACTACATTTATCTTTCTTAGGAATTCACTCCCTTTTTCCCATTTCCACAGCCCCGTCTGCGACTGTCTCACAACCTAGCCTGGAATCACACTCCCAGAGGCTAGCGCGGATTAGGCGTAGGAAGAAGAGGACACGGGAGGACATGTTCTCTGAGCTTATGGCCTGTTCCCAAGCCCAGGCAGCACAGCAGACCCAGTGGCGGGAGAACTTGACCCGAATGCACCAAGCCAACATGGATCGGGAGGAGAGGTGGCGGCAGGAAGACCAGCAGGCGACTCAAACGCTGCTTGGACTACTGAGGGAGCAAACGGACACGCTCCGGCGCCTTGTGGATGTTCTGCAGGAACGGAGGCAGGAGGACAGAGCCCCGCTGCAGTCCATCTCTAACCGCCCTCCCCCGCCACCAAGTCCCATACCCACCTCACCCAAAGTGCAAAGAAGGAGAGGCGGCAGAGTCCCTGCTAACTCTCACTCCACCCCTGCAGAGAGCTCTAGTAGCAGAAGGCTCTCATTTCCCAAAATTTGAAAAGTTCTTTCCTTCCCGCCCGACAGAAGCCCACGTCCAAGTTTCACCTCCCAATGCCATGTGTAGTTGATAATAAAAAATTCGTTTCTGTTAACTACTGTTTCAATCATGTTCTTTTGGAGGAGGAGGGGAAAGGGGGTTGGTAATTGGACAGGACAGTCTCCTTTGGCAGGGTACATAGTCGGGGGCAGGCACAGCAGCAGGGCACATACACAGTGCAGTGATGCAGTGACTAGTTACCCCGGTTAGTCTGGGAGGTTGTTTTGATGTAATGTTGGGGGGGGGGTGGGTTGCTCTGTGACTTTGTGGCGGGGGAGGGCAGTTACAGATCTTAAGCGCCGGTCCTTAGGCAGGATCACAGAGCCACACAGCAGGGGATCTGTAACCGTCCTCCCCTTGCCACAAAGTCAAATAGACCCCCCCATACACACAGTCCCGATCAGGAGGGTTGACAGGCTCCGTTGAAACAAGCATCCCACCGCAGCGGAGCCTGTCAATCCTTGAGTTTAGAAGCTGCATTCGCGTCACAACACTACACCCGCTCCGCACCACAGTCTGCGTCCCAGTTTTAAAAAATTCCCGCGAAAACAGTATTAAAGAAAACGGTGTGCTTTAACAAAGTAGAACTATTTTTATTTCGACACGTGTGTTGGAGGGGGGGTGAAGGGGGTATGTAACTGGATAGGATAGTCAACATTACCTGGGTAAAGAAACGGGGGCAGGTTTAGCTTCTCAGTACACAAACTATAAAGTCACAGGTTACCCTGCTCACTCAGGAACTTTGCTTTCAAAGCCTCCCGGATGCACAGCGCTTCCCGCTGGTCTCTTCTAATCGCCCGGCTGTCTGGCTGTGAGTAATCACCAGCCAGGCTATTTTCCTCAACCTCCCACCCCGCCATAAAGGTCTCCCCCTTGCTCTCACAGAGATTGTGGAGCACACAGCAAGCTGCTATAACAATGGGGATATTGGTTTCGCTGAGATCACAGCGAGTCAGTAAGCTTCTCCATCTCCCCTTGAGACGGCCAAAAGCACACTCCACCACCATTCTGCACTTGCTCAGCCGGTAGTTGAAGAGTTCTTTTTCAGTGTCCAGGGCGCCAGTATAGGGCTTCATGAGCCAGGGCATTAGCGGGTAGGCTGGGTCCCCGAGGATGACTATAGGCATCTCCACATCCCCAACAGTTATTTTGTGGTCCGGGAAGTAAATACCTTGTTGCAGCCGTCTAAACAGACCAGAGTTCCTGAAAACACGAGCGTCATGAACCTTGCCTGGCCATCCCACGTAGATGTTGGTAAAACGTCCCCTGTGGTCCACCAGTGCTTGCAGCACCATGGAAAAGTAGCCCTTTCGGTTAATGTACTGGGTGGCCTGGTGGTCCGGTGCCAGGATAGGGATGTGAGTTCCATCTATGGCCCCACCGCAGTTTGGGAATCCCATTGCTGCGAAACCATCTATGATCGCCTCCACGTTTCCCAGGGTCACTACCTTTGGCAGCAGTACATCAACGATTGCCTTTGCTACTTGCATCACAACAACCCCCACGGTAGATTTGCCCACCCCAAACTGGTTCGCGACTGACCGGTAGCTGTCTGGCGTTGCAAGCTTCCAGAGGGCTATGGCCACTCGCTTCTGTACACTCAGTGCAGCTCGCAACCGGGTGTCACTGCGCTTCAGGGCAGGGGACAGCAACTCACAAAGTTCCAGGAAAGTTCCCTTCCGCATGCGAAAGTTTCGCAGCCACTGGGATTCATCCCAGACCTGCAGCACTATGCGGTCCCACCACTCAGTGCTTGTTTCCCGTGCCCAGAATCGCCGTTCCACGGCATCAACATGACCCATTGCCACTGTGATGTCCTCGGCGCTGGGTCGCCTGCTTTCTGACAGGTCTGTGCTACTCTCAGACTTCAGGACATCACCGCGGTGCCGTAGCCTCCTCGCCTGACTTTTCTGCATCTGCCTCAGGGAAACCTTTATGATAAGCTGCGAGACGTTGAGAGCGGCCACAACTGCAGCGATGGTCGCAGCGGGCTCCATGCTCGGAGTACAGTGGCGTCCGCGCTGTCAATGACTGGAAAAGCGCGCGAACTGTTTTCCCGCCGGCGCTTTCAGGGAGGGAGGGCGGGAGTGATGGACGGATGACGACAGTTTCCCAAAAGCACCCTCGACTCATTTTGTTACCCAGAAGGCATTGCCGGCTACACCCAGAATTCCAATGGGCAGAGGGGACTGCGGGAACTGTGGGATAGCTGACCACAGTGCACCGCTTCGAATGTCGACGCTTTCACCGTTAGTGTGGACGCACAAAGTCGAATTACTGTCCTTAGTGTGGACACACACGTTCGACTTTGCAATATCGATTACAAAAATTCGATGCAAGTAAAATCGAACTACTCTCGTAGTGTAGACAAGGCCTTAGTATCAGGAAGTTTTCCCTGATATGCTGTCTTTTTCCTTTTCTTAATGTTTATCTCATATATTCTAGCTTTACCCATTTGTGCACTTGGGGGTTTACACCATTCGGATCTGTATACACTATTACCAAGTCTGCCATCAGCCACTGATGTTTCTTCTGCATATATCAGCCAACATAGAAATAGGGTTGCCAATTTTGGTTGGACCTATTCCTGGAGGTTTCATCCCATGACAAAATCTTTAATTAAAGATTAATCTTTAATTCCTGGAGACTCCAGGACAATCCTGGGGGGTTGGCAACCCTACATGGAAACCAGTATCCACACTCCTAGAATCATAGAAATGTAGGGCTGGAAGGGCCCCTCCATCTCCGTTCTCATGGACAGGGCTGTATAGGCCTAGTTCAGGATATTTCTTCTATGTCTTCATAAAAGTTAACTGGTAGTAGATGGTACAGTCAATTACAGACTGGCTCATAGGGTGATTGTCAGATATCTGCTATCAGCAGACAGTGTAATTAGAATTATAAGTGACTCACTTATTTCCATGTATAGTATAGACATTGCATTTAAATCAGTAAAATTTGGTGGCATTTTTAAATACTTACAATAACTTTGTTTGTTTGCAAGTCTGAAGGCTTTGACCTTGCCTTTGTACCTGGTCGGGGTGGTTTCGGAAAGTCCAGAGAAAAACTTAGTGTATTCCATGAGCTTTGTACTAATTTATAACTTTCAATATCTGAAATTAGATGGAAGAAAAATACAGATTGGTCAACAAAAAAGTAGCAACTCCATGCATATGACATTTAGAGCTGAATATCTTGGGCTGTTTTTTAAAAAAAATAAGGAAACTAAAAATTTAAGAGAACTCAAATGCTACTTAATAAGAGAAAATGGTTTCACAGAAATGTGCCTTTTGCATTTGCTAAATGCTTTGTCATAGTTAACATGTTTAATTTACAGTAGCACATAAAGCAATATTATATATAAATTTTAGGGCTGTCAAACGATTAAAAAAATCATGTGATTAATTGCACTGATAAACAAAATAGAATACCATTTATTTAAATATTTTGGATATTTTCTACATTTTCAAATATATTGATTTCAGTTACAACTCAGAATACAAAGTGTACAGTGTTCACTTTATATTTATTTATTACAAATATTTGACGGCTTCTGTGTGATAGTGATCCAAAGCAGGGTGGACCGACACATGTTCATTCTCATCATTTCATTTGTTTTGCCACCAGCAGAAAGTTGATATTCTTTTTTGGTGGTTCCGGTTCTGTAGTTTCCACATCGGAGTGTTGCTCTGAAAGCAAGCTCCACATCTCGTCCCAATCATATTTTGGAAGGCACTTCAGATTCTTAGACCTTGAGTTGAGTGCTGTAGCTATCTTTAGAAAGCTCACATTGGTACCTTTTTTGTCAAATCTGCAGTGAACGTGTTCTTAAAACGAACAATGTGTGCTGGGTCATCATCCAAGATTGGTATAACATGAAATATATGGCAGCATAGGCGCTGGCTTCCTCTGGGCCTGGGGGATGCTCAACCCCCGCCCCACTCCATCCCAGGTTCTGCCCCCACCCGCCTCCTTTCCTCAAGCCCCCAACCTCATCCAGCCTCTTCCTGCCTCTGCTCTGCCCCTGCCCCCAACCCACCCCTTCTCCCAAGTCTCCACTCCCATTCTGCCTCTTCTCTACATCTTCCTGCCCAGTTCTGTCCCCTCCCCTGAATGTGCCCTGTCTCTGGTCCTCCCCCTTCCTCCCAGAGCCTCCTGCATGCCGCAAAACAGCTGATTGTGGCAGGCAGGAGGCACTGGGAGGGAGGGGGAGGAGTTGATTAGCAGGCCCCTGGCGGATGGGAGCATAGGGGGGAAGATGGCTGATGGTGGGTTCTAAGCACCTGCTAACATACGAATGTTTAGCATATGTGGCACGTAAATACTTTACAATGCTGGCTACAAAAGTGCCATGCGAATGCCTGTTCTCACTTTCAGGTGACATTGTAAATAAGAAGTGGGCAGCATTATCTCCTGTAAATGTAAACAAACTTGTTTGTCTTAGCGATTGGCTGGACAAGAAGTAGGACTGAGTGGACTTGTAGATTCAAAAGTTTTACATTGTTTTGTTTTTGAGTGCAGTTATGTAACAAAAAATCTACATTTGTAAATTGCACTTTCACGACAAAGAGATTGCACTACAGTACTTGTATGAGGTGAATTGAAAAATACAATATCTTTTGTTTATCATATTTAGATTGCAAATATTTATACTAAAAATAATATAATAAAGTGAGCAATGTACACTTTGTATTCTGTGTTGTAATTGAAATCAATATATTTAAAAATGTAGAAAAACATCCAAAACTATTTGAAAAATTTCAATTGGTATTCTATTGTTTAACAGTGTGATTAATCACTATTAATTTTTTGAGTTAATTGCATGAGTTAACTGCGATTAATTGACAGCCCTAATAAATGTAAAAGCCTTTAATGGGACATGATCAACTTGATAATCACATTTTTGTCTAGCAGTGTTTTGCCATGCCTTGGTACAAGGAAGACCTTGTCTGAACACACAAGTTGTAACACTTCAACTATCCCGATATAATTAAAGCGGTACAACCCTCCTTAATGTGGACATGTTATATCAGTATAAAAGTGCTTATCCTGGCATAGTGCATTTCCATACAGAAAGGGGAATAAATTTCATATGGGTATAAGGTATCTTTATACCAATATACTTCATCCACTGTATATTAGGGTTGTATATGAATAAAAAAATCACACCCCTCCCCAAAAGAGTTATAGTACTGGTACAAAAGCTGTGCATAGCTCACATCTAAATGAACCCAATGGAAAATAATTGTTTCTCTCTATTGTTTAACTTGTTTACTTGTGCATTCCACAGTTTTTTGTGTACCATCAGTTCTGGTGTTTTCTGGATGGCTAGTTTCCCTTCTTACCTCATGCACTGAGTTGGTGACAGCTGTCTCCTGCACTGCTCTGGCAGAGCTTATCTGCACAGTCTTCTCTGAGCCCAGTAAGAGCATTCTTCCAGTAACAGCAACAGAGCTCTGGGTGTCCTTTTGTATTCCTTTCGTCACTTAACTTCCTTACTTTAATCCTTCCTCTATTTGACCGATTTTTGCTAACTTTTTATCACATACTTTCACCCTATTTTGCAGGTGCCCAGATTAAAATATATCTGAGAACAGCTTGGTCCCATAGTATTTTGATAGACTAGTGTGTGCCTATGATGGAAAAGGCTAATGGACCACTAGAAATTTATGCAAATCAGGTCTTGTTCAATCCAAACCCATGTGATATCTTCAAATCCTGAGCAATAACATTTCCCTCCCACAAATTTTACCCACCCTTACTGGTGAACATTGAATTAATTATTCCCCTGTCTTTGGTTAAAAGTTAATTCTTTCTCTCTGTCTCTTGTTAACGTTTTAAATCAAATTGGATGAGTACTCAAAATGGCAAGTCATTTTAACTACCTACCATGCTGAATACAACAACCTCGCTGTAGCCGCCTGCACTGCTTCAGCTTCTTGTATTAGTCTCTTCTATTCATAGACCCTTTGATTAGCTCAGTTTCTGGTAATGGCATGGACTATTCTCGGAGAGCAGGACAGACCTGTTTGTAGGTCTCATGTGAAAGTCAAACATCATACTCCCTCTATCCACTTCGGATGCATGGATAGCTTCCCATCCCAGCAGGATGCATCCTTCAGACTGAGGATATTGCAATCCTTGGACCCAGCACTACAAGTTGCTGAATGTCTCCTCTGAGATAATGACACACAGCACCTAGCAGGATTAGGTGCTTTATATTTAGGTCACCAAGTCATTTCCTCGGGTAACTGAGTAATGAGTTTAACCCCCCCCCCCCCCCCCCCCCGTCACACTCTTACCTGGAACATACTTTTCATACAGTGCAAGTCTTGCATTTTGACTAAAAAAGAGAGGAAAAACTGAGCTGCTGACTTTGTTCCACCAGCACTAATTATACTTCCTTACTGTCTAGCAGTCTGAGTTACACGCACCTGGAGGTGGAAACTGTAGCAATACGACTAGACTATAGTATTAGAATTCCATCCACATGCACAGTTTTATCTTCCATTGATTCCCCCGCCCCTTAAATTATATTCCATTTCACCACTGATGGCAGTAACCAGAATACAGGCCAGATGGAGTTTAATCTAGAGTTTGGAGAAAGCTACTTGGCCTGCAAGTGATCCTTGTTTTACTGCTTCTGGGCCTAAGGCAAGCAGAATAGAGAAAGAAAGGAGATGTGCTCATTTGGTTAAGGGTGTGTGTGTGTATGTGCTGTTTCTTTTTAAGTCACGAAATACATATTATATTTGCTAGATTACAGCACCCACATCAAATGTAAATACAATTCAGGGTCGCTGTGTTTGTCTTTATGATGTGTATAGTATTATTGGGCTAGTAGTATCAGAATATTTAAGTGTGCAAGCATCAGCATCTAAAAGGGAAACTGTGACACGGTGCTGGGCAAAGGGTTGCAGATTCATCCCTGTGTCACACCCGCTCCTCATTAGGGAACAAATTAGAGCAGGCTGGAGGTACCCTGGCCCTAATTAGGAGGCGGAGACAGCTGCTACCTAATTAGCCTGGGGCTGCATAAAAGCCTCAGGGGAAGGAAGCCAGAGGAGAACAGGATGAAAGGAAAAAGGCAGGAAATGGAAGCAGGGAGGTAGCTCTCCCTTCTTTCCTGCCTGCAGAAGGTGAAGGGTTACTGGTACGTGGTGAAACGGTGGTGGGAACAAGCCACACCAGTGGTTACAAAATCCAGAGCCTAACAGAGACAGAAGCCCAGGGGGCCCTGCCACACTCTGCTACAGAAACCTAATAGGGTGATTGTACATGGAGTCAGAGTGAGTCAGGGAGTTAGGGTGCTGGGAGTTGGAAGACCTGGGTTCAATTTCCTAACTAGCCACAGACTTCCTGTGTGACCCTGGGCAGGCCACTTAGTTTCTCTGTCTCAGTTCCCCATCTGTAAAATGGGGGCGTTGTGAGGATAAATACATTAAATATTGTCAGGTGGTCACAAACTATCGGAATGAGGGTCAGATAGGTGCCTTTGATGTCTAAATTGCAAGACTGGCTGTGATGTATGTAGCGTGCATCTTCTTATAACTCTTTATCTTGTCTCAGGCACTTTTTAAATCTCATTACTCTACTGTCTATAGAGATAGGCAGCCATTTTGTGTTCATCTGAGCACAGACTTTCAGAAAGGAAATACTCTCATAAACTCCTTTTGAGTTAGTTGGACTGAAAGTATTAGCATATGGTTGCTCTTTTAGTATGGGGAAAATGCAACTGTGTCAAGTTAGCATGGTGGACATTCTAGAAGGCGCTATGTATGAATTGCTTGGTTAGGAAAGATTTTAAGAGCTTGTAAATGTGTTTCTTCACTTCTGGCCTAATATCTGCAATATTTATCCAAGCAGGACCTCCCAATGAAAGTAATGACAATGTCCATAAATCCTGCAGTCCACAACCAGGCAAGACAGTGGGTGAGGGCTGCAGGACCTTGGGGCCCCATACAGTTTTTACTGAGGTCAATGGCAAAACGGCCACTGACTTTTGGGAAGAGGTGTGGACCCCTTGTCCTTTGAGTGTATTGCTGTTTATTTGCCAGTTTTTTAGTATGTTCACCTAAATTTGAATTTTTTGTGCTGATCCTGCATTTCTTGAATACTTAAATGCTCATTGCTTTAGTAGGATTTTTGTTTCAGTGTGTATTGGGACATATTTAAGCAACTTGCCCTTCAGTTTCTTCCTCTGCAGGGTATTGATAACTTGACTGGCTGCTGGATGCTATAGAGGGCAGGCATGCTGTCGCTTTGTTGTTTGGATTTAATTCCTCCTGCTTTCTGTTCCTCCCTCCTTCATTTGTCATGCCTCTTGCTAAGAAGAAAAAGCTGATATGGAAATATGCATTAGCCTTGTTCTGAGATAAAAATAACTGGACAGAACATATCTGGGTTAGACAGCAGTTTTCCTACTCTAAAAAAGTGTAAAGAAACTAAAAATAAATCAGTTAGTGGTTACATATAAAAACAACTGAAGAATTGGTATATTTGGCTTTAAAATACAAACGGGCATGCACAAGGGGGGGAAAGCAGGAGCACAGCCCCCCCACCCCGCAATAATCGTTGGGGGGCACAGAACTCCTCCAGCCCTTGGGCCACAGTGGTGGTGGTGAGAGGGATGGGCGAGCGGGCTCCTGCCACAGAACATGCTTCCCCCCGCTCCCCCAGGGATCAAAGTTAAATTTCTGTGCATGCCCCTGAATATATGTGTATATATATATATCTGCTTAATGTTTAAAATAATATGAACTCATCTTGGCATAGGATTTATGTGCACAACTTCCTGCTCATTGAGATCAGAATATCTGCCATCAGTTGTGTGTGGGCTCAAAGTTGATCGTGATTTAGATGCTTCTCTTCCCAGGAAAAGAGACACTTTATAAAATCATCATAGTGGTAATTGTTTTGGGTTCAAAGTGAACTATCTTAAATTTCATGAGCTGATATACTGTGAATGATTTACACTCAGGTACAGTGCGGCAAATGTTCTTGCCACTTACATGTATCTAAGGATTGAATGATTCGCTGCCAATGGCACTTTGTGGCCTCTTTAGTTCATGCTGTTGGAATTTTCATAAAATTTTAATAATTCTTTCATAATTATTTTGCTTGAAAGCCTTTTGAATGCATGTAAAGATTTTTGTTGTTGTTTGTTTCTTTCCTTGTTAATTAAATAATTCATCCAAGACGGCCTTGGAGAAGAAAGATCTAATTTCCAGACCTATCCTAGTGAAAAGAAATGAGATGACGAACAGTCTGGACCATCCAAAGGATTATTACAATTTTAATGTAAGCTATTTAAGTAAACATCAATGGGAAAATATCTGGAAATGTAATAATTTAATCTTACATCAAGAAAACAAAGAGGATAATAAAGTATATTGTAGAGACTCTGATTAGATACAATGACTCATGAGGGGAGTCCAACAGGAAGATAGTCTTATTTTGTTTGTTCCAGTGCAGGCTGGTACTTGCGAAGGGCTGTTGTGGTTGAACATTTCCATGATGCAATGCTGTTTGATGCATAACGAGGCAGGTTCTCCCCATTAGAGCCCTGGCATCAAGGCAGTTAAATTCATAGATTAAGGCCAGAAGAGACCTTTCTGATCATTTAGTCTGAACTCCTGCATGACACAGGACAGAATTTCACCCAGTAATTTCTGCATCAAGCCCTTCTGCTTAGATTAGAACCTCTCAGAATATATTTTTATTTTAATGTAAAGATTTACATTTCAGGTAATGAAGAATCCTCCACATCCTTAGGTAAGCTGTTCCATTCGTTCATTACTCTTGCTGTAAAAAATGTGCACTTTATTTCCATTTTGAATTTTAAATGAGCCAGGCAACTATCAGAGCACATTTTTGGTGTTTAATAGAACTTTCTAATATTTTCCTTCATCATTCAAGTCCGATCATAACAGCAAGGACACATTAGTCCCAGATATACCTCAATCAGCAGATGAGACTTCAAGATATGATGCTTCTGTCCTTCCGCTGACACTGGTGTAAGAGAGAGAACAAAGGGGAGTGGAGAAAGGGAGAGAAGCTAACACCAGCCTTAATGATGCCAAGAAAACCTGCACTCTGCCCATTGCTAAGGAGACACATAACTGTTCTTCATGCAAGAGATTCACCTCTAGGAAAGTCTGAATCACGGAGAGAGAATTTCTATCTCTGGTGAGAAGACCATCATGCCGCAATATGAATGAGTGAAAGGCACATTTTCTTGTACTGGGAAGAAGAGACCAGTAGTCTTGATTCAGTCAATGAAAGAGACCTTTGTCCACTGGCAAGAAGGTATCATCCTGCTGCAGTTTAGGTGATTTAGAGCAGTACCATGAGAGGAGTAGAACAGGAAGAAGGCAGAATTGAGACCTTTCAAAGTTTTGGTCCAAGTGAGGGGGCATAGGGGCGTCATTTGAGCTCCCCGCCTCAGGTGCCAAAATGTTGTGGGCCGGCCCTGTCTGTGAGCTCCATTCAGGTGGTCCGAGGATAGTTCCCTGGAGAAGAAGCACATGTAAGGTGAGGTAGCGGCCTTGGGGGGAATAGGAGGTAGGTGGGAGGGGGTCGTGGGGTGAGAAGAGGGGAATTTGGGATGTGCAGGGCTGTGGTGGCCAGAGAAAGAGGCGACTTTCCCCAACTCCAGGGCAGCGGCAGCTGGGGAGAGACGGCCCTCCTTCCCAGCCTCAGCTCTGTGGCTACTGTGGTGGGGGAGAGACCCCCCCTCCTTCCCAGCCCCAGCTTGTAGGCTGCTGCGGTGGGGGAGAGAGGGCACATTCATTGCATTAGAAAGATAAGACTACTGATATTAAAATGAGTTGTGTGCTTTTATTTGTAGACCAAAAAAGGTTAATTATTATTTTGTTTTTTTATATATATATCTATACATCACTTTTATCCAAAGCTCTTTACAATAGTTAACTAACGGTACAAACAACATTTGGAAAGATCATTAAGTGATCTGCTGAGACCCTCAACAATTTTAAAGTGGTCCATGAAAAAAAAGTTTGAGAACCACTGGTGTAGATGTACCCTATGTGGCTAGCAGTAACACATGCTAACTGGCGCTACTTAATCCTTGCTTGCCCTTGGTGAAATTCATGCAAGGGGCCAACTCAAGGTTTATCCATCATTTAAGTCCTTGGGCTAGCAGGAATTCTGAGTTGCTGGTCATAGAGATGGCAATCCCCACCCTGCATGGCTAGTTGGCTAAAGGGAAAGATTCAGCCCCTTTTTGTTTTGTTTTGTTTTTAGTATCTCAATATGTAGCTAAAAATTATATGAACATGCACTGACTTGTTTGTCAAAATTAGAGCTGCCTGTATAGATTAGTATTATTGTGAGTTGGGTTCAACCTTGTTGTTGTGGGTTGGGTGTAACCACTGCCTTTCATTTAGGATGAATATAAAGAAGTGACTGAAATAGCAGTCTCCAAACACAAAACATAGGCATGTGTCTCTGGCCAAAAAGTGTAAGGCTGTTCAGAAATTTGAATGACCTGGGTGGACCTCCTTCCTGGGTATTGTTTTTTGGGTGGGAGGTGGGTGTGAGAGTGAGTCGTCAGAAGCAAAACAGACTGAGGTTCTGTCTACACTGCATCATTGTGAGGACTACAGGTATGTGAATCGCAGAATATACCAAAATGTTGCACTCTGCAGGGACAAATTAAAAGGTACTTAGTCAAGTATTTTCTCGTCCTATCATCAATTTCTTTCTCTAAATGGAACAACCCACAAGACCCCAAATTTAGCTAACCGCTTTTCTTGCCATTTTCAACACACTTTTATAAGCTAATAAATGTTTGCTTTGTCTAAAATCTCTGATTTTATGGCAGGAAAAACACCTCAAAAATCCAAAACACTAATCCTGAATCAAGACAAGTTCCATCTCTCAGACATTTTCATCCCAGCCTAGTATTCACAAGAACTTACTCTCGTGCTGTGGCCATCTCCCCTGTAGCTGTGCCTTGTTCTGTCAGGCTGTTAATGCTTGGCAGATGACATCATAAAGAGAATGAGAATATTATTAAAGGGGAAATGGAAACAAACCATTCATACAATGTACAGGCCACTTTGGAGGGTTAGTTGGTAAATAAATAAGTAGATAACTGATGGATGAACATTTCTAAGTAGATTCCAGTTCATCTGCACAAAAAACATTAATGCCTGAAATTCACACAGTATTCCATGAAGATATTGCACTCTTTGCTCCATAACTCTTTCACTTCATTAAAGAATTTGCATTCTTCTTGCATTCAAAGCCCATTAAAATGAAGTAGGTTTTTAAAATATGGCATTTTGTGAGTGTGTAAAATATTATATTTAGGGTTTTTTTTAAAAAAGACCAGATTAATAAATAGACCATTCATGTCTGTCCACCAACTGTCTTGATGCAAGATCCAGGAGGATACAATGTGAGAGTATAAATATTTTGCTTGATTGCAAATGTTTTCATTAATTTGGAGAAACTAAGTGGGAAATGGTGAACATCTGGTTATAATGATTTCTATTAAGAATGGCAGGATGCTAGAATCTCTTTGCTGTGTGATATACCAAACAGCTCTCCACTTTGACATTCTGTACACTGATACTGACTTTCTTTGTACACTGAACTGCAACCAGGAAAAATGGTGAACAATTGCCTAGGGGACATCTGAGAAATGTCTTTAAAAATCTGTAGGAACATATGCAATGTTGAAAATCTACTGCAAATATGTGTCTTTTTTTCTGGTCAAGATATTGGACCCGTGTTTCAGAAATGGCCAGGCTTAGTTAAGGTTTGCCATTCACCGATTTATGGGGAATAATATAATTTATTCATACATCAACAAACTACACTTTCTGAAAATGAACTTAAGTTTTCTTAAACTGTCACCTCTCATTTTATTAGTTAATTAACTGCACAAAACCTGCAGTTACTCCTGAGGTTTAGTAAAGTGGCCTGCAAAGACAAACAAATTGTGTTATGCCCATTTTAGATTGTTTTATAATCTAGAGCAGGCCTGAAAGACTTTAGGGTTTTTTAATCAAAGAATTGCAATGAAAAACAGGGGTTTTCTTCTTCCCTGGACTAGAGAGCTAGAGAAGGCGCTTTCTCACCTCTCAATTAAAGTAGGTGTTTTGAATCTTTTCCCCCAAAAAAGTGTTTTGTCAGGTGTTTGTTTAAAAAAGATGAGCAACTTCTATCAGAATTTTAAAGTCTGACTACAAATCCTTTCTTCTGTTACTCAGGTTCCATTCACTTGTATCTTATTGTGCCATAATCAAGCTAGTGCTCCAATGAGTTACCAAGCAAAGACAAGGAAGTCAAGATCTAAATGTGCAGTCTGCAACTGTTGCCTTGAGTTGCTTCCAGCTCCATCCTGTATCCCTTCTAATATGGCTTCCACCCACTCCTTTCCACTGAACTGCACTCATCAAGATCTTGACAATCTCTTCCTGGCCAGATCTCATGGTCTGTACTTCATCCTCACTCTCCTGGACCTCTCAGGGAGGACTGATCAAGGGCTCTGATTAACATCTTATCGTCTTATGGCTTTTGTGATTGTTCTTACGATTCTCCTCCAATCTCTGTAGCTATTGAAGAGAATGGGACCACTTGTAGAGTCAGGTGCTACCCAGGGAAGATGAGGGAATTGGAATCTTCCTCCTTGATATACATTACATCCCTTTCCCCATCCTTTGTCTCTTTGCACTTTTAAAATGCAAGCTCTTTGGATCAGGGACTGTCTTCAGCTTTGTTAGGGTTAGAGCTGGTCGAAAACAGATTTCCATGGAAAAATGCAGTTTTGTTGCAATCAAAACATTTTGTGGGAATCTGTAGATTTCAACAACAAAAAATTGTTGGGGGGAAAAAGTCAAAATGTTTTTTCGTTTCATTTCATTTCATTGTAACTTTTATATTCTATTACAAAATGACTAATGGTCCTGAGTTGATTTTTTTTTTTTTTTATTTTCATTGTAAGAGTAATTTGAAAATGTTAGCTTTTCCTTCCAAAACAGAATGAAAAATAATCAAAATATTGGCATTCCCCGCTGAACGGAAGTGCCAGTCCCTGACCAGCTCTAGTTAGGGAAGCAGCTAGCATGCCTTGAGCACCATCACTGTCTAAATAATGAGTTAAAGGTGATAAGATTTATAATGTAAAAACTAGGCAAAATACACTTAAAAAAACGTTTCTTTTGATATCATAATGAAGCAAAAAAAAAAATTCCATTGCAGGTAAACTTTTCAGGATATAGATAAAGGGCAGAGGTGCATGGGCAGCAGAGAGAGAATAGAAAACACCTTGTGACTCTTATAGTATTGAAAGAAAATGATTTCAGAGCAAATTTAATCTAAGGAGCGGTTTCACTGTATAACAATTCAATTTTTGATTTTATCTTTCCTGAAAGCTTGGAGAGTCCCTGCTAGAGATTACATGAGAGATACTACTGCTACTGTTTAATTAAAGCAAAGTGAATGCATTTTGCACCGCTCAGTTTGCTGATAGTGAACATGGAAAGAAGCCCCTTTCAATTCATTGTTTATCAACTGCAAACTGTGGTTGTCGTCCTGCAAGCCCTCTACATACAGAACTCCCAGTGTAGACAATTAGAGTAGGGCTAATACAGTCAGTCATTCAATTATTTCTGAACCTCCTGAAGGAGGCTGCAATGATTCTGGAAGATGGCTGATGACAGCGCTTTTCGTTTCAATGTTTGTTACAAATATTAACCACTCACAGCATCATAACTTGTCTTTTGCAGACATCTAGGGATGTTCATACATTAACATGCTGCACTTTCTGATAATGAACCTGTTACATTCTTAATTTTTTTTTCTGGGTAGCACATTTAGCACTTTTGTGCATTGACACATCCACACTTCTTCAGGTTACATCACCTTTTAGTCCTGTTTTCAGGTCATCTTCATGGGACCATTTTTGTATTGTAAGTTGCTCTTGTAGCATATACAATTCAAACTCTAGAAGTAGAATTGTGCGTAGAATTCTGCAGCAGATTTTCAACTAACAGTGGTTAGTAATTGCTACTTTGCTTTTTGACATGTAAATTGCAGGAGCATATAGCCCATAGTTTTGTAAATGAAAATAATATTTCTCCACACCTCTAATTACACATGATATAGTTCATAGATTGGAATACTGAACATCTGAAAGTTGGCTTACGCTGTACATGGGGAAGGGGGGGAAGAAATCAGGTACATATAGCCCAGTTCTTTGGAATACCCATTTAAGGAACAAATTAGATTTGGAAAACTGCTACTTAGACCTCCGCAGCAGCTGATCTTATCTCAGGCAGTATCTAAATTTTACCTACAGTTAGAATCTTTATTAAACCCCTTTCTAAATTGCACTTCGTTATTTTAGAAGTAGAACTTCAGAGATACGAATGCCCCAGGAATGGAGGTGGTTCGTAACTCTGAACAAACCAATATGGTGGTTCTTTCCAAAGTTTACAACTGAACATTGACTTAATATAGCTTTGAAACTTTACTATGCAGAAGAAAAATGCTGCTTTTAACCATCTTAATGTAAATCGAAACAAGCACAGAAACAGTTTCCTTACCTTGTCAAATCCTTTTTTTTAAACTTTCCCTTTATTTTTTTTAGTAGTTTTACATTTAACACAGAATTGTACTGTACATGTGCTGTGTGTTTGTGTGTGTGTGTGTGTGTGTGTCTGCTGCTGCCTGATTGTGTACTTCTGGTTCCAAATGAGGTGTGTTGTTGACCGGTCAGTTTGTAACTCTGGTGTTTGTATTGCTGAGGTTCTACTGTATTTACTTTTCAGTTCACTTCCTTTTCTACCCCCAGCTCCCTGGAACCTGATTCTGAAAGGTTTATCTTTTCATTTTCTTCTAAAGCAACCTACCCTTCTTCCAACTAGCTTCTATGTGAGGTCAAAATGAAAGTCACCATTTCCAGTCATTCTGTTGAGTGGAGTCTAATATTGAAGTGGGAAACCACATACCACATGTACTCCCTCAAAGATTATATTCCAGGAGCTAGTTCCATTATGTTTAGACTAAGATTGTTCTCTCCAGTGTATCTTCCTGTTAACAAAGAGATGTTTGATATCCATTTTCGTCCAGTGTTGTCTTGTCAAAGACTCCATTGTCAAGAATGTGTACATTTAAAAGGGCTTGCAAATCTTATATCTGGCCATTTGTATAACCATTGAGGCCGTAAACAGGCATTTATGTACCTATGTTCTGGTTTGAGCATCCAAACATTGGATTTGGACATCCTGTTAACGTATCCACATTTGAAAATTGGGCTCCAACTATACATTTCTGAGAGTTCATCAACATTTTGGATTTCAACTGAGCAGAAAGGAAGGCATTAAATAATAACTCTAACCCATGTTAGTAAGAGTGTCTCCCACTCAAAATAACTTGTAAGATAGAAATACTGTCTGGTTTCTCAGTAAGTTTTTGTGTTGTCTATTTAGATTATAAGCTCTTCGGGACAAGGACTGTGTCTGTCTTCTTCTGTGTCTTGTACAGACTCATGCACAATGCTAGTGCTTAACAGATAATGTGGCATTATAAAACTCCCACAAGGAAGAGAATTTATCTTATTCAGATTCTTTATATCACAAATAAATGGAGTCTTGTTAGAGTTCTCACAGCAGGTAGCATTGTAGGAGAACAGTGCTCAGAGAATAGCAACCAAGCAGAGCGCACAATGAAGTTAATGTTCCGCTCCCTCAGAGAGTCACCACTTGAATTTTGGGTTTATTGTATAGGCTGAAGCAGAAGCAAAGAGTCTAATGCAGCCTAAATTAGGAGCATGCCTGCCCTGCTGAGTCTTGCTTACAGTAACAGTTCCTCATTGGGGAAGAGTGGGCCTGGCACAGGCACAGGCATGGCCAGCATCCCACCAATACGCACAAAGCATTTTCTCACTTTTTCATATTGATCGTCCTTTTCCAGAACGTCAGCGTTCACTTCCTGATGTCTCGCTCCGTCAGCTACAAAAGTCTTAAATTACAGTAGAGAAAAGCCTATTAGGAATATAGTACATATAATTACACTTAAGACAGGCACCCACTGTTATTAATCCAATAAGCATGGGCATAAATCACAAGCTTAAAATACAAGTGGTTTACCTTCCCTCCATCATCAAAGGAAAATCACAAAATATACCCAGAAATGAATGCTTATGGTGAGACCCACAATGCTCTCTTGAAAGACCTTAGTACACTGCCTTTTAAAACAAAACAAAAAACCAAACCAAACCTATGATTGCTGTAGCAATGCTCTACAACAGGGTTTAATAGAGCTTTACATGAAATATCTGATCAGCATTAGCTAGTTTTCAGGGTTTTAATGTGCCAGCTTGAATGGATAGTTCTTAATTGCCACAAGATGGGTAGAGTTTTGTAAAGTTACAACCAAAGCTGCTGTTTTGCAATTAGTATATACACATAAGACTGCAGTAAGGACCGCCTCCAGTTGATAACCCCCGTGTCTAGCCTTAGGCAACCATTTTCAAACATTTCCAGGATTTCCAGTACAGTTTTGTTCACCCTCATTTTAAAGGTGTCCTGTTCTAGCAATCATCCTTTGCTGGCCTCTTTGGTTGTTTAAGTGAAATTTCACTGTTAGTGAAATGAAATAGTTAGTGTTCTCATCTACTTGTAATGAAATATATTGGTTTGCAAATAACTATTAAGACTGCCACAAAGTTCACATTGTAAAAGGCGTCTTTGGTGTTTTTTAGATTATCGTACAAGGCCCAGATTTTCAAAACATTTTAGGTCTCGTAAGTGCCCAGTTTGAGACATCTGAAAGGGGTGTGGTTTTTTTCAGGAAGAACGGCCCTCTGAAAACCGGAGGTTTGATCTTTAATTTTAAAAGCTTACATTTGACTTGTCACTTGAAATGGCCCCAGTTGCATCTGCATTTTTATTTAATCAAGTTCTTAATTTGCTATAAAAGAAAACAATCTACCAAAAACATTTCTGTCCCTATACTTACTCCATAGTTTAGATGTCAGAAGCTTACCTCTTTGCTGAAGAAAAGTGGATACCGCTTTGTTTGTGGTCTTTGTTTAGGACGTGCAGGCTTTGCGAAGAGGAGATTGGTCTTGATCAGTGATTTTGGAGGCAGTTCACCAAAAACTGAATCTAGGACTAAAACCCAGTAACAAATTCATTAGGGAATCAACAATTAATGTTTCTGTTACCATCATACAATTTATATATTGATGTGATCTTATGAACCAAGTTTCAGCTCAAGGTGATCTTCATGGGAGAAATGGTCATGCTGAGACATCTGTAATTATATAGGGGTCTTCTGAAAACACTGCCACGTTTGTGCTTCAGAAGATTATTGAACTGATGAGCAGGTATATGTACATTAAGTCACATTGTGGAGTGAGGAGGGAAAAGGGTGCAATTTTTAAAAATCTGTATGTTAAAAATGACCTCTGGTGCTATCAGCCATTTCAAGCAACCAAACAAATCTTATTTTGAAAACTTCAAGTCTAACTTAAATTCTAACTTTCCTCTTCTTTGAGTTCCTATGCATGTGGCTCCCACTTATGGTGTGGCAGCACCTCTGGCACAGGAGTTCGGAAATGCAACTAGCAGTGTCCAGTAGGGGTCGCGCATGCACCCTTCATGCCCGCAGACTCCTGACAGGCATAAAGGGTGACATGACCTGTTTCACTCTCAGTTCCTTCTAATGCCATTCGACACTGAGTTGGAACACTTTGTGTCCTTATTTAGACTGTTTGTTTAGTTAGTTATAAGTTATTAACTTGGTTATTGGTTATTTAGTTGTTAGCTACTTAGTTTAAAACAAAAATAAAGAGACTGAAAAGCAGCAAACATTTTCTTTTCTTTTCTTTTCTTTTCTTTTCTTTTCTTTTCTTTTCTTTTCTTTTCTTGTATAGTCAGTGAGGCTAGTCAATTACCTTGTCAGTTCAGCCTTTATGCCTTCCTGCAGGAAAGTCATTCCCGTCATAGATAGACACAACTCTTCGCTTTTTTGCTTAGGGGAATCTCATGTCCTCTCAAAGTATGCCATCTGCAGGGCTTTTAAGAAGTGCACTCAGAGATCCAGAGAACATAGACTGAGGCTCTTTTTAATGGAAAAATCTTTGAGACCTAAACTCCCTCATAGATTTCCACCACAACTTGAACAACCACCACCCATCCTTCAAACTCTCTCTAGATCACTCCCACACTAGCATCAATTTCCTGGACACCACCATCAGCTTCAACAATGGAACCCTAGAGACAACTACGTACAAGAAACCCACCGATCACCATACCTACCTTCACAGACCCAGTAGCCACCTCAAACACACCAAGAAATCCGTTATCTACCACCCGGCACTCGGCCACCACAGAAAATGGTCAGAAGAAAAAATCCAGGGTACACACCTTAACATACTTAAAACCGCCTTCACCAAACAGGGACACTCTACCAGAGAAGTAGATCACATCTTGGAATGGGCCACCCAAATACCCCAAGAGAACCTACTTCAATACAGAAAATACCTTCTCCCGCAAGTGCACAATCCTAGTTGTCACCTGCCAATCCACATTGGAACCCATATGGGGTATCTGTTAACAATTACAAACTATACTTGATATGGACCACATCCTGAAAGAAATCTTTCCTGAATTCCCCTCCTCTGGCCAGCCTCATCATCAGAAGCAAGCTCCCCACAGATCAGGACCCACCAACTCAGAGAGCACCAGATCCAGCCAGAAAAACAGATGTAAAACCTGCAGACAAATTTCCATTGCTACAATGATCAATACTCTCCACAACATGCCTTTCAAGATCTTTGGGTCCTACACATGCCTATCACATGTGGTATTCTTCATCCAGTGCACTGAATGCTCCAATAGCAACTATGTGGGTGAAACCAGACAATCACTACGCTCTTGAAAGAACTCACACAGAAAAATAAGACAAAATCACCACATAACCTCGAGGTGAATGCTTTTCACAAAATTATAACTTCATATCTTTCCTCTGTCTATGTCCTCAAAGGAAACCTGCACAACACCTCCAAAAGACAAGCCTGGGAGCTTAAATCCTTAATTTTGCTAGACACTAAAAATCATGGTTTTAATGAAGACACTGGATGTATGGCTCATTACAACAATCTGAAACCCACTAACCCCCCTTTTTTGTCCTATGACTGAAGAGATGTTAATGGGCCACTTCACCTTATGCTAAACAATCTATTCCACCTTGCATTTAGCTGTGATTCTCTGAGTACCTTTCCCAGATCTGATGAAGAGCTGTGTGTAGCTCGAAAGCTTGTCCCTCTCACGAACAGAAGTTTGTCCACTAAAAGATATTACCTCACCCACCCTGTCTCGCTAGAAGCCCTCAGGCAGACTCTGATCTAACGTTGGGAGTCCAATCAGTGAGCTCCAGTGACAAGGGAGATAACACAGAGCTTGTTACCTCCCAGGAAGCACAAGACCTCCAAGACTCAGCAGCTGGAGCAGTCAGGCAATCCTGCTGCCCACTGAGTCAAGGATACTCAGGTAGTTCTTCAGCCAGGTAGAGGCCACAGCCCCAAGACTTCCACTAGATCAGGGATCGGCAACCTGCGGCCCGCCAGAGTAAGCCCTGGTTTGTTTACCTGCCGCATCTGCAGGTTCGGCCGGTCGCAGCTCCCACTGTCCACAAGTTTGCCGCTCCAGGCCAATGGGGGCTGCGGGAAGTGGCGCGGGCCGAGGGATGTGCTGGCCGTCACTTCCCACAGCCCCCATTGGCCTGGAATGGCGAACCGCGGCCAGTGGGAGCTGCGATCGGCTGAACCTGCGGACGCGGCAGGTAAACAAACAGGCCCGGCCTGCCAGGGTGCTTATCCTGGCGGGCCGAGTGCCAAAGGTTGCCGATCCCTGCACTAGATGAAAGTTCACTTTGCTGTGATCTCAGCCTTTCTTCCTCCTTTCCAAGGTTCTTTGGTGTTTTCTCATACAACTGTCGAAAGATTTCTTAAAGGCTTATTGCACATGTATCCACCAATAAGGGAAATACCACCTTCTTGGGACTTCACTTATGGACCCTCCATTTGAACCTCTGGCTTTTTGTTCCCTCTCTCACTTATCAATTAAAGTGGCATTTCTGGTGCCACACACTTCAGTGAGTAGAGTGAGTGAGATCCCGACACTCATATCTAAGTCCCCATATACAGTATGGTGTGCAGACTGGGTGACTATGCAACATCACCGTAGGTTTATCCCTAATATTGTCTCAGAATTTCGTATTAATCAATATATACACTTACCTATATATTTTCCAAGGCCTCACTCGTCCCCAGATAAGGCAAAGTTACATACCCTAGATGCCAAAAGTATCCTATTGTACTATCTTAGTAGAATGAGAGAGTTCAGAAAATTTCCTAGACTCTCTTTATAGCATATGGTAGTGCATCAAAAGGTAGGCCACTCTCCTCTCAAGGATTATTCAAAGGGATTGTGGACTGTATCAAGATTTCTTACATCATCAATAAGTTACAGCTAACAAGCTGGGTAACTGCTTATCCTATCAGGGCCCAAACTACTTTGGCAGCATGCTTCAGCAGAGTCCAATCATTGAAATTTTGTAGAGCAGCAACGTGGTCCTCATTGACCAACCATTTCTCTCTAGTATGCGCATCTAGAGTGGATGCTCAACTTGGAAGATCAGTTCTGCAGTCCATGTTTAATTGAATTTTTAGCTCCCACCACCTTATTCACCATACTGCTAGTTAATCACCATAAGGAGGAGCCACATATGCAAGAACTTGAAGAAGAAACCTTAGAGTAACTGTTGTTCTTCAAGATATTCTGTGCAAATGGATCCCACTATCCACCCTCCATCCCCACAGCTCAGAGACGTCTCTTGAGACTTTGGGTGGCAAAGGAACTGAGCATGCATTGGTCACTCTGCCCCTTTATGCATGTGAGGGGGCGTGTTTGGGCATGAACCTATTTGAATGTCTGAACTCCTGTGCAAGGGGTGCTGCTGCACCATAAGTGGGATCCACACGGACCAAAGATTTCAACGAACAAAATTCACAAGTTTTGTACCTACATAATTTATATAACATCTAATCTTAACTACTTAGGATATAGACTATTGGTTCTATCCTGCTGTCTTCACACAGGCAAAACCTCCATTGATTTCATGGGGAGATTTACAGCAGAACTGGACTGAATCCTAGGAAAATTCAGAGTTTATTTGCTAGCATTTCCTTTATCTAATATCACATTTTATCTTAGACCGTGATAAGTGAATAGCTTAATAGATTGCATACATGCTTTCTCTGCCATTTCCTGTTGAACACGCAGCTTCTTAGAAGGATCAAACTTGGTTGCAGAATGTGCAATATCCGATGTATCAAATAATTCTGAGGCAGAATCTGATCCATCAAAACATTTCCCTCTTTCACCATCATCACCGTCTTTGTTCATTTTTACCATCGTTCCTTCATGAAGGATTTCTTCATCCACGTCAGTTTCGTACAGTTGTTCATTATGTCTGGGAAAAGAGTAGAATGTGACTAAATTCTTTGGTTTGAAAATGATTGTTACATTTTCTAGAAAAAGTCTTATTACTGAGAACTTTCTAATAATACTTCCTTCTTCAGTAGATTCACTAAACGGGCAGGATTCTGATTTGAAATGTATATAGTGTCTGATCCAATGCAGTTGAGTCTGAGGATTTTTTTAATTTTTATCACAAAATCTCCTTACAGAAACCAAAGGAAGAAGTGGAAACATTTTAGGGCGTGATCCAAAGACCATGGAAGTATATGAAGATGCTAGGATCATAATTTCAATCTTAGAATTGCCATTAAGCTTCTGAGACTTTCTGACCCTTATGCAGGTGTGTAAGGGTATATGGAGGCTCCACTTCCACCCTCTTGGATGGCCAGAAACTGACCCTCCTGACTCCCTTGGAAGAGAGTGGTACTAATGCTCTGAGCACCTAATCCACCAGTTAATGTAGTTGGCTGGCTGTGTGCAGTGGAAAAGTAAGCTGCTCCTTACAAAGGGTTGTATTAATGACTGTGCAACCACTGCATGCCCAGGAGGGATGGGAAGCACTCTGCCTTCTTAAGGCGATATGCCTAATAGTGGTGTCACTGGGATGGGGTAGCGTTGCGCGGCTCCTCATTGCGGGCTATGCTTAAATGGCACAAATGAGCCCTAAATGATTAAATAATGACAGTGTTAAGATGGTATGTTGCAGTGGGGTTTTCAGTTCTTTTTGGTGTGTGTATCAAGGGTGATAGCATTGGAGAATTGAAAGTGAGTCTGTTAGACCATGGGGTGGAGGGTTAGTGTATTGGTGGGAATGAGCTAATTCTTGGAGAATGGTATTGTGTTGGATGGGAATGTTGCCTTAACTTGCAATTTCCTTGCTTTTTAGTGTGTGTATTGTTATGAGGGAAATACACTTGAGACATTTCAGCGCTAAGGTAACAATTGTTTTTTGCAGTTGAATATACACTTATCATGGGAATTTTCCATGAGAAAACTCTACAGATTTATTTCATGAAATTTTGGAGATATAATGGAATGGAATTAATGGGTCTATTTCAAATCCCATTGAAGTCAATGGAAAGTGTGGGTTTTGGATCAGGATCTATCTGATTAGGGACATTTCATGGTTTTAATCTATATTTTAGTTTTATTTTGTACAGCACTCAGATGCCATTGTGGCAAGCTCTTTGAAAGTGTATATACTACTAATGAATATGCAACATATATGCCAATTTTTCTATTAAAATAAGCATAAGTTCTTGAGAGAGAATGAATACAGCATGTTAATATGTTACCTTTTGCCATTTTCCTTAGTAGGGAAAAATGAAATTTTAATCTGTAAATAAAAACACTAAGAAATAAAACCTTTCTTAACCGAATACGAATAAGGGAAAATATTTCTTGTTTGTACTTACTCTTCCGGGTTCTCCATTTATTTATATGTTCCTCCCTGGCCAATATCCTAGCACTTGTAACACGTATTGCAAGTTTTAAAAATTGGGGCAGTTTATTTGATGTGTGCAACATTATTACATCATCAGACGATGACACCCATAGTGTCTTTTATGATGTTACGAGCATCTTTTCTGTTGACTTTTATTTCAATTTGAGGTGGCAGCAAATGATGTCATTAGTCAAACACTGCCTACCATCTCTCTGGGCACTGAAGACCCTGAATAAGATGAAGTAGCTATAATTCCACTGTGACTGGTGTGGGGTGTGGGCTAAACAATGGAGAGGGGGTCCAGAAGTAATCCACATCCCCTGCATTCTGTGTAGCTCTTCTGTGTTCCCCTACATGGCATTGTGGAAGGAGCCTGGGACTTTCAACAAGGGCAGGCTTGGTGTGAACAGGAGGACTGCCACTTTGCAGATCCATTGGCTAATTGCTGCTCGTTATGTGTGCTTTATTTCGAGGCAGCAGATGCTGCTGCTATCAATTGGGTGATAGTAGTCACAGAGGAGTCACTACTGAGTTGCTCCTCACTGAACTGCTAGGGAGCTGGAGAGAGTCGTTCCCTCTAGTCTATCTAGGGTGACCAGATGTCCTGATTTTATAGGCACAGTCCCGATTTTTGGGTCTCTTTCTTATATAGGCTTCTATTACCCCACCCCCCCACCACCACCTGTCCTGATTTTTCACATTTGCTGTCTGGTCACGCTAAGTTTATCTAGCTCCTCTGTTAATTTGTGCAAAGTCTGTTTACTCTCACTTTTGCGGGGGCTGGCCAATGGAAACAGTATTTTAGATTCTAAACATTTCCCTGAAGCCTTTGCAATGCTGTACCAGCAAGACAAAAATGCTTAGAGCTCTGGGAAAATCATCACGTGTAAAGAAGCATTAATTTGTTCCATATTGTGTCTTCAGCTGATTGTTTTTTTGTTATGATATAAAGTTCATAATCTACCTGGTGAATATGAAGTGGTTTTGGAATGCTGAGCATGAATGGAGATTTCTGCCTGCCACTGGGGTTCTTTCTGTATCAGTATCTTTGTCCTGTCTTTACCAAGATTGACTGGGGAGGGGGGACGTGGATCTGATAACTTAATAGGTTTTTTTCTATTTCTGATTTTTGCGATAACGGTCCATAATTGGTAGCTGGTTTTCTAGAGTGGGTTTTTTTCTTTTTCATTTAGCAAATGAATGGGCAACAATGATGAGACAGACAGTATAGCTGGTGAAGGATGCTGTCACGTCCGAGTCGATGCTCTGAATAATTATTATAAAAATATTTTTTTAAAAAACTGCTGTAAAACCAATAGAAATGTTTACATTAAAACAACAACAAGAACTCTTCAATGGAAACAATATTTTAAATAATAATCCCTGCAACCCAGACTATGCTAGTGCACTAGTTAGTTAATTTTCATTGTACAATGCAACAAACTAACATTAACATTGAAAAATAAATTAGAGCTGAAGAATTTTCAGTTGAATAATCTTAAATATTATTAGTAGTATAGGCATGGTGATTAATTTTTTTTTAAATACAATTTTTAACCTGTATGTGTCCCATTAAACTTTGTACATAATTGCTCGAGGCTGTAAATTATCCATTAGGTCCAAGGGAATTTGGCCATTTGTCCTAAAATTAAGTGATTATTATGATCAGAGTCCACTGATAATTGTAATTAGCATTAGTGTTCCAGGGAGCAAAAGGGGAGCACTGGGCATGTGATCAGAATAATGCAAAGTAGATGAATTTGTCTAATATAAGTATAATGAGCTAAATATATACAAGAAACATAGGGTGGGGTTATAAAATAAGAGATGAATTGTATACACACCTTTAGACCCAAACCAGTTACTATCTTTATCCAGACTTCCGTTGCAAGAAGCAATAGCTTCTCACAAGAAATCAGATCACCCAGGGGACCTCCTCATTATGTCTATTTAGACTTCTGAGGGAACTTCCAACAGTCACTGCTTTATTGTCTCACCATATGAAGAATGAAGGAGAGAGATTTAAGTCAAAACTCTGAATTAGGCTGTAGAAGAAGTCCCATCTGAACCCTATTTCAGCTTTGCATTCAAAAATCATGAGTTGTGCCTCACTTAAATCATGAGATTGACTTGAAAATTGTAAGATGTTTTTAATTGGAGGTTCTTTAATTTGCCTTCTGGTTTCTGAGTCTTTAGGTTGCAGCCAGCTCACATTTTCAAGCTTTGCTTCACAACCATGGGGACTGGATTTTTTGTTAAAATGGAAATGTGAGATTATCACCTAATCACAGGATTCCAAGAAAAAGCACCAAATATCATGAGATGTGTGATATAAGCATGAGAGTCATCATACCCTCCTGGTCTAGCTTCTAGCTCCAAAAAGAAACTAAGGAGCAGTCAGTCCTAGAAAAATAATTGCTGCATGGTATACACCTCCATGTATTGCCATGGAGATGCTGAGTAGATAGCTCAAAGTTCTGCTGCACCTGGCTGGAACCTTTTGGCATCACATCACTCCCTTTCCTAGTCACAAGACTGAACACTGAAGCTACCATCCTTCTAACTGAGGCTGTAATGTGAACTGGATGATGATCTTCTGGAAGTCTGTCAGGAATGAGGGTGGGACTGAGAAGTGGACTCAGATCTCCTCCATGATGTTGGAAAACACACCACTGTCAAAAGACAACTGGGCTAAATCAAGTTTTAGACTGCTAATCATCCCACCATGGTGTGATAAGTATATGATGTGGACAGATATTTACGAGGGATGGGGCTGAAGACTACCATCCCTCTCCCTTCTCAAGTTTACTAACTTGTTTCTGGCTTCTGTTATTTGACTTTTGCACGTATTTTACTCAGGTAAGTTAAGGTTGAATTGGGCAGTGTACGTGAGGTGGTGTGACAGTGAGTGATGAAGATTACATGGCAGTGGGAAATAGGCTGAATCCTTTCTTTGCTGATTTTGTAATTTTTAATGTTTGGGGTTTTTCTACAAAGGACTAGAGTTTTTGTTAAGAAAGTATAATATTTTTCCTTGGGGAGGTTAGCTGGCTTCATTGAAACACTCTTTCATAGTCAGCCCTTTCCAATGAAGTTTTATTTCCCTCTTGGAATGTGTACTTACATGGTAAATATTTATTTAACTACTTAAGGCGTTAGAGCAAATCATTGCAGTTTTCCTTTAAATTACAAAGTTTTTGGCAATGCACATGTGGTTTTCCTTGTTGGAGTTCTTGCTTCAAAGACCCCTCTTCACTTTGAAGGTTTCAAAGAGATCATGTGAGTTAGAGGGTTTCCCTCCATCAAAGAGTTTGCACTGTTCAAGCGTTCACTCTTCAGAAAATTCACACATCTAAAGGGATATCTTCTGAAATCTCCTTCGATTGGGGGATGTCCCTCTTCAAATAACTAGAGATTTCCTCTTGCAAGCATTTATTTGCTTCGTTCCTTGTTTGTCATTCATAGGGAAAACACAACACTGTCTTCTACACTTAAAGTAATTCTGGTGGCACTTTACATTCTATGTTTAAGTAGGCAATTAATTAAGATTGACTATAGCAGAAATTGTGGGGAATTAAATACCAGTTGAGTGTTATATACAATACATATAAAAGAGCTTTGACAGAACCAGCAAAGTGACTAGCTGACAGGGATTACAAGTTGCGCAGTTAAGGAACCACGTCCACATAGGTAAGAGCTCATTAGTCTGAATTGCTGAAAATCCAAGTCCTTTAGCTTGTTTTAAGTTCAGCTCATCCAGTTTTATGCACTGACGGGGACTTGGATTTTTGCCCGTACTAATGATAATCTCTTTATATCTTCAAATGTATAAACACCTCTTGGATAATTCCAGCATTTTACATTGAAAAAGTATATTTAAAAATGCTATATTGGGTGGGAAAGAATACTCTACTTACAGATTCTCTAACCATTTAGTTTTTTCTCTTGTTATGGAGGCCAAGGGCCAATTACAACTAATAGCCAATTCATAATTAATCATAACACATACTAATAAATGAATAATACATCACTCTTTAACTTGAAGTTATTAAGAGTTAAAGTGGAGGAAGGTACCTTCAGTAGAAAGAGTTTAGTAGTATTGGGACTTCAGGAAAAATGAATGAATTAACCATGGACACTTCTGGCATGCTGATAGGCATTTCTGATATAAAAGCAGAATATTGATAGCAATAGTTTGCCCTTAGCACCATTCAGCAGAAGATCTCAAAGTGATTTGCAAAGATAAAACTAAGGTGCTGAGAGTCTAATGCTGAAATTTTCAGGAGTATCCGCTGATTTGACGTACTTCCTTTTTAAGTGTCCAGTTTGAGAGATCGAAGTGGGCAGTTTTGAAAATGTAGGCCTAAGATCACATAGTGAATCCACTGGCTGACTCCCACTTCTTTAACTAGACCCACTTCTCAAATAGACCTTTTTAAGTGTATTTTTTAGTTCGTTGCTTGACACTTTTACTTAGCACCTGAACAAAGATGAGGAAAATCAAATTGACCTTACTATGAGCAATGAGGCATTTTACAATGTCCTAGATTTTAAAGTTCTCCGGAACTCTTTCAGATGTTCTCATGTTTTATAAAACAAATCTAAAGTTCTAAAAAAGGAAAACTGTCTATAGGATAATTCATTACAGTTTTTAAAAAGCTTTTTAAAAATTGTATTAGGAACTGTATTATTACTATTGTGGGAGCACTCCGGTCATGGACAAGGTCCTCATTGTGCTGCACCTTGTACAAACACAGAACAAAAGGATGGTCCCTGCCTTAAAGAGCTTATATCATCTCTTATGTCATAAAAGAAGAACGCTTGGAAGTCCGTTTCCCTGTCTGAGCAGATCTTTCAAAGCTTTGTCTTCCTCTTTAGAATGATAGCTTGCATTTCTACAGCCTCTTCCATCTAAGGATCTCAAAGCACTGCACCAGTATTAATTAACTTTAGTCTCACAACACCCCTGAGAAGTACATAAATATTATTTCAGTTTTACACATAGAATAAAGTGAGGCTCAAGGAATGTAAATAGCTTGTCCCAGGTCCTGCAGCAGGTCATTGCTAGAGTCAGGAATAGACACAGTAACTCCTGGCTGTTGGTACTATGTTCTTATCAGTAGAAAACGTTCCCACCAATTCCCAGGGCTCTGTTAGTTCTTTTGTCTTCTCCTGTTTGTTTCAGGCTATTCTCTGCTTCCAGGCCTTGTGGCTTCCCCTATCTCCCACCCAGCCCCAATCTTTCTTTATTTCTAGAGTTCTGTGCTCCAAACCCTCCCTTCTCCATTCCATTTTGTCCTGGGGTCTTGCTTTTAGGATCTTGGCACTGCAGTACCATCAAAAGGTGCTGACTGATGAGATGAGGAAACTTTCAAAACATTGAGTTCTTCATCCCATGAAACTGGTGGAGACTCAAAACTTACTTCAACATGTTCTTCCATCTGGTATTATGTCACCTCCATGGTGATATTATACTTAACACATGTGTATGATACACAGGTTGCAAGTACTAAGTAGTGAGTTAATCATTCCTGTTGCTGATAAAAGTAGGCTTGTCACTGTCATTACACCAACTTTAACACTGTGTTAGTGACTTTTCATGTCATTATTAACAATTTTATATTATGTTAGCAAATTGCTCAAAGAGCACTGCTGGTCTGATTGCATTCTGAAGGTTATTAATATGATTAAAAAAATCTTATTGTATTCTCTGATTTCATATTTTATTAGCAATATGGAAAGCAATAAGTCTGAATTTTCATTTTTTTTTTTGCTGGAGGGATTCCCTAGGAAACAGGCACTACAGCAGCAGTGTCTCACATTGGGAAGTTCAATTTCTCAGTCGTTAATTATTTAACTGTATTTAACTGCTGTAAATTCTCAGAGTAATTTTTTTAATGTTGAGTTTAGTAACCTATAAATATACTGGTATTAACCAATGCAGTATTAAATACAGTTGCTTAATGCAAATAAAAGCCAACTCTTCCATGAGGACTTGCATGTGGGGATCATAATGGCAAATTTAATTTTTGCTATTGAGACACTGAAATCTTATTGTATTACTGTCTTTGGTGTAAATAAATAAATTAATTAATGGAGATATCCTATCTCCTAGAACTGGAAGGGACCTTAAAAGGTCATCGAGTCCAGCCCCCTGCCTTCACTAGCAGGACCAAGTACTGATTTTGCCCCAGCTCCCTAAGTGGCCCCCTCAAGGATTGAACTCAGGACCCTCAGTTTAGCAGGCTAATGCTCAAACCACTGAGCCATTCCTCCGCCCATTACCATTACACAATAAAGGATGCAGATGACTCCAGCAGTTGAATTAAGAATCAGCTCCACTCATATTGATGTCCCTGAAAACTTTTTTTGATCACAGCTTCCAGGTTTTTTCTGGAGGAAAAACTCCAGCAACACCATCGCTGTTTTCATTAAGTGAACTTTCTAGTGCATTCAGCGGCTAAATCAGGTAAAACAATTGGATGAAAACTTGTTAACACAAGACAGCGTTCATATTTGTGTTCCTAAACTTTTATTTCCCAAAGAATATACTACAATATAATCACGTGTCTGAAGTGATAAGTAAAAATTTTTTCCAGTTACCTAAAACCACAAAATTATAAAGGACACCGCTACCTCGATATAACGTGACCCGATATAACATGAATTCGGCTATAATGCGATAAAGCAGTGCTCCGAGGGGGCAGGGCTGCGCACTCCTGTGGATCAAAACAAGTTCAATATAACATAGTTTCACCTATAACGTGGTAAGATTTTTTGGCTCCCGAGGACAGCCTTATATCGAGATAGAGGTGTAATATCCTTAAGTAGTTCTTGTCCATCAATTAAATGACAAAAACCTTAGAATTGAAGAAGGAAGAGGCAGTAAAGACCTAAGAAAGGTCATCCCTACACAAGTGCAAAATATAGTACCACGTTAGGGGATGTATCCTACATTGAACTGATACTATACTAATTTGAGTCAAAAGACTGACAAATGGTAATTATCCATCAATAATAGTGTTACATGTTTTAATAATTTTTTGGCACTAAACTTGTCCTTGATGATGACTTACGCTTGTTTAACATTTGAGAGATCACTGCTGTCTCCTCTTATAAATGTTTTGAGCTGTAAAAGGACTCATGTTCAATATTACATTAAAGATAGTGCTCACCTTTTCCCCCAGAATGCCCTGATATGAGGACATTCATAATCATTTGTATTAAATTTGTATTTATCATCCTATGATGGCAACATATATTAAAGTGGTATTATTTAACATCGTTTTTCTTACTGTGGGGGAAACAGTATAGGAAATAACATATAGATCACCTTGCATTTTCAAATAATTTCAAGACCAGTAGCATTAACTAATTAAAAGTTGCTGATGTGATTCAAAATGACTATTTTTCATTACTATAGTATCTGTCAGCCCAAGACCTCAGAGCCCTTTACAAACCAGAGTTAAATCTGTGAGACAGGCAAGAGAACACATATTTATTTATTTATTTATTTATTTATTTTTGTAGACAAGGCCTTAGGCATCACCTTCTCTGGCCTAAAAACATGAGAGCAGGTCCTTGCTTGCTGTAAATTGTCATACCTTCATTGACTTCAAGGGAGTTATGACAATTTATAGCTGCTGAGGATCTATCCATGGGGCCTGATTCTGATCTCTCATATATTTTGTGTTCGTGTGCCTTCCTCAGAAATGTGTGTCGCTGGCACTTGTTAGGGACATGGACACTGGACTTCATTGTCTTTTGACTGATCCAGTATGTCAATATGTATGTGCCTTGGATTAACTCCATTGAAGCCAATGGAATTACACATGTGTAAAACCAGTGTATATGAGCAGAATCAGGTTTATGGTACCCAAACAGGTTTTAAAATTGATTCAGGCTAAGGTTGTTTTAACAGAATTTAGACAGCTAATTTGTTTTAATGTTTGTTTTTACTTTGATCCAGTTAGAGACTGTTTAAAACTGGTTAGAGTGACATGGTAGTAGCTCCAATCTAGATAAAACTTTCAACTTCAGACCTGAGTTAGGGACCAAACTTTATTCTCCCATTGTGCTGTGTTGGTAATGTGACCATTATTGGTAGACCCAAAGGCATGCAATGTTTCACATAGAGTAGGTCCCCATTTGCAAGTACACTTTCAAAAGAAGTTTAAAAACTGGTTCATAGAATCATAGAATATCAGGGTTGGAAGGGACTTCAGGATGTCATCTTGTCCAACCCCCTGCTCAAAGCAGGACTAACCCCAAATAAATCATCCCAGCCAGGGTTTCGTAAAGCCGTGCCTTAAAAACCTCTAAGGATGGAGATTCCACCATCTCCGTAGGTAACCCCTTCCAGTGCTTCACCACCCTCCTAGTGAAATAGTTTTTCCTAATATCCACCCTAGACCTCCCCCACTGTAACTTGAGACCATTGCTCTTTGTTCTATCATCTGCCACCACTGTGAACAGCCTAGTTCCATCCTCTTTGGAACCCCCCTTCAGGTAGTTGAAGGCTGCTATCAAATCCCCCCTCACTCGTCTCTTCTGCCGACTAAATAAGCCCAGTTCCCTCAGCCTCTTCTCATAAGTCATGTGGTCCAGTCCCCTAATAATTTCTGTTGCCCTCCGCTGGACTCTCTCCAATTTGTTCACATCCTTTCTGTAGTGGGGGCCCCAAAACTGGACCCAATACTCCAGATGTGGCCTCACCAGTGCCAAATAGAGGGGAAAATCACTTCCCTTGATTGGCTGGCAGTGCTTCTACTAATGCAGCCCAATATGCCGTTAGCCTTCTTGGCAACAAGGGCACACTGTTGACTCATATCCAGCTTCTCGTCCACTGTAATCCCATGTCCTTTTCTGCAGAACTGCCACTTAGCCAGTTGGTCCCCAGCCTGTAGTAGTGCATGGGGTTCTTCCGTTCTAAGTGCAGGACTCTGCACTTGTCCTTGTTGAACCTCATCAGATTTCTTTTGGCCCAATCCTCCAATTTGCCTAGGTCACTCTGGACCCTATCCCTACCCTCCAGTGTATCTACTTCTCCCCGCAGCTTAGTGTCATCCGTGAACTTGCTGAAAGTGCAGTCCATGCCATCCTCCAGATCATTAATGAAGATATAGAACAAAACCGGCCCCAGGACCAACCCTTGGGGCACTCCGCTTGAAACCGGCTGCCAACTAAACATGGAACAATTGATCACTACCTGTTGAGCCCAGCTTTCTATCCACCTTATAGTCCGTTCATCCAGCCTATACTTCTTTAACTTGCCGGCAAGAATACTGTGGGAGACCGTATCAAAAGTTCATTGGATATTGAAGGAGTGAAGGAGAGTTAATAATCTGCAGCATTCTGAAGATGGTGAAAATCCCAGCAGAATTTTCTGAGGTGTTCTTCAGATTTGTGTGGAACAGCAATAAAAAGGTAAATAAGCAATTAAAAAAACAAAAACAAAACTCTGGATTCTAGTTCAACAGATGATCAGTACCATGGTATATGGTGGCGATACACAGCAAGTGACTCATTGTTCAGAAGTAGCATAAGTCCCTGTAATATTCAAGTGCCTCTGCTCATAACTATTTTGTCTCATACAAGTAAAAATTAGGCCAAATGGGAATTTCGCCTGAGCAAGAACTGAGTGAAAACCAAGTATGATCCTCAAAATTTGACCTAAATGTTTTTCCTTCTCTTTAAATAAAATCAAGGACCTGACCCAGCATTGCTCTGTGCCTTGTGTAGTCATTCACATCAGTGCAAACGTGGGTCTCAAATGATTCCTTTTTGCCTGGGTAGCATTTAACTCCCGCCTTTCGCTGATGCAAATAAGTATGCAAGTGGAAGAATAGGCCCCAAATGTTTATCTTGTAGTGATGCTTTTGATGCTGCAGATGGCAGCCTTACACTAATTTTGCCACACGGTGTTACACTGTGTCATTGAATATCAGAACTCGGGAGGAGCCTCTTGTATTAGTGTAAAACCATAATCATTTAGGAAGGAATCTGTCTAAACATCACACTATCAATACTTTTTTTGCTTCTGGTGTATTCATTTAATTATTAATGGCACAATTGCTAATTGCTTATAAATTAAATATGATGGAACAAATTTTGTTCTCTCCCAGTGGTGTGAAGTTGGAGTGATGCCATTGTGCTAAATTCTCTTTGGTCCTTATGTGTGTGCACAGTGTAGGGAGGCAAATGAGTGTGGTGCTTGCTTCTGTTTGAGCAGCCCATGTAAGGGCTGGGTAGAATTACAGTCCATGTGCTCAGGGGACTACAGAGGCTTTTCCTTCACTGCACCCTGATGATGGAGAGCAGGCAATGGCATAACTTGTCTCCACTGCCTCATGCACCTGACAGCAGCATGGGGTGGGCGAAAGGGAAATATGCTACACTCCATGAAGGATGGTACCAGTTTGTATACTCCCTAAGCACCCTGGGAAGCTCTAAACATAAGAATGGCCACACTGGGTCAGACCAATGTTCCATCTAGCCCAGTATCCTGTCTTCTGACAATGGCTAGTTCCAGATGATTCTGAGAGAATGAACAGAACAGGGCAATTAGTGAGTGATCCATCCCCTATTGTCCACTCCAGGTTTCTAGCAATTAGAGGCTTAGGACATCCAGAGTATGGGGTTGCATCCCTGATCATCTTAGCCAATAGCCATTGTGATGGACCTTTCCTCCATGAACTTATCTAATTATTTTTTAAACGCAGTTATAGTTTTGGCCTTCACAACATCTCCAGCAAAGAGTTCCACAGGTTGACTATATGTTATGTGAACTAGTACTTCCTTTTGTTTGTTTTAAACCTGGTGCCTATTAATTTCATTGAGTTCTGTGAAGGGGTATGTTCTGTGAAGAGGTAAATAACCCTTCCTTATTCAGTTTCTTCACACCATTCATAATTTTATAGACTTCTATCATACCCCACCTCAGTCTTCTCTTCTCCAAGTGGAACAGTCCCAGTCTTTTTAATCTCTCCTCGTATGGAACCTGATCCATACCCCTCATAATTTGTGTTGACCTTTCTGTACCTTTTCCAATTCTAATATATCTTTTTGAGGTGGGGCAACCAGAACTGCAGGCAGTATTCAAGGCATTAGTGTACCATGGATTTATATAGTGGGACTATGATATTTGCTGTCCTTTTTCTAATGGTTCCTAACATTGTTAACTTTATGGACTGCCACTGCACATTGATTGGATGTTTTCAGAGCACTAGCCACTATGACTCAAAGATCTTTCTTCAGTGATAACAGCTAATTTAGACCCCATCATTTTTGTATGTATAGTTGGGATTATGTTTTCCAATGTGCATTACTTTGTATTTATCAACATTGAACTTCATCTGCCATTGTGTTGCCCAGTTTTGTGAGATCCCTCATTCTTCACAGTCTGCTTTGGACATAACTATCTTGAGTAATTTTGTATCATCTGCAAATTTTGCCACCTCATTTTACCCCCTTTTCTAAATCATCTATCAATATGTTGAATAGCACTGGTCCCAGTACAGATCCTTGGGGTGGCACCGCTATTTACCTCTCTCCATTCTGAAAACTGACCAGTTATTCCTACCCTTTGTTTCCTGTCTTTTAATCAGTTATTGATCCATGAGAGGACATTCCCTGTTACTCCATGACAGCTTGCTTTGGTGAGGGAGCTTGTCAAAGGCTTTCTGAAAGTCCAAATACATTATATACACTGGATCCCCCTTGTCCACATGTTTGTTGACCCCCTCAAAGAATTCTAATAGATTGGTGAGACATAATTTCCTTTCACAAAAGCCACATTGATTCTTCCCCAACAAATTGTATTCATCTATGTGTCTGGTAATTCTATTCTTCACTATAGTTTCAATCAGTTTGCCTGGTAGGCTTACTGGTCTGCAATTGCCAGGATCACCTCTGGACCCTTTTTTTAAAATTTGGCATCACATTAGCTATCCTCCAGTCATCTGGTACAGAAGCTGATTTAAGTGATAGGTTACATACCACAGTTAGTAGTTTTGCTATTTCCATATTTGTGTTCCTTCTGAACTCTTGGGTGAATACCATCTGACCCTGGTGACTTATTACAGTTTAATTTATCAATTTGCTCCAAAATCTCCTCTACTGACACCTTTATCTGGAACAGTTTCTCAGATTTGTCACCTAAAAAGAATGACTCAGATTTGGGAATCTCCCTCTCATGTCCTGCAGTGAACACCAATGCAGAGAGTTCATTTAGCTTCTCCACAATGGCCTTGTCTTCCTGGAGTGCTCCTTTAGCATCTCAGTCACCCGCTGAGAGGCATCTCTTCAATGCTCCCCTCTTGGGTTCTACAGTCCTCTATGCAGGGCTGATCCTAAGCAGAGCAACAAGGAAGTAGCAAAGCAAAAAGGCGGCATGTGTTTGATTAGGTTACCAGGCTGAAGGAAAATGTTAGTACACGATAGTGTTGTTTGTGGCATTGGCTTTGAGACATTTTTAGTTCCCAGTTTAAAATATGGAACATCATGTACCCACCGATTAGGCAGGGGCATACTGAGACACAAAAGGAATGTTATTGACGAGAACAAGGTGTTTCAATATATAGGGACAAGATTAATTCTACAAGCATGATATTGGTGAATATCGACTTCGAAAACTTACTTAAAAAACAAACTAACTCTACTGGAGGTAGGACCCTGTGGACCAGGCTATAATAGCCCACTTCAGCAAGCTTTCTTATTCTGGGAAAGTGTCCAATTCAGACAATCTCTTGCATTCTGGGGTGTGGGATCTTTCATTCCAGGAGCATCAAAGGAGCCTCAGGAGACTCTTTAAAAAAGGGACAGGAGCCTGGGATGGATGCTTCAAAATGTTGGCAAATATACAAACAAAATATGCTTCTGTCTTAAATTGTTGTAAAATATAACAAAACTGTGTCTCCAAGACTATTCCCAATGTGCAGTTAAAAAAAATTGGCCAGTGTTCACAAAGAAAAATGTGTTCTCCTTCCTAACCTCTGAAAAACAATAAACCAAAAGCGCCTATTTGTGAAGATTCCCACTCACTAGATAATCATTGTAAAAACTGTATTTTGTTTTGGAAATATCGCAATATATATTTCAGAGCAAAATGCATCAATTCATCTATTGCAAATATTCTCTAGCTTGCCAACTTTTTGCAACTGTATCCCCAAATCAGAGAAACTTTCCAGGTAGACAGGGCCGGCTCCAGGCACCAGGCACCCAAGCACATGCTTGGGGCGGCACCTGGTAAGGGGTGGCGGGGGGGGGGGGGGCGCTCCGGCGGCGCGGCACTGGGGGGTCGGGCTCCGGTTGCGCGGGGCTCGGCGAGGGGGTGGCGCGGGCGCGGCGCTGGAGGGGGGTTCCGGCGCTTGGTGCGGGCGCGGCGCGGGCGCGGTGCTCGGCAGGGGGTGGGGGCGGGCTCCGGCGGCGCGGCGCAGTGGGGGGGCGGCTCGGTGCTCGGGGGGGGTTCCGGCGGCGCTGAGCGCAGGCGGGGGGCCTCGGGGGCGGCGCTTTTTTGCTGCTTGGGGCAGCAAAAAAGCTAGAGCCGGCCCTGCAGGTAGAGAGGATAAATCATTACCATCTGATGGCTGTTCAGCGGCCTGTGTAAAAGGAGCTGGTGTTCAGTCCAATTTGTACTAGATAATGGTCCGCATAATAAAAGCTGTCCTCATGTTGAACTAATCCGCGCTTTTGCTTCCAAAGCCAGCACAGACACCGAAATACCCTCTGACCGACTACAGGTGCTTGCTCCAGGTCCCTGGAGAAAAATGTTTGCACTGTCAGCCTGGGCTATACCTGTGCTCTAGATACTTTGTTTTCTAGGACTATACGGGACTCTCTTCAGAGTCCATCTTTCCAGTAACAGATTGTCATGAACTGGAATGTTGAGCCACGTAAGGCTCCCTTCCTGTAAGGGCTCCACATTATTAGTCTGGAAACATGCTGCTTGTTTGGGGAATTTTGTCCAGGTAAGAAAGCAAACAGGGCAAATCAAGAAAAGAAAGCCAGGTAGACAAAGCCTGAACAAGGAAAGAATTGGAGCAAATGAAATATTAAAATAATAAATGTAATTAATAACCAGCTAATGGCCATCTAGTCTCTATAAACTCCGTAACAATCTCCATAGTAACCTAATTGCCCCTCCAGCCAGAAACCAATGGGTGCATGGGGTGTTACAATCCGTTTCATTTGTAAGCAGAAGGTAATGACTTTTAGGGACACCTTATGAGGTGCTGGGGTTTGTACAGTCAACATCACAGTATAATTAACTGAGTCAGTTTCCTTGCCAGCCAGCCAATCATCACAGGCACAGATTTGACCGTCCCCCTCCCCATTTACATGGCTGCCATTATAGAGGAGCACAGCTGCAGCAGACCAGTGTCTTCTGCAGATGGGGAGCTGAGCTGAGTACAGCCATAACATGGGACACACAGCAGTGCCGCATGAAAATTAAGGAGCTAAGGCAAGCCTACCACAAAGCCAGAGAGGCAAACAGAAGGTCCATGGCAGAGCCGCAAACATGCTGCTTCTACGCAGAGCTGCATGCCATGCTAGGGGGTGCAGCCACCACTACCCCAACCGCGTGCTTTGACTCCATCAATGGAGAATCACGCAATAGGGAAGCGGGTTCGGGGTACGAGGAAGATGATGATGAACACAATGAAGACAGCTCACAGCAAGGAAGCGGAGAAACCGGTTTCCCCAACAGCCAGGATATGCTTATCACCCTGGAACCAGTAATCCCCGAACTCACCCAAGGCATGCTCCCAGACCCTGAGGGCACACAAGGGACCTCTGGTGAGTGTACCATTGTAAATATTACACATGGTGTTTAATGATTAATGATTAATTTGCCCTGGCAATCGCGGCCAGTACAGCTACTGGAAAAGTCTGTTAACGTGTATGGGATGGAGTGGAAATCCTCCAGGGACATCTCCAGAAAGCTCTCCTTCATGTACTCCCAAAGCCTTTGCAAAAGGTTTCTGGGGAGGGCTGCCTTATCCCGTCCGCCATGGTAGGACACTTTACCACGCCAGGCCAGTAGCACATAGTCTGGAATCATTGCATAACAAAGCATGGCAGCGTATGGTCCCAGTGTTTGCTGGCATGCAGACAACATCCATTCCTTATCTCTCTTTGTTATCCTCAGGAGAGTGATATCATTCACGGTCACCTTGTTGAAATGGGGTGATTTTATTAAGGGGACATTCAGAGGTGCCCGTTCCTGCTCGGCTGAACAGAAATGTTCCCCGCTGTTAGCCACGCAGTGTGGGGGAAGGGTGAAGTGATCATCCCAGAGAATTGGGTGTGTGTGTGGGGGGCGGTAGTTGGGTTTGTGCTTCATGTTAACCCGGAAACCGCAGCCCCTCCTTTTACATTGCAAACCCATTTTAAATGGCCAACCCCACAGGTGCTTGGTATAGGAAATGAGGGCGCTGCTGTTTGAAACCATTCCCACATGTTATGAAGGTTAAAAAAGCCAAAAGACTGTGGTTTACCATGGCTGCCTGCAAGCCAAATTCTGTTGCCTGGCACTGCGTGAGTGATCTCTCACACCAAACCGGCAGGCCCTCAATATAAGAGGAAAAATGCAACCTTGTAACGAAAGCACATGTGCTGTGTAATGTGAACAGCAAAATTTAACGTGAAAGAGTGTACCCATTGTTCTCTAAAATGTGTCTTTTTTAACCACCTCTTCCTTCTCCACCACCAGCTGCAAATGTTTCTCCTTCACAGAGGCTAGTGAAGATTAGAAGGAGAAAACGGTGGACTCGGGATGATATGTTCTCGAAGCTCCAGATGTCCTCCCACGCTGACAGAGCACAGCAGAATGCGTGGAGGCAGTCAATGTCAGAGTGCAAAAAAGCACAATATGAACGAGAGGAGAGGTGGCGGGCTGAATCACGGGCTGAAGAGAGCAAGTGGCGGGCTGAAGATGATAGGTGGCATCAGCTTGCTGACAGAAGGCAAGAGTCGATGCTCTGGCTGCTGGAGCATCAAACTGAAATGCTCCAGCGTATGGTTGAGCTGCAGGAAAGGCACCAGGAGCAGAGACCGCCGCTACAGCCCCTGTGTAACCAACAGTCCTCCTCCCCAAGTTACATTGCCTCCTCACTCAGATGCCCAAGAACACGGTGGGGGGGCCTCCGGCCACCCAGCCACTCCACCCGATGATTGCCCAAGCATCAGAAGGCTGGCCTTCAATAAGTGTTACAGCAGTTTAAAACTTTAAAACTTTGTCCTTTTCCTTCCCTCCTCCCCCACCCCTCCTGGGCTACCTTGGCAGTTATCCCCCTAGTTGTGTGATGAATTAATAAAGAATGCATGAATGTGAAGTAACAATGACTTTATTGCCTCTGCAAGCGGTGCTCAAAGGGGGGAGAGGAGGGTGGTTAGTTTACAGGGAAGTAGAGTGAACCAGGGGGGTGGGGAAGGGTTCATCAAGGAGAAACTAACAGAAGTTTCAAACCGTAGCCTGGCCCGTCACAAAACTGGTTTTCAAAGCTTCTCTGATGCGCACCGTGCCCTGCTGTACTCTTCTAACCGCCCTGGTGTCTGGCTGTGCATAATCAGCGGCCAGGCAATTTGCCTCAACCTCCCACCCCGCCGTAAATGTCTCCCCCTTACTCTCTCAGATATTGTGGAGCACACAGCAAGAAGCAATAACAGTTGGAATATTGGCTTCGCAGAGGTCTATCCGAGTCAGTAAACTGTGCCAGTGCGCTTTTAAATGTCCAAATGCACATTCTACCACCATTCGGCACTTACTCAGCCTATAGTTGAACAGGTCCTGACTACTGTCCAGGCTGCCTGTGTTCGGCTTCATGAGCCATGGCATTAAGGGGTAGGCTGGGTCCCAAAGGACAACGATAGGCATTTCAACGTCCCCAACCGTTATTTTCTGGTCCGGGAAGAAAGTCCCTTCCTCCAGCTTTTGAAACAGACCAGAGTTCCTGAAGACGCGAGCATCATGTACCTTTCCCGGGCATCCCACATTGATGTTAGTGAAACATCCCTTGTGATCCACCAGGGCTTGCAGCAGCATTGAAAAGTACCCCTTGTGGTTTATGTACTCGGTGGCTTGGTGCTCTGGTGACAAGATAGGGATATGGGTTCCGCCTATCGCCCCACCACAGTTTGGGAATCCCATTGCAGCAAAGCCATCCACTATGACCTGCACGTTTCCCAGAGTCACTAACCGTGATATCAGCAGGTCTTTGATTGCGTTGGCTACTTGGATCACAGCAGCCCCCACAGTAGATTTGCCCACTCCAAATTGATTCCTGACTGACCGGTAGCTGTCTGGCATTGCAAGCTTCCACAGGGCTATCGCCACTCGCTTCTCAACTGTGAGGGCTGCTCTCATCCTGGTATTCTGGCGCTTCGGGGCAGGGGAAAGCAAGTCACAAAGTTCCATGAAAGTGCCCTTACGCATGTGAAAGTTTTGCAGCCACTGGGAATCGTCCCACACCTGCAACACGATGCGGTCCCACCAGTCTGTGCTTGTTTCCCGGGCCCAGAATCGGCGTTCCACGGCATGAACCTGCCCCAGTAACACCACGATTTCCACATTGCTGGGGCCTGTACTTTGTGAGAGGTCTATGTCCATGTCAATTTCCTCATCACTCTCATCACTGCGCTGCAATCACCTCCTCGCCTGGTTTTGCTATGGCATGTTCTGGCTCCGCATATACTCCAGGACAATGCGCGTGGTGTTCATAGTGCTCATAATTGCCGCAGTGATCCAGTGCTATGGAGTCTGGGCTGAAAAAAGGCGCAAAACTATTGTCGGAGGGAGAGAGGGGCGAGTGATGACATGGCTTACAGGGAATTAAAATCAACAAAGGTGGCTGTGCATGAGGGAGAAACACAAACAACTGTTACACAGAATGCCCCCCCCCCCCCCCCCGAAGATTGAACTCAAAACCCTGGGTTTAGCAGGCCATTGATTTCACGGAAGGAAGGGGAAGCAAATGAATACAGAACAAATCTGGTCCATCTATCTTTTACATCTTAGGCTGGCAGCAGACGGTGCAGCATGACTGATAGCCATCGGCATCTTCTGGGTGCTTGGCAGAAGATGCTGTATTACGACTGCTAGCCATCATCGTCAAGACGGTTCAATAGGACTGCTGGCAGGACTGAGTCTCCAGGAGACAAAACATGTCTGCCCAGGTGCCTCTGACCGAACTCACTGAGGAGTACGACGACGACGACGGATACCAGTCGTAATACACCATCCACTGCCAAAAGGCAAGGAGCTGTAGCAATGCAGTACCACGTCTGCTGGCACCCAGATGACCTATGGTGATGGTGAGCTGAGCTGAGTGGGCTCCATGCTTGCCGTGGTATGTTGTCTGCACAGGTAACCCAGGTAAAAAGGCGCGAATCCATTGTCTGCCGTTGCTCTGATGGAGGGGGAGGGGCCTGATGACATGTACCCAGAACCCCCCGCGACACTGTTTTTGCATCATCAGGCATTGGGATCTTAACCCAGAATTCCAAGGGGCGGCGGAGACTGCGGGAACTGTGGGATAGCTACCCACAGTGCAACGCTCTGGAAGTCGACTCTAGCCTCGGTACTGTGGATGCAGTCCGCCGACTTAATGCACTTAGAGCATTTTATGTGGGGACACACACAATCGACTGTATTAAAACTGATTTCTATAAAACCGGCTTCTATAAATTCGACCTAATTTCGTAGTGTAGACATACCCTTAGTATATTGCTGTAGGTGTAAAAACTGGTGTAGGTAGAAACAAACAGCTAAAGAAAATGTTGACTTCACTCCAAGTACAGTATATGAGTTTCAAATATTTTAGAACTAGTCAGTCTTTTGACAAATGTCTTCTAACCTGCCAGTAATACAAAACTTTTGCAAATTAGGAAAGGATATAGAATGACCCAAGAAAAGGGGCATGAACGACACAAAAGTTTTTTTTATTTGAGGCAAAGAGTTTATTAGAGAATATTCTGGTCTTAAGTTTGGTACAACTAATAATTCCTCTACCCATCCACTGTGATAGATGAACTCAGCAGATGACTGTGCCTTTTATTGTGGTGGTCATTGTGGAATGGGACTCAGGCCTGGATCCTCAAAGGTACTTTGGTGCCTAACTCCTACTGCTTTCCCACAGATTTTCTCGAGGATAACAAAAGGCACATCCCTGTGACACAAAGCTCACCCCCCCCCCCCAAATTCCAAGTCTCTGCCCCAAAGCATACGGGCAATAGAACTTTTCAAAGAAAAGGTTGCCCACATTTTTTAACGTAGGTAAAATAATATTTTTATTCCTAGACTGGTTCTTTGACATGACTGAACTGTTTGTTGTTGTTATTTTTTCCCCCTGAAATTTTCAAAAACAATTAATCTTGAGGCAGACTCCCAGCATGGAAAATTTCAGCTCCAACAGTTAACATTTAGTAAAGTTATAAGCAACTGAAAACAGGGTCTTATAATGGAAACTGCAAGACAACCTTAAAAATAGATGGTGCTATTAGCTCTCTCTATAATTTGAAACTATTTTTTGCTCAGGCCTTTAGCTAAATTGTGGAGGCGAGAAGCCCCAAAAGCTCAGAAAAACAATACTTTAAAAACCCTACAACAGCAGCTCTTTCGATTAATTTTAACTTTCCACAGTTCTAGTTGAGAGAAAATTAGAATAAATAATAAGAGCTGGTTCTGTTTGATGCATATAGGGTGCATACATTACTCCTTGTCTAAATATTCTGTTCCGTTTTAATTTCACCATTGGAGGGATATCGGAGTGTGAATTTCAAGATACAACTCCTGAGTCCAGGCCAGGATGTAGAGAACACTCTGGCCTGAATCCCCTCTCATTACACCAGTTTTACCCCCCTGTAACTCAATAGACTTGAGTAGCTGTTGTGATTTACACCAGTGTGAGTGAGATGAGACGTCGGCCCAGTGTATGGTGACATCAGGCAGCACAAACTTGGTTAGTTGCCCTCAGAGCTACTGATCATTATCGAGCAGCTTCAGTAAACAGCCCCTTTTCTTTTCATTACAAATGAGCCCTGTTTCTCTTCTGCTATTAGGGATACTACAGTCTGGAGTGTGGCCTGTTCCCAGGACGTCGGCAGGAGCTGAGGCTTTTTATTTTATTTTTAAAAATGGTGCTTTGATGACTTTAGCGCTCACAGATTGGGTAGGTATCATGGCATTGCATCTCAGTGTGTTCTAGAACATTACCCTTCTCCCACTGAGGAGCTTTGCTATTAACTTCAATGGGATCTGAACTGGGCCTCCAGTTACCCTTCTGTGACTTCACTGGTAGTTTATAGAATCCATATCAATCTCTGTCCCACTTGTTCTTAATAAAGTGCATCTTCCATGTCATTTAGTACATAAATAGATATTCCTTCTTTGCCTTGTTACTGCTACGTACATATCCTTCTTTGAACCATTCCCTCCACTTATTACCCCCCTTTTGAAACAACTGGCATATGAATTAACACCCACAAAGGATTTTTATAACAACTTCATCCCTTCCCACCATAATACCCTCCCACCCCTGCTGAGTAACTACAACTCAGATCCTCAGAGGTATTTAGGTGTCTATCTCCCATTGGAATCACAATAAAACCACAATAAAATTAGTTCCCAATGGTACATGAGTGTCCTTTCCTCTGTACCTCTTGTGCCTGCCTTAGAAAAGCAGCCTACAAACGCAGGCACAGAGTAGCACTTTTTCTCTTAGATGGGACGACTGATTCCCTCTTCCCTGAGGGAGCTAACTAGCATATGGTATTCACGAACACATCAGCCCTTCTTAAATCCTGTACTATTACCCAGGTAGCACTCAGATAAACTGGTGATGGGCATGTTAGAAAAACGTAGATTAATAAGCCAATACAGTGCCATCAGAGGCAAGTAAAGAAATAGCAGAGATAATGTAAGACTATCTGTTTCTTATTGCTGTTCTCTGCTCTTCATATAATACAGTAAGAGAATTGTACTTCTTCTGTACTTCACTTATGTTCCATGTAGAATGTGTTTCAAGTCCTTGATTACAGGAGGCAGAAGAGAAGATTTCCAAACTTTCAGTTTACAGACATGCATTAACAAAAACAATTAAATACCCCCCACACACATACAAACACACTTTTTTTTTTTTGCTTATAAATAAAGCACATCTGCACCTACCAGTGTAAAGGAAACCTCTGAACTTAGATCCTCAGTTTGTGACCTAATAAGTCTCCATAAAACATGCACATAAAATAATGGGTGGGGGAAAAGTTTTACCTACCATGGTGAGTGGCTCAACCTTTCCCAAACCACCTTTGATAGGGCCAGGTGACACTGGCTCACAGAAATGGGAGGCACACCTCTGATGTATCCATGTAGTGTCTTGTCACTGGGGGAAGAAGACATTCCTTGCATTTTGCTGCTGTGAGGCTGCTACCACACTCCTACTGTTTCACTTTTTCTTTCCGAGGAGTGATAATCAAGTGAGATAACATCATCATTTGCCTGGGTTGGGTTGCTAGGTGACTTTGCACCCACATTCAGGGCCGGTTCCAGGCACCAGCTTAACAAGCAGGTGCTTGGGGCGGCCAAGGGAGAGGGGCGGCACCTGCGGCAATTCAGGGGTGGCAGGTCCCTCACTCCCTCTAGAAGTGAAGGACCTACTGCTGAACTGCCGCTGCCGAACGCGGCTTTTTTTTTTTTTTTTTTTGCTTGGGGCGGCAGAAATGCTGGAGCCGGCCCTGCCCACATTCCACAACTTCTGAGAACAAACACAAACAACTGTAGTGCAGCAACACTGTACTCTGGCAGTGTGTTCCGTACATCCCTTAATCTACAATGTAAATTTCTCTTTCAAATTTAACACACCTATTTTATAGTTTGCTTCACATCCTTGCAGAGGTTATTCATTCAGTTCCTAAGAACCACATAGTATTTCTGCATAGTTTTGTCATTCCTGATGATGAAGATTCAGATAATGTAGTAGGCTTGCCTAACAGAAGTATAACAAGAGGACAATATACATATGTATGAACAAACGGGATGCCAAGGACTGTTTGCCATTTCATTAGAATTTAATATAGAAGCATCCAGTGCCCATGAGGAGCATCTTAATTCATTGCATCTTTTGAATTCTAATTAAACCTTAGTAGAGTAACTAGTACAAAATGACATTGACTTCAAAGGCACTATGACAATTTACACAAATTGAGGATCTGGCCCAACATGTTTTAAAGCTGACTAATGTTAATGATCTTGTTGATTACGCTTCACTGCGATGTGAGAATTGGGTGTTGAGGGATGAGGTTAAGTCTATCCAACAGGTTATGCTTTGTGTTGTCTTTTATGTTTTCTGGATGAATTGTCTTTAAAGAAATTTTTCAGTCATCAGCATCAATGAAATGAGGCCATGTATTATTAAATGCTACTGACTTGTACTTTAGCTTAAAGGAAACACTTGTGAAAGCTGCCTAATCACCCACTGCTCATAGGGTGACCAGATGTCCCGATTTTATAGGGACAGTCCCGATATTTGAGGCTTTTTCTTATATAGAAGCCTATTACCCCCCACCCCCCCATTCCCGATTTTTCACACTTGCTGTCTGGTCACCCCTACTGCTATATTTCAGACGTCGTATTGCCATAAGTGACAAAAGGGAATTTCATTCTTATAAGGTACTTGTTTGCACTTGATAATAGTTTGGCTATAATTAAGGTAAATAGTTAATCAAATTAGTTAATAGTTACAATATATAAAATAAAGGATATTTTTGTGGATTACAACCAAGAATCAGATGGGTTCTACTTAAACCTTCTTGCCAAAAGTCTTTTTTTAACCATCTTACACACATTTGTCTCATCTCACGCTGCCAATCAGATGAATAAACTTTCTTTTATTGTAGCAGATTCTGTGGGAGATGCAACTTACAGCAAAGTCTCTGCAGCTGTAGTTTAAAAAAACAGACAAACAGGAGAAGTTAGTGTTGCAGTGGGGATCCGCAATGGAAAGCTAGCCAAAGAGGGATCAGCTTTGAATTTCTTGCAAAAGGGACTAACTTTATTGAGAGGCAGGAATTTGGCTTTGACTGGCTAGGGAGAATTCTACAGTTCTGAAATTACCTAGGCCTCGTTTTCACTGAGAGGCATGATGGTGGTGCCGATGTCAATTTGAATTGGTGGATTGAGGACAAGATTTTTCAAAGGCACACCTAGCAATTACACACCCAACTCCCATTGAAACTCATTGATCATATTGCTACTCGCATCCTCTCCTGCCTGCCCCACCCCCACAGGCGTATATACAAATTCAGCAAAGGACTCCCCACCAACTGAATCATGGTCTTCAACAGAAGAATTTGTGGTAGTGGCACCAATTGGGAGGTCCTGGGTGTGTGAGAGAATACCCCCACCCAAGGTTTTTTGCACATGCCCAAAGTTGCACAGGCTGCAGAGCTGGGCGGGGGCATGGCCCAACCACTTTTAAGCAATGACCATGTACTAAATCAGTACGGTTGCTTCCAGAATGTTGCTCCAGCTGTGTGGTCATAACACCCTTCCACCTGTCCATACAGACAGAGGGGTGGCTGGGCCAAATGGTGTGGAGACCTGGTACGGCGGGAGTCTGTTCCTGTGCAGGGGAGTCTGCTGACAAATCTACTCCGGGCAGCACCAGCTCATGCACCATGTGGGTAAAGGAGAGGGGAGACTCCCCAGTTGAGAGATCCAGAGTCCCTACAGTAGGGTGACTAGAGGTCCCGATTTTATAGGGACAGTCCCGATTTTGGGGTCTTTTTCTTATATAAGCTATTACCCCCCCACCCCGGTCGCGATTTTTCACAATTGCTGTCTGGTCACCCTACCCTACAGCAGGGTGGAGGTGGGGGAAGGGACTGGAACAGGATCCCTGCCATGGGGAGACACAGGGACTGGAATCCCCCCCCCCCCCAAGAAATATCTGAACTGGCATCACTTGTGCGGGGGAGATTTTCAAAGACTTAAATGGCAGCGGCATCTAATCCCATTTGACCTTCAGTGGGTCACTTGAGTGATGGGAAGTTCTTTGCTGGCTTTGTAGAGCTGCCATCTATTGTCTTTGGAGAGATTGTGGATTAGAATTCTAATAGTCAAATCTTGTAAAATAATAGTATGGGATCTGCTAGACTTTGTAAACTGGAAAATATAGCTATAACATTAGTCAATAACTTAATTTTACCACAGCTCAAATTATCTTTTGGAGAGGGCAAAGTTCATGTCTTTGGGGAGAGGTCCCATTGTTTCCATTTCAAATTCTCTTAATAAAGCCTTCTTTTTCATCCTGGTATCCTCATGTTACCTAATTCCCCTAAGAGGGTGTTGTCAGCTCCTAGAAATGCTGATCATACCCTTTACAAGTTAACTTCAAGCTTATTTAGGGTATTCATAGTGATAACAACTCTGTCAAAACAATGTGTTCTTTGGTGCATGTCCACATAATTTAAGCATCGTGTATCCAATCTGAAATTTATGTGGATAATTAAAGGCCTGATCCAAGCCCATTGAAGTTAATGGGAATATTTCTACTGACTTCATTGGGCTTTGGATCAGGCTGGCCCATAGTGCAACTACCCAATATACTGGTCAGCTTCCCTACTGTGGCAGAAATATATTGCCAATTAATAATCTCAAGCTGAATTTGTATCCCCTGTTTAAATATCTGCATTCCAAAGACAAATAGGCTCTTTTTACATTTGTATTGCTTTTTATTCAAGTCATTATACAATTTTCATGGGTTGTATTTTCTTTATAAAAATAAATGAGAGAGCAGTAATAGCTCTACAGCTAAGAACAGAACCTATTGATGTCCAATCTTTAACCTATTAACTGCTTTAGAAAACCCTGAAAATACACATACCCCTCAGGACTGTTGTGTTTTAGAAACAAACCTCTATCTTCGTCATTATGGTAGCAAAGCTCCTTTCTGATGAGATTTTGTCCTTTTAAAACAAAATAACTTTTATTAATCTTATGCATATGTGACAACTTGCGGTCTTGACATTTAGGGGGGGAAAACCCATAAAGGAGTTCATTATGATTAATCACATTTATGCATTGGTATTTCACATAACTTTACTAAATCCTAGCAGTGGTGTTCAGGTCAGTTTCACCATTAATGATAATGATTATTATGTGTCGTAGAGGCTGTCAAAAAAAAGAAGCAGCCTCTTTTGTACAAATCATCACAGTGTAAACAGAATGCACAGGCAGGCGCTACCCTTTATACCAATTGGTAAACAATCTTTGTTAAGCTCGTCTTGATAGTCTTACTTTGTTGCCACATTTTAATTACTCATCCTGGCTGTTTATATTCCATTGCATTATGCTGAAGATACAAGCTTTAAAAATCATTGGTATTTAGGAAAATCCAAAGCTGGGGTGAGGCATGCTCAGGTGCTAATTTATTTACATCAATTAATTTCAGGCCCCTGATGTAAACCAATTAGTATTCAACACTTAATGGAGTCATTATCTGTCAGATTAGCTTTTTAGAAATGCTTGTCACTACTACAGGACCAGGCAGCAGAACTTTGCTAATAAAACTAGCAGAATTAATGGAGTGAACAGCATAGATAATGACTTAATGTGGAACATACAGTATAGAAAAGAGACTGATCAACTGTCTCCAACAAATGAAGATATCACTGAGGCAGCTACTTTATTCCAAAAAAGGGCTTGGACAATGCTATTCAAAAACATGGCAAAGTTGTGTCATAACTCATTTTCAACCTTTGCACCCCCCCACACACAATTGTCCTTTCCAGCATGACACAGCATGCAAATAAAAGCTCCGTGTTGTGCCAACCCACTGTAATTTGAAGCTGTTAATTCCAGAGGAATTAGGGATTACTAGAAATGACAAAACCCTAGTGACTGAGCTGCTGGGTGGGCATTATTTCCAAATAGTATTGTGCATAACCTCTGTAGGAGAGACCTAATTTGGGATGACACACTTTTTGCCTACCTTCCGGGGAGCAGGACAGTGAAGAATAAATTTTATTTCACAGAAAACATCCAAGAGATTAAAATTCTGCAGATGAACAATACAGGCATATCACTTTCAGTATTCTGATAAAGGGAAATATCTGTGTCCACAAACAATAATAACCCCCTACAGAGCAGTATCCGTAATATGTAAGCTTTCCTCCTGGAGATATGATGACTATTTGCATATTATATGGTTATTTGGGGTTTTTTTCTTTCTCAGAATTCACTGGGACAAAACTTTGCAAGCTTTCTACTGATAATTCTGGTTAGTTTGACTGGGCATCTTTATTTATAATTTCAATGAGTAAAATGTTCTATATGTGCAAATTTTATGTATAAAATTCACCTTTATGCAGAGGACAGGCACAATGCATATACATCACTTAAATCCCATGAAAGCCTTTGAAATAGGATATAAATGAGACTTTAGTACTGCATAGACATTGTGCTGGACCTCTGCATCCAGGTGAATTTCACCCCGAGTGAGAACTGGAGCACAGAGAAATACACTGTAGGGACCAATCATGCATTACCAAGGGACTGGATTAAATGACCTAGTGAATTTTTTCCATCTGTAATTTCTATTATTATGTTAGGTGGAAAATCTTGGAAAGTATCTTTTCTGCAGTGCCTGGCTGCATGCATATTATTATCATTATTACATGCATTTCTGTGATTCCCCCCTACCATAAAATCTTGGGCACCCTATACCGGGATTAGAAACACAATGCTACAGAAATCCCTTCGACTTTTTGAGTCACAGCCGCCACTTAAGTAGACCAGTGTTTCACTTTCATTAATGTTCTACTTCTTGAAATACTTAAAAATAAAAGAGAGACAGAAATAGCTGTGAACTGTTTGTTAGGTGGAGTATTCATCACTTCACATTTACCACAGTCCTGCTCCAATTTCCCTTTGGGGATTGCAAACTCCTACTGAGGGCCCAATTCTCAGTTTCATTCTAGCCTCTTTACATTGCTCCAATGGAATTGAATCCTGGGGGAAAACCCCTCACATAAGGGGGGTTTCCTGTGTGGTATAGACTTGGCAGATTGACTCTCTGTTGCCCACCTCTCCCACTTTGTAGTGCCAGTTTAGAGCCAGATCCCAGATTATGGCCAGGGAGGGATGGCATGGCCAGATTGTTACGTCACTATGGCTATTCTTGGCTGTCACAACAACCCAAATGGGGTTATGAGGGGTTCCCCTGCAGGTGCCACCTGGAACTGGGGTACCACTGAGCCCCTTGACCCACCAGCCTGGGCTTCCTCTCACACTGTACTGCTGTGGCAAGCTGCAAAGCCTTCCAGCCTGCACTTTCACCAGCATTCACACAGGTAGGGACACACCCAGCTGCAGTTACACACAGGCTCTCTAACCACCAGCTTCCCAGCCTGGGTCCTCAGAGCAGTACAGTCCTGCCCTGGTCAAATCTGGCCAGTATACGGGTTTAACACCTGGTCTGCCTCAGCCTCAATGTGAAGAAGACCATGCACACTTGTGGTAATCAAGCAGAGATTTTCCTCAAGCACTCCAATCAAAGCTCACTGGTTTAGATTAAAGCATAAAATAAGTTTAACTACTACAGAATAGATGTTAAGTGATTATAAGTGATAGCAAACACATCAAAGCAGATTACCTAGTACATAAACAAAACCGCAAACTGAGTTTATTTCTTAATTGTCCACTGTGATATTTCTTAAATCTTTCTCTGAAACATCTGTTACTTGCAACTCTCAGAGTTAGGCAACCGGACTAGTTGTACTGCTGGTCTGATCCAGTATGGCAACTCGTAAGTTAAGAAACGTATTAGTTTTTTAGTTTCAAGAGTCTCCTCGTGGGAAACGGTAAACAGGAACTTCTGAGTTAGCCTTCTCCATAGCTTCCATTATTTTATCCTCTATCATCTCCCCTCTTATTCTTTTACTTCAAAACTCCCATTTGTGACTTTGAAAATCTTGCCCATAGTCTTTTTAATCTCTCTTCCCATTTAAGTTGCCACCACCTCTCCCCAGTGCCTGTAATTATTTTATCTGGATCTTCTCTGGACCTTTCCTATTTCTTCTGTTTCTTTGAGTTCAGTACCAAAAACTGAGCTCCCGGTATAACACAAGATTGCATAGTGCATCTGAATTGTACAATGGCATGATCATAGTGATGAACTGGGGAAATGTCTGGGGAAAATACTTCTTACGAATATTACGTGTGACTCGTTTCCCTATTCAATTGTGTGAGATCATCCTACCTGGATGCAGAGAGCTAAATCAAAGGAGGCTGTCAAGGGGGTATTGAGGGGCCGGGAAGGAAAGGTAAAACAATGACACAGATAAAAGCCTCCTAGTTTCAAAGGAATTAAGGTGATGATAATGGCTGAGCCATCAGTTGGGGGGAGAATTTACCTACCTAGCTCCATCTGGGTGAATATGTTTTACTCTTCCCATAACTAAACCTGAGATCAAAAAGTTGCCCTGACAGAAAGGGAGGGTATTTTGGGGTGAATTGAGAGTGGCTGGCTAGGCTGTGTCAGTGAAAAGGCTGGCATTTCAACTGAAATGCTTGGAGACAGAGGGAGAAGACTGCTGGTTCTCACAACTCTGAGATGGGGAATAAGCCAGGGCCCCCTGACCTGTGGCTGGAGAGGTTAAGTTTAGGTCAGGAAATATGGTTTTACAATTCTGTTACTTTAATTGACTTCTCGAAGTGCTGTGTAACCTCTTGGGCAAAATAAATCAGGCTTTATTCTAATCCAATTTCTGTATCACTGCAAGCATATGCTGTTACAGGCTGCCCAAGAGGAACCCAAGCAGGGTCCAGCCCCACTTGGACCTGCTGAATTGATATCACAGTTAGTGTCCAGGGGGCTGTAAGCCCAGATTCTAGTATGAGAGTGGGAGAATTGTGGAATGTCACCCCAGGAGAGATGAAGGCCCAAGGCCTGACACCTGTTCAGGGTACAGACACAGAGTATGTCTCCACTGCAATTAGACACCTGTGGCTGGCCCATGCCAGCTGACTTGGACTTGCAGGGCTCGAGCTAAGGGGCTCTTTAATTGTGGTGCAGATGTTTGAGCTCGGCTTGGAGCCCAGGCTCTAGGACCCTGTGAGGTGGGAGGGTTCCAGAGCTCAAGCTGCAGCCCAACGTCTACACCACAGTTAAACAGCCTGGTAGCCCGAGTCCTGAAAGCCTGGGCCAGCCTGGGCTCTGACTCATTTAACCTCTGTCTGTTTTCCTATCTGTAAATGAGGACAATGTTTTCATTTTTATTTTATCCTTTCCATAGCACTTTGAGATCTACAGATGCAAAGTGTTATGGAAGTGCTAGGAAATATGATGAGTATAAATGAATCCTCACAATAGCCGTGTGGGAAAGGCAGGAGCATTTTATACTTCCCAGATTCAGCTGGGGAAACTGAAGCAGAGAGGTGGTGTCGTTCCCAGCCCCACACTGTGGGACAGTGGCAAGGTGCAGTAGAAAAGAAAAGTGCTAATCTCTTCTCTTGCTTAGTGCATGGTCAGTCCCTGCAACCTAACCTATCTTGCTCATGTAGTTCACTGTGAAGAATTGTGTGGGATGCCACTGACTTACACTCATCCCACGAAGTCTCTAATGATATCTAGGGCTCTTCCCAGTGCCAGGCATCCCAGCTTTTAGCTTCCCCTCACTGCTAGAGAAGCATTTGTAGTTCTTATTCATAATGTGTGCCCATTTTATGGACCTCTTTTGGATGAAACTGTTCCCTGATTGCAGTGCTGCTTCCGCTCCCTGCTCCAGGTACAATCATTGTTATGGCCTGATTGCTTACAACTAGGATCCTCAACTATACAGGCCTTTGAGTGCAGGTTTAAGTTTTTCCTTCTTTATAGTTGGGCCCTATACAGCCTCTCTGTCAGACAACAATAGACTTTCTCATCAGATAAATGAATTTTCACACACACTGACTAGTTTCCTTTGTGAAACCCATATATTTGTAAATTATTGAATAAACAAAAACTGATTCTATCCAGTTTTCAGTTCTCCCAGCACCAAGCAGTGTTACCACACCTAATAAATAAAGGACACAAAGTTAGTTCATTTTTTCATTTGCACTCCCATCTAGGCATGGATTAGTGAGGCCAGCATTACTGAAGAGCTCTGAATTATGGAGGGTTCCTACAGAGGGATTTTCCCCTTATCTTAAACCTCTTCACTCACCTTTTCAAGTATAATCCCACTCTGCTGAAAGGGATCTCCTCACCTTACAGCCTATGACAAAGGTTCCCCTTCCAATCTACAGCATAAGTGTGATCCTTCATTTGTTTAACAAGAAAAAAAGAGCAAGATGAGTATGAGGTTCAGGCATCCCCTGTCCTTAAAGAAAAACGGTTGTTGTTCTTTTCATATCATAACTGAGGGCACAGCCTCAGCTGAAGATCTGCCCCATTTTTCTTTTCACAGGATGCCAGCTGTCAATAAAAGTCCTCTGTGTCTGTAAAACAACCAGTTAAAAAGTTTAATACATTTATTGTAAACAAGTAAAAAATGGCAAAATAATTTAGAATTCTTTCCCTTTGCTCCCGTGTAAATGTCCAGGGAGTATGAGTAGTTTTAATCAGTAACGTAGATTTGCTGAGAGGATTTTTGATGATTTGAAATCTGTGGATTCTGTAAAAATTGAAATGCATGGCTATTAAAAGAAAAGTGTATGCATTCAGAATGCTTTGAATTCCTAATTTTCCAGCCCAGATTAATAATTTTGCATACAAACTCTAGATGTGTAATGCACTCTTATTTTTTTAAGTGCTGACATCTTTTCAGTAAATAACAAACAAAAACTGGTGTCAAATTATATATATACACATAGATATAGATGTATGTAAAGCTAGTACATGTTTGGTGGGTGGAAATGATTATTGTTCTTTTTTGCATTTTCCAATTCCGTTCTATTTCCCTTGCATGGCCAGTAGGGGGTGCTATTGGAATATTGTGTCTTAACTATTCCTTGACACTTCTACCTACTGTATCAGAAAATCAAAACAGTTCTGTTTTTATATTAACACTTGAATTTTCTCGTTTTTAATGTGAGTGATAAAAGTTGAATTTCAAATATATATTAATGGAATTCCTCTCTCACAATATACAAAGCAACTGGTAACATGTCCAAATTCTCCATTGCAATAAACCCAATTTAGAAATAGTTATGATTAGAAAAGGGCCTACCCTAATCCGTTGTGGCATGCATGGGAAAAGTTCAGGATAAATGTATAAGTACTAAAAAAAGAGAGCTGCTTGTGCTTGCGATGTGTAGGATCACGTCAGCATTTTGAACCATAGTCCCACAAGGGAAAAAAGAAAACACAGAGTAGTGTGAAGCTGGTGCAAAGTAGGGAGAAGGATGACAGATTAGTAGAGTGGGAGTGAAGGAAAAAGACAGTTGCCTGCAGTCATCTGTTTATAAGAACATCTTACCTGTGATCAGATCCTACATCTGGGAGAGGTTGTGTGTCTTGGTTATATTTATCTGTTTGCCTACAGCCCATATTACTTGGGCCTGTGATTTCACCACAACTTGCAAGCTAAGGAGGGTCAGACCTGGTCAGCATACAGGGAGGACTGCCCAGGCAAACCCAAGATGCTGTAAGTAGTGGTATGGAATTCAGTAGGTAGCATGCTTTCCTCTGTTAGTATTGAATCAATGACCCAGCATAATGCTAGGGGTCGCTATCTTGCCAAACAGGTGTCTTTTGGATGTTATAAAATGGAGGTTTTGACCACTTGTCATTAAAAATCCTATGACACTTTTCACAATGGGGAGGTGTTTGCCCAAGTCTCCTACCCAAATTTCAGCATGGCATTCTGCTTATCTTAATTTCCTTTGCAGTTTAAACTGGAGATAGCTTCGTGTCCTAAACTGTTTTAGCTTCGTGTCCTAAACTGTTAAGTAGTGTTGCTGTGTGATTTTAAAATAGCTGATGTGCTCTACCCCAGTTAGAGCTGCAGTAGAGCACCCAGTAGCAGATGGAGTGATTTATGTAAAAGTTTGCAAAGGGCTTTGGGAAGAAAGTTGCTAAATAGCAAATGTAAAATATTATTTCATGGGTTTGCTCTGTCTGAAGTCACCAGTAACAAAATGAAAGCAGTATGTGATGCTTTATGACACATCCATGCTCTCTGTAGTAAACATAGGCATGGGTTTGAGTTGTTTTTGTTCAGGGCCTTTTTCCTTTAATGGATTCAATGTCCTTTAAATTAATTAACTGAAAAAAGAAGCATTTGGCCTGTACTGTAGATGGATGGGAAATAATAATCCGTGTAAGCCCCCTCTGTGCTCAGTACACAGACGATGTGAGAGTCTGATACAGCTCTCAGCTTGAGAGCCTGGGATTTGAGCTCAAAATTCATGTTTTTAGCTGTGAAGGACCCTGGTTCAATCACCAGTGGCAGCCACGCCATATAAGTGGGGCATCTAACTAATTTTGTCAAAATTCTTCATAAAGGAGGTTAATACAATTTTCTCTCATCTGCAGAAAGAGAAGCACAAGGTGGTTGGGTCATTTGCTTAAGGCCATGCAGTGGGTCAGTGGCAGAGACAGGACTTAAAACCCAAGTCTCTGTACTCCCAACCCAAAGCCCTGTGGTCTGTATTAGACCGTCTGTGACAGGTGCTCAGATAACCTATGTTATGTATCTGTGGGGCTATGTGCAATACTAGCTGGTGTCACAGAGGAGGGAGAGAATTGTGATTGGCCAAGTGAAGGGACAGAAACTGTTTGCTGCTGTTCAACTGCATGGTTGTTTTTCTTGATTGACAGCTGTCAGTTTACAGGAACGGATGCGCTACAAATAGCAACCAGTCCAGGTTCTAAATTTACCAGAACTCTTATTTTAATTTTTGAAAACAGCACAAATAAGCTTGGACATACCTATCATAATAAACTTGTGGGTGGGGAGGGAAGGGAATTCCACAAATCACATCATGGTATAGGTTCTTTGATTCATTTCAATCAACTGTTTAACAAATAAAGAGGTGCTTTCTCTCTCTTTGGGCCAATTTATCATTTACATTGCACTGAGTGGGGAGCATTTTTTTTCCTACGGATTTTTTTTTTTTTTGAGTAGCAACTTCCTTCTAAACTGTGCCAACTACAAAGTCTAAGTTAGCAGACACCGAGTGGCTCAGATTAAACCTGCCAATTGCAGTGAAGGCACCAAAACAGAGGCGGTATGTAACTGTTGATAGTGGAGGGGCACAATTTAAAGGTTCTGGGGGGCATGTGACTGCCTCACACACATCGCCTCTGGATCTAGAACAGAGGTTTTCAAACAGTGGAGGGTGCCCCAGAGGGGGGTGTGAAGGGACGTTCAGGGGGGCAAGCGGTGATGGCAGGTGGTGTGGGCCAGCTTGGGAAGGGAACGCCACCTCCACCCCCTGACTCACCTTAGAAGCTGTTGCTAAATGGAAGGCAGGGCCAGCCCCACTGCAGTGCGAGGGGAGCAATTTCCCTTGGCCAGAGCCCTGCTGTCAGAGTGGGAGCGCAGCCTGTTCCCTGGGAACAGACATGGGGTGTGTGCCCCACGGTGTTCTGCAAAGCAAGTAGCAGGAAGCGCTGGGACTCCTGCAGCAGGGAAGGAGAAGCAGTCCCATGTAGCAGTGTGGGGGGAAGGGGAGGCTCAGTCTGCAACTGGCTGCCCTGCTCCTTCCTCCATCCCTGCGCTGCATAGACACAGGGTGAGTGCTGCCACCAGGGGGAACCGCTGCCTCCTCACTGCTGGGCATCCTGGCGAGAGGTGACCCAAGGCCTTGCCCACCCCTACTGCCCTATGGGGCAGAGTCTGCAGCAGCCTCTCTGGATGGGTCCCATCAGAACATTTAGCTGTTGCTAAATGGAAGACAGAGATCTCGGGGGGGAGGGGGGCAGGTGACCTGCACCAAAAGGTTAAATAATATCAGGGATCTAGGTCTTTTGTGATTTCATACATGCCTGAGTTGCTGCCCCCGCAGGTCCAATTGGCTGGGAACCCTACCCTGAATTAGAGAAAGGCCCAAGGTAGAGAGACAGATTTCAACTTCCCTAGAAATTGGGGGTGAGAATCCAGCTTCTAGGTTTGGTCCATTATGCAAAGAGATTCCAGCTGCAAAATTGGGGTGTGCATAGTTTTGTTTTAGGTTCTGCTGAAAACTAACCATGACTACTTTGCTCAATGATATTTCTACACCTAAACTGACATAATCAATTCACCACATAATGCAGTGCTTTAAAACTTGCAAAACCAAAAGTGTATAAGAACAATTGCATGTACTAGAGCCTGCAGTTGCTGGGAGATGTATGCCCTTGGTGAGTACTGGAGACAAAAGGTCTTTGGTGTCACCCCTTGCTATGTGCTTGAGGCATGCATTCTATATCTCACAACAGTTCCATGCTCTGTTTTGTGTTAATCCTTACATGTAACACTGCTGCCTGTGCAGCTTGTGATAAGACAGTGAAATTAAATGGTTCCTCCGTCTGTTCAAGGTACAGTACAGTATTTAAACTACATTATAATAAAAAACCAACCCTGTAATGGTCCTAAACAAGAAGAATCACCAAAACCCCCTATCCCTTGTCTACAGTGGGTTGCTTGGGGTATAAATGAGACCAGAATTTGGACTGTACTATTAAAAGGTATAATCTTGATTGCAATTCTTATAGGGTTTTTTTAATTTTAACTTAGACGGTAAATTCTCTAGTTCTTCAGGGCAAAGACTGTGTGTTTGTGCAACACCTAGCATAACAGAGTCCCCGTTTGATTGGGGCAACTGGGCACAATACAAATCTCCAATATTAATAATAAATTCTGATTTTCATGAGATAAAATGGCTTTGAGATAGTGTTTAGGTTGGTGACCTGATCTAACTGAAAAGCTCTTTCATCAGCCTGATACCAGCCTTAACACTGAATTCCTTTTCACACTAAAAGCAAACGCCAATATGAGAACATGGACTCCTCTAGCTGTGCTGGGGAACCTCAGCCCTTGGATAGTGAAAATAACATCTTTGAATTTCCACATGTAATGATCAAAGGCTGTGTTTCTTAGTAGAGAAAGCATTTTATATTCCACCTACTGTAAATTCAACTCCTTTTTAAGGCTGATAAAAAATAATACCTACCACCTGCTAGCACAAGGAGCATGCCTGCTAGCTTCCCAAAAATCTCTCTCTTCCTTCCTTTCACTTCTGCTCCTGGACTTAGGCCAGCCTCCATTCCTTGCTGTCCTTTCTCCCTGCCAACCTCACCTGGATACAAAAATACCAACTATAGCTTCCCTCCTGCCCTGCTACTGTTCTTTCTCCCAATTGACCCAGTCTCCTTTCAGCTTCCTGCTTCTCCCATACCTACTCAGGCTGGGTTCCCCACCTGAACTTGCCCCTTCTTGCTATTTCAGTTGTCTGCTTGCAGACTGTTCCTGTTAGCAAGCAGGTAAGTGAAATGTTCATGTCCAGTTAGCAGGGAATGATTTTCCACCAGTGCAACTCTAGATTAATGCTTACATTTTTTTCAAAGCAAAGCAACTACCCGCTTTAAAACTTTTGTCACTGACATCCATGTTAGAAAGGATTAGTAAGCTATTTAAATAGACATATGGACACTCCCTTCCAATTTAGAGTTCCCACATATTTATTGATGAGCCCAAAGAGTGCCACCAAGTTACCTCTAATTATGTCTTGTTGATTATCTAAACTTGGCCATTTAAACAGTTACCCTAGTGATGTTCTGGAGGAAAATCCCAGACACCTGGAAACTCCTAATTAAAATTCTGTCACCAAAGTAAAGGAAGCTGAAAACAAGGAACGCTCCAATCACTGCAAGTTACACTGTGGTCTATGTTCAAAGGGCCTGATTCCTTTTTATACTAAGGCTGCTTTATGCCACTCTGGCAGCATAAAGGAGCATTAAGTGTGTGTGTCCATTTCCCCCCCCCCCCATGTCCTCTGAGAATACTTCTCCCCAACCAGTTTAAAACAGGCATGAGGGTTCTGTGCTAGCTCTGCGCCCAGCCTCCAGTGTGTGGGACAGGGTGGGCAGGAGACCAGGATCATGGAGGTGGAAGGCAGAGAGTGGTCCATTGATATGACCAGAATGCACTGTTTTAAGGACGTCCTCTGCTTCTCGGGCTGCTCTAACTTGTGCTGGAAGCCTCTGTCTGACCCAAAATATGGGGAGAGACAAAGTAACTTAACACTGCCTCTGCCCCTCCCCATTCCTGTACTCAAGAATATATTCTGCACCCATCTTTGCTCCTTTGCCTCGTTTCCTGGACTAAGTAAAATATCTCCAGCAAAGTGCAGATTCATAAATGATTGTTTGCTGAATGATATTTCCTTCTTTCTTGGCAACCCACCAGTGATTTACTCATTTCAAAGGTGGTTGCTTTAGCTGACGGCATCTTTACACAGTTGAGTTGTTACTTATCTGACTTTGTTTTTAAGATTAAAAGAACTTTGGAATCAAATATTATTTATGAAGTATACATTTGTCTTTGGGCATTTACTCTTCTTTATTAACTGCGTAAGTAAAATCAGCTGTTGTAAATATAAATAAAGCCCTCAGCTGGACAAAAACTGATTTCCAACACATCAGATGATAAATATATCATATACAATACATTTAGAGTACCAAAATGTTGTCTCTGTTTTTCCTGATATTCATTACACCCACAAACAATTCATTATTGATTATTAATATTCATTTCAGACATTTAATTGATAGTATTACCAAGAGGTGACTAGATCAGCTTCCCAGTATTAAATAATTTTTGCCAATTTGTACTGCTCTGCTTGCTGCTTTCCTGATTTCCCAGTTGCTTCATCTCTTCTGCATCCACAGTCAGACACTGGGGGAATCAGAGCAGCTCAAAATCAATAGATCAGCAGCTAGAGTGAGTAGAAATATGTGAGTTTGCTGTGTGACCATGCATTTCACATGGAAGATCTATGAGACCTGATCATACTTTCCCAAGGTACACTTGCCCACTGAAACACTAGATATTTGCACAAATATATTGCTCAGAAATATTGCATGATGTTAAACGCTATTAAGAAAATGCATTTTTTCCTCCTCCCGATCTTGTCTATCCAAATTGACACACATCTTTGTTAGTATCACACTGCATTTTCTTTATCATCCTGATTTAGAATACATTTTCACAACATGTCAGTATAGCTTTACATTAGTGCAATAATATCCAAGCAGGATGGTTAAAGTCAGTGGTCAACTGAAAATCTGAGAACAAGTGCTCTTATTTTATTTATTTTTGGGGAGAGGGGAAGTGCTTTCCTTTAACAAGACAATTTAAAAATATTCCTGCTTGAGGATTTTGTTTCTATTTAAAAATATACCTTAATGAAATTTTTGAAGGCGGTTTGTCTATAATGAGGACGTAATTACATTTCAGAAAGTGAGTTCAGTGATGATGGATTTGCTGCAGTGATAGCACAGGAAGGAAACCAAAGGCCTGTAAAACAGAAACTGTATGTGCTGCAGAAGGCAACCTTGGCACTATAAACTATTATTCTGAAAAGTTAGTATGTGATCCTGACACTGTCTTACGCCGTAGATCAGCGTCCTGGCTTTATTTGGTGCCATGTCTGTTACCGACCAAAACAAAAACAAAAAAACCCCTCCTCATCTGTGTTGCTTTTTACTCCTGCAGCACTGTAGAACCAGCAGCAGCGCTGCAGCAGAGGCAGACCTGGCAAGTGTTGAGTATGACTTGTCACATTTCAGTGCTGCCAGCTCTGGCAATTCTGGCTGGGGCTGGAGTCTACTCTGGCAATGTGTCCAGAAGCGCTAACCCTCTTGTGAATTTCAGCCCTTTGTCTGTCTTCCCCAAATGCCCCCCTCCAGGGATGAACAACCAATCAGAGCTGTTGCAGGCGTAGTCCTCTCCTCCTACTCCTCTCCTCAGTAACCTGAATCCATTCTGATTGGAGGGGAAGGAGTTAAAGAGCCCCTTTGCTCAGGGTGGCTCTGCTCCCTCCTCCTCTTCTGAGCAATGTGGACAGGATGTCAAATCTGCTTCTCCCCCCTCCCTCCTTGCAACACCTATCCTGGGAAGGGCAGGGTGGGGTGAAAAGCCTCTGGAGTCACTGCCCTCCCCCAGCTTGGAAGGGGTTCAGGCACCCTGGTGCAACCTCTTTCCCCTCCCCCGCTTCCCCCAGGCTTGGGAGACAGGATAAAGAACTGCAGGAGGAGCAGAGGTGAGGCTGGAAGTGTGAGGAACTGCAGTGGGGTGGAGTGGAACTGCTGGGGAGTGGGAGAGAGGCAGAACTGAGAAGGGGGCAGGGTGTGGGCTGGGTGGCAGAACTGATGGGAGAGCAGAGCTAGGAGGCTGGGGGCAGAATTAATGACTGGGTGGGGGACAGGCAGGTGTGGGGATGAGAGCTCCTGCAGTGGGGCCACAATCACCTCATCCAATACATTTGGGAGAGTGGGCAATACAAATTGTGTCTCTCCTGTGCTGGGGAATGGGCAGGGGGAGTTCACCACTCACAAGGCAGGCCACAAAGCACAACGTAATCTTTTTTAAAAACATCTCATGATTTATTGGCCCTGACTCATTATTTTTGATCCCTTGGGATTGGCAATTCTGCACTTGTTTGCCCCAGTTGCCTGCCTCCTGGGACTGCCCAGCCAATCAGAGCTGCTGCAGTCATAGCTCTCTTCCCTTACCCCTCCTGTCCATATGGTCCTGGCAGCCCTGGTGTAATCTCACTTTTGCAGCCCTGCTGGACAGACTGTGTGGGATTTTCCTGCAATTTCACCTCCAGATGGCTGGGAGCTGCAGCGGGACCAGAATGGAAGAGAGCCACAGGTATTTCCTCTACCTTCCCTCCAGATGTTCCCTACCTCTCCTGGTGGCTCGAAGCTGGCAGAAGGAAGGAGGCAGAGGGACCCCAACTTCCTCAGTCACTGTGTCCAGCTGATGGGAAAGGTGAGGAGCTAATGGGGATGGGCTGAAGAGTGGGACAGGATTGGACAGGGGATGGAGAGGGGACAAAGGGGGAACAGGGACAAATCATGGTTGGCAAAACTGGGGAGGCTGAAGTAAGCTCCCCAAGTCTTCCACCCAAACCTAACACCAACCTTCAGGTTCCAGATTCCTTCACCCAGATGCGCCAAACCCCACATGGTGCCCGCTACTGAGAAATCACCCTATTATACTCCCCTGGCCCCTCCAAGTCTTCTCCCCCATTAGGAGATGTGCAGGGTATTATTTCCCTACCTGCCCTACCCCAGCACCCATTGTTGTAGGGATCTCTAAGCGGGAAATCAGTGACTGGTCTTCTCTGGTGTGAAATGACACACATGGAGCAGCACAGATCTTGGGAGCAATGTTGAGGAGACCTGAATTTAATTTGAAATTTCCCAGTATTTCAGCACAGCTTGGGGAATCACAGCACTATATATATGGTATGTTTGTGTAAGCAGAGTCAGGATGAGCTCTACCCTGACATCTTGTGGTGAATTATGGCGAGTGTGGAAAAGAACTCCAGGGGGTGATCTTGTTTGCATAGACACACCCACCCGCCTGGCATGAGACAACAGCAACTGAAAGTGGTTACTTTGGCTGGTGTGGGATCCCCAGTTTCTCTGTTATTGGGGCAGGAAGAATAAAGTTTTGTTACCCTGATTCTGTGAATCAAGGCCAGTGGAACTGTTGTATGACAGAAGGACTCACCATTAACTAAGTAGCACTTGCTTGACAAGGGGCATGGGTTACAAAACCTAGTGAATTGAGAGAGGATGGGGATAGGTATCTGATGGTATGTGCTAACCCCCCTTCAAGGGCCTAAAACACCAATTGTACTATCTTTTCTCTCCACTGTTGAATGTCAGAGCTAACTTTGATTCCATTAGGAGTCTAGTTAGAGGCTGTTAAGCTGAATTCACTTTGGGCCAATGGTATACCAGCACTGGAGCTCCCCTACTACGAGCTGAACTCACTAAGAGCTGAAATCACAAAAGAGCTAAAGTTACTAAGAGCCGAGATCACTGAGTGCTGTGTTAACTAGTGGCGGAGCCTGAAGCTATATTGCTTCGCGGCTGGCAGAGCAGTTTGTGGGGACGGCTGGAGGAGCAGCGAGCGGCGCGGAGCCTTGCGGAGACAGTTGGAGCAGCCCAAGGAACGGCGAGCAGAGCCGTTTGCGGGGACGGTTGGAGCGGCTCACAGGTCGGTGAGCGGAGCCATTTGCGGGGACGGCTGGAGCGACTCACAGGTCGGTGAGCGGAGCAGAGCAGCTTGTAAAGCAGAGCAGTTCGTGGGATGGCAGGAAGTGGACTGGCTCATGGCAAAGGCTGCGGCGGAAGCCCATGGAGAGACGGCCAGTCAGCCTCGGATCACGTAAGGTGCCCCTTAACACCCCTTTTACTCTGGGGCTGCACTGACCAGGGACAGAGACTTTGGGGGTTGTTGGACTTTGAGGACTCTGGGTGATTTTTGGGTTGCTGGATTCAAGAACCAAAGGGAAAGGACACGGCCCAATTTGCTGGAGTGGGTCTTTTGCTCATGGTTTGTGTTATGAATCCTGTTTGTGGTGTTTTTTCCAATTTAATGCTGATGTCGTTTACCTCATGTTATTAAACATTTTCTGCTACACTCAGACTCCGTGCTTGCGAGAGGGCAAATATTGCCTCTTAGAGGCGCCCAGGGGGTGGTATGTAATTGTCCCAGGTCACTGGGTGGAGGTTCGAGCCAGTTTTGCATTGCATTATTGAAACGGAACCCCTAGATACAGAACCCGGCCCTTGTTGCTGCCAACTTAGATGGGCAGGAGGGTTACATTTGAAAGACTGGGTTAAAATTTCTGTGAAATCTTGTAGTGCTTTGTTTGTAAAAGTCTGCTTTTCATAAAGTATTTGTTAAATGAAACACACAGATTCTGCAATGGCCTGTTTAAAACATTTCCCTCTTCTTATTTAACTAAATAATCCTTTCTGTCCTGTTTTTGGTGACTAGATGTCTCACTTAGTCCCCATTGGACACAGCGTAGTATTTAAATTTAAATATACGGTTTTAAAGTTAAGTAGGACTTAATTCTCTTTTTATGGTTATGCTACATCTTTTAAACTTTTGACAAGTATATTTGATGCACATAGTTCTATTTACTGTGTAACAAATATAAAATCATGCTAGTACTACAGCACGTAATATAATAAATATAAATTGTATACAACGTTTTGCCATATTTAATGTCTTATCAATGTTTCTATAATAACATGGAGTTTTCAGTGGTTTATATCTGCCATTTTAAATTATGCACTGTTTACAAGACTTACAAGTTGTCAGACCAGATGTATTTTTAAAATTAAAAATAGAGTTATTTTGAAGTTATTTGATAGCTAATAATTTATTTTAATGTTGCCCTTTTTCCTGTTTTGCAAATTTCTGTGAACAGAAAGTTAGTGGCGGAATTTGTTGTTAGGAATTGTTCAAAGAACATTTTTTGTACACATATTTTAGCCAGTAAGTTTAGATGAATCGTTTGCTTCAGCTATTTCTTAAGTTATTTATGGTATATGATTGATCACACCAATCACATGGTGGTATTTCAGCTTGCTGACTGAAAGATTTCAACTTTTATGAATAGAAAGGAAATCAATTGATTTCAAGAGAGTAACATCATGCTTACTTTGTGTGTCAACTTTCATGCAAATACATTCACATGAGTAGTTATGAGAATTTCACTTGTGCAAACATTTTTGTGAACAAAACTCACTCATCTGAATATTTGAGGTAAACAAATAAAAAGGGTCATAGTTATTGTTGAAGCAAATTTGTGGTTTTAGTCTAATGGATGTTTGGCATACTTTTTTCACAATATTTCACCCCCGTTTGTCTCAGAGCATCAGAATGATGACATCTAGTAGTTATTAGCTTTCTTTGCCAAGAGAAATTAGGTGCTTTAAAAAAAATGGATTCACTATGAAATCATGAAATTCACAAGGCAGTTTTGCTGTATTGGGGAGCCTGGTGTTTTTGAGTTCAGTGGGAGACTGGCAGGATTTGGCCCTTACTTTGTAATATTTTAATTAATACTTTATGTTTCTTTCAGGACATTATGTTTTGTTCATTTCTCAGTACATTCATGGAGGTTGGCTTAGAGTTTAGAAGTCTAGAGGTAAATTGTTTTATAAAAAATACCATAAACGAGGACTTTCAAAATTAAAAAGCAGAATATATCTCAATTAGATGACTTTTTGCTAATCTCTTCTCACAAGCTTGAGTCTACATCTGCCCTGTGGGTGGGTTGTCTCCAAAAAGCAGCTTCTATAAATGGGGCTTTTAAAAATAATAAGATGGGATAATACTCCACCCTTCAGAAGGGCTCCTGCAAGGAAGTTTCGCGCCCTAGGCGAAACTTCCACCTTGCGCCCCCCCCCCCCCCACCGAGGCACCCCCCTCCCGCAGCAGCTCCCCACCCCCCCGGCCCGGGGAACCATGCGGCAGCTCTCCACCCCAGCTCACCTCTGCTCCGCCTCCTCCCCAAGCATGCCGCCCCCGCTCTAATTCTCCTCCCCTCCCAGGCTTGCGGTGCCAAACAGCTAATTGGCGCCGCAAGCCTGGGAGGCAGGAGAAGCGGAGCAGTGACGGCATGCTTGGGAGAGGGCGTAGCAGAGGTGAGCTGGGGTGGGGAGCCCTGCGGCAGCTCTCCCCCACCCTGAGGCACCTCCCCTGCGGCAGCTCCTCACCCTCCCGGCCCGGGGAGCCGTGCGGCAGCTCCCCACCCCAGCTCACCTCTGCTTCGCCTCCTCCCCAGCACACTGCCCCCGCTCTAATTCTCCTCCCCTCCCAGGCTTGCAGCGCCAAACAGCTGATTGGTGCTGCAAGCCTGGGAGGCGGAAGAAGTGGAGCGGCTGCTGTGCTGGGAGAGGGAGTCTGATCTGGCAGTCCAGTCCAGGAATGCTATAAAAAAACATTGGGGGCACCGCTTTTTGGCGCCCCCAAATCTTAGCATCCTAGGCAACTGCCTACTTTGCCTTAATGGTAGCACCGGCCCTGCCCTTCAGAAAACCCACAGGTACCACCAAAGCATTCCTGGGTATAATTGGGTAATCTAACAAGAATTATACCAAAAATAGAAAGTTAATTTTTGGCAAAAGTGGTTAAAATATGAAATTAATAATTCCATAGAAATTGTGATTCATATGATGGGTCAACAGTATCTTATTTACACCTACCTCATCTGGCTCAGCATAATATGTAAGAAGAGATTATAGTTACTGTTAAATTTAAGTAGCTATAGATAAAGGAAAATTCATTCAACCTTTAGAGCCATTTGCACAAAGCACAATTCTGCAATTTTGATGAAATTCATCCAAGTTCAGTGCAGAGTAGTTAGAAAAAAGGACTGGGTGTCAGGCCTTGTTGTCTTGTTTCTTAATATTTTATATTCTGTAAAATTTTTTCTACTTTATTGCTCCATAGATTCTGAAACTGCAAGGTAACATTAAAGGACCTTCAAAGAATGAATGATGGCTCTTTGTGTGGTTAAAACTGAATACTGCATAAGTAAGAAAGTTAGTGTTTGGAACTCCATCTGCAGCTGACTAGATAATCTAGCTGTTTGGGAAGCAAAGTTTGCTGTCTTTGTGATAAAAACGAAATACAAACATAATTCAGAACATGTTTATAAGAAAGCTATTCAAATTCTCCTTTAACCCCTGGCTGCTGGAAGAAGGCAGCTTCCGTATGTGCATACCCTACCACTGAACATGGAAAGTTAAACTCTGAAACAGACAATATGACTCAGTAAATCTTAACTTCGACAGTGAGAGACACAGAGAGAGACAATTAAGTAACTGGATTCCAGATCAGGTAGTGCACTAGAGATTGTAACTAACACATTGAACAGCACTAGGAAATGAGTAGGTAGCCCTTGCAGATAACAGAGAGCTGTTATTGTCTGTTCATAACGGCTCGCCCAACTCAAATGATAAACACTAGTGCATATTCTGCACTAACTAAAGCTTATGAGTCCTTTTCAAGCATACAGTAGCTCTAACTACAGTACATTGCAGTAATCCAGCCTTCGTGTTAAAGAGGAATGGGCAACTATAGTGAGGTCTACATCAGAGAGGAATGTTTGGAGGCTCCTGGCTGATTATACATGGGGGGAAAAAAGACCTTGTGTGCCACAGTGTCACCTGAGCATCCAGAAGCAGTGATGGATCCAAAATGACTCAGAGACAGCATACTATTGCAAGAATCAGACATATACCTCAAATAAAAGGTACTTTCACAACATCCGGCCAGTCCAAAGCCTTTATATACATCCCCATGACAGAAAATCACTAAAACACTTTTGGGTGTTAATTATATTACATAGGATTAAAATATATATAAAGGATAGAAACCTTCATGCTTGAGGGCATAAACCAAATACTAAATGGTGGGGGCTAGGAAGAAACATTCCCTGTAGAAGGTCATTCTGCAGTGAAATACAGGCTTTCTTGCACCATCTTCTGAACCATCTAGCTTTGGGCACTATTGTAAACAAGATACTAGACTAGATGGAGCACTGGTCTGATACATTAGAGCAACTTCTAAGCTGACAACGTTCTCTGAGTAAATATAACACTTTGACTTACATAAGTTCCATGATTTGGTGATTTAAACATTTCCCCTCAAAACATTGGTGTAGTGTATCCTTTCCCCTCACTATTAGTTGTTCACTCTGTAAGATATTCAGATGTTTTCTGAGTTTGTTTAGGAGGGGAAGGGATGCGGATAGAAATTTTGACTTTTTTTCCCCTTAGCTATTAGTGACACTTCACAGTTTGAGGGGTTTTGGCAAAATAATAGCCAAGTGACTTCTTCCTGGTAATACCCAGTCTGTGCCAATCCTAACCAGTGCTGCTTAACGCATGCATCTAGCCCCATATGATTCTTTCCTGGCTCTCTTAACTGCTCCTCATACCATCCTAGTTCTCTTCCTGATCCTCTCACCACCTTGCCAACTTCACGTCTTCTCACCTGCCCATTTCTAATGCCCTTGTGGCTCTTCTCATCATTCTCTAGCTATGTCACCATTCTCCCATGCTCCCTGATTCTCCCACAGTTCTCATGCTTCTTTGGGACTCCAGTACGGTCCATTTTATAATGCTTTAATGTTGCCCCTGATCCTCTTTGACACTCCATTGGTCCTTTGTGCAAGCCTCAATCACTTTTGCACACACCACTTAGCCAGCACTCCTCCAAAATCAATACGCATCTCAGACTCAATCTTACAAAGAAATGAATATAGGTCAGAATCATGGCTTTAATTTTGTGCATAACTTCTATTGCCCAATGTGCTAGGACTGTCCAGATAATGCTGGGGTACATCTCCTTCCCTTCTTTATTTTTCAACATAGCCCTCTTTTTTTTTTCTTCTTCAAATGCAAGAGGGTAAGATTAATTAATCTGATTCATCAGAGTAGATGAGGAAATACACAAAACTCTGTCTCCAAGCCCAAAATGAATAGTTTCATTTCTATTAAAGCAGGAGCAGTCCAACAACTAGTTTTAGAAGCAACATATCCCATATTTTCAGAGAAGCATGTTAAAAAAAACTTAGCGCGAAGGACGCGGGTGGGGATGTTTCAATGTCTAAAGCTGTTCAGTTTGTAAAGGACTAAAAGGAAATATAACAGAAGTATGTAAAATAGTGACTATTGTAGAGAAGGTCAGCTTTTCTCATTTATACCCTGTCCTATTAATACAGGAACAAAAGGCCCCCACAGCTGCTCTTTGGGACCCAAAAAACTTGCAACTATCCCTGATTTTGGGGATTTTACAAATCATCAAGCGTAAGATCTGTTTTTATCACCCCCCTTCAAAACTGATGGGTCAGTCATGAGCCCCCACAACCTCTGGGACTCCTTGAATCCATGGATGCAGGTGCCTCTGGTTTCAGAAAGACCACAAAGCCATTCGAAATGGGTGGGAGTGCTAATGGCTTCCAATGGCATTTGGACCACATCAAGCTCCTTCCTGTCTGATAGCCAGTTGCTTGCACATAAGATGCTTCCTCTGCTTACCTTCTGGGCATCTATCTTCCATTTTTATTATAGTTTTATACTGCTGTCTATCATTGTAGTATCTGATCACCTTCCATGTAAAATCGATTACCAATAGCAAAGTCCCTACTAGACTTTCTGGAGTCATTGCTCTTCACTCTTTTGGTGCCGGTGAGGGGGGTGGATGGGTGAGTAATATAAGCTCTGTGTGCAGTGGCATTATGGTTTTGGT